>NC_141265.1:24822500-25422500 GCF_054856545.1 Hippocampus guttulatus
TTGAGTTTTTATTGCTTTAAATGCATTTTCAGCCCGAGCTGAGCACGTTTTGTGAGTTTGAATGTATCTTCATAGGAATGAGTTGTGTGGTCAAATTAATGCTCATTTAGGCGTCAGGTGGTCATCCTGAACAAAATACATGTTGAAGTGTGTGCATAAGTCCTTTGGTTTAGGCGTGACACTCAATTTGAGTTTTTATTGCTTTAAATGCATTTTCAGCCCGAGCTGAGCACGTTTTGTGAGTTTGAATGTATCTTCATAGGAATGAGTTGTGTAGTCAAATTAATGCTCATATGGGCTTCAGGAGGTCATCCTGAACAAAATACATGTTGAAGTGTGTGCATAAGTCCTTTGGTTTAGGCGTGACACTCAATTTGAGTTTTTATTGCTTTAAATGCATTTTCAGCCCGAGCTGAGCACGTTTTGTGAGTTTGAATGTATCTTCATAGGAATGAGTTCTGTGGTCAAATTAATGCTCATTTAGGCGTCAGGTGGTCATCCTGAACAAAATACATGTTGAAGTGTGTGCATAAGTCCTTTGGTTTGGGCGTGACACTCAATTAATTTTTTATTGCTTTAAATGCATTTTCAGCCCGAGCTGAGCGCGCTTTCTGACTTTGAATGTATCTTCATAGGAATGAGTTGTGTGGTCAAATTAATGCTTATATGCTCGTCAGGAGGTCATCCTGAACAAAATACATGTTGAAGTGTGTGAATAAGTCCTTTGGTTTAGGTGTGACACTCAATTTGAGTTTTATTGCTTAAATGCATTTTCAGCCCGAGCTGAGCACGTTTTGTGAGTTTGAATGTATCTTCATAGGAATGAGTTGTGTGGTCAAATGAATGCTCATTTTGGCTTCAGGTGGTCATCCTGAACTAAATACACGTTGAAGTGTGTGCATAAGTCCTTTGGTTTAGGCGTGACACTCAATTTGAGTTTTTATTGCTTTAAATGCATTTTCAGCCCGAGCTGAGCGCGCTTTCTGACTTTGAATGTATCTTCATAGGAATGAGTTGTGTAGTCAAACTAATGCTCATATGGGCTTCAGGAGGTCATCCTGAACAAAATACATGTTGAAGTGTGTGCATATGTCCTTTGGTTTAGGTGTGACACTCAATTTGAGTTTTTATTGCTTTAAATGCATTTTCAGCCCGAGCTGAGCACGTTTTGTGAGTTTGAATGTATCTTCATAGGAATGAGTTGTGTGGTCAAATTAATGCTCATTTAGGCTTCAGGTGGTCATCCTGAACAAAATACATGTTGAAGTGTGTGCATAAGTCCTTTGGTTTAGGCGTGACACTCAATTTGAGTTTTTATTGCTTTAAATGCATTTTCAGCCCGAGCTGAGCACGTTTTGTGAGTTTGAATGTATCTTCATAGGAATGAGTTGTGTAGTCAAATTAATGCTCATTTAGGCTTCAGGTGGTCATCCTGAACTAAATACATGTTGAAGTGTGTGCATAAGTCCTTTGGTTTAGGCGTGACACTCAATTTGAGTTTTTATTGATTTAAATGCATTATCAATCCGAGCTGAGCGCGCTTTCTGACTTTGAATGTATCTTCATAGGAATGAGTTGTGTGGTCAAATTATTGCTCATTTAGGCTTCAGGAGGTCATCCTGAACAAAATACATGTTGAAGTGTGTGCATAAGTCCTTTGGTTTAGGCGTGACACTCATTTTGAGTTTTTATTGCTTTAAATGCATTTTCAGCCCGAGCTGAGCACGTTTTGTGAGTTTGAATGTATCTTCATAGAATGAGTTGTGTGGTCAAATTAATGCTCATTTAGGCTTCAGGTGGTCATCCTGAACAAAATACATGTTGAAGTGTGTGCATAAGTCCTTTGGTTTAGGCGTGACACTCAATTTGAGTTTTTATTGCTTTAAATGCATTTTCAGCCCGAGCTGAGCGCGCTTTCTGACTTTGAATGTATCTTCATAGGAAAGAGTTGTGTGGTCAAATTATTGCTCATTTAGGCTTCAGGAGGTCATCCTGAACAAAATACATGTTGAAGTGTGTGCATAAGTCCTTTGGTTTAGGCGTGACACTCAATTTGAGTTTTTATTGCTTTAAATGCATTTTCAGCCCGAGCTGAGCACGTTTTGTGAGTTTGAATGTATCTTCATAGGAATGAGTTGTGTGGTCAAATTAATGCTCATTTAGGCTTCAGGTGGTCATCCTGAACAAAATACATGTTGAAGTGTGTGCATAAGTCCTTTGGTTTAGGCGTGACACTCAATTTGAGTTTTTATTGCTTTAAATACATTTTCAGCCCAAGCTGAGCACGTTTTGTGAGTTTGAATGTATCTTCATAGGAATGAGTTGTGTGGTCAAATTAATGCTCATTTAGGCGTCAGGTGGTCATCCTGAACAAAATACATGTTGAAGTGTGTGCATAAGTCCTTTGGTTTAGGCGTGACACTCAATTTGAGTTTTTATTGCTTTAAATGCATTTTCAGCCCGAGCTGAGCACGTTTTGTGAGTTTGAATGTATCTTCATAGGAATGAGTTGTGTAGTCAAATTAATGCTCATATGGGCTTCAGGAGGTCATCCTGAACAAAATACATGTTGAAGTGTGTGCATAAGTCCTTTGCTTTAGGCGTGACACTCAATTTGAGTTTTTATTGCTTTAAATGCATTTTCAGCCCGAGCTGAGCACGTTTTGTGAGTTTGAATGTATCTTCATAGGAATGAGTTGTGTGGTCAAATTAATGCTCATTTAGGCTTCAGGTGGTCATCCTGAACAAAATACATGTTGAAGTGTGTGCATAAGTCCTTTGGTTTAGGCGTGACACTCAATTTGAGTTTTTATTGCTTTAAATGCATTTTCAGCCCGAGCTGAGCATGTTTTGAGAGTTTGAATGTATCTTCATAGGAATGAGTTGTGTGGTCAAATTAATGCTCATATGGGCTTCAGGAGGTCATCCTGAACTAAATACATGTTGGAGTGTGTGCATAAGTCCTTTGGTGTAGGCGTGACACTCAATTTGAGTTTTTATTGTAAATGCATTTTCAGCCCGAGCTGAGCACATTTTGTGAGTTTGAATGTATCTTCATAGGAATGAGTTCTGTGGTCAAATTAATGCTCATTTAGGCGTCAGGTGGTCATCCTGAACAAAATACATGTTGAAGTGTGTGCATAAGTCCTTTGGTTTGGGCGTGACACTCAATTAATTTTTTATTGCTTTAAATGCATTTTCAGCCCGAGCTGAGCGCGCTTTCTGACTTTGAATGTATCTTCATAGGAATGATTTGTGTGGTCAAATTAATGCTTATATGCTCTTCAGGAGGTCATCCTGAACAAAATACATGTTGAAGTGTGTGAATAAGTCCTTTGGTTTAGGTGTGACACTCAATTTGAGTTTTATTGCTTTAAATGCATTTTCAGCCCGAGCTGAGCACGTTTTGTGAGTTTGAATGTATCTTCATAGGAATGAGTTGTGTGGTCAAATTAATGCTCATTTTGGCTTCAGGTGGTCATCCTGAACTAAATACACGTTGAAGTGTGTGCATAAGTCCTTTGGTTTAGGCGTGACACTCAATTTGAGTTTTTATTGCTTTAAATGCATTTTCAGCCCGAGCTGAGCACGTTTTGTGAGTTTGAATGTATCTTCATAGGAATGAGTTGTGTGGTCAAATTAATGTTCATTTAGGCGTCAGGTGGTCATCCTGAACAAAATACATGTTGAAGTGTGTGCATAAGTCCTTTGGTTTAGGCGTGACACTCAATTTGAGTTTTTATTGCTTTAAATGCATTTTCAGCCCGAGCTGAGCACGTTTTGTGAGTTTGAATGTATCTTCATAGGAATGAGTTGTGTAGTCAAATTAATGCTCATTTAGGCTTCAGGTGGTCATCCTGAACTAAATACATGTTGAAGTGTGTGCATAAGTCCTTTGGTTTAGGCGTGACACTCAATTTGAGTTTTTATTGCTTTAAATGCATTTTCAGCCCGAGCTGAGCACGTTTTGTGAGTTTGAATGTATCTTCATAGGAATGAGTTGTGTGGTCAAATTAATGCTCATTTAGGCTTCAGGTGGTCATCCTGAACAAAATACATGTTGAAGTGTGTGCATAAGTCCTTTGGTTTAGGCGTGACACTCAATTTGAGTTTTTATTGCTTTAAATGCATTTTCAGCCCGAGCTGAGCATGTTTTGAGAGTTTGAATGTATCTTCATAGGAATGAGTTGTGTGGTCAAATTAATGCTCATATGGGCTTCAGGAGGTCATCCTGAACTAAATACATGTTGGAGTGTGTGCATAAGTCCTTTGGTGTAGGCGAGACACTCAATTTGAGTTTTTATTGTAAATGCATTTTCAGCCCGAGCTGAGCACATTTTGTGAGTTTGAATGTATCTTCATAGGAATGAGTTCTGTGGTCAAATTAATGCTCATTTAGGCGTCAGGTGGTCATCCTGAACAAAATACATGTTGAAGTGTGTGCATAAGTCCTTTGGTTTGGGCGTGACACTCAATTAATTTTTTATTGCTTTAAATGCATTTTCAGCCCGAGCTGAGCGCGCTTTCTGACTTTGAATGTATCTTCATAGGAATGATTTGTGTGGTCAAATTAATGCTTATATGCTCTTCAGGAGGTCATCCTGAACAAAATACATGTTGAAGTGTGTGAATAAGTCCTTTGGTTTAGGTGTGACACTCAATTTGAGTTTTATTGCTTTAAATGCATTTTCAGCCCGAGCTGAGCACGTTTTGTGAGTTTGAATGTATCTTCATAGGAATGAGTTGTGTGGTCAAATTAATGCTCATTTTGGCTTCAGGTGGTCATCCTGAACTAAATACACGTTGAAGTGTGTGCATAAGTCCTTTGGTTTAGGCGTGACACTCAATTTGAGTTTTTATTGCTTTAAATGCATTTTCAGCCCGAGCTGAGCACGTTTTGTGAGTTTGAATGTATCTTCATAGGAATGAGTTGTGTGGTCAAATTAATGTTCATTTAGGCGTCAGGTGGTCATCCTGAACAAAATACATGTTGAAGTGTGTGCATAAGTCCTTTGGTTTAGGCGTGACACTCAATTTGAGTTTTTATTGCTTTAAATGCATTTTCAGCCCGAGCTGAGCACGTTTTGTGAGTTTGAATGTATCTTCATAGGAATGAGTTGTGTAGTCAAATTAATGCTCATTTAGGCTTCAGGTGGTCATCCTGAACTAAATACATGTTGAAGTGTGTGCATAAGTCCTTTGGTTTAGGCGTGACACTCAATTCGAGTTTTTATTGCTTTAAATGCATTATCAATCCGAGCTGAGCGCGCTTTCTGACTTTGAATGTATCTTCATAGGAATGAGTTGTGTGGTCAAATTATTGCTCATTTAGGCTTCAGGAGGTCATCCTGAACAAAATACATGTTGAAGTGTGTGCATAAGTCCTTTGGTTTAGGCGTGACACTCATTTTGAGTTTTTATTGCTTTAAATGCATTTTCAGCCCGAGCTGAGCACGTTTTGTGAGTTTGAATGTATCTTCATAGAATGAGTTGTGTGGTCAAATTAATGCTCATTTAGGCTTCAGGTGGTCATCCTGAACAAAATACATGAAGTGTGTGCATAAGTCCTTTGGTTTAGGCGTGACACTCAATTTGAGTTTTTATTGCTTTAAATGCATTTTCAGCCCGAGCTGAGCGCGCTTTCTGACTTTGAGTGTATCTTCATAGGAAAGAGTTGTGTGGTCAAATTATTGCTCATTTAGGCTTCAGGAGGTCATCCTGAACAAAATACATGTTGAAGTGTGTGCATATGTCCTTTGGTTTAGGTGTGACACTCAATTTGAGTTTTTATTGCTTTAAATGCATTTTCAGCCCGAGCTGAGCGCGCTTTCTGACTTTGAATGTATCTTCATAGGAATGAGTTGTGTAGTCAAACTAATGCTCATATGGGCTTCAGGAGGTCATCCTGAACAAAATACATGTTGAAGTGTGTGCATATGTCCTTTGGTTTAGGTGTGACACTCAATTTGAGTTTTTATTGCTTTAAATGCATTTTCAGCCCGAGCTGAGCACGTTTTGTGAGTTTGAATGTATCTTCATAGGAATGAGTTGTGTGGTCAAATTAATGCTCATTTAGGCGTCAGGTGGTCATCCTGAACAAAATACATGTTGAAGTGTGTGCATAAGTCCTTTGGTTTAGGCGTGACACTCAATTTGAGTTTTTATTGCTTTAAATGCATTTTCAGCCCGAGCTGAGCACGTTTTGTGAGTTTGAATGTATCTTCATAGGAATGAGTTGTGTAGTCAAATTAATGCTCATATGGGCTTCAGGAGGTCATCCTGAACAAAATACATGTTGAAGTGTGTGCATAAGTCCTTTGGTTTAGGCGTGACACTCAATTTGAGTTTTTATTGCTTTAAATGCATTTTCAGCCCGAGCTGAGCACGTTTTGTGAGTTTGAATGTATCTTCATAGGAATGAGTTGTGTGGTCAAATTAATGCTCATTTAGGCTTCAGGTGGTCATCCTGAACAAAATACATGTTGAAGTGTGTGCATAAGTCCTTTGGTTTAGGCGTGACACTCAATTTGAGTTTTTATTGCTTTAAATGCATTTTCAGCCCGAGCTGAGCACATTTTGTGAGTTTGAATGTATCTTCATAGGAATGAGTTCTGTGGTCAAATTAATGCTCATTTAGGCGTCAGGTGGTCATCCTGAACAAAATACATGTTGAAGTGTGTGCATAAGTCCTTTGGTTTGGGCGTGACACTCAATTAATTTTTTATTGCTTTAAATGCATTTTCAGCCCGAGTTGAGCGCGCTTTCTGACTTTGAATGTATCTTCATAGGAATGAGTTGTGTGGTCAAATTAATGCTTATATGCTCTTCAGGAGGTCATCCTGAACAAAATACATGTTGAAGTGTGTGAATAAGTCCTTTGGTTTAGGTGTGACACTCAATTTGAGTTTTATTGCTTTAAATGCATTTTCAGCCCGAGCTGAGCACGTTTTGTGAGTTTGAATGTATCTTCATAGGAATGAGTTGTGTGGTCAAATTAATGCTCATTTTGGCTTCAGGTGGTCATCCTGAACTAAATACACGTTGAAGTGTGTGCATAAGTCCTTTGGTTTAGGCGTGACACTCAATTTGAGTTTTTATTGCTTTAAATGCATTTTCAGCCCGAGCTGAGCGCGCTTTCTGACTTTGAATGTATCTTCATAGGAATGAGTTGTGTAGTCAAACTAATGCTCATATGGGCTTCAGGAGGTCATCCTGAACAAAATACATGTTGAAGTGTGTGCATATGTCCTTTGGTTTAGGTGTGACACTCAATTTGAGTTTTTATTGCTTTAAATGCATTTTCAGCCCGAGCTGAGCACGTTTTGTGAGTTTGAATGTATCTTTATAGGAATGAGTTGTGTGGTCAAATTAATGCTCATTTAGGCGTCAGGTGGTCATCCTGAACAAAATACATGTTGAAGTGTGTGCATAAGTCCTTTGGTTTAGGCGTGACACTCAATTTGAGTTTTTATTGCTTTAAATGCATTTTCAGCCCGAGCTGAGCACGTTTTGTGAGTTTGAATGTATCTTCATAGGAATGAGTTGTGTAGTCAAATTAATGCTCATATGGGCTTCAGGAGGTCATCCTGAACAAAATACATGTTGAAGTGTGTGCATAAGTCCTTTGGTTTAGGCGTGACACTCAATTTGAGTTTTTATTGCTTTAAATGCATTTTCAGCCCGAGCTGAGCACGTTTTGTGAGTTTGAATGTATCTTCATAGGAATGAGTTGTGTGGTCAAATTAATGCTCATTTAGGCTTCAGGTGGTCATCCTGAACAAAATACATGTTGAAGTGTGTGCATAAGTCCTTTGGTTTAGGCGTGACACTCAATTTGAGTTTTTATTGCTTTAAATGCATTTTCAGCCCAAGCTGAGCACGTTTTGTGAGTTTGAATGTATCTTCATAGGAATGAGTTGTGTGGTCAAATTAATGCTCATTTAGGCGTCAGGTGGTCATCCTGAACAAAATACATGTTGAAGTGTGTGCATAAGTCCTTTGGTTTAGGCGTGACACTCAATTTGAGTTTTTATTGCTTTAAATGCATTTTCAGCCCGAGCTGAGCACGTTTTGTGAGTTTGAATGTATCTTCATAGGAATGAGTTGTGTAGTCAAATTAATGCTCATATGGGCTTCAGGAGGTCATCCTGAACAAAATACATGTTGAAGTGTGTGCATAAGTCCTTTGGTTTAGGCGTGACACTCAATTTGAGTTTTTATTGCTTTAAATGCATTTTCAGCCCGAGCTGAGCACGTTTTGTGAGTTTGAATGTATCTTCATAGGAATGAGTTGTGTAGTCAAATTAATGCTCATATGGGCTTCAGGAGGTCATCCTGAACAAAATACATGTTGAAGTGTGTGCATAAGTCCTTTGGTTTAGGCGTGACACTCAATTTGAGTTTTTATTGCTTTAAATGCATTTTCAGCCCGAGCTGAGCACGTTTTGTGAGTTTGAATGTATCTTCATAGGAATGAGTTGTGTGGTCAAATTAATGCTCATTGAGGCTTCAGGTGGTCATCCTGAACAAAATACATGTTGAAGTGTGTGCATAAGTCCTTTGGTTTAGGCGTGACACTCAATTTGAGTTTTTATTGCTTTAAATGCATTTTCAGCCCGAGCTGAGCACATTTTGTGAGTTTGAATGTATCTTCATAGGAATGAGTTCTGTGGTCAAATTAATGCTCATTTAGGCGTCAGGTGGTCATCCTGAACAAAATACATGTTGAAGTGTGTGCATAAGTCCTTTGGTTTGGGCGTGACACTCAATTAATTTTTTATTGCTTTAAATGCATTTTCAGCCCGAGTTGAGCGCGCTTTCTGACTTTGAATGTATCTTCATAGGAATGAGTTGTGTGGTCAAATTAATGCTTATATGCTCTTCAGGAGGTCATCCTGAACAAAATACATGTTGAAGTGTGTGAATAAGTCCTTTGGTTTAGGTGTGACACTCAATTTGAGTTTTATTGCTTTAAATGCATTTTCAGCCCGAGCTGAGCACGTTTTGTGAGTTTGAATGTATCTTCATAGGAATGAGTTGTGTGGTCAAATTAATGCTCATTTTGGCTTCAGGTGGTCATCCTGAACTAAATACACGTTGAAGTGTGTGCATAAGTCCTTTGGTTTAGGCGTGACACTCAATTTGAGTTTTTATTGCTTTAAATGCATTTTCAGCCCGAGCTGAGCGCGCTTTCTGACTTTGAATGTATCTTCATAGGAATGAGTTGTGTAGTCAAACTAATGCTCATATGGGCTTCAGGAGGTCATCCTGAACAAAATACATGTTGAAGTGTGTGCATATGTCCTTTGGTTTAGGTGTGACACTCAATTTGAGTTTTTATTGCTTTAAATGCATTTTCAGCCCGAGCTGAGCACGTTTTGTGAGTTTGAATGTATCTTTATAGGAATGAGTTGTGTGGTCAAATTAATGCTCATTTAGGCGTCAGGTGGTCATCCTGAACAAAATACATGTTGAAGTGTGTGCATAAGTCCTTTGGTTTAGGCGTGACACTCAATTTGAGTTTTTATTGCTTTAAATGCATTTTCAGCCCGAGCTGAGCACGTTTTGTGAGTTTGAATGTATCTTCATAGGAATGAGTTGTGTAGTCAAATTAATGCTCATATGGGCTTCAGGAGGTCATCCTGAACAAAATACATGTTGAAGTGTGTGCATAAGTCCTTTGGTTTAGGCGTGACACTCAATTTGAGTTTTTATTGCTTTAAATGCATTTTCAGCCCGAGCTGAGCACGTTTTGTGAGTTTGAATGTATCTTCATAGGAATGAGTTGTGTGGTCAAATTAATGCTCATTTAGGCTTCAGGTGGTCATCCTGAACAAAATACATGTTGAAGTGTGTGCATAAGTCCTTTGGTTTAGGCGTGACACTCAATTTGAGTTTTTATTGCTTTAAATGCATTTTCAGCCCAAGCTGAGCACGTTTTGTGAGTTTGAATGTATCTTCATAGGAATGAGTTGTGTGGTCAAATTAATGCTCATTTAGGCGTCAGGTGGTCATCCTGAACAAAATACATGTTGAAGTGTGTGCATAAGTCCTTTGGTTTAGGCGTGACACTCAATTTGAGTTTTTATTGCTTTAAATGCATTTTCAGCCCGAGCTGAGCACGTTTTGTGAGTTTGAATGTATCTTCATAGGAATGAGTTGTGTAGTCAAATTAATGCTCATATGGGCTTCAGGAGGTCATCCTGAACAAAATACATGTTGAAGTGTGTGCATAAGTCCTTTGGTTTAGGCGTGACACTCAATTTGAGTTTTTATTGCTTTAAATGCATTTTCAGCCCGAGCTGAGCACATTTTGTGAGTTTGAATGTATCTTCATAGGAATAAGTTCTGTGGTCAAATTAATGCTCATTTAGGCGTCAGGTGGTCATCCTGAACAAAATACATGTTGAAGTGTGTGCATAAGTCCTTTGGTTTGGGCGTGACACTCAATTAATTTTTTATTGCTTTAAATGCATTTTCAGCCCGAGCTGAGCGCGCTTTCTGACTTTGAATGTATCTTCATAGGAATGAGTTGTGTGGTCAAATTAATGCTTATATGCTCTTCAGGAGGTCATCCTGAACAAAATACATGTTGAAGTGTGTGAATAAGTCCTTTGGTTTAGGTGTGACACTCAATTTGAGTTTTATTGCTTTAAATGCATTTTCAGCCCGAGCTGAGCACGTTTTGTGAGTTTGAATGTATCTTCATAGGAATGAGTTGTGTGGTCAAATTAATGCTCATTTTGGCTTCAGGTGGTCATCCTGAACTAAATACACGTTGAAGTGTGTGCATAAGTCCTTTGGTTTAGGCGTGACACTCAATTTGAGTTTTTATTGCTTTAAATGCATTTTCAGCCCGAGCTGAGCGCGCTTTCTGACTTTGAATGTATCTTCATAGGAATGAGTTGTGTAGTCAAACTAATGCTCATATGGGCTTCAGGAGGTCATCCTGAACAAAATACATGTTGAAGTGTGTGCATATGTCCTTTGGTTTAGGTGTGACACTCAATTTGAGTTTTTATTGCTTTAAATGCATTTTCAGCCCGAGCTGAGCGCGCTTTCTGACTTTGAATGTATCTTCATAGGAATGAGTTGTGTAGTCAAACTAATGCTCATATAGGCTTCAGGAGGTCATCCTGAACAAAATACATGTTGAAGTGTGTGCATATGTCCTTTGGTTTAGGTGTGACACTCAATTTGAGTTTTTATTGCTTTAAATGCATTTTCAGCCCGAGCTGAGCACGTTTTGTGAGTTTGAATGTATCTTCATAGGAATGAGTTGTGTGGTCAAATTAATGCTCATTTAGGCGTCAGGTGGTCATCCTGAACAAAATACATGTTGAAGTGTGTGCATAAGTCCTTTGGTTTAGGCGTGACACTCAATTTGAGTTTTTATTGCTTTAAATGCATTTTCAGCCCGAGCTGAGCACGTTTTGTGAGTTTGAATGTATCTTCATAGGAATGAGTTGTGTAGTCAAATTAATGCTCATATGGGCTTCAGGAGGTCATCCTGAACAAAATACATGTTGAAGTGTGTGCATAAGTCCTTTAGTTTAGGCGTGACACTCAATTTGAGTTTTTATTGCTTTAAATGCATTTTCAGCCCGAGCTGAGCACGTTTTGTGAGTTTGAATGTATCTTCATAGGAATGAGTTGTGTGGTCAAATTAATGCTCATTTAGGCTTCAGGTGGTCATCCTGAACAAAATACATGTTGAAGTGTGTGCATAAGTCCTTTGGTTTAGGCGTGACACTCAATTTGAGTTTTTATTGCTTTAAATGCATTTTCAGCCCAAGCTGAGCACGTTTTGTGAGTTTGAATGTATCTTCATAGGAATGAGTTGTGTAGTCAAATGAATGCTCATATGGGCTTCAGGAGGTCATCCTGAACAAAATACATGTTGAAGTGTGTGCATAAGTCCTTTGGTTTAGGCGTGACACTCAATTTGAGTTTTTATTGCTTTAAATGCATTTTCAGCCCGAGCTGAGCACGTTTTGTGAGTTTGAATGTATCTTCATAGGAATGAGTTGTGTGGTCAAATTAATGCTCATTTAGGCTTCAGGTGGTCATCCTGAACAAAATACATGTTGAAGTGTGTGCATAAGTCCTTTGGTTTAGGCCTGACACTCAATTTGAGTTTTTATTGCTTTAAATGCATTTTCAGCCCGAGCTGAGCACATTTTGTGAGTTTGAATGTATCTTCATAGGAATGAGTTCTGTGGTCAAATTAATGCTCATTTAGGCGTCAGGTGGTCATCCTGAACAAAATACATGTTGAAGTGTGTGCATAAGTCCTTTGGTTTGGGCGTGACACTCAATTAATTTTTTATTGCTTTAAATGCATTTTCAGCCCGAGCTGAGCGCGCTTTCTGACTTTGAATGTATCTTCATAGGAATGAGTTGTGTGGTCAAATTAATGCTTATATGCTCGTCAGGAGGTCATCCTGAACAAAATACATGTTGAAGTGTGTGAATAAGTCCTTTGGTTTAGGTGTGACACTCAATTTGAGTTTTATTGCTTTAAATGCATTTTCAGCCCGAGCTGAGCACGTTTTGTGAGTTTGAATGTATCTTCATAGGAATGAGTTGTGTGGTCAAATGAATGCTCATTTTGGCTTCAGGTGGTCATCCTGAACTAAATACACGTTGAAGTGTGTGCATAAGTCCTTTGGTTTAGGCGTGACACTCAATTTGAGTTTTTATTGCTTTAAATGCATTTTCAGCCCGAGCTGAGCGCGCTTTCTGACTTTGAATGTATCTTCATAGGAATGAGTTGTGTAGTCAAACTAATGCTCATATGGGCTTCAGGAGGTCATCCTGAACAAAATACATGTTGAAGTGTGTGCATATGTCCTTTGGTTTAGGTGTGACACTCAATTTGAGTTTTTATTGCTTTAAATGCATTTTCAGCCCGAGCTGAGCACGTTTTGTGAGTTTGAATGTATCTTCATAGGAATGAGTTGTGTGGTCAAATTAATGCTCATTTAGGCTTCAGGTGGTCATCCTGAACAAAATACATGTTGAAGTGTGTGCATAAGTCCTTTGGTTTAGGCGTGACACTCAATTTGAGTTTTTATTGCTTTAAATGCATTTTCAGCCCGAGCTGAGCACGTTTTGTGAGTTTGAATGTATCTTCATAGGAATGAGTTGTGTGGTCAAATTAATGTTCATTTAGGCGTCAGGTGGTCATCCTGAACAAAATACATGTTGAAGTGTGTGCATAAGTCCTTTGGTTTAGGCGTGACACTCAATTTGAGTTTTTATTGCTTTAAATGCATTTTCAGCCCGAGCTGAGCACGTTTTGTGAGTTTGAATGTATCTTCATAGGAATGAGTTGTGTAGTCAAATTAATGCTCATTTAGGCTTCAGGTGGTCATCCTGAACTAAATACATGTTGAAGTGTGTGCATAAGTCCTTTGGTTTAGGCGTGACACTCAATTTGAGTTTTTATTGCTTTAAATGCATTATCAATCCGAGCTGAGCGCGCTTTCTGACTTTGAATGTATCTTCATAGGAATGAGTTGTGTGGTCAAATTATTGCTCATTTAGGCTTCAGGAGGTCATCCTGAACAAAATACATGTTGAAGTGTGTGCATAAGTCCTTTGGTTTAGGCGTGACACTCATTTAGAGTTTTTATTGCTTTAAATGCATTTTCAGCCCGAGCTGAGCACGTTTTGTGAGTTTGAATGTATCTTCATAGAATGAGTTGTGTGGTCAAATTAATGCTCATTTAGGCTTCAGGTGGTCATCCTGAACAAAATACATGTTGAAGTGTGTGCATAAGTCCTTTGGTTTAGGCGTGACACTCAATTTGAGTTTTTATTGCTTTAAATGCATTTTCAGCCCGAGCTGAGCGCGCTTTCTGACTTTGAATGTATCTTCATAGGAAAGAGTTGTGTGGTCAAATTATTGCTCATTTAGGCTTCAGGAGGTCATCCTGAACAAAATACATGTTGAAGTGTGTGCATAAGTCCTTTGGTTTAGGCGTGACACTCAATTTGAGTTTTTATTGCTTTAAATGCATTTTCAGCCCGAGCTGAGCACGTTTTGTGTTTTTGAATGTATCTTCATAGGAATGAGTTGTGTGGTCAAATTAATGCTCATATGGGCTTCAGGAGGTCATCCTGAACAAAATACATGTTGAAGTGTGTGCATAAGTCCTTTGGTTTAGGCGTGACACTCAATTTGAGTTATTATTGCTTTAAATGCATTTTCAGGCCGAGTGGAACAAGTTTTCAAAATGTGTCTTGAATCATGTTATGGTCTATGTTGCCCTCTACTGACCAAAGTCCGTTATTGTCTCCGAGGCCTGAAACCATCTTACATTTATATGACTGTATAACTGTACTCTTGAGCCAATTATTCAATTTCTCTTTGTTCTTGAACTAATTATAACTCAACGCGGGTACCATGACTATACTCAATTTCAGTTTTTATTGCTTTAAGTGCAGTTTCGGGCCGAGCTGAGCACTTGTTCTGAGTTTGAATGTATCTTCATAGGAATGAGATGTGTGATCATATTAATGCTCATTTAGGCTTCAGGAGGACATCTTGAACAAAATACATGTTGAAGTGTGTGCATAAGTCCTTTGGTTTAGGCGTGACACTCAATTTGAGTTTTTATTGCTTTAAATGCATTTTCAGGCCGAGCTGAGCACGTTTTGTGAGTTAAAATGTATCTTCATAGGAATGAGTTGTGTCGTCAAATGAATGCTCATTTAGGCTTCAGGAGGTCACCTTGAACAAAATACATGTTGAAGTGTGTGCATAAGTCCTTTGGTTTAGGCGTGACACTCAATTTGAGTTTTTATTGCTTTAAATGCATTTTCAGCCCGAGCTGAGCACGTTTTGTGAGTTTGAATGTATCTTCATAGGAATGAGTTGTGTGGTCAAATTATTGCTCATTTAGGCTTCAGGAGGTCATCCTGAACAAAATACATGTTGAAATGTGTGTATAAGTCCTTTGGTTTAGACGTGACACTCAATTTGAGTTTTTATTGCTTTAAATGCATTTTCAGCCCAAGCTGAGCACGTTTTGTGAGTTTGAATGTATCTTCATAGGAATGAGTTGTGTGGTCAAATTAATGCTCATTTAGGCTTCAGGTGGTCATCCTGAACAAAATACATGTTGAAGTGTGTGCATAAGTCCTTTGGTTTAGGCGTGACACTCAATTTGAGTTTTTAAAATGCATTTTCAGCCCGAGCTGAGCACATTTTGTGAGTTTGAATGTATCTTCATAGGAATGAGTTCTGTGGTCAAATTAATGCTCATTTAGGCGTCAGGTGGTCATCCTGAACAAAATACATGTTGAAGTGTGTGCATAAGTCCTTTGGTTTGGGCGTGACACTCAATTAATTTTTTATTGCTTTAAATGCATTTTCAGCCCGAGCTGAGCGCGCTTTCTGACTTTGAATGTATCTTCATAGGAATGAGTTGTGTGGTCAAATTAATGCTTATATGCTCGTCAGGAGGTCATCCTGAACAAAATACATGTTGAAGTGTGTGAATAAGTCCTTTGGTTTAGGTGTGACACTCAATTTGAGTTTTATTGCTTTAAATGCATTTTCAGCCCGAGCTGAGCACGTTTTGTGAGTTTGAATGTATCTTCATAGGAATGAGTTGTGTGGTCAAATGAATGCTCATTTTGGCTTCAGGTGGTCATCCTGAACTAAATACACGTTGAAGTGTGTGCATAAGTCCTTTGGTTTAGGCGTGACACTCAATTTGAGTTTTTATTGCTTTAAATGCATTTTCAGCCCGAGCTGAGCGCGCTTTCTGACTTTGAATGTATCTTCATAGGAATGAGTTGTGTAGTCAAACTAATGCTCATATGGGCTTCAGGAGGTCATCCTGAACAAAATACATGTTGAAGTGTGTGCATATGTCCTTTGGTTTAGGTGTGACACTCAATTTGAGTTTTTATTGCTTTAAATGCATTTTCAGCCCGAGCTGAGCACGTTTTGTGAGTTTGAATGTATCTTCATAGGAATGAGTTGTGTGGTCAAATTAATGCTCATTTAGGCGTCAGGTGGTCATCCTGAACAAAATACATGTTGAAGTGTGTGCATAAGTCCTTTGGTTTAGGCGTGACACTCAATTTGAGTTTTTATTGCTTTAAATGCATTTTCAGCCCGAGCTGAGCACGTTTTGTGAGTTTGAATGTATCTTCGTAGGAATGAGTTGTGTAGTCAAATTAATGCTCATATGGGCTTCAGGAGGTCATCCTGAACAAAATACATGTTGAAGTGTGTGCATAAGTCCTTTGGTTTAGGCGTGACACTCAATTTGAGTTTTTATTGCTTTAAATGCATTTTCAGCCCGAGCTGAGCACGTTTTGTGAGTTTGAATGTATCTTCATAGGAATGAGTTGTGTGGTCAAATTAATGCTCATTTAGGCTTCAGGTGGTCATCCTGAACAAAATACATGTTGAAGTGTGTGCATAAGTCCTTTGGTTTAGGCGTGACACTCAATTTGAGTTTTTAAAATGCATTTTCAGCCCGAGCTGAGCACATTTTGTGAGTTTGAATGTATCTTCATAGGAATGAGTTCTGTGGTCAAATTAATGCTCATTTAGGCGTCAGGTGGTCATCCTGAACAAAATACATGTTGAAGTGTGTGCATAAGTCCTTTGGTTTGGGCGTGACACTCAATTAATTTTTTATTGCTTTAAATGCATTTTCAGCCCGAGCTGAGCGCGCTTTCTGACTTTGAATGTATCTTCATAGGAATGAGTTGTGTGGTCAAATTATTGCTCATTTAGGCGTCAGGTGGTCATCCTAAACAAAATACATGTTGAAGTGTGTGCATAAGTCCTTTGGTTTAGGCGTGACACTCAATTTGAGTTTTTATTGCTTTAAATGCATTTTCAGCCCGAGCTGAGCACGTTTTGTGAGTTTGAATGTATCTTCATAGGAATGAGTTGTTCAGTCAAATTAATGCTCATATGGGCTTCAGGAGGTAATCCTGAACAAAATTCATGTTTAAGTGTGTGCATAAGTCCTTTGGTTTAGGCGTGACACTCAATTTGAGTTTTTATTGCTTTAAATGCATTTTCAGCCCGAGCTGAGCACGTTTTGTGAGTTTGAATGTATCTTCATAGGAATGAGTTGTGTGGTCAAATTAATGCTCATTTTGGCTTCAGGTGGTCATCCTGAACTAAATACACGTTGAAGTGTGTGCATATGTCCTTTGGTTTAGGCGTGACACTCAATTTGAGTTTTTATTGCTTTAAATGCATTTTCAGCCCGAGCTGAGCGCGCTTTCTGACTTTGAATGTATCTTCATAGGAATGAGTTGTGTAGTCAAACTAATGCTCATATGGGCTTCAGGAGGTCATCCTGAACAAAATACATGTTGAAGTGTGTGCATATGTCCTTTGGTTTAGGTGTGACACTCAATTTGAGTTTTTATTGCTTTAAATGCATTTTCAGCCCGAGCTGAGCACGTTTTGTGAGTTTGAATGTATCTTCATAGGAATGAGTTGTGTGGTCAAATTAATGCTCATTTAGGCGTCAGGTGGTCATCCTGAACAAAATACATGTTGAAGTGTGTGCATAAGTCCTTTGGTTTAGGCGTGACACTCAATTTGAGTTTTTATTGCTTTAAATGCATTTTCAGCCCGAGCTGAGCACGTTTTGTGAGTTTGAATGTATCTTCATAGGAATGAGTTGTGTAGTCAAATTAATGCTCATATGGGCTTCAGGAGGTCATCCTGAACAAAATACATGTTGAAGTGTGTGCATAAGTCCTTTGGTTTAGGCGTGACACTCAATTTGAGTTTTTATTGCTTTAAATGCATTTTCAGCCCGAGCTGAGCACGTTTTGTGAGTTTGAATGTATCTTCATAGGAATGAGTTGTGTGGTCAAATTAATGCTCATTTAGGCTTCAGGTGGTCATCCTGAACAAAATACATGTTGAAGTGTGTGCATAAGTCCTTTGGTTTAGGCGTGACACTCAATTTGAGTTTTTATTGCTTTAAATGCATTTTCAGCCCAAGCTGAGCACGTTTTGTGAGTTTGAATGTATCTTCATAGGAATGAGTTGTGTGGTCAAATTAATGCTCATTTAGGCGTCAGGTGGTCATCCTGAACAAAATACATGTTGAAGTGTGTGCATAAGTCCTTTGGTTTAGGCGTGACACTCAATTTGAGTTTTTATTGCTTTAAATGCATTTTCAGCCCGAGCTGAGCACGTTTTGTGAATTTGAATGTATCTTCATAGGAATGAGTTGTGTAGTCAAATTAATGCTCATATGGGCTTCAGGAGGTCATCCTGAACAAAATACATGTTGAAGTGTGTGCATAAGTCCTTTGGTTTAGGCGTGACACTCAATTTGAGTTTTTATTGCTTTAAATGCATTTTCAGCCCGAGCTGAGCACGTTTTGTGAGTTTGAATGTATCTTCATAGGAATGAGTTGTGTGGTCAAATTAATGCTCATTTAGGCTTCAGGTGGTCATCCTGAACAAAATACATGTTGAAGTGTGTGCATAAGTCCTTTGGTTTAGGCGTGACACTCAATTTGAGTTTTTAAAATGCATTTTCAGCCCGAGCTGAGCACATTTTGTGAGTTTGAATGTATCTTCATAGGAATGAGTTCTGTGGTCAAATTAATGCTCATTTAGGCGTCAGGTGGTCATCCTGAACAAAATACATGTTGAAGTGTGTGCATAAGTCCTTTGGTTTGGGCGTGACACTCAATTAATTTTTTATTGCTTTAAATGCATTTTCAGCCCGAGCTGAGCGCGCTTTCTGACTTTGAATGTATCTTCATAGGAATGAGTTGTGTGGTCAAATTATTGCTCATTTAGGCGTCAGGTGGTCATCCTAAACAAAATACATGTTGAAGTGTGTGCATAAGTCCTTTGGTTTAGGCGTGACACTCAATTTGAGTTTTTATTGCTTTAAATGCATTTTCAGCCCGAGCTGAGCACGTTTTGTGAGTTTGAATGTATCTTCATAGGAATGAGTTGTTCAGTCAAATTAATGCTCATATGGGCTTCAGGAGGTAATCCTGAACAAAATTCATGTTTAAGTGTGTGCATAAGTCCTTTGGTTTAGGCGTGACACTCAATTTGAGTTTTTATTGCTTTAAATGCATTTTCAGCCCGAGCTGAGCACGTTTTGTGAGTTTGAATGTATCTTCATAGGAATGAGTTGTGTGGTCAAATTAATGCTCATTTTGGCTTCAGGTGGTCATCCTGAACTAAATACACGTTGAAGTGTGTGCATATGTCCTTTGGTTTAGGCGTGACACTCAATTTGAGTTTTTATTGCTTTAAATGCATTTTCAGCCCGAGCTGAGCGCGCTTTCTGACTTTGAATGTATCTTCATAGGAATGAGTTGTGTAGTCAAACTAATGCTCATATGGGCTTCAGGAGGTCATCCTGAACAAAATACATGTTGAAGTGTGTGCATATGTCCTTTGGTTTAGGTGTGACACTCAATTTGAGTTTTTATTGCTTTAAATGCATTTTCAGCCCGAGCTGAGCACGTTTTGTGAGTTTGAATGTATCTTCATAGGAATGAGTTGTGTGGTCAAATTAATGCTCATTTAGGCGTCAGGTGGTCATCCTGAACAAAATACATGTTGAAGTGTGTGCATAAGTCCTTTGGTTTAGGCGTGACACTCAATTTGAGTTTTTATTGCTTTAAATGCATTTTCAGCCCGAGCTGAGCACGTTTTGTGAGTTTGAATGTATCTTCATAGGAATGAGTTGTGTAGTCAAATTAATGCTCATATGGGCTTCAGGAGGTCATCCTGAACAAAATACATGTTGAAGTGTGTGCATAAGTCCTTTGGTTTAGGCGTGACACTCAATTTGAGTTTTTATTGCTTTAAATGCATTTTCAGCCCGAGCTGAGCACGTTTTGTGAGTTTGAATGTATCTTCATAGGAATGAGTTGTGTGGTCAAATTAATGCTCATTTAGGCTTCAGGTCGTCATCCTGAACAAAATACATGTTGAAGTGTGTGCATAAGTCCTTTGGTTTAGGCGTGACACTCAATTTGAGTTTTTATTGCTTTAAATGCATTTTCAGCCCAAGCTGAGCACGTTTTGTGAGTTTGAATGTATCTTCATAGGAATGAGTTGTGTGGTCAAATTAATGCTCATTTAGGCGTCAGGTGGTCATCCTGAACAAAATACATGTTGAAGTGTGTGCATAAGTCCTTTGGTTTAGGCGTGACACTCAATTTGAGTTTTTATTGCTTTAAATGCATTTTCAGCCCGAGCTGAGCACGTTTTGTGAATTTGAATGTATCTTCATAGGAATGAGTTGTGTAGTCAAATTAATGCTCATATGGGCTTCAGGAGGTCATCCTGAACAAAATACATGTTGAAGTGTGTGCATAAGTCCTTTGGTTTAGGCGTGACACTCAATTTGAGTTTTTATTGCTTTAAATGCATTTTCAGCCCGAGCTGAGCACGTTTTGTGAGTTTGAATGTATCTTCATAGGAATGAGTTGTGTGGTCAAATTAATGCTCATTTAGGCTTCAGGTGGTCATCCTGAACAAAATACATGTTGAAGTGTGTGCATAAGTCCTTTGGTTTAGGCGTGACACTCAATTTGAGTTTTTATTGCTTTAAATGCATTTTCAGCCCGAGCTGAGCACATTTTGTGAGTTTGAATGTATCTTCATAGGAATAAGTTCTGTGGTCAAATTAATGCTCATTTAGGCGTCAGGTGGTCATCCTGAACAAAATACATGTTGAAGTGTGTGCATAAGTCCTTTGGTTTGGGCGTGACACTCAATTAATTTTTTATTGCTTTAAATGCATTTTCAGCCCGAGCTGAGCGCGCTTTCTGACTTTGAATGTATCTTCATAGGAATGAGTTGTGTGGTCAAATTAATGCTTATATGCTCTTCAGGAGGTCATCCTGAACAAAATACATGTTGAAGTGTGTGAATAAGTCCTTTGGTTTAGGTGTGACACTCAATTTGAGTTTTATTGCTTTAAATGCATTTTCAGCCCGAGCTGAGCACGTTTTGTGAGTTTGAATGTATCTTCATAGGAATGAGTTGTGTGGTCAAATTAATGCTCATTTTGGCTTCAGGTGGTCATCCTGAACTAAATACACGTTGAAGTGTGTGCATAAGTCCTTTGGTTTAGGCGTGACACTCAATTTGAGTTTTTATTGCTTTAAATGCATTTTCAGCCCGAGCTGAGCGCGCTTTCTGACTTTGAATGTATCTTCATAGGAATGAGTTGTGTAGTCAAACTAATGCTCATATGGGCTTCAGGAGGTCATCCTGAACAAAATACATGTTGAAGTGTGTGCATATGTCCTTTGGTTTAGGTGTGACACTCAATTTGAGTTTTTATTGCTTTAAATGCATTTTCAGCCCGAGCTGAGCGCGCTTTCTGACTTTGAATGTATCTTCATAGGAATGAGTTGTGTAGTCAAACTAATGCTCATATAGGCTTCAGGAGGTCATCCTGAACAAAATACATGTTGAAGTGTGTGCATATGTCCTTTGGTTTAGGTGTGACACTCAATTTGAGTTTTTATTGCTTTAAATGCATTTTCAGCCCGAGCTGAGCACGTTTTGTGAGTTTGAATGTATCTTCATAGGAATGAGTTGTGTGGTCAAATTAATGCTCATTTAGGCGTCAGGTGGTCATCCTGAACAAAATACATGTTGAAGTGTGTGCATAAGTCCTTTGGTTTAGGCGTGACACTCAATTTGAGTTTTTATTGCTTTAAATGCATTTTCAGCCCGAGCTGAGCACGTTTTGTGAGTTTGAATGTATCTTCATAGGAATGAGTTGTGTAGTCAAATTAATGCTCATATGGGCTTCAGGAGGTCATCCTGAACAAAATACATGTTGAAGTGTGTGCATAAGTCCTTTAGTTTAGGCGTGACACTCAATTTGAGTTTTTATTGCTTTAAATGCATTTTCAGCCCGAGCTGAGCACGTTTTGTGAGTTTGAATGTATCTTCATAGGAATGAGTTGTGTGGTCAAATTAATGCTCATTTAGGCTTCAGGTGGTCATCCTGAACAAAATACATGTTGAAGTGTGTGCATAAGTCCTTTGGTTTAGGCGTGACACTCAATTTGAGTTTTTATTGCTTTAAATGCATTTTCAGCCCAAGCTGAGCACGTTTTGTGAGTTTGAATGTATCTTCATAGGAATGAGTTGTGTAGTCAAATGAATGCTCATATGGGCTTCAGGAGGTCATCCTGAACAAAATACATGTTGAAGTGTGTGCATAAGTCCTTTGGTTTAGGCGTGACACTCAATTTGAGTTTTTATTGCTTTAAATGCATTTTCAGCCCGAGCTGAGCACGTTTTGTGAGTTTGAATGTATCTTCATAGGAATGAGTTGTGTGGTCAAATTAATGCTCATTTAGGCTTCAGGTGGTCATCCTGAACAAAATACATGTTGAAGTGTGTGCATAAGTCCTTTGGTTTAGGCCTGACACTCAATTTGAGTTTTTATTGCTTTAAATGCATTTTCAGCCCGAGCTGAGCACATTTTGTGAGTTTGAATGTATCTTCATAGGAATGAGTTCTGTGGTCAAATTAATGCTCATTTAGGCGTCAGGTGGTCATCCTGAACAAAATACATGTTGAAGTGTGTGCATAAGTCCTTTGGTTTGGGCGTGACACTCAATTAATTTTTTATTGCTTTAAATGCATTTTCAGCCCGAGCTGAGCGCGCTTTCTGACTTTGAATGTATCTTCATAGGAATGAGTTGTGTGGTCAA
The DNA here is from genome assembly GCF_054856545.1 of Hippocampus guttulatus. Taxonomy (NCBI): domain Eukaryota; kingdom Metazoa; phylum Chordata; class Actinopteri; order Syngnathiformes; family Syngnathidae; genus Hippocampus; species Hippocampus guttulatus. The sequence continues at coordinate 24,845,220 of NC_141265.1, forward strand.
ATTAATGCTTATATGCTCGTCAGGAGGTCATCCTGAACAAAATACATGTTGAAGTGTGTGAATAAGTCCTTTGGTTTAGGTGTGACACTCAATTTGAGTTTTATTGCTTTAAATGCATTTTCAGCCCGAGCTGAGCACGTTTTGTGAGTTTGAATGTATCTTCATAGGAATGAGTTGTGTGGTCAAATGAATGCTCATTTTGGCTTCAGGTGGTCATCCTGAACTAAATACACGTTGAAGTGTGTGCATAAGTCCTTTGGTTTAGGCGTGACACTCAATTTGAGTTTTTATTGCTTTAAATGCATTTTCAGCCCGAGCTGAGCGCGCTTTCTGACTTTGAATGTATCTTCATAGGAATGAGTTGTGTAGTCAAACTAATGCTCATATGGGCTTCAGGAGGTCATCCTGAACAAAATACATGTTGAAGTGTGTGCATATGTCCTTTGGTTTAGGTGTGACACTCAATTTGAGTTTTTATTGCTTTAAATGCATTTTCAGCCCGAGCTGAGCACGTTTTGTGAGTTTGAATGTATCTTCATAGGAATGAGTTGTGTGGTCAAATTAATGCTCATTTAGGCTTCAGGTGGTCATCCTGAACAAAATACATGTTGAAGTGTGTGCATAAGTCCTTTGGTTTAGGCGTGACACTCAATTTGAGTTTTTATTGCTTTAAATGCATTTTCAGCCCGAGCTGAGCACGTTTTGTGAGTTTGAATGTATCTTCATAGGAATGAGTTGTGTGGTCAAATTAATGTTCATTTAGGCGTCAGGTGGTCATCCTGAACAAAATACATGTTGAAGTGTGTGCATAAGTCCTTTGGTTTAGGCGTGACACTCAATTTGAGTTTTTATTGCTTTAAATGCATTTTCAGCCCGAGCTGAGCACGTTTTGTGAGTTTGAATGTATCTTCATAGGAATGAGTTGTGTAGTCAAATTAATGCTCATTTAGGCTTCAGGTGGTCATCCTGAACTAAATACATGTTGAAGTGTGTGCATAAGTCCTTTGGTTTAGGCGTGACACTCAATTTGAGTTTTTATTGCTTTAAATGCATTATCAATCCGAGCTGAGCGCGCTTTCTGACTTTGAATGTATCTTCATAGGAATGAGTTGTGTGGTCAAATTATTGCTCATTTAGGCTTCAGGAGGTCATCCTGAACAAAATACATGTTGAAGTGTGTGCATAAGTCCTTTGGTTTAGGCGTGACACTCATTTAGAGTTTTTATTGCTTTAAATGCATTTTCAGCCCGAGCTGAGCACGTTTTGTGAGTTTGAATGTATCTTCATAGAATGAGTTGTGTGGTCAAATTAATGCTCATTTAGGCTTCAGGTGGTCATCCTGAACAAAATACATGTTGAAGTGTGTGCATAAGTCCTTTGGTTTAGGCGTGACACTCAATTTGAGTTTTTATTGCTTTAAATGCATTTTCAGCCCGAGCTGAGCGCGCTTTCTGACTTTGAATGTATCTTCATAGGAAAGAGTTGTGTGGTCAAATTATTGCTCATTTAGGCTTCAGGAGGTCATCCTGAACAAAATACATGTTGAAGTGTGTGCATAAGTCCTTTGGTTTAGGCGTGACACTCAATTTGAGTTTTTATTGCTTTAAATGCATTTTCAGCCCGAGCTGAGCACGTTTTGTGTTTTTGAATGTATCTTCATAGGAATGAGTTGTGTGGTCAAATTAATGCTCATATGGGCTTCAGGAGGTCATCCTGAACAAAATACATGTTGAAGTGTGTGCATAAGTCCTTTGGTTTAGGCGTGACACTCAATTTGAGTTATTATTGCTTTAAATGCATTTTCAGGCCGAGTGGAACAAGTTTTCAAAATGTGTCTTGAATCATGTTATGGTCTATGTTGCCCTCTACTGACCAAAGTCCGTTATTGTCTCCGAGGCCTGAAACCATCTTACATTTATATGACTGTATAACTGTACTCTTGAGCCAATTATTCAATTTCTCTTTGTTCTTGAACTAATTATAACTCAACGCGGGTACCATGACTATACTCAATTTCAGTTTTTATTGCTTTAAGTGCAGTTTCGGGCCGAGCTGAGCACTTGTTCTGAGTTTGAATGTATCTTCATAGGAATGAGATGTGTGATCATATTAATGCTCATTTAGGCTTCAGGAGGACATCTTGAACAAAATACATGTTGAAGTGTGTGCATAAGTCCTTTGGTTTAGGCGTGACACTCAATTTGAGTTTTTATTGCTTTAAATGCATTTTCAGGCCGAGCTGAGCACGTTTTGTGAGTTAAAATGTATCTTCATAGGAATGAGTTGTGTCGTCAAATGAATGCTCATTTAGGCTTCAGGAGGTCACCTTGAACAAAATACATGTTGAAGTGTGTGCATAAGTCCTTTGGTTTAGGCGTGACACTCAATTTGAGTTTTTATTGCTTTAAATGCATTTTCAGCCCGAGCTGAGCACGTTTTGTGAGTTTGAATGTATCTTCATAGGAATGAGTTGTGTGGTCAAATTATTGCTCATTTAGGCTTCAGGAGGTCATCCTGAACAAAATACATGTTGAAATGTGTGTATAAGTCCTTTGGTTTAGACGTGACACTCAATTTGAGTTTTTATTGCTTTAAATGCATTTTCAGCCCAAGCTGAGCACGTTTTGTGAGTTTGAATGTATCTTCATAGGAATGAGTTGTGTGGTCAAATTAATGCTCATTTAGGCTTCAGGTGGTCATCCTGAACAAAATACATGTTGAAGTGTGTGCATAAGTCCTTTGGTTTAGGCGTGACACTCAATTTGAGTTTTTAAAATGCATTTTCAGCCCGAGCTGAGCACATTTTGTGAGTTTGAATGTATCTTCATAGGAATGAGTTCTGTGGTCAAATTAATGCTCATTTAGGCGTCAGGTGGTCATCCTGAACAAAATACATGTTGAAGTGTGTGCATAAGTCCTTTGGTTTGGGCGTGACACTCAATTAATTTTTTATTGCTTTAAATGCATTTTCAGCCCGAGCTGAGCGCGCTTTCTGACTTTGAATGTATCTTCATAGGAATGAGTTGTGTGGTCAAATTAATGCTTATATGCTCGTCAGGAGGTCATCCTGAACAAAATACATGTTGAAGTGTGTGAATAAGTCCTTTGGTTTAGGTGTGACACTCAATTTGAGTTTTATTGCTTTAAATGCATTTTCAGCCCGAGCTGAGCACGTTTTGTGAGTTTGAATGTATCTTCATAGGAATGAGTTGTGTGGTCAAATGAATGCTCATTTTGGCTTCAGGTGGTCATCCTGAACTAAATACACGTTGAAGTGTGTGCATAAGTCCTTTGGTTTAGGCGTGACACTCAATTTGAGTTTTTATTGCTTTAAATGCATTTTCAGCCCGAGCTGAGCGCGCTTTCTGACTTTGAATGTATCTTCATAGGAATGAGTTGTGTAGTCAAACTAATGCTCATATGGGCTTCAGGAGGTCATCCTGAACAAAATACATGTTGAAGTGTGTGCATATGTCCTTTGGTTTAGGTGTGACACTCAATTTGAGTTTTTATTGCTTTAAATGCATTTTCAGCCCGAGCTGAGCACGTTTTGTGAGTTTGAATGTATCTTCATAGGAATGAGTTGTGTGGTCAAATTAATGCTCATTTAGGCGTCAGGTGGTCATCCTGAACAAAATACATGTTGAAGTGTGTGCATAAGTCCTTTGGTTTAGGCGTGACACTCAATTTGAGTTTTTATTGCTTTAAATGCATTTTCAGCCCGAGCTGAGCACGTTTTGTGAGTTTGAATGTATCTTCGTAGGAATGAGTTGTGTAGTCAAATTAATGCTCATATGGGCTTCAGGAGGTCATCCTGAACAAAATACATGTTGAAGTGTGTGCATAAGTCCTTTGGTTTAGGCGTGACACTCAATTTGAGTTTTTATTGCTTTAAATGCATTTTCAGCCCGAGCTGAGCACGTTTTGTGAGTTTGAATGTATCTTCATAGGAATGAGTTGTGTGGTCAAATTAATGCTCATTTAGGCTTCAGGTGGTCATCCTGAACAAAATACATGTTGAAGTGTGTGCATAAGTCCTTTGGTTTAGGCGTGACACTCAATTTGAGTTTTTAAAATGCATTTTCAGCCCGAGCTGAGCACATTTTGTGAGTTTGAATGTATCTTCATAGGAATGAGTTCTGTGGTCAAATTAATGCTCATTTAGGCGTCAGGTGGTCATCCTGAACAAAATACATGTTGAAGTGTGTGCATAAGTCCTTTGGTTTGGGCGTGACACTCAATTAATTTTTTATTGCTTTAAATGCATTTTCAGCCCGAGCTGAGCGCGCTTTCTGACTTTGAATGTATCTTCATAGGAATGAGTTGTGTGGTCAAATTATTGCTCATTTAGGCGTCAGGTGGTCATCCTAAACAAAATACATGTTGAAGTGTGTGCATAAGTCCTTTGGTTTAGGCGTGACACTCAATTTGAGTTTTTATTGCTTTAAATGCATTTTCAGCCCGAGCTGAGCACGTTTTGTGAGTTTGAATGTATCTTCATAGGAATGAGTTGTTCAGTCAAATTAATGCTCATATGGGCTTCAGGAGGTAATCCTGAACAAAATTCATGTTTAAGTGTGTGCATAAGTCCTTTGGTTTAGGCGTGACACTCAATTTGAGTTTTTATTGCTTTAAATGCATTTTCAGCCCGAGCTGAGCACGTTTTGTGAGTTTGAATGTATCTTCATAGGAATGAGTTGTGTGGTCAAATTAATGCTCATTTTGGCTTCAGGTGGTCATCCTGAACTAAATACACGTTGAAGTGTGTGCATATGTCCTTTGGTTTAGGCGTGACACTCAATTTGAGTTTTTATTGCTTTAAATGCATTTTCAGCCCGAGCTGAGCGCGCTTTCTGACTTTGAATGTATCTTCATAGGAATGAGTTGTGTAGTCAAACTAATGCTCATATGGGCTTCAGGAGGTCATCCTGAACAAAATACATGTTGAAGTGTGTGCATATGTCCTTTGGTTTAGGTGTGACACTCAATTTGAGTTTTTATTGCTTTAAATGCATTTTCAGCCCGAGCTGAGCACGTTTTGTGAGTTTGAATGTATCTTCATAGGAATGAGTTGTGTGGTCAAATTAATGCTCATTTAGGCGTCAGGTGGTCATCCTGAACAAAATACATGTTGAAGTGTGTGCATAAGTCCTTTGGTTTAGGCGTGACACTCAATTTGAGTTTTTATTGCTTTAAATGCATTTTCAGCCCGAGCTGAGCACGTTTTGTGAGTTTGAATGTATCTTCATAGGAATGAGTTGTGTAGTCAAATTAATGCTCATATGGGCTTCAGGAGGTCATCCTGAACAAAATACATGTTGAAGTGTGTGCATAAGTCCTTTGGTTTAGGCGTGACACTCAATTTGAGTTTTTATTGCTTTAAATGCATTTTCAGCCCGAGCTGAGCACGTTTTGTGAGTTTGAATGTATCTTCATAGGAATGAGTTGTGTGGTCAAATTAATGCTCATTTAGGCTTCAGGTGGTCATCCTGAACAAAATACATGTTGAAGTGTGTGCATAAGTCCTTTGGTTTAGGCGTGACACTCAATTTGAGTTTTTATTGCTTTAAATGCATTTTCAGCCCAAGCTGAGCACGTTTTGTGAGTTTGAATGTATCTTCATAGGAATGAGTTGTGTGGTCAAATTAATGCTCATTTAGGCGTCAGGTGGTCATCCTGAACAAAATACATGTTGAAGTGTGTGCATAAGTCCTTTGGTTTAGGCGTGACACTCAATTTGAGTTTTTATTGCTTTAAATGCATTTTCAGCCCGAGCTGAGCACGTTTTGTGAATTTGAATGTATCTTCATAGGAATGAGTTGTGTAGTCAAATTAATGCTCATATGGGCTTCAGGAGGTCATCCTGAACAAAATACATGTTGAAGTGTGTGCATAAGTCCTTTGGTTTAGGCGTGACACTCAATTTGAGTTTTTATTGCTTTAAATGCATTTTCAGCCCGAGCTGAGCACGTTTTGTGAGTTTGAATGTATCTTCATAGGAATGAGTTGTGTGGTCAAATTAATGCTCATTTAGGCTTCAGGTGGTCATCCTGAACAAAATACATGTTGAAGTGTGTGCATAAGTCCTTTGGTTTAGGCGTGACACTCAATTTGAGTTTTTAAAATGCATTTTCAGCCCGAGCTGAGCACATTTTGTGAGTTTGAATGTATCTTCATAGGAATGAGTTCTGTGGTCAAATTAATGCTCATTTAGGCGTCAGGTGGTCATCCTGAACAAAATACATGTTGAAGTGTGTGCATAAGTCCTTTGGTTTGGGCGTGACACTCAATTAATTTTTTATTGCTTTAAATGCATTTTCAGCCCGAGCTGAGCGCGCTTTCTGACTTTGAATGTATCTTCATAGGAATGAGTTGTGTGGTCAAATTATTGCTCATTTAGGCGTCAGGTGGTCATCCTAAACAAAATACATGTTGAAGTGTGTGCATAAGTCCTTTGGTTTAGGCGTGACACTCAATTTGAGTTTTTATTGCTTTAAATGCATTTTCAGCCCGAGCTGAGCACGTTTTGTGAGTTTGAATGTATCTTCATAGGAATGAGTTGTTCAGTCAAATTAATGCTCATATGGGCTTCAGGAGGTAATCCTGAACAAAATTCATGTTTAAGTGTGTGCATAAGTCCTTTGGTTTAGGCGTGACACTCAATTTGAGTTTTTATTGCTTTAAATGCATTTTCAGCCCGAGCTGAGCACGTTTTGTGAGTTTGAATGTATCTTCATAGGAATGAGTTGTGTGGTCAAATTAATGCTCATTTTGGCTTCAGGTGGTCATCCTGAACTAAATACACGTTGAAGTGTGTGCATATGTCCTTTGGTTTAGGCGTGACACTCAATTTGAGTTTTTATTGCTTTAAATGCATTTTCAGCCCGAGCTGAGCGCGCTTTCTGACTTTGAATGTATCTTCATAGGAATGAGTTGTGTAGTCAAACTAATGCTCATATGGGCTTCAGGAGGTCATCCTGAACAAAATACATGTTGAAGTGTGTGCATATGTCCTTTGGTTTAGGTGTGACACTCAATTTGAGTTTTTATTGCTTTAAATGCATTTTCAGCCCGAGCTGAGCACGTTTTGTGAGTTTGAATGTATCTTCATAGGAATGAGTTGTGTGGTCAAATTAATGCTCATTTAGGCGTCAGGTGGTCATCCTGAACAAAATACATGTTGAAGTGTGTGCATAAGTCCTTTGGTTTAGGCGTGACACTCAATTTGAGTTTTTATTGCTTTAAATGCATTTTCAGCCCGAGCTGAGCACGTTTTGTGAGTTTGAATGTATCTTCATAGGAATGAGTTGTGTAGTCAAATTAATGCTCATATGGGCTTCAGGAGGTCATCCTGAACAAAATACATGTTGAAGTGTGTGCATAAGTCCTTTGGTTTAGGCGTGACACTCAATTTGAGTTTTTATTGCTTTAAATGCATTTTCAGCCCGAGCTGAGCACGTTTTGTGAGTTTGAATGTATCTTCATAGGAATGAGTTGTGTGGTCAAATTAATGCTCATTTAGGCTTCAGGTCGTCATCCTGAACAAAATACATGTTGAAGTGTGTGCATAAGTCCTTTGGTTTAGGCGTGACACTCAATTTGAGTTTTTATTGCTTTAAATGCATTTTCAGCCCAAGCTGAGCACGTTTTGTGAGTTTGAATGTATCTTCATAGGAATGAGTTGTGTGGTCAAATTAATGCTCATTTAGGCGTCAGGTGGTCATCCTGAACAAAATACATGTTGAAGTGTGTGCATAAGTCCTTTGGTTTAGGCGTGACACTCAATTTGAGTTTTTATTGCTTTAAATGCATTTTCAGCCCGAGCTGAGCACGTTTTGTGAATTTGAATGTATCTTCATAGGAATGAGTTGTGTAGTCAAATTAATGCTCATATGGGCTTCAGGAGGTCATCCTGAACAAAATACATGTTGAAGTGTGTGCATAAGTCCTTTGGTTTAGGCGTGACACTCAATTTGAGTTTTTATTGCTTTAAATGCATTTTCAGCCCGAGCTGAGCACGTTTTGTGAGTTTGAATGTATCTTCATAGGAATGAGTTGTGTGGTCAAATTAATGCTCATTTAGGCTTCAGGTGGTCATCCTGAACAAAATACATGTTGAAGTGTGTGCATAAGTCCTTTGGTTTAGGCGTGACACTCAATTTGAGTTTTTATTGCTTTAAATGCATTTTCAGCCCGAGCTGAGCACATTTTGTGAGTTTGAATGTATCTTCATAGGAATAAGTTCTGTGGTCAAATTAATGCTCATTTAGGCGTCAGGTGGTCATCCTGAACAAAATACATGTTGAAGTGTGTGCATAAGTCCTTTGGTTTGGGCGTGACACTCAATTAATTTTTTATTGCTTTAAATGCATTTTCAGCCCGAGCTGAGCGCGCTTTCTGACTTTGAATGTATCTTCATAGGAATGAGTTGTGTGGTCAAATTAATGCTTATATGCTCTTCAGGAGGTCATCCTGAACAAAATACATGTTGAAGTGTGTGAATAAGTCCTTTGGTTTAGGTGTGACACTCAATTTGAGTTTTATTGCTTTAAATGCATTTTCAGCCCGAGCTGAGCACGTTTTGTGAGTTTGAATGTATCTTCATAGGAATGAGTTGTGTGGTCAAATTAATGCTCATTTTGGCTTCAGGTGGTCATCCTGAACTAAATACACATTGAAGTGTGTGCATAAGTCCTTTGGTTTAGGCGTGACACTCAATTTGAGTTTTTATTGCTTTAAATGCATTTTCAGCCCGAGCTGAGCGCGCTTTCTGACTTTGAATGTATCTTCATAGGAATGAGTTGTGTAGTCAAACTAATGCTCATATGGGCTTCAGGAGGTCATCCTGAACAAAATACATGTTGAAGTGTGTGCATATGTCCTTTGGTTTAGGTGTGACACTCAATTTGAGTTTTTATTGCTTTAAATGCATTTTCAGCCCGAGCTGAGCACGTTTTGTGAGTTTGAATGTATCTTCATAGGAATGAGTTGTGTGGTCAAATTAATGCTCATTTAGGCGTCAGGTGGTCATCCTGAACAAAATACATGTTGAAGTGTGTGCATAAGTCCTTTGGTTTAGGCGTGACACTCAATTTGAGTTTTTATTGCTTTAAATGCATTTTCAGCCCAAGCTGAGCACGTTTTGTGAGTTTGAATGTATCTTCATAGGAATGAGTTGTGTGGTCAAATTAATGCTCATTTAGGCGTCAGGTGGTCATCCTGAACAAAATACATGTTGAAGTGTGTGCATAAGTCCTTTGGTTTAGGCGTGACACTCAATTTGAGTTTTTATTGCTTTAAATGCATTTTCAGCCCGAGCTGAGCACGTTTTGTGAATTTGAATGTATCTTCATAGGAATGAGTTGTGTAGTCAAATTAATGCTCATATGGGCTTCAGGAGGTCATCCTGAACAAAATACATGTTGAAGTGTGTGCATAAGTCCTTTGGTTTAGGCGTGACACTCAATTTGAGTTTTTATTGCTTTAAATGCATTTTCAGCCCGAGCTGAGCACGTTTTGTGAGTTTGAATGTATCTTCATAGGAATGAGTTGTGTGGTCAAATTAATCCTCATTTTGGCTTCAGGTGGTCATCCTGAACTAAATACACGTTGAAGTGTGTGCATAAGTCCTTTGGTTTAGGCGTGACACTCAATTTGAGTTTTTATTGCTTTAAATGCATTTTCAGCCCGAGCTGAGCGCGCTTTCTGACTTTGAATGTATCTTCATAGGAATGAGTTGTGTAGTCAAACTAATGCTCATATGGGCTTCAGGAGGTCATCCTGAACAAAATACATGTTGAAGTGTGTGCATATGTCCTTTGGTTTAGGTGTGACACTCAATTTGAGTTTTTATTGCTTTAAATGCATTTTCAGCCCGAGCTGAGCGCGCTTTCTGACTTTGAATGTATCTTCATAGGAATGAGTTGTGTAGTCAAACTAATGCTCATATGGGCTTCAGGAGGTCATCCTGAACAAAATACATGTTGAAGTGTGTGCATATGTCCTTTGGTTTAGGTGTGACACTCAATTTGAGTTTTTATTGCTTTAAATGCATTTTCAGCCCGAGCTGAGCACGTTTTGTGAGTTTGAATGTATCTTCATAGGAATGAGTTGTGTGGTCAAATTAATGCTCATTTAGGCGTCAGGTGGTCATCCTGAACAAAATACATGTTGAAGTGTGTGCATAAGTCCTTTGGTTTAGGCGTGACACTCAATTTGAGTTTTTATTGCTTTAAATGCATTTTCAGCCCGAGCTGAGCACGTTTTGTGAGTTTGAATGTATCTTCATAGGAATGAGTTGTGTAGTCAAATTAATGCTCATATGGGCTTCAGGAGGTCATCCTGAACAAAATACATGTTGAAGTGTGTGCATAAGTCCTTTGGTTTAGGCGTGACACTCAATTTGAGTTTTTATTGCTTTAAATGCATTTTCAGCCCGAGCTGAGCACGTTTTGTGAGTTTGAATGTATCTTCATAGGAATGAGTTGTGTGGTCAAATTAATGCTCATTTAGGCGTCAGGTGGTCATCCTGAACAAAATACATGTTGAAGTGTGTGCATAAGTCCTTTGGTTTAGGCGTGACACTCAATTTGAGTTTTTATTGCTTTAAATGCATTTTCAGCCCAAGCTGAGCACGTTTTGTGAGTTTGAATGTATCTTCATAGGAATGAGTTGTGTGGTCAAATTAATGCTCATTTAGGCGTCAGGTGGTCATCCTGAACAAAATACATGTTGAAGTGTGTGCATAAGTCCTTTGGTTTAGGCGTGACACTCAATTTGAGTTTTTATTGCTTTAAATGCATTTTCAGCCCAAGCTGAGCACGTTTTGTGAGTTTGAATGTATCTTCATAGGAATGAGTTGTGTGGTCAAATTAATGCTCATTTAGGCGTCAGGTGGTCATCCTGAACAAAATACATGTTGAAGTGTGTGCATAAGTCCTTTGGTTTAGGCGTGACACTCAATTTGAGTTTTTATTGCTTTAAATGCATTTTCAGCCCGAGCTGAGCACGTTTTGTGAATTTGAATGTATCTTCATAGGAATGAGTTGTGTAGTCAAATTAATGCTCATATGGGCTTCAGGAGGTCATCCTGAACAAAATACATGTTGAAGTGTGTGCATAAGTCCTTTGGTTTAGGCGTGACACTCAATTTGAGTTTTTATTGCTTTAAATGCATTTTCAGCCCGAGCTGAGCACGTTTTGTGAGTTTGAATGTATCTTCATAGGAATGAGTTGTGTGGTCAAATTAATCCTCATTTTGGCTTCAGGTGGTCATCCTGAACTAAATACACGTTGAAGTGTGTGCATAAGTCCTTTGGTTTAGGCGTGACACTCAATTTGAGTTTTTATTGCTTTAAATGCATTTTCAGCCCGAGCTGAGCGCGCTTTCTGACTTTGAATGTATCTTCATAGGAATGAGTTGTGTAGTCAAACTAATGCTCATATGGGCTTCAGGAGGTCATCCTGAACAAAATACATGTTGAAGTGTGTGCATATGTCCTTTGGTTTAGGTGTGACACTCAATTTGAGTTTTTATTGCTTTAAATGCATTTTCAGCCCGAGCTGAGCGCGCTTTCTGACTTTGAATGTATCTTCATAGGAATGAGTTGTGTAGTCAAACTAATGCTCATATGGGCTTCAGGAGGTCATCCTGAACAAAATACATGTTGAAGTGTGTGCATATGTCCTTTGGTTTAGGTGTGACACTCAATTTGAGTTTTTATTGCTTTAAATGCATTTTCAGCCCGAGCTGAGCACGTTTTGTGAGTTTGAATGTATCTTCATAGGAATGAGTTGTGTGGTCAAATTAATGCTCATTTAGGCGTCAGGTGGTCATCCTGAACAAAATACATGTTGAAGTGTGTGCATAAGTCCTTTGGTTTAGGCGTGACACTCAATTTGAGTTTTTATTGCTTTAAATGCATTTTCAGCCCGAGCTGAGCACGTTTTGTGAGTTTGAATGTATCTTCATAGGAATGAGTTGTGTAGTCAAATTAATGCTCATATGGGCTTCAGGAGGTCATCCTGAACAAAATACATGTTGAAGTGTGTGCATAAGTCCTTTGGTTTAGGCGTGACACTCAATTTGAGTTTTTATTGCTTTAAATGCATTTTCAGCCCGAGCTGAGCACGTTTTGTGAGTTTGAATGTATCTTCATAGGAATGAGTTGTGTGGTCAAATTAATGCTCATTTAGGCTTCAGGTGGTCATCCTGAACAAAATACATGTTGAAGTGTGTGCATAAGTCCTTTGGTTTAGGCGTGACACTCAATTTGAGTTTTTATTGCTTTAAATGCATTTTCAGCCCGAGCTGAGCACGTTTTGTGAGTTTGAATGTATCTTCATAGGAATGAGTTGTGTGGTCAAATTAATGCTCATTTAGGCGTCAGGTGGTCATCCTGAACAAAATACATGTTGAAGTGTGTGCATAAGTCCTTTGGTTTGGGCGTGACACTCAATTAATTTTTTATTGCTTTAAATGCATTTTCAGCCCGAGTTGAGCGCGCTTTCTGACTTTGAATGTATCTTCATAGGAATGAGTTGTGTGGTCAAATTAATGCTTATATGCTCTTCAGGAGGTCATCCTGAACAAAATACATGTTGAAGTGTGTGAATAAGTCCTTTGGTTTAGGTGTGACACTCAATTTGAGTTTTATTGCTTTAAATGCATTTTCAGCCCGAGCTGAGCACGTTTTGTGAGTTTGAATGTATCTTCATAGGAATGAGTTGTGTGGTCAAATTAATGCTCATTTTGGCTTCAGGTGGTCATCCTGAACTAAATACACGTTGAAGTGTGTGCATAAGTCCTTTGGTTTAGGCGTGACACTCAATTTGAGTTTTTATTGCTTTAAATGCATTTTCAGCCCGAGCTGAGCGCGCTTTCTGACTTTGAATGTATCTTCATAGGAATGAGTTGTGTAGTCAAACTAATGCTCATATGGGCTTCAGGAGGTCATCCTGAACAAAATACATGTTGAAGTGTGTGCATATGTCCTTTGGTTTAGGTGTGACACTCAATTTGAGTTTTTATTGCTTTAAATGCATTTTCAGCCCGAGCTGAGCACGTTTTGTGAGTTTGAATGTATCTTCATAGGAATGAGTTGTGTGGTCAAATTAATGCTCATTTAGGCGTCAGGTGGTCATCCTGAACAAAATACATGTTGAAGTGTGTGCATAAGTCCTTTGGTTTAGGCGTGACACTCAATTTGAGTTTTTATTGCTTTAAATGCATTTTCAGCCCGAGCTGAGCACGTTTTGTGAGTTTGAATGTATCTTCATAGGAATGAGTTGTGTGGTCAAATTAATGTTCATTTAGGCGTCAGGTGGTCATCCTGAACAAAATACATGTTGAAGTGTGTGCATAAGTCCTTTGGTTTAGGCGTGACACTCAATTTGAGTTTTTATTGCTTTAAATGCATTTTCAGCCCGAGCTGAGCACGTTTTGTGAGTTTGAATGTATCTTCATAGGAATGAGTTGTGTAGTCAAATTAATGCTCATTTAGGCTTCAGGTGGTCATCCTGAACTAAATACATGTTGAAGTGTGTGCATAAGTCCTTTGGTTTAGGCGTGACACTCAATTCGAGTTTTTATTGCTTTAAATGCATTATCAATCCGAGCTGAGCGCGCTTTCTGACTTTGAATGTATCTTCATAGGAATGAGTTGTGTGGTCAAATTATTGCTCATTTAGGCTTCAGGAGGTCATCCTGAACAAAATACATGTTGAAGTGTGTGCATAAGTCCTTTGGTTTAGGCGTGACACTCATTTTGAGTTTTTATTGCTTTAAATGCATTTTCAGCCCGAGCTGAGCACGTTTTGTGAGTTTGAATGTATCTTCATAGAATGAGTTGTGTGGTCAAATTAATGCTCATTTAGGCTTCAGGTGGTCATCCTGAACAAAATACATGAAGTGTGTGCATAAGTCCTTTGGTTTAGGCGTGACACTCAATTTGAGTTTTTATTGCTTTAAATGCATTTTCAGCCCGAGCTGAGCGCGCTTTCTGACTTTGAGTGTATCTTCATAGGAAAGAGTTGTGTGGTCAAATTATTGCTCATTTAGGCTTCAGGAGGTCATCCTGAACAAAATACATGTTGAAGTGTGTGCATATGTCCTTTGGTTTAGGTGTGACACTCAATTTGAGTTTTTATTGCTTTAAATGCATTTTCAGCCCGAGCTGAGCGCGCTTTCTGACTTTGAATGTATCTTCATAGGAATGAGTTGTGTAGTCAAACTAATGCTCATATGGGCTTCAGGAGGTCATCCTGAACAAAATACATGTTGAAGTGTGTGCATATGTCCTTTGGTTTAGGTGTGACACTCAATTTGAGTTTTTATTGCTTTAAATGCATTTTCAGCCCGAGCTGAGCACGTTTTGTGAGTTTGAATGTATCTTCATAGGAATGAGTTGTGTGGTCAAATTAATGCTCATTTAGGCGTCAGGTGGTCATCCTGAACAAAATACATGTTGAAGTGTGTGCATAAGTCCTTTGGTTTAGGCGTGACACTCAATTTGAGTTTTTATTGCTTTAAATGCATTTTCAGCCCGAGCTGAGCACGTTTTGTGAGTTTGAATGTATCTTCATAGGAATGAGTTGTGTAGTCAAATTAATGCTCATATGGGCTTCAGGAGGTCATCCTGAACAAAATACATGTTGAAGTGTGTGCATAAGTCCTTTGGTTTAGGCGTGACACTCAATTTGAGTTTTTATTGCTTTAAATGCATTTTCAGCCCGAGCTGAGCACGTTTTGTGAGTTTGAATGTATCTTCATAGGAATGAGTTGTGTGGTCAAATTAATGCTCATTTAGGCTTCAGGTGGTCATCCTGAACAAAATACATGTTGAAGTGTGTGCATAAGTCCTTTGGTTTAGGCGTGACACTCAATTTGAGTTTTTATTGCTTTAAATGCATTTTCAGCCCGAGCTGAGCACATTTTGTGAGTTTGAATGTATCTTCATAGGAATGAGTTCTGTGGTCAAATTAATGCTCATTTAGGCGTCAGGTGGTCATCCTGAACAAAATACATGTTGAAGTGTGTGCATAAGTCCTTTGGTTTGGGCGTGACACTCAATTAATTTTTTATTGCTTTAAATGCATTTTCAGCCCGAGTTGAGCGCGCTTTCTGACTTTGAATGTATCTTCATAGGAATGAGTTGTGTGGTCAAATTAATGCTTATATGCTCTTCAGGAGGTCATCCTGAACAAAATACATGTTGAAGTGTGTGAATAAGTCCTTTGGTTTAGGTGTGACACTCAATTTGAGTTTTATTGCTTTAAATGCATTTTCAGCCCGAGCTGAGCACGTTTTGTGAGTTTGAATGTATCTTCATAGGAATGAGTTGTGTGGTCAAATTAATGCTCATTTTGGCTTCAGGTGGTCATCCTGAACTAAATACACGTTGAAGTGTGTGCATAAGTCCTTTGGTTTAGGCGTGACACTCAATTTGAGTTTTTATTGCTTTAAATGCATTTTCAGCCCGAGCTGAGCACGTTTTGTGAGTTTGAATGTATCTTTATAGGAATGAGTTGTGTGGTCAAATTAATGCTCATTTAGGCGTCAGGTGGTCATCCTGAACAAAATACATGTTGAAGTGTGTGCATAAGTCCTTTGGTTTAGGCGTGACACTCAATTTGAGTTTTTATTGCTTTAAATGCATTTTCAGCCCAAGCTGAGCACGTTTTGTGAGTTTGAATGTATCTTCATAGGAATGAGTTGTGTGGTCAAATTAATGCTCATTTAGGCGTCAGGTGGTCATCCTGAACAAAATACATGTTGAAGTGTGTGCATAAGTCCTTTGGTTTAGGCGTGACACTCAATTTGAGTTTTTATTGCTTTAAATGCATTTTCAGCCCGAGCTGAGCACGTTTTGTGAGTTTGAATGTATCTTCATAGGAATGAGTTGTGTAGTCAAATTAATGCTCATATGGGCTTCAGGAGGTCATCCTGAACAAAATACATGTTGAAGTGTGTGCATAAGTCCTTTGGTTTAGGCGTGACACTCAATTTGAGTTTTTATTGCTTTAAATGCATTTTCAGCCCGAGCTGAGCACGTTTTGTGAGTTTGAATGTATCTTCATAGGAATGAGTTGTGTGGTCAAATTAATGCTCATTTAGGCTTCAGGTGGTCATCCTGAACAAAATACATGTTGAAGTGTGTGCATAAGTCCTTTGGTTTAGGCGTGACACTCAATTTGAGTTTTTATTGCTTTAAATGCATTTTCAGCCCGAGCTGAGCACATTTTGTGAGTTTGAATGTATCTTCATAGGAATAAGTTCTGTGGTCAAATTAATGCTCATTTAGGCGTCAGGTGGTCATCCTGAACAAAATACATGCTGAAGTGTGTGCATAAGTCCTTTGGTTTGGGCGTGACACTCAATTAATTTTTTATTGCTTTAAATGCATTTTCAGCCCGAGCTGAGCCGCTTTCTGACTTTGAATGTATCTTCATAGGAATGAGTTGTGTGGTCAAATTAATGCTTATATGCTCTTCAGGAGGTCATCCTGAACAAAATACATGTTGAAGTGTGTGCATAAGTCCTTTGGTTTAGGCGTGACACTCAATTTGAGTTTTTATTGCTTTAAATGCATTTTCAGCCCGAGCTGAGCACGTTTTGTGAGTTTGAATGTATCTTCATAGGAATGAGTTGTGTGGTCAAATTAATGCTCATTTAGGCTTCAGGTGGTCATCCTGAACAAAATACATGTTGAAGTGTGTGCATAAGTCCTTTGGTTTAGGCGTGACACTCAATTTGAGTTTTTATTGCTTTAAATGCATTTTCAGCCCGAGCTGAGCACATTTTGTGAGTTTGAATGTATCTTCATAGGAATAAGTTCTGTGGTCAAATTAATGCTCATTTAGGCGTCAGGTGGTCATCCTGAACAAAATACATGTTGAAGTGTGTGCCTAAGTCCTTTGGTTTGGGCGTGACACTCAATTAATTTTTTATTGCTTTAAATGCATTTTCAGCCCGAGCTGAGCGCGCTTTCTGACTTTGAATGTATCTTCATAGGAATGAGTTGTGTGGTCAAATTAATGCTTATATGCTCTTCAGGAGGTCATCCTGAACAAAATACATGTTGAAGTGTGTGAATAAGTCCTTTGGTTTAGGTGTGACACTCAATTTGAGTTTTATTGCTTTAAATGCATTTTCAGCCCGAGCTGAGCACGTTTTGTGAGTTTGAATGTATCTTCATAGGAATGAGTTGTGTGGTCAAATTAATGCTCATTTTGGCTTCAGGTGGTCATCCTGAACTAAATACACGTTGAAGTGTGTGCATAAGTCCTTTGGTTTAGGCGTGACACTCAATTTGAGTTTTTATTGCTTTAAATGCATTTTCAGCCCGAGCTGAGCGCGCTTTCTGACTTTGAATGTATCTTCATAGGAATGAGTTGTGTAGTCAAACTAATGCTCATATGGGCTTCAGGAGGTCATCCTGAACAAAATACATGTTGAAGTGTGTGCATATGTCCTTTGGTTTAGGTGTGACACTCAATTTGAGTTTTTATTGCTTTAAATGCATTTTCAGCCCGAGCTGAGCGCGCTTTCTGACTTTGAATGTATCTTCATAGGAATGAGTTGTGTAGTCAAACTAATGCTCATATAGGCTTCAGGAGGTCATCCTGAACAAAATACATGTTGAAGTGTGTGCATATGTCCTTTGGTTTAGGTGTGACACTCAATTTGAGTTTTTATTGCTTTAAATGCATTTTCAGCCCGAGCTGAGCACGTTTTGTGAGTTTGAATGTATCTTCATAGGAATGAGTTGTGTGGTCAAATTAATGCTCATTTAGGCGTCAGGTGGTCATCCTGAACAAAATACATGTTGAAGTGTGTGCATAAGTCCTTTGGTTTAGGCGTGACACTCAATTTGAGTTTTTATTGCTTTAAATGCATTTTCAGCCCGAGCTGAGCACGTTTTGTGAGTTTGAATGTATCTTCATAGGAATGAGTTGTGTAGTCAAATTAATGCTCATATGGGCTTCAGGAGGTCATCCTGAACAAAATACATGTTGAAGTGTGTGCATAAGTCCTTTAGTTTAGGCGTGACACTCAATTTGAGTTTTTATTGCTTTAAATGCATTTTCAGCCCGAGCTGAGCACGTTTTGTGAGTTTGAATGTATCTTCATAGGAATGAGTTGTGTGGTCAAATTAATGCTCATTTAGGCTTCAGGTGGTCATCCTGAACAAAATACATGTTGAAGTGTGTGCATAAGTCCTTTGGTTTAGGCGTGACACTCAATTTGAGTTTTTATTGCTTTAAATGCATTTTCAGCCCAAGCTGAGCACGTTTTGTGAGTTTGAATGTATCTTCATAGGAATGAGTTGTGTAGTCAAATTAATGCTCATATGGGCTTCAGGAGGTCATCCTGAACAAAATACATGTTGAAGTGTGTGCATAAGTCCTTTGGTTTAGGCGTGACACTCAATTTGAGTTTTTATTGCTTTAAATGCATTTTCAGCCCGAGCTGAGCACGTTTTGTGAGTTTGAATGTATCTTCATAGGAATGAGTTGTGTGGTCAAATTAATGCTCATTTAGGCTTCAGGTGGTCATCCTGAACAAAATACATGTTGAAGTGTGTGCATAAGTCCTTTGGTTTAGGCGTGACACTCAATTTGAGTTTTTATTGCTTTAAATGCATTTTCAGCCCGAGCTGAGCACGTTTTGTGAGTTTGAATGTATCTTCATAGGAATGAGTTGTGTAGTCAAATTAATGCTCATTTAGGCTTCAGGTGGTCATCCTGAACTAAATACATGTTGAAGTGTGTGCATAAGTCCTTTGGTTTAGGCGTGACACTCAATTTGAGTTTTTATTGCTTTAAATGCATTATCAATCCGAGCTGAGCGCGCTTTCTGACTTTGAATGTATCTTCATAGGAATGAGTTGTGTGGTCAAATTATTGCTCATTTAGGCTTCAGGAGGTCATCCTGAACAAAATACATGTTGAAGTGTGTGCATAAGTCCTTTGGTTTAGGCGTGACACTCATTTTGAGTTTTTATTGCTTTAAATGCATTTTCAGCCCGAGCTGAGCACGTTTTGTGAGTTTGAATGTATCTTCATAGAATGAGTTGTGTGGTCAAATTAATGCTCATTTAGGCTTCAGGTGGTCATCCTGAACAAAATACATGTTGAAGTGTGTGCATAAGTCCTTTGGTTTAGGCGTGACACTCAATTTGAGTTTTTATTGCTTTAAATGCATTTTCAGCCCGAGCTGAGCGCGCTTTCTGACTTTGAATGTATCTTCATAGGAAAGAGTTGTGTGGTCAAATTATTGCTCATTTAGGCTTCAGGAGGTCATCCTGAACAAAATACATGTTGAAGTGTGTGCATAAGTCCTTTGGTTTAGGCGTGACACTCAATTTGAGTTTTTAAAATGCATTTTCAGCCCGAGCTGAGCACATTTTGTGAGTTTGAATGTATCTTCATAGGAATGAGTTCTGTGGTCAAATTAATGCTCATTTAGGCGTCAGGTGGTCATCCTGAACAAAATACATGTTGAAGTGTGTGCATAAGTCCTTTGGTTTAGGCGTGACACTCAATTTGAGTTATTATTGCTTTAAATGCATTTTCAGGCCGAGTGGAACAAGTTTTCAAAATGTGTCTTGAATCATGTTATGGTCTATGTTGCCCTCTACTGACCAAAGTCCGTTATTGTCTCCGAGGCCTGAAACCATCTTACATTTATATGACTGTATAACTGTACTCTTGAGCCAATTATTCAATTTCTCTTTGTTCTTGAACTAATTATAACTCAACGCGGGTACCATGACTATACTCAATTTCAGTTTTTATTGCTTTAAGTGCAGTTTCGGGCCGAGCTGAGCACTTGTTCTGAGTTTGAATGTATCTTCATAGGAATGAGATGTGTGATCATATTAATGCTCATTTAGGCTTCAGGAGGACATCTTGAACAAAATACATGTTGAAGTGTGTGCATAAGTCCTTTGGTTTAGGCGTGACACTCAATTTGAGTTTTTATTGCTTTAAATGCATTTTCAGCCCGAGCTGAGCACGTTTTGTGAGTTTGAATGTATCTTCATAGGAATGAGTTGTGTAGTCAAATTAATGCTCATATGGGCTTCAGGAGGGCATCCTGAACAAAATACATGTTGAAGTGTGTGCATAAGTCCTTTGGTTTAGGCGTGACACTCAATTTGAGTTTTTATTGCTTTAAATGCATTTTCAGCCCGAGCTGAGCACGTTTTGTGAGTTTGAATGTATCTTCATAGGAATGAGTTGTGTGGTCAAATTAATGCTCATTTAGGCTTCAGGTGGTCATCCTGAACAAAATACATGTTGAAGTGTGTGCATAAGTCCTTTGGTTTAGGCGTGACACTCAATTTGAGTTTTTATTGCTTTAAATGCATTTTCAGCCCAAGCTGAGCACGTTTTGTGAGTTTGAATGTATCTTCATAGGAATGAGTTGTGTGGTCAAATTAATGCTCATTTAGGCGTCAGGTGGTCATCCTGAACAAAATACATGTTGAAGTGTGTGCATAAGTCCTTTGGTTTAGGCGTGACACTCAATTTGAGTTTTTATTGCTTTAAATGCATTTTCAGCCCGAGCTGAGCACGTTTTGTGAGTTTGAATGTATCTTCATAGGAATGAGTTGTGTAGTCAAATTAATGCTCATATGGGCTTCAGGAGGTCATCCTGAACAAAATACATGTTGAAGTGTGTGCATAAGTCCTTTGGTTTAGGCGTGACACTCAATTTGAGTTTTTATTGCTTTAAATGCATTTTCAGCCCGAGCTGAGCACATTTTGTGAGTTTGAATGTATCTTCATAGGAATAAGTTCTGTGGTCAAATTAATGCTCATTTAGGCGTCAGGTGGTCATCCTGAACAAAATACATGTTGAAGTGTGTGCATAAGTCCTTTGGTTTGGGCGTGACACTCAATTAATTTTTTATTGCTTTAAATGCATTTTCAGCCCGAGCTGAGCGCGCTTTCTGACTTTGAATGTATCTTCATAGGAATGAGTTGTGTGGTCAAATTAATGCTTATATGCTCTTCAGGAGGTCATCCTGAACAAAATACATGTTGAAGTGTGTGAATAAGTCCTTTGGTTTAGGTGTGACACTCAATTTGAGTTTTATTGCTTTAAATGCATTTTCAGCCCGAGCTGAGCTCGTTTTGTGAGCTTGAATGTATCTTCATAGGAATGAGTTGTGTGGTCAAATTAATGCTCATTTTGGCTTCAGGTGGTCATCCTGAACTAAATACACGAAGTGTGTGCATAAGTCCTTTGGTTTAGGCGTGACACTCAATTTGAGTTTTTATTGCTTTAAATGCATTTTCAGCCCGAGCTGAGCGCGCTTTCTGACTTTGAATGTATCTTCATAGGAATGAGTTGTGTAGTCAAACTAATGCTCATATGGGCTTCAGGAGGTCATCCTGAACAAAATACATGTTGAAGTGTGTGCATATGTCCTTTGGTTTAGGTGTGACACTCAATTTGAGTTTTTATTCCTTTAAATGCATTTTCAGCCCGAGCTCAGCGCGCTTTCTGACTTTGAATGTATCTTCATAGGAATGAGTTGTGTAGTCAAACTAATGCTCATATGGGCTTCAGGAGGTCATCCTGAACAAAATACATGTTGAAGTGTGTGCATATGTCCTTTGGTTTAGGTGTGACACTCAATTTGAGTTTTTATTGCTTTAAATGCATTTTCAGCCCAAGCTGAGCACGTTTTGTGAGTTTGAATGTATCTTCATAGGAATGAGTTGTGTGGTCAAATTAATGCTCATTTAGGCTTCAGGTGGTCATCCTGAACAAAATACATGTTGAAGTGTGTGCATAAGTCCTTTGGTTTAGGCGTGACACTCAATTTGAGTTTTTAAAATGCATTTTCAGCCCGAGCTGAGCACATTTTGTGAGTTTGAATGTATCTTCATAGGAATGAGTTCTGTGGTCAAATTAATGCTCATTTAGGCGTCAGGTGGTCATCCTGAACAAAATACATGTTGAAGTGTGTGCATAAGTCCTTTGGTTTGGGCGTGACACTCAATAAATTTTTTATTGCTTTAAATGCATTTTCAGCCCGAGCTGAGCGCGCTTTCTGACTTTGAATGTATCTTCATAGGAATGAGTTGTGTGGTCAAATTAATGCTTATATGCTCGTCAGGAGGTCATCCTGAACAAAATACATGTTGAAGTGTGTGAATAAGTCCTTTGGTTTAGGTGTGACACTCAATTTGAGTTTTATTGCTTTAAATGCATTTTCAGCCCGAGCTGAGCGCGCTTTCTGACTTTGAATGTATCTTCATAGGAATGAGTTGTGTAGTCAAACTAATGCTCATATGGGCTTCAGGAGGTCATCCTGAACAAAATACATGTTGAAGTGTGTGCATATGTCCTTTGGTTTAGGTGTGACACTCAATTTGAGTTTTTATTGCTTTAAATGCATTTTCAGCCCGAGCTGAGCACGTTTTGTGAGTTTGAATGTATCTTCATAGGAATGAGTTGTGTGGTCAAATGAATGCTCATTTTGGCTTCAGGTGGTCATCCTGAACTAAATACACGTTGAAGTGTGTGCATAAGTCCTTTGGTTTAGGCGTGACACTCAATTTGAGTTTTTATTGCTTTAAATGCATTTTCAGCCCGAGCTGAGCGCGCTTTCTGACTTTGAATGTATCTTCATAGGAATGAGTTGTGTAGTCAAACTAATGCTCATATGGGCTTCAGGAGGTCATCCTGAACAAAATACATGTTGAAGTGTGTGCATATGTCCTTTGGTTTAGGTGTGACACTCAATTTGAGTTTTTATTGCTTTAAATGCATTTTCAGCCCGAGCTGAGCACGTTTTGTGAGTTTGAATGTATCTTCATAGGAATGAGTTGTGTGGTCAAATTAATGCTCATTTAGGCGTCAGGTGGTCATCCTGAACAAAATACATGTTGAAGTGTGTGCATAAGTCCTTTGGTTTAGGCGTGACACTCAATTTGAGTTTTTATTGCTTTAAATGCATTTTCAGCCCGAGCTGAGCACGTTTTGTGAGTTTGAATGTATCTTCATAGGAATGAGTTGTGTAGTCAAATTAATGCTCATATGGGCTTCAGGAGGTCATCCTGAACAAAATACATGTTGAAGTGTGTGCATAAGTCCTTTGGTTTAGGCGTGACACTCAATTTGAGTTTTTATTGCTTTAAATGCATTTTCAGCCCGAGCTGAGCACGTTTTGTGAGTTTGAATGTATCTTCATAGGAATGAGTTGTGTGGTCAAATTAATGCTCATTTAGGCTTCAGGTGGTCATCCTGAACAAAATACATGTTGAAGTGTGTGCATAAGTCCTTTGGTTTAGGCGTGACACTCAATTTGAGTTTTTAAAATGCATTTTCAGCCCGAGCTGAGCACATTTTGTGAGTTTGAATGTATCTTCATAGGAATGAGTTCTGTGGTCAAATTAATGCTCATTTAGGCGTCAGGTGGTCATCCTGAACAAAATACATGTTGAAGTGTGTGCATAAGTCCTTTGGTTTGGGCGTGACACTCAATTAATTTTTTATTGCTTTAAATGCATTTTCAGCCCGAGCTGAGCGCGCTTTCTGACTTTGAATGTATCTTCATAGGAATGAGTTGTGTGGTCAAATTAATGCTTATATGCTCGTCAGGAGGTCATCCTGAACAAAATACATGTTGAAGTGTGTGAATAAGTCCTTTGGTTTAGGTGTGACACTCAATTTGAGTTTTATTGCTTTAAATGCATTTTCAGCCCGAGCTGAGCACGTTTTGTGAGTTTGAATGTATCTTCATAGGAATGAGTTGTGTAGTCAAATTAATGCTCATATGGGCTTCAGGAGGTCATCCTGAACAAAATACATGTTGAAGTGTGTGCATAAGTCCTTTGGTTTAGGCGTGACACTCAATTTGAGTTTTTATTGCTTTAAATGCATTTTCAGCCCGAGCTGAGCACATTTTGTGAGTTTGAATGTATCTTCATAGGAATAAGTTCTGTGGTCAAATTAATGCTCATTTAGGCGTCAGGTGGTCATCCTGAACAAAATACATGTTGAAGTGTGTGCATAAGTCCTTTGGTTTGGGCGTGACACTCAATTAATTTTTTATTGCTTTAAATGCATTTTCAGCCCGAGCTGAGCGCGCTTTCTGACTTTGAATGTATCTTCATAGGAATGAGTTGTGTGGTCAAATTAATGCTTATATGCTCTTCAGGAGGTCATCCTGAACAAAATACATGTTGAAGTGTGTGAATAAGTCCTTTGGTTTAGGTGTGACACTCAATTTGAGTTTTATTGCTTTAAATGCATTTTCAGCCCGAGCTGAGCTCGTTTTGTGAGCTTGAATGTATCTTCATAGGAATGAGTTGTGTGGTCAAATTAATGCTCATTTTGGCTTCAGGTGGTCATCCTGAACTAAATACACGAAGTGTGTGCATAAGTCCTTTGGTTTAGGCGTGACACTCAATTTGAGTTTTTATTGCTTTAAATGCATTTTCAGCCCGAGCTGAGCGCGCTTTCTGACTTTGAATGTATCTTCATAGGAATGAGTTGTGTAGTCAAACTAATGCTCATATGGGCTTCAGGAGGTCATCCTGAACAAAATACATGTTGAAGTGTGTGCATATGTCCTTTGGTTTAGGTGTGACACTCAATTTGAGTTTTTATTGCTTTAAATGCATTTTCAGCCCAAGCTGAGCACGTTTTGTGAGTTTGAATGTATCTTCATAGGAATGAGTTGTGTGGTCAAATTAATGCTCATTTAGGCTTCAGGTGGTCATCCTGAACAAAATACATCTTGAAGTGTGTGCATAAGTCCTTTGGTTTAGGCGTGACACTCAATTTGAGTTTTTAAAATGCATTTTCAGCCCGAGCTGAGCACATTTTGTGAGTTTGAATGTATCTTCATAGGAATGAGTTCTGTGGTCAAATTAATGCTCATTTAGGCGTCAGGTGGTCATCCTGAACAAAATACATGTTGAAGTGTGTGCATAAGTCCTTTGGTTTGGGCGTGACACTCAATTAATTTTTTATTGCTTTAAATGCATTTTCAGCCCGAGCTGAGCGCGCTTTCTGACTTTGAATGTATCTTCATAGGAATGAGTTGTGTGGTCAAATTAATGCTTATATGCTCGTCAGGAGGTCATCCTGAACAAAATACATGTTGAAGTGTGTGAATAAGTCCTTTGGTTTAGGTGTGACATTCAATTTGAGTTTTATTGCTTTAAATGCATTTTCAGCCCGAGCTGAGCACGTTTTGTGAGTTTGAATGTATCTTCATAGGAATGAGTTGTGTGGTCAAATGAATGCTCATTTTGGCTTCAGGTGGTCATCCTGAACTAAATACACGTTGAAGTGTGTGCATAAGTCCTTTGGTTTAGGCGTGACACTCAATTTGAGTTTTTATTGCTTTAAATGCATTTTCAGCCCGAGCTGAGCGCGCTTTCTGACTTTGAATGTATCTTCATAGGAATGAGTTGTGTAGTCAAACTAATGCTCATATGGGCTTCAGGAGGTCATCCTGAACAAAATACATGTTGAAGTGTGTGCATATGTCCTTTGGTTTAGGTGTGACACTCAATTTGAGTTTTTATTGCTTTAAATGCATTTTCAGCCCGAGCTGAGCACGTTTTGTGAGTTTGAATGTATCTTCATAGGAATGAGTTGTGTGGTCAAATTAATGCTCATTTAGGCGTCAGGTGGTCATCCTGAACAAAATACATGTTGAAGTGTGTGCATAAGTCCTTTGGTTTAGGCGTGACACTCAATTTGAGTTTTTATTGCTTTAAATGCATTTTCAGCCCGAGCTGAGCACGTTTTGTGAGTTTGAATGTATCTTCATAGGAATGAGTTGTGTAGTCAAATTAATGCTCATATGGGCTTCAGGAGGTCATCCTGAACAAAATACATGTTGAAGTGTGTGCATAAGTCCTTTGGTTTAGGCGTGACACTCAATTTGAGTTTTTATTGCTTTAAATGCATTTTCAGCCCGAGCTGAGCACGTTTTGTGAGTTTGAATGTATCTTCATAGGAATGAGTTGTGTGGTCAAATTAATGCTCATTTAGGCTTCAGGTGGTCATCCTGAACAAAATACATGTTGAAGTGTGTGCATAAGTCCTTTGGTTTAGGCGTGACACTCAATTTGAGTTTTTAAAATGCATTTTCAGCCCGAGCTGAGCACATTTTGTGAGTTTGAATGTATCTTCATAGGAATGAGTTCTGTGGTCAAATTAATGCTCATTTAGGCGTCAGGTGGTCATCCTGAACAAAATACATGTTGAAGTGTGTGCATAAGTCCTTTGGTTTGGGCGTGACACTCAATTAATTTTTTATTGCTTTAAATGCATTTTCAGCCCGAGCTGAGCGCGCTTTCTGACTTTGAATGTATCTTCATAGGAATGAGTTGTGTGGTCAAATTAATGCTTATATGCTCGTCAGGAGGTCATCCTGAACAAAATACATGTTGAAGTGTGTGAATAAGTCCTTTGGTTTAGGTGTGACACTCAATTTGAGTTTTATTGCTTTAAATGCATTTTCAGCCCGAGCTGAGCACGTTTTGTGAGTTTGAATGTATCTTCATAGGAATGAGTTGTGTGGTCAAATGAATGCTCATTTTGGCTTCAGGTGGTCATCCTGAACTAAATACACGTTGAAGTGTGTGCATAAGTCCTTTGGTTTAGGCGTGACACTCAATTTGAGTTTTTATTGCTTTAAATGCATTTTCAGCCCGAGCTGAGCGCGCTTTCTGACTTTGAATGTATCTTCATAGGAATGAGTTGTGTAGTCAAACTAATGCTCATATGGGCTTCAGGAGGTCATCCTGAACAAAATACATGTTGAAGTGTGTGCATATGTCCTTTGGTTTAGGTGTGACACTCAATTTGAGTTTTTATTGCTTTAAATGCATTTTCAGCCCGAGCTGAGCACGTTTTGTGAGTTTGAATGTATCTTCATAGGAATGAGTTGTGTGGTCAAATTAATGCTCATTTAGGCGTCAGGTGGTCATCCTGAACAAAATACATGTTGAAGTGTGTGCATAAGTCCTTTGGTTTAGGCGTGACACTCAATTTGAGTTTTTATTGCTTTAAATGCATTTTCAGCCCGAGCTGAGCACGTTTTGTGAGTTTGAATGTATCTTCATAGGAATGAGTTGTGTAGTCAAATTAATGCTCATATGGGCTTCAGGAGGTCATCCTGAACAAAATACATGTTGAAGTGTGTGCATAAGTCCTTTGGTTTAGGCGTGACACTCAATTTGAGTTTTTATTGCTTTAAATGCATTTTCAGCCCGAGCTGAGCACGTTTTGTGAGTTTGAATGTATCTTCATAGGAATGAGTTGTGTGGTCAAATTAATGCTCATTTAGGCTTCAGGTGGTCATCCTGAACAAAATACATGTTGAAGTGTGTGCATAAGTCCTTTGGTTTAGGCGTGACACTCAATTTGAGTTTTTAAAATGCATTTTCAGCCCGAGCTGAGCACATTTTGTGAGTTTGAATGTATCTTCATAGGAATGAGTTCTGTGGTCAAATTAATGCTCATTTAGGCGTCAGGTGGTCATCCTGAACAAAATACATGTTGAAGTGTGTGCATAAGTCCTTTGGTTTGGGCGTGACACTCAATTAATTTTTTATTGCTTTAAATGCATTTTCAGCCCGAGCTGAGCGCGCTTTCTGACTTTGAATGTATCTTCATAGGAATGAGTTGTGTGGTCAAATTAATGCTTATATGCTCGTCAGGAGGTCATCCTGAACAAAATACATGTTGAAGTGTGTGAATAAGTCCTTTGGTTTAGGTGTGACACTCAATTTGAGTTTTATTGCTTTAAATGCATTTTCAGCCCGAGCTGAGCACGTTTTGTGAGTTTGAATGTATCTTCATAGGAATGAGTTGTGTGGTCAAATGAATGCTCATTTTGGCTTCAGGTGGTCATCCTGAACTAAATACACGTTGAAGTGTGTGCATAAGTCCTTTGGTTTAGGCGTGACACTCAATTTGAGTTTTTATTGCTTTAAATGCATTTTCAGCCCGAGCTGAGCGCGCTTTCTGACTTTGAATGTATCTTCATAGGAATGAGTTGTGTAGTCAAACTAATGCTCATATGGGCTTCAGGAGGTCATCCTGAACAAAATACATGTTGAAGTGTGTGCATATGTCCTTTGGTTTAGGTGTGACACTCAATTTGAGTTTTTATTGCTTTAAATGCATTTTCAGCCCGAGCTGAGCACGTTTTGTGAGTTTGAATGTATCTTCATAGGAATGAGTTGTGTGGTCAAATTAATGCTCATTTAGGCTTCAGGTGGTCATCCTGAACAAAATACATGTTGAAGTGTGTGCATAAGTCCTTTGGTTTAGGCGTGACACTCAATTTGAGTTTTTATTGCTTTAAATGCATTTTCAGCCCGAGCTGAGCACGTTTTGTGAGTTTGAATGTATCTTCATAGGAATGAGTTGTGTAGTCAAATTAATGCTCATTTAGGCTTCAGGTGGTCATCCTGAACTAAATACATGTTGAAGTGTGTGCATAAGTCCTTTGGTTTAGGCGTGACACTCAATTTGAGTTTTTATTGCTTTAAATGCATTATCAATCCGAGCTGAGCGCGCTTTCTGACTTTGAATGTATCTTCATAGGAATGAGTTGTGTGGTCAAATTAATGCTTATATGCTCGTCAGGAGGTCATCCTGAACAAAATACATGTTGAAGTGTGTGAATAAGTCCTTTGGTTTAGGTGTGACACTCAATTTGAGTTTTATTGCTTTAAATGCATTTTCAGCCCGAGCTGAGCACGTTTTGTGAGTTTGAATGTATCTTCATAGGAATGAGTTGTGTGGTCAAATGAATGCTCATTTTGGCTTCAGGTGGTCATCCTGAACTAAATACACGTTGAAGTGTGTGCATAAGTCCTTTGGTTTAGGCGTGACACTCAATTTGAGTTTTTATTGCTTTAAATGCATTTTCAGCCCGAGCTGAGCGCGCTTTCTGACTTTGAATGTATCTTCATAGGAATGAGTTGTGTAGTCAAACTAATGCTCATATGGGCTTCAGGAGGTCATCCTGAACAAAATACATGTTGAAGTGTGTGCATATGTCCTTTGGTTTAGGTGTGACACTCAATTTGAGTTTTTATTGCTTTAAATGCATTTTCAGCCCGAGCTGAGCACGTTTTGTGAGTTTGAATGTATCTTCATAGGAATGAGTTGTGTGGTCAAATTAATGCTCATTTAGGCGTCAGGTGGTCATCCTGAACAAAATACATGTTGAAGTGTGTGCATAAGTCCTTTGGTTTAGGCGTGACACTCAATTTGAGTTTTTATTGCTTTAAATGCATTTTCAGCCCGAGCTGAGCACGTTTTGTGAGTTTGAATGTATCTTCATAGGAATGAGTTGTGTAGTCAAATTAATGCTCATTTAGGCTTCAGGTGGTCATCCTGAACAAAATACATGTTGAAGTGTGTGCATAAGTCCTTTGGTTTAGGCGTGACACTCAATTTGAGTTTTTATTGCTTTAAATGCATTTTCAGCCCGAGCTGAGCGCGCTTTCTGACTTTGAATGTATCTTCATAGGAAAGAGTTGTGTGGTCAAATTATTGCTCATTTAGGCTTCAGGAGGTCATCCTGAACAAAATACATGTTGAAGTGTGTGCATAAGTCCTTTGGTTTAGGCGTGACACTCAATTTGAGTTTTTATTGCTTTAAATGCATTTTCAGCCCGAGCTGAGCACGTTTTGTGTTTTTGAATGTATCTTCATAGGAATGAGTTGTGTGGTCAAATTAATGCTCATATGGGCTTCAGGAGGTCATCCTGAACAAAATACATATTGAAGTGTGTGCATAAGTCCTTTGGTTTAGGCGTGACACTCAATTTGAGTAAATATTATTGCTTTAAATGCATTTTCAGGCCGAGTGGAACAAGTTTTCAAAATGTGTCCTGAATCATGTTATGGTCTATGTTGCTCTCTACTGACCAAAGTCCGTTATTGTCTCGAGGCCTGAAACCATCTTACATTTATATGACTGTATAACTGTACTCTTGAGCCAATTATTCAATTTCTCTTTGTTCTTGAACTAATTATAACTCAACGCGGGTACCATGACTATACTCAATTTCAGTTTTTATTGCTTTAAGTGCAGTTTCGGACCGAGCTGAGCACTTGTTCTGAGTTTGAATGTATCTTCATAGGAATGAGATGTGTGATCATATTAATGCTCATTTAGGCTTCAGGAGGACATCTTGAACAAAATACATGTTGAAGTGTGTGCATAAGTCCTTTGGTTTGGGCGTGACACTCAATTTGAGTTTTTATTGCTTTAAATGCATTTTCAGGCCGAGCTGAGCACGTTTTGTGAGTTAAAATGTATCTTCATAGGAATGAGTTGTGTCGTCAAATGAATGCTCATTTAGGCTTCAGGAGGTCACCTTGAACAAAATACATGTTGCAGTGTGTGCATAAGTCCTTTGGTTTAGGCGTGACACTCAATTTGAGTTTTTATTGCTTTAAATGCATTTTCAGCCCGAGCTGAGCACGTTTTGTGAGTTTGAATGTATCTTCATAGGAATGAGTTGTGTGGTCAAATTATTGCTCATTTAGGCTTCTTCAGGTCATCCTGAACAAAATACATGTTGAAGTGTGTGCATAAGTCCTTTGGTTTAGGCGTGACACTCAATTTGAGTTTTTATTGCTTTAAATGCATTTTCAGCCCGAGCTGAGCACGTTTTGTGAGTTTGAATGTATCTTCATAGGAATGAGTTGTGTGGTCAAATTAATGCTCATTTAGGCTTCAGGAGGACATCCTGAACAAAATACATGTTGAAGTGTGTGCATAAGTCCTTTGGTTTAGGCGTGACACTCAATTTGAGTTTTTATTGCTTTAAATGCATTTTCAGCCCGAGCTGAGCACGTTTTGTGAGTTTGAATGTATCTTCATAGGAATGAGTTGTGTGGTCAAATTAATGCTCATTTAGGCGTCAGGTGGTCATCCTGAACAAAATACATGTTGAAGTGTGTGCATAAGTCCTTTGGTTTGGGCGTGACACTCAATTTGAGTTTTTATTGCTTTAAATGCATTTTCAGCCCGAGCTGAGCACGTTTTGTGAGTTTGAATGTATCTTCATAGGAATGAGTTGTGTGGTCAAATTCATGCTCATATGGGCTTCAGGAGGTCATCCTGAACAAAATACATGTTGAAGTGTGTGCATAAGTCCTTTGGTTTAGGTGTGACACTCAATTTGAGTTTTTATTGCTTTAAATGCATTTTCAGCCCGAGCTAAGCACGTTTTTTGAGTTTGAATGTATCTTCATAGGAATGAGTTGTGTGGTCAAATGATTGCTCATTTAGGCTTGAGGAGGTCATCCTGAGCAAAATACATGTTGAAGTGTGTGCATAAGTCCTTTGGTTTAGGCGTGACACTCGTTTTGAGTTTTTACTGCTTTAAATGCATTTTCAGCCCGAGCTGAGCACATTTTGTGAGTTTGAATGTATCTTCATAGGAATGAGTTCTGTGGTCAAATTAATGCTCATTTAGGCGTCAGGTGGTCATCCTGAACAAAATACATGTTGAAGTGTGTGCATAAGTCCTTTGGTTTGGGCGTGACACTCAATTAATTTTTTATTGCTTTAAATGCATTTTCAGCCCGAGCTGAGCGCGCTTTCTGACTTTGAACTTATCTTCATAGGAATGAGTTGTGTGGTCAAATTATTGCTCATTTAGGCTTCAGGAGGTCATCCTGAACAAAATACATGTTGAAGTGTGTGCATAAGTCCTTTGGTTTAGGCGTGACACTCAATTTGAGTTTTTATTGCTTTAAATGCATTTTCAGCCCGAGCTGAGCATGTTTTGAGAGTTTGAATGTATCTTCATAGGAATGAGTTGTGTGGTCAAATTAATGCTCATATGGGCTTCAGGAGGTCATCCTGAACTAAATACATGTTGGAGTGTGTGCATAAGTCCTTTGGTGTAGGCGTGACACTCAATTTGAGTTTTTATTGCTTTAAATGCATTTTCAGCCCGAGCTGAGCACATTTTGTGAGTTTGAATGTATCTTCATAGGAATGAGTTGTGTGGTCAAATTATTGCTCATTTAGGCTTCAGGAGGTCATCCTGAACAAAATACATGTTGAAGTGTGGCTATAAGTCCTTTGGTTTAGGCGTGACACTCAATTTGAGTTTTTATTGCTTTAAATGCATTTTCAGCCCGAGCTGAGCACGTTTTGTGAGTTTGAATGTATCTTCATAGGAATGAGTTGTGTGGTCAAATTAATGCTCATTTAGGCGTCAGGTGGTCATCCTGAACAAAATACATGTTGAAGTGTGTGCATAAGTCCTTTGGTTTAGGCGTGACACTCAATTTGAGTTTTTATTGCTTTAAATGCATTTTCAGCCCGAGCTGAGCACGTTTTGTGAGTTTGAATGTATCTTCATAGGAATGAGTTGTGTAGTCAAATTAATGCTCATTTAGGCTTCAGGTGGTCATCCTGAACAAAATACATGTTGAAGTGTGTGCATAAGTCCTTTGGTTTAGGCGTGACACTCAATTTGAGTTTTTATTGCTTTAAATGCATTTTCAGCCCGAGCTGAGCGCGCTTTCTGACTTTGAATGTATCTTCATAGGAAAGAGTTGTGTGGTCAAATTATTGCTCATTTAGGCTTCAGGAGGTCATCCTGAACAAAATACATGTTGAAGTGTGTGCATAAGTCCTTTGGTTTAGGCGTGACACTCAATTTGAGTTTTTATTGCTTTAAATGCATTTTCAGCCCGAGCTGAGCACGTTTTGTGTTTTTGAATGTATCTTCATAGGAATGAGTTGTGTGGTCAAATTAATGCTCATATGGGCTTCAGGAGGTCATCCTGAACAAAATACATATTGAAGTGTGTGCATAAGTCCTTTGGTTTAGGCGTGACACTCAATTTGAGTAAATATTATTGCTTTAAATGCATTTTCAGGCCGAGTGGAACAAGTTTTCAAAATGTGTCCTGAATCATGTTATGGTCTATGTTGCTCTCTACTGACCAAAGTCCGTTATTGTCTCGAGGCCTGAAACCATCTTACATTTATATGACTGTATAACTGTACTCTTGAGCCAATTATTCAATTTCTCTTTGTTCTTGAACTAATTATAACTCAACGCGGGTACCATGACTATACTCAATTTCAGTTTTTATTGCTTTAAGTGCAGTTTCGGACCGAGCTGAGCACTTGTTCTGAGTTTGAATGTATCTTCATAGGAATGAGATGTGTGATCATATTAATGCTCATTTAGGCTTCAGGAGGACATCTTGAACAAAATACATGTTGAAGTGTGTGCATAAGTCCTTTGGTTTGGGCGTGACACTCAATTTGAGTTTTTATTGCTTTAAATGCATTTTCAGGCCGAGCTGAGCACGTTTTGTGAGTTAAAATGTATCTTCATAGGAATGAGTTGTGTCGTCAAATGAATGCTCATTTAGGCTTCAGGAGGTCACCTTGAACAAAATACATGTTGCAGTGTGTGCATAAATCCTTTGGTTTAGGCGTGACACTCAATTTGAGTTTTTATTGCTTTAAATGCATTTTCAGCCCGAGCTGAGCACGTTTTGTGAGTTTGAATGTATCTTCATAGGAATGAGTTGTGTGGTCAAATTATTGCTCATTTAGGCTTCTTCAGGTCATCCTGAACAAAATACATGTTGAAGTGTGTGCATAAGTCCTTTGGTTTAGGCGTGACACTCAATTTGAGTTTTTATTGCTTTAAATGCATTTTCAGCCCGAGCTGAGCACGTTTTGTGAGTTTGAATGTATCTTCATAGGAATGAGTTGTGTGGTCAAATTAATGCTCATTTAGGCTTCAGGAGGACATCCTGAACAAAATACATGTTGAAGTGTGTGCATAAGTCCTTTGGTTTAGGCGTGACACTCAATTTGAGTTTTTATTGCTTTAAATGCATTTTCAGCCCGAGCTGAGCACGTTTTGTGAGTTTGAATGTATCTTCATAGGAATGAGTTGTGTGGTCAAATTAATGCTCATTTAGGCGTCAGGTGGTCATCCTGAACAAAATACATGTTGAAGTGTGTGCATAAGTCCTTTGGTTTGGGCGTGACACTCAATTTGAGTTTTTATTGCTTTAAATGCATTTTCAGCCCGAGCTGAGCACGTTTTGTGAGTTTGAATGTATCTTCATAGGAATGAGTTGTGTGGTCAAATTCATGCTCATATGGGCTTCAGGAGGTCATCCTGAACAAAATACATGTTGAAGTGTGTGCATAAGTCCTTTGGTTTAGGTGTGACACTCAATTTGAGTTTTTATTGCTTTAAATGCATTTTCAGCCCGAGCTAAGCACGTTTTTTGAGTTTGAATGTATCTTCATAGGAATGAGTTGTGTGGTCAAATGATTGCTCATTTAGGCTTGAGGAGGTCATCCTGAGCAAAATACATGTTGAAGTGTGTGCATAAGTCCTTTGGTTTAGGCGTGACACTCGTTTTGAGTTTTTACTGCTTTAAATGCATTTTCAGCCCGAGCTGAGCACATTTTGTGAGTTTGAATGTATCTTCATAGGAATGAGTTCTGTGGTCAAATTAATGCTCATTTAGGCGTCAGGTGGTCATCCTGAACAAAATACATGTTGAAGTGTGTGCATAAGTCCTTTGGTTTGGGCGTGACACTCAATTAATTTTTTATTGCTTTAAATGCATTTTCAGCCCGAGCTGAGCGCGCTTTCTGACTTTGAACTTATCTTCATAGGAATGAGTTGTGTGGTCAAATTATTGCTCATTTAGGCTTCAGGAGGTCATCCTGAACAAAATACATGTTGAAGTGTGTGCATAAGTCCTTTGGTTTAGGCGTGACACTCAATTTGAGTTTTTATTGCTTTAAATGCATTTTCAGCCCGAGCTGAGCACGTTTTGTGTGTTTGAATGTATCTTCATAGGAATGAGTTGTGTGGTCAAATTAATGCTCATACGGGCTTCAGGAGGTCATCCTGAACAAAATACATGTTGAAGTGTGTGCATAAGTCCTTTGGTTTTGGGCGTGACACTCAATTTGAGTTTTTATTGCTTTTAATGCATTTTCAGCCCGAGCTGAGCGCGCTTTCTGACTTTGAATGTATCTTCATAGGAATGAGTTGTGTGGTCAAATTAATGCTCATTTAGGCTTCAGGTGGTCATCCTGAACAAAATACATGTTGAAGTGTGTGCATAAGTCCTTTGGTTTAGGCGTGACACTCAATTTGAGTTTTTATTGCTTTAAATGCATTTTCAGCCCGAGCTGAGCACGTTTTGTGAGTTTGAATGTATCTTCATAGGAATGAGTTGTGTGGTCAAATTAATGCTCATATGTGCTTCAGGAGGTCATCCTGAACAAAATACATGTTGAAGTGTGTGCATAAGTCCTTTGGTTTAGGTGTGACACTCAATTTGAGTTTTTATTGCTTTAAATGCATTTTCAGCCCGAGCTGAGCACGTTTTGTGAGTTTGAATGTATATTCATAGGAATGAGTTGTGTGGTCAAATTAATGCTCATTTAGGCTTCAGGTGGTCATCCTGAACTAAATACATGTTGAATGTGTGCATAAGTCCTTTGGTTTAGGCGTGACACTCAATTTGAGTTTTTATTGCTTTAAATGCTTTTTCAGCCCAAGCTGAGCGCGCTTTCTGACTTTGAATGTATCTTCATAGGAATGAGTTGTGTGGTCAAATTATTGCTCATTTAGGCTTCAGGAGGTCATCCTGAACAAAATACATGTTGAAGTGTGGCTATAAGTCCTTTGGTTTAGGCGTGACACTCAATTTGAGTTTTTATTGCTTTAAATGCATTTTCAGCCCGAGCTGAGCACGTTTTGTGAGTTTGAATGTATCTTCATAGGAATGAGTTGTGTGGTCAAATTAATGCTCATTTAGGCGTCAGGTGGTCATCCTGAACAAAATACATGTTGAAGTGTGTGCATAAGTCCTTTGGTTTAGGCGTGACACTCAATTTGAGTTTTTATTGCTTTAAATGCATTTTCAGCCCGAGCTGAGCACGTTTTGTGAGTTTGAATGTATCTTCATAGGAATGAGTTGTGTAGTCAAATTAATGCTCATTTAGGCTTCAGGTGGTCATCCTGAACAAAATACATGTTGAAGTGTGTGCATAAGTCCTTTGGTTTAGGCGTGACACTCAATTTGAGTTTTTATTGCTTTAAATGCATTTTCAGCCCGAGCTGAGCGCGCTTTCTGACTTTGAATGTATCTTCATAGGAAAGAGTTGTGTGGTCAAATTATTGCTCATTTAGGCTTCAGGAGGTCATCCTGAACAAAATACATGTTGAAGTGTGTGCATAAGTCCTTTGGTTTAGGCGTGACACTCAATTTGAGTTTTTATTGCTTTAAATGCATTTTCAGCCCGAGCTGAGCACGTTTTGTGTTTTTGAATGTATCTTCATAGGAATGAGTTGTGTGGTCAAATTAATGCTCATATGGGCTTCAGGAGGTCATCCTGAACAAAATACATATTGAAGTGTGTGCATAAGTCCTTTGGTTTAGGCGTGACACTCAATTTGAGTAAATATTATTGCTTTAAATGCATTTTCAGGCCGAGTGGAACAAGTTTTCAAAATGTGTCCTGAATCATGTTATGGTCTATGTTGCTCTCTACTGACCAAAGTCCGTTATTGTCTCGAGGCCTGAAACCATCTTACATTTATATGACTGTATAACTGTACTCTTGAGCCAATTATTCAATTTCTCTTTGTTCTTGAACTAATTATAACTCAACGCGGGTACCATGACTATACTCAATTTCAGTTTTTATTGCTTTAAGTGCAGTTTCGGGCCGAGCTGAGCACTTGTTCTGAGTTTGAATGTATCTTCATAGGAATGAGATGTGTGATCATATTAATGCTCATTTAGGCTTCAGGAGGACATCTTGAACAAAATACATGTTGAAGTGTGTGCATAAGTCCTTTGGTTTGGGCGTGACACTCAATTTGAGTTTTTATTGCTTTAAATGCATTTTCAGGCCGAGCTGAGCACGTTTTGTGAGTTAAAATGTATCTTCATAGGAATGAGTTGTGTCGTCAAATGAATGCTCATTTAGGCTTCAGGAGGTCACCTTGAACAAAATACATGTTGCAGTGTGTGCATAAGTCCTTTGGTTTAGGCGTGACACTCAATTTGAGTTTTTATTGCTTTAAATGCATTTTCAGCCCGAGCTGAGCACGTTTTGTGAGTTTGAATGTATCTTCATAGGAATGAGTTGTGTGGTCAAATTATTGCTCATTTAGGCTTCTTCAGGTCATCCTGAACAAAATACATGTTGAAGTGTGTGCATAAGTCCTTTGGTTCAGGCGTGACACTCAATTTGAGTTTTTATTGCTTTAAATGCATTTTCAGCCCGAGCTGAGCACGTTTTGTGAGTTTGAATGTATCTTCATAGGAATGAGTTGTGTAGTCAAATTATTGCTCATTTAGGCGTCAGGAGGACATCCTGAACTAAATACATTGAAGTGTGTGCAAAAGTCCTTTGGTTTGGGAGTGACACTCAATTTGAGTTATTATTGCTTTAAATGCATTTTCAGGCCGAGTGGAACAAGTTTTCAAAATGTGTCTTGAATCATGTTATGGTCTATGTTGCCCTCTACTGACCAAAGTCCGTTATTGTCTCCGAGGCCTGAAACCATTTTACAATACAATACAATACATGCAGATTTATATAGCGCTTTCACAACAGCGACAGCTGTAACAAAGCGCTTCACAAAACAGTTAACATAAAGTAAAATAATAAACACAACACATAACATAAAACACGGACAGTCGTGCAGTCCTTTATATTACTGTGTAACTGTACTCTTGAGCCAATTATTCAATTTCTCTTTGTTCTTGAACTAATTATAACTCAACGCGGGTACCATGACTATACTCAATTTGAGTTTTTATTGCTTTAAATGCATTTTCAGGCCGAGCTGAGCACGTTTTGTGAGTTAGAATGTATCTTCATAGGAATGAGTTGTGTGGTCAAATTAATGCTCATATGGGCTTCAGGAGGTCATCCTGAACTAAATACATGTTGAAGTGTGTGCATAAGTCCTTTGGTTTAGGCGTGACACTCAATTTGAGTTTTTATTGCTTTAAATGCATTTTCAGCCCGAGCTGAGAACGTTTTGTGAGTTTGAATGTATCTTCATAGGAATGAGTTGTGTAGTCAAATTAATGCTCATTTAGGCTTCAGGAGGTCATCCTGAACAGTACATGTTGAAGTGTGTGCATAAGTCCTTTGGTTTAGGCGTGACACTCAATTTGAGTTTTTATTGCTTTAAATGCATTTTCAGCCCGAGCTGAGAACGTTTTGTGAGTTTGAATGTATCTTCATAGGAATGAGTTGTGTGGTCAAATTATTGCTCATTTAGGCTTTAGGAGGTCATCCTGAACAAAATACATGTCAAAGTGTGTGCATAAGTCCTTTGGTTTAGGCGTGACACTCAATTTGAGTTTTTATTGCCTTAAAAGCATTTTCAGCCCGAGCTGAGCACGTTTTGTGAATTTGAATGTATCTTCATAGAATGAGTTGTGTAGTCAAATTAATGCTCATATGGGCTTCAGGAGGTCATCCTGAACTAAATACATGTTGAAGTGTGTGCATAAGTCCTTTGGTTTAGGCGTGACACTCAATTTGAGTTTTTATTGCTTTAAATGCATTTTCAGCCCGAGCTGAGAACGTTTTGTGAGTTTGAATGTATCTTCATAGGAATGAGTTGTGTGGTCAAATTATTGCTCATTTAGGCTTTAGGAGGTCATCCTGAACAAAATACATGTCAAAGTGTGTGCATAAGTCCTTTGGTTTAGGCGTGACACTCAATTTGAGTTTTTATTGCCTTAAAAGCATTTTCAGCCCGAGCTGAGCACGTTTTGTGAATTTGAATGTATCTTCATAGAATGAGTTGTGTGGTCAAATTAATGCTCATTTAGGCTTCAGGTGGTCATCCTGAACAAAATACATGTTGAAGTGTGTGCATAAGTCATTTGGTTTAGGCGTGACACTCAATTTGAGTTTTTATTGCTTTAAATGCATTTTCAGACCGAGCTGAGCACGTTTTGTGAGTTTGAATGTATCTTCATAGGAATGAGTTGTGTGGTCAAATTAATGCTCATTTAGGCTTCAGGTGGTCATCCTGAACTAAATACATGTTGAAGTGTGTGCATAAATCCTTTGGTTTAGGCGTGACACTCAATTTGAGTTTTTATTGCTTTAAATGCATTTTCAGCCCGAGCTGAGCACGTTTTGTGAGTTTGAATTTATCTTCATAGGAATGAGTTGTGTAGTCAAATTAATGCTCATATGGGCTTCAGGAGGTCATCCTGAACAAAATACATGTTGAAGTGTGTGCATAAGTCCTTTGGTTTAGGCGGGAGACTCAATTTGAGTTTTTATTGCTTAAAATGCATTTTCAGCCCGAGCTGAGCACGTTTTGTGAGTTTGAATGTATCTTCATAGGAATGAGTTGTGTGGTCAAATTAATGCTCATTTAGGCTTCAGGAGGACATCCTGAACTAAGTACATGTTGAAGTGTGTGCATAAGTCCTTTGGTTTGGACGTGACACTCAATTTGAGTTTTTATTGCTTAAATGCATTTTCACCCTGAGCTGAGCGCGCTTTCTGACTTTGAATGTATCTTCATAGGAAAGAGTTGTGTGGTCAAATTATTGCTCATTTAGGCTTCAGGAGGTCATCCTGAACAAAATACATGTTGAAGTGTGTGCATAAGTCCTTTGGTTTAGGCGTGACACTCAATTTGAATTTTTATTGCTTTAAATGCATTTTCAGCCCGAGCTGAGCACGTTTTGTGTTTTTGAATGTATCTTCATAGGAATGAGTTGTGTGGTCAAATTAATGCTCATATGGGCTTCAGGAGGTCATCCTGAACAAAATACATGTTGAAGTGTGTGCATAAGTCCTTTGGTTTAGGCGTGACACTCAATTTGAGTTATTATTGCTTTAAATGCATTTTCAGGCCGAGCTGAGGACGTTTTTTGAGTTTGAATGTATCTTCATAGGAATGAGTTGTGTGGTCAAATTAATGCTCATATGGGCTTCAGGAGGTCATCCTGAACAAAATACATGTTGAAGTGTGTGCATAAGTCCTTTGGTTTAGGCGTGACACTCAATTTGAGTTATTATTGCTTTAATTGCATTTTCAGGCCGAGTGGAACAAGTTTTCAAAATGTGTCTTGAATCATGTTATGGTCTATGTTGCCCTCTACTGACCAAAGTCCGTTATTGTCTCCGAGGCCTGAAACCATCTTACATTTATATGACTGTATAACTGTACTCTTGAGCCAATTATTCAATTTCTCTTTGTTCTTGAACTAATTATAACTCAACGCGGGTACCATGACTATACTCAATTTCAGTTTTTATTGCTTTAAGTGCAGTTTCGGGCCGATCTGAGCACTTGTTCTGAGTTTGAATGTATCTTCATAGGAATGAGATGTGTGATCATATTAATGCTCATTTAGGCTTCAGGAGGACATCTTGAACAAAATACATGTTGAAGTGTGTGCATAAGTCCTTTGGTTTGGGCGTGACACTCAATTTGAGTTTTTATTGCTTTAAATGCATTTTCAGGCCGAGCTGAGCACGTTTTGTGAGTTAAAATGTATCTTCATAGGAATGAGTTGTGTCGTCAAATGAATGCTCATTTAGGCTTCAGGAGGTCACCTTGAACAAAATACATGTTGAAGTGTGTGCATAAGTCCTTTGGTTTAGGCGTGACACTCAATTTGAGTTTTTATTGCTTTAAATGCATTTTCAGCCCGAGCTGAGCACGTTTTGTGAGTTTGAATGTATCTTCATAGGAATGAGTTGTGTGGTCAAATTATTGCTCATTTAGGCTTCTTCAGGTCATCCTGAACAAAATACATGTTGAAGTGTGTGCATAAGTCCTTTGGTTTAGGCGTGACACTCAATTTGAGTTTTTATTGCTTTAAATGCATTTTCAGCCCGAGCTGAGCACGTTTTGTGAGTTTGAATGTATCTTCATAGGAATGAGTTGTGTGGTCAAATTAATGCTCATTTAGGCTTCAGGAGGACATCCTGAACAAAATACATGTTGAAGTGTGTGCATAAGTCCTTTGGTTTAGGCGTGACACTCAACTTGAGTTTTTATTGCTTTAAATGCATTTTCAGCCCGAGCTGAGCACGTTTTGTGAGTTTGAATGTATCTTCATAGGAATGAGTTGTGTGGTCAAATTAATGCTCATTTAGGCGTCAGGTGGTCATCCTGAACAAAATACATGTTGAAGTGTGTGCATAAGTCCTTTGGTTTGGGCGTGACACTCAATTTGAGTTTTTATTGCTTTAAATGCATTTTCAGCCCGAGCTGAGCACGTTTTGTGTGTTTGAATGTATCTTCATAGGAATGAGTTGTGTGGTCAAATTAATGCTCATATGGGCTTCAGGAGGTCATCCTGAACAAAATACATGTTGAAGTGTGTGCATAAGTCCTTTGGTTTAGGCGTGACACTCAATTTGAGTTTCTATTGCTTTAAATGCATTTTCAGCCCGAGTTGAGCACGTTTTGTGAGTTTGAATGTATCTTCATAGGAATGAGTTGTGTGGTCAAATTAATGCTCATTTAGGCTTCAG
This sequence comes from Hippocampus guttulatus, assembly GCF_054856545.1. Classification (NCBI taxonomy): domain Eukaryota; kingdom Metazoa; phylum Chordata; class Actinopteri; order Syngnathiformes; family Syngnathidae; genus Hippocampus; species Hippocampus guttulatus. The sequence goes on from NC_141265.1 coordinate 24,886,784, forward strand.
GTGGTCATCCTGAACAAAATACATGTTGAAGTGTGTGCATAAGTCCTTTGGTTTAGGCGTGACACTCAATTTGAGTTTTTATTGCTTTAAATGCATTTTCAGCCCGAGCTGAGCACGTTTTGTGAGTTTGAATGTATCTTCATAGGAATGAGTTGTGTGGTCAAATTCATGCTCATATGGGCTTCAGGAGGTCATCCTGAACAAAATACATGTTGAAGTGTGTGCATAAGTCCTTTGGTTTAGGTGTGACACTCAATTTGAGTTTTTATTGCTTTAAATGCATTTTCAGCCCGAGCTAAGCACGTTTTTTGAGTTTGAATGTATCTTCATAGGAATGAGTTGTGTGGTCAAATGATTGCTCATTTAGGCTTGAGGAGGTCATCCTGAGCAAAATACATGTTGAAGTGTGTGCATAAGTCCTTTGGTTTAGGCGTGACACTCGTTTTGAGTTTTTACTGCTTTAAATGCATTTTCAGCCCGAGCTGAGCACATTTTGTGAGTTTGAATGTATCTTCATAGGAATGAGTTCTGTGGTCAAATTAATGCTCATTTAGGCGTCAGGTGGTCATCCTGAACAAAATACATGTTGAAGTGTGTGCATAAGTCCTTTGGTTTGGGCGTGACACTCAATTAATTTTTTATTGCTTTAAATGCATTTTCAGCCCGAGCTGAGCGCGCTTTCTGACTTTGAACTTATCTTCATAGGAATGAGTTGTGTGGTCAAATTATTGCTCCTTTAGGCTTCAGGAGGTCATCCTGAACAAAATACATGTTGAAGTGTGTGCATAAGTCCTTTGGTTTAGGCGTGACACTCAATTTGAGTTTTTATTGCTTTAAATGCATTTTCAGCCCGAGCTGAGCACGTTTTGTGAGTTTGAATGTATCTTCATAGGAATGAGTTGTGTGGTCAAATTAATGCTCATTTAGGCGTCAGGTGGTCATCCTGAACAAAATACATGTTGAAGTGTGTGCATAAGTCCTTTGGTTTAGGCGTGACACTCAATTTGAGTTTTTATTGCTTTTAATGCATTTTCAGCCCGAGCTGAGCACGTTTTGTGAGTTTGAATGTATCTTCATAGGAATGAGTTGTGTGGTCAAATTATTGCTCATTTAGGCTTCAGGAGGTCATCCTGAACAAAATACATGTTGAAGTGTGTGCATAAGTCCTTTGGTTTAGGCGTGACACTCATTTTGAGTTTTTATTGCTTTAAATGCATTTTCAGCCCGAGCTGAGCACGTTTTGTGAGTTTGAATGTATCTTCATAGAATGAGTTGTGTGGTCAAATTAATGCTCATTTAGGCTTCAGGTGGTCATCCTGAACAAAATACATGTTGAAGTGTGTGCATAAGTCCTTTGGTTTAGGCGTGACACTCAATTTGAGTTTTTATTGCTTTAAATGCATTTTCAGCCCGAGCTGAGCGCGCTTTCTGACTTTGAATGTATCTTCATAGGAAAGAGTTGTGTGGTCAAATTATTGCTCATTTAGGCTTCAGGAGGTCATCCTGAACAAAATACATGTTGAAGTGTGTGCATAAGTCCTTTGGTTTAGGCGTGACACTCAATTTGAGTTTTTATTGCTTTAAAATATTTTCAGCCCGAGCTGAGCACGTTTTGTGTTTTTGAATGTATCTTCATAGGAATGAGTTGTGTGGTCAAATTAATGCTCATATGGGCTTCAGGAGGTCATCCTGAACAAAATACATATTGAAGTGTGTGCATAAGTCCTTTGGTTTGGGAGTGACACTCAATTTGAGTAAATATTATTGCTTTAAATGCATTTTCAGGCCGAGTGGAACAAGTTTTCAAAATGTGTCTTGAATCATGTTATGGTCTATGTTGCCCTCTACTGACCAAAGTCCGTTATTGTCTCCGAGGCCTGAAACCATTTTACATTTATATTACTGTGTAACTGTACTCTTGAGCCAATTATTCAATTTCTCTTTGTTCTTGAACTAATTATAACTCAACGCGGGTACCATGACTATACTCAATTTGAGTTTTTATTGCTTTAAATGCATTTTCAGCCCGAGCTGAGCACGTTTTGTGAGTTTGAATGTATCTTCATAGGAATGAGTTGTGTGGTCAAATTAATGCTCATTTAGGCTTCAGGAGGACATCCTGAACAAAATACATGTTGAAGTGTGTGCATAAGTCCTTTGGTTGAGGCGTGACACTCAACTTGAGTTTTTATTGCTTTAAATGCATTTTCAGCCGGAGCTGAGCGTGCTTTCTGACTTTGAATGTATCTTCATAGGAATGAGTTGTGTGGTCAAATTAATGCTCATTTAGGCTTCAGGTGGTCATCCTGAACTAAATACATGTTGAAGTGTGTGCATAAGTCCTTTGGTTTAGGCGTGACACTCAATTTGAGTTTTTATTGCTTTAAATGCATTTTCAGCACGAGCTGAGCGCGCTTTCTGACTTTGAATGTATCTTCATAGGAATGAGTTGTGTGGTCAAATTATTGCTCATTTAGGCTTCAGGAGGTCATCCTGAACAAAATACATGTTGAAGTGTGTGCATAAGTCCTTTGGTTTAGGCGTGACACTCAATTTGAGTTTTTATTGCCTTTAATGCATTTTCAGCCCGAGCTGAGCGCGCTTTCTGACTTTGAATGTATCTTCATAGGAATGAGTTGTGTGGTCAAATTAATGCTCATATAGGCTTCGGGAGGTCATCCTGAACTAAATACATGTTGAAGTGTGTGCATAAGTCCTTTGGTTTAGGCGTGACACTCAATTTGAGTTTTTATTGCTTTAAATGCATTTTCAGCCCGAGCTGAGCGCGCTTTCTGACTTTGAATGTATCTTCATAGGAATGAGTTGTGTGGTCAAATTATTGCTCATTTAGGCTTCAGGAGGTCATCCTGAACAAAATACATGTTGAAGTGTGTGTATAAGTCCTTCGGTTTAGGCGTGACACTCAATTTGAGTTTTTATTGCTTTAAATGCATTTTCAGCCCGAGCTGAGCACGTTTTGTGAGTTTGAATGTATCTTCATAGGAATGAGTTGTGTGGTCAAATTAATGCTCATTTAGGCTTCAGGTGGTCATCCTGAACTAAATACATGTTGAAGTGTGTGCATAAGTCCTTTGGTTTAGGCGTGACACTCAATTTGAGTTTTTATTGCTTTAAATGCATTATCAGCCAGAGCTGAGCGCGCTTTCTGACTTTGAATGTATCTTCATAGGAATAAGTTGTGTGGTCAAGATATTGCTCATTTAGGCTTCAGGTGGTCATCCTGAACTAAATACATGTTGAAGTGTGTGCATAAGTCCTTTGGTTTAGGCGTGAGACTCAATTTGAGTTTTTATTGCTTTAAATGCATTTTCAGCCCGAGCTGAGCACGTTTTGTGAGTTTGAATGTATCTTCATAGAAATGAGTTGTGTAGTCAAATTAATGCTCATATGGGCTTCAGGAGGTCATCCTGAACAAAATACATGTTGAAGTGTGTGCATAAGTCCTTTGGTTTAGGCGTGACACTCAATTTGAGTTTTTATTGCTTTAAATGCATTATCAGCCCGAGCTGAGCGCGCTTTGTGAGTTTGAATGTATCTTCATAGGAATGAGTTGTGTGGTCAAATTAATGGTCATTTAGGCGTCAGGTGGTCATCCTGAACAAAATACATGTTGAAGTGTGTGCATAAGTCCTTTGGTTTAGGCGTGACACTCAATTTGAGTTTTTATTGCTTTAAATGCATTTTCAGCCCGAGCTGAGCACGTTTTGTGTGTTTGAGTGTATCTTCATAGGAATGAGTTGTGTGGTCAAATTATTGCTCATTTAGGCTTCAGGAGGTCATCCTGAACAAAATACATGTTGAAGTGTGTGCATAAGTCCTTTGGTTTAGGCGTGACACTCAATTTGAGTTTTTATTGCTTTAAATGCATTTTCAGCCCGAGCTGAGCACGTTTTGTGAGTTTGAATGTATCTTCATAGGAATGAGATGTGTGATCATATTAATGCTCATTTAGGCTTCAGGAGGACATCTTGAACAAAATACATGTTGAAGTGTGTGCATAAGTCCTTTGGTTTGGGCGTGACACTCAATTTGAGTTTTTATTGCTTTAAATGCATTTTCAGCCCGAGCTGAGCAGGTTTTGTGAGTTTGAATGTATCTTTATAGGAATGAGTTGTGTAGTCAAATTAATGCTCATATGGGCTTCAGGAGGTCATCCTGAACAAAATACATGTTGAAGTGTGTGCATAAGTCCTTTGGTTTAGGCGTGACACTCAATTAGAGTGTTTATTGCTTTAAATGCAGTTTCAGCCCGAGCTGAGCGCGCTTTCTGACTTTGAATGTATCTTCATAGGAATGAGTTGTGTAGTCAAATTACTGCTCATTTAGGCTTCAGGAGGACATCCTGAACTAAATACATTGAAGTGTGTGCAAAAGTCCTTTGGTTTGGGAGTGACACTCAATTTGAGTTATTATTGCTTTAAATGCATTTTCAGGCCGAGTGGAACAAGTTTTCAAAATGTGTCTTGAATCATGTTATGGTCTATGTTGCCCTCTACTGACCAAAGTCCGTTATTGTCTCCGAGGCCTGAAACCATTTTACATTTATATGACTGTATAACTGTACTCTTGAGCCAATTATTCAATTTCTCTTTGTTCTTGAATTAATTATAACTCAACGCAGGTACCATGACTATACTCAATTTCAGTTTTTATTGCTTTAAGTGCAGTTTCGGGCCGAGTTGAGCACGTGTTCTGAGTTTGAATGTATCTTCATAGGAATGAGATGTGTGATCATATTAATGCTCATTTAGGCTTCAGGAGGACATCTTGAACAAAATACATGTTGAAGTGTGTGCATAAGTCCTTTGGTTTGGGCGTGACACTCAATTTGAGTTTTTATTGCTTTAAATGCATTTTCAGCCCGAGCTGAGCACGTTTTGTGAGTTTGAATGTATCTTTATAGGAATGAGTTGTGTAGTCAAATTAATGCTCATATGGGCTTCAGGAGGTCATCCCGAACAAAATACATGTTGAAGTGTATGCATAAGTCCTTTGGTTTAGGCGTGACACTCAATTTGAGTTTTTATTGCTTTAAATGCAGTTTCAGCCCGAGCTGAGCGCGCTTTCTGACTTTGAATGTATCTTCATAGGAATGAGTTGTGTGGTCAAATTATTGCTCATTTAGGCTTCAGGAGGTCATCCTGAACAAAATACATGTTGAAGTGTGTGCATAAGTCCTTTGGTTTAGGCGTGACACTCAATTTGAGTTTTTATTGCTTTAAATGCTTTTTCAGCCCGAGCTGAGCGCACTTTCTGACTTTGAATGTATCTTCATAGGAATGAGTTGTGTGGTCAAATTATTGCTCATTTAGGCTTCAGGAGGTCATCCTGAACAAAATACATGTTGAAGTGTGTGTATACGTCCTTTGGTTTAGGCGTGACACTCAATTTGAGTTTTTATTGCTTTAAATGCATTTTCAGCCCGAGCTGAGCACGTTTTGTGAGTTTGAATGTATCTTCATAGGAATGAGTTGTGTGGTCAAATTAATGCTCATTTAGGCTTCAGGAGGACATCCTGAACTAAATACATGATGAAGTGTGTGCATAAGCCCTTTGGTTTAGGCGTTGACACTCAATTTGAGTTTTTATTGCTTTTAATGCATTTTCAGCCCGAGCTGAGCGCGCTTTCTGACGTTGAATGTATCTTCATAGGAATGAGTTGTGTGGTCAAATTAATGCTCATTTAGGCTTCAGGTGGTCATCCTGAACTAAATACATGTTGAAGTGTGTGCATAAGTCCTTTGGTTTAGGCGTGACACTCAATTTGAGTTTTTATTGCTTTAAATGCATTTTCAGCCCGAGCTGAGCACGTTTTGTGAGTTTGAATGTATCTTCATAGGAATGAGTTGAGTAGTCAAATTAATGCTCATATGGGCTTCAGGAGGTCATCCTGAACAAAATACATGTTGAAGTGTGTGCATAAGTCCTTTGGTTTAGGCGTGACACTCAATTTGAGTTTTTATTGCTTTAAATGCATTTTCAGCCCGAGCTGAGCACGTTTTGTGAGTTTGAATGTATCTTCATAGGAATGAGTTGTGTGGTCAAATTAATGCTCATTTAGGCTTCAGGAGGACATCCTGAACAAAATACATGTTGAAGTGTGTGCATAAGTCCTTTGGTTTAGGCGTGACACTCAATTTGAGTTTTTATTGCTTTAAATGCATTTTCAGCCCGAGCTGAGCACGTTTTGTGAGTTTGAATGTATCTTCATAGGAATGAGTTGTGTGGTCAAATTAATGCTCATTTAGGCTTCAGGAGGACATCTGAACTAAGTACATGTTGAAGTGTGTGCATAAGTCCTTTGGTTTGGGCGTGACACTCAATTTGAGTTTTTATTGCTTTAAATGCATTTTCAGCCCGAGCTGAGCACGTTTTGTGAGTTTGAATGTATCTTCATAGGAATGAGTTGTGTAGTCAAATTAATGCTCATTTAGGCTTCAGGAGGACATCCTGAACTAAATACATGATGAAGTGTGTGCATAAGCCCTTTGGTTTAGGCGTGACACTCAATTTGAGTTTTTATTGCTTTTAATGCATTTTCAGCCCGAGCTGAGCGCGCTTTCTGACTTTGAATGTATCTTCATAGGAATGAGTTGTGTGGTCAAATTAATGCTCCTTTAGGCTTCAGGTGGTCATCCTGAACTAAATACATGTTGAAGTGTGTGCATAAGTCCTTTGGTTTAGGCGTGACACTCAATTTGAGTTTTTATTGCTTTAAATGCATTTTCAGCCCGAGCTGAGCGCGCTTTCTGACTTTGAATGTATCTTCATAGGAATGAGTTGTGTAGTCAAATTACTGCTCATTTAGGCTTCAGGAGGACATCCTGAACTAAATACATTGAAGTGTGTGCAAAAGTCCTTTGGTTTGGGAGTGACACTCAATTTGAGTTATTATTGCTTTAAATGCATTTTCAGGCCGAGTGGAACAAGTTTTCAAAATGTGTCTTGAATCATGTTATGGTCTATGTTGCCCTCTACTGACCAAAGTCCGTTATTGTCTCCGAGGCCTGAAACCATTTTACATTTATATGACTGTATAACTGTACTCTTGAGCCAATTATTCAATTTCTCTTTGTTCTTGAACTAATTATAACTCAACGCAGGTACCATGACTATACTCAATTTCAGTTTTTATTGCTTTAAGTGCAGTTTCGGGCCGAGCTGAGCACGTGTTCTGAGTTTGAATGTATCTTCATAGGAATGAGATGTGTGATCATATTAATGCTCATTTAGGCTTCAGGAGGACATCTTGAACAAAATACATGTTGAAGTGTGTGCATAAGTCCATTGGTTTGGGCGTGACACTCAATTTGAGTTTTTATTGCTTTAAATGCATTTTCAGCCCGAGCTGAGCACGTTTTGTGAGTTTGAATGTATCTTTATAGGAATGAGTTGTGTAGTCAAATTAATGCTCATATGGGCTTCAGGAGGTCATCCTGAACAAAATACATGTTGAAGTGTGTGCATAAGTCCTTTGGTTTAGGCGTGACACTCAATTTGAGTTTTTATTGCTTTAAATGCAGTTTCAGCCCGAGCTGAGCGCGCTTTCTGACTTTGAATGTATCTTCATAGGAATGAGTTGTTTGGTCAAATTATTGCTCATTTAGGCTTCAGGAGGTCATCCTGAACAAAATACATGTTGAAGTGTGTGCATAAGTCCTTTGGTTTAGGCGTGACACTCAATTTGAGTTTTTATTGCTTTAAATGCTTTTTCAGCCCGAGCTGAGCGCACTTTCTGACTTTGAATGTATCTTCATAGGAATGAGTTGTGTGGTCAAATTATTGCTCATTTAGGCTTCAGGAGGTCATCCTGAACAAAATACATGTTGAAGTGTGTGTATAAGTCCTTTGGTTTAGGCGTGACACTCAATTTGAGTTTTTATTGCTTTAAATGCATTTTCAGCCCGAGCTGAGCACGTTTTGTGAGTTTGAATGTATCTTCATAGGAATGAGTTGTGTGGTCAAATTAATGCTCATTAAGGCTTCAGGAGGACATCTGAACTAAGTACATGTTGAAGTGTGTGCATAAGTCCTTTGGTTTGGGCGTGACACTCAATTTGAGTTTTTATTGCTTTAAATGCATTTTCAGCCCGAGCTGAGCACGTTTTGTGAGTTTGAATGTATCTTCATAGGAATGAGTTGTGTGGTCAAATTAATGCTCATTTAGGCTTCAGGAGGACATCCTGAACTAAATACATGATGAAGTGTGTGCATAAGCCCTTTGGTTTAGGCGTTGACACTCAATTTGAGTTTTTATTGCTTTTAATGCATTTTCAGCCCGAGCTGAGCGCGCTTTCTGACGTTGAATGTATCTTCATAGGAATGAGTTGTGTGGTCAAATTAATGCTCATTTAGGCTTCAGGTGGTCATCCTGAACTAAATACATGTTGAAGTGTGTGCATAAGTCCTTTGGTTTAGGCGTGACACTCAATTTGAGTTTTTATTGCTTTAAATGCATTTTCAGCCCGAGCTGAGCACGTTTTGTGAGTTTGAATGTATCTTCATAGGAATGAGTTGAGTAGTCAAATTAATGCTCATATGGGCTTCAGGAGGTCATCCTGAACAAAATACATGTTGAAGTGTGTGCATAAGTCCTTTGGTTTAGGCGTGACACTCAATTTGAGTTTTTATTGCTTTAAATGCATTTTCAGCCCGAGCTGAGCACGTTTTGTGAGTTTGAATGTATCTTCATAGGAATGAGTTGTGTGGTCAAATTAATGCTCATTTAGGCTTCAGGAGGACATCCTGAACAAAATACATGTTGAAGTGTGTGCATAAGTCCTTTGGTTTAGGCGTGACACTCAATTTGAGTTTTTATTGCTTTAAATGCATTTTCAGCCCGAGCTGAGCACGTTTTGTGAGTTTGAATGTATCTTCATAGGAATGAGTTGTGTGGTCAAATTAATGCTCATTTAGGCTTCAGGAGGACATCTGAACTAAGTACATGTTGAAGTGTGTGCATAAGTCCTTTGGTTTGGGCGTGACACTCAATTTGAGTTTTTATTGCTTTAAATGCATTTTCAGCCCGAGCTGAGCACGTTTTGTGAGTTTGAATGTATCTTCATAGGAATGAGTTGTGTAGTCAAATTAATGCTCATTTAGGCTTCAGGAGGACATCCTGAACTAAATACATGATGAAGTGTGTGCATAAGCCCTTTGGTTTAGGCGTGACACTCAATTTGAGTTTTTATTGCTTTTAATGCATTTTCAGCCCGAGCTGAGCGCGCTTTCTGACTTTGAATGTATCTTCATAGGAATGAGTTGTGTGGTCAAATTAATGCTCCTTTAGGCTTCAGGTGGTCATCCTGAACTAAATACATGTTGAAGTGTGTGCATAAGTCCTTTGGTTTAGGCGTGACACTCAATTTGAGTTTTTATTGCTTTAAATGCATTTTCAGCCCGAGCTGAGCGCGCTTTCTGACTTTGAATGTATCTTCATAGGAATGAGTTGTGTAGTCAAATTACTGCTCATTTAGGCTTCAGGAGGACATCCTGAACTAAATACATTGAAGTGTGTGCAAAAGTCCTTTGGTTTGGGAGTGACACTCAATTTGAGTTATTATTGCTTTAAATGCATTTTCAGGCCGAGTGGAACAAGTTTTCAAAATGTGTCTTGAATCATGTTATGGTCTATGTTGCCCTCTACTGACCAAAGTCCGTTATTGTCTCCGAGGCCTGAAACCATTTTACATTTATATGACTGTATAACTGTACTCTTGAGCCAATTATTCAATTTCTCTTTGTTCTTGAACTAATTATAACTCAACGCAGGTACCATGACTATACTCAATTTCAGTTTTTATTGCTTTAAGTGCAGTTTCGGGCCGAGCTGAGCACGTGTTCTGAGTTTGAATGTATCTTCATAGGAATGAGATGTGTGATCATATTAATGCTCATTTAGGCTTCAGGAGGACATCTTGAACAAAATACATGTTGAAGTGTGTGCATAAGTCCATTGGTTTGGGCGTGACACTCAATTTGAGTTTTTATTGCTTTAAATGCATTTTCAGCCCGAGCTGAGCACGTTTTGTGAGTTTGAATGTATCTTTATAGGAATGAGTTGTGTAGTCAAATTAATGCTCATATGGGCTTCAGGAGGTCATCCTGAACAAAATACATGTTGAAGTGTGTGCATAAGTCCTTTGGTTTAGGCGTGACACTCAATTTGAGTTTTTATTGCTTTAAATGCAGTTTCAGCCCGAGCTGAGCGCGCTTTCTGACTTTGAATGTATCTTCATAGGAATGAGTTGTTTGGTCAAATTATTGCTCATTTAGGCTTCAGGAGGTCATCCTGAACAAAATACATGTTGAAGTGTGTGCATAAGTCCTTTGGTTTAGGCGTGACACTCAATTTGAGTTTTTATTGCTTTAAATGCTTTTTCAGCCCGAGCTGAGCGCACTTTCTGACTTTGAATGTATCTTCATAGGAATGAGTTGTGTGGTCAAATTATTGCTCATTTAGGCTTCAGGAGGTCATCCTGAACAAAATACATGTTGAAGTGTGTGTATAAGTCCTTTGGTTTAGGCGTGACACTCAATTTGAGTTTTTATTGCTTTAAATGCATTTTCAGCCCGAGCTGAGCACGTTTTGTGAGTTTGAATGTATCTTCATAGGAATGAGTTGTGTGGTCAAATTAATGCTCATTAAGGCTTCAGGAGGACATCTGAACTAAGTACATGTTGAAGTGTGTGCATAAGTCCTTTGGTTTGGGCGTGACACTCAATTTGAGTTTTTATTGCTTTAAATGCATTTTCAGCCCGAGCTGAGCACGTTTTGTGAGTTTGAATGTATCTTCATAGGACTGAGATGTGTAGTCAAATTAATGCTCATTTAGGCTTCAGGAGGACATCCTGAACTAAATACATGATGAAGTGTGTGCATAAGCCCTTTGGTTTAGGCGTGACACTCAATTTGAGGTTTTATTGCTTTTAATGCATTTTCAGCCCGAGCTGAGCGCGCTTTCTGGCTTTGAATGTATCTTCATAGGAATGAGTTGTGTGGTCAAATTAATGCTCATTTAGGCTTCAGGTGGTCATCCTGAACTAAATACATGTTAAAGTGTGTGCATAAGTCCTTTGGTTTAGGCGTGACACTCAATTTGAGTTTTTATTGCTTTAAATGCATTTTCAGCCCGAGCTGAGCGCGCTTTCTGACTTTGAATGTATCTTCATAGGAATGAGTTGTGTAGTCAAATTACTGCTCATTTAGGCTTCAGGAGGACATCCTGAACTAAATACATTGAAGTGTGTGCAAAAGTCCTTTGGTTTGGGAGTGACACTCAATTCGAGTTATTATTGCTTTAAATGCATTTTCAGGCCGAGTGGAACAAGTTTTCAAAATGTGTCTTGAATCATGTTATGGTCTATGTTGCCCTCTACTGACCAAAGTCCGTTATTGTCTCCGAGGCCTGAAACCATTTTACATTTATATGACTGTATAACTGTACTCTTGAGCCAATTATTCAATTTCTCTTTGTTCTTGAACTAATTATAACTCAACGCAGGTACCATGACTATACTCAATTTCAGTTTTTATTGCTTTAAGTGCAGTTTCGGGCCGAGCTGAGCACTTGTTCTGAGTTTGAATGTATCTTCATAGGAATGAGATGTGTGATCATATTAATGCTCATTTAGGCTTCAGGAGGACATCTTGAACAAAATACATGTTGAAGTGTGTGCATAAGTCCTTTGGTTGAGGCGTGACACTCAATTTGAGTTTTTATTGCTTTAAATGCATTTTCAGCCCGAGTTGAGCACGTTTTGTGAGTTTCAATGTATCTTCATAGGAATGAGTTGTGTGGTCAAATTAATGCTCATTTAGGCTTCAGGTGGTCATCCTGAACAAAATACATGTTGAAGTGTGTGCATAAGTCCTTTGGTTTAGGCGTGACACTCAATTTGAGTTTTTATTGCTTTAAATGCATTTTCAGCCCGAGCTGAGCACGTTTTGTGAGTTTGAATGTATCTTCATAGGAATGAGATGTGTGATCATATTAATGCTCATTTAGGCTTCAGGAGGACATCTTGAACAAAATACATGTTGAAGTGTGTGCATAAGTCCATTGGTTTGGGCGTGACACTCAATTTGAGTTTTTATTGCTTTAAATGCATTTTCAGCCCGAGCTGAGCACGTTTTGTGAGTTTGAATGTATCTTTATAGGAATGAGTTGTGTAGTCAAATTAATGCTCATATGGGCTTCAGGAGGTCATCCTGAACAAAATACATGTTGAAGTGTGTGCATAAGTCCTTTGGTTTAGGCGTGACACTCAATTTGAGTTTTTATTGCTTTAAATGCATTTTCAGCCCGAGCTGAGCACGTTTTGTGAGTTTGAATGTATCTTCATAGGAATGAGTTGTGTGGTCAAATTAATGCTCATTTAGGCTTCAGGAGGACATCCTGAACAAAATACATGTTGAAGTGTGTGCATAAGTCCTTTGGTTTAGGCGTGACACTCAATTTGAGTTTTTATTGCTTTAAATGCATTTTCAGCCCGAGCTGAGCACGTTTTGTGAGTTTGAATGTATCTTCATAGGAATGAGTTGTGTGGTCAAATTAATGCTCATTTAGGCTTCAGGAGGACATCTGAACTAAGTACATGTTGAAGTGTGTGCATAAGTCCTTTGGTTTGGGCGTGACACTCAATTTGAGTTTTTATTGCTTTAAATGCATTTTCAGCCCGAGCTGAGCACGTTTTGTGAGTTTGAATGTATCTTCATAGGAATGAGTTGTGTAGTCAAATTAATGCTCATTTAGGCTTCAGGAGGACATCCTGAACTAAATACATGATGAAGTGTGTGCATAAGCCCTTTGGTTTAGGCGTGACACTCAATTTGAGTTTTTATTGCTTTTAATGCATTTTCAGCCCGAGCTGAGCGCGCTTTCTGACTTTGAATGTATCTTCATAGGAATGAGTTGTGTGGTCAAATTAATGCTCCTTTAGGCTTCAGGTGGTCATCCTGAACTAAATACATGTTGAAGTGTGTGCATAAGTCCTTTGGTTTAGGCGTGACACTCAATTTGAGTTTTTATTGCTTTAAATGCATTTTCAGCCCGAGCTGAGCGCGCTTTCTGACTTTGAATGTATCTTCATAGGAATGAGTTGTGTAGTCAAATTACTGCTCATTTAGGCTTCAGGAGGACATCCTGAACTAAATACATTGAAGTGTGTGCAAAAGTCCTTTGGTTTGGGAGTGACACTCAATTTGAGTTATTATTGCTTTAAATGCATTTTCAGGCCGAGTGGAACAAGTTTTCAAAATGTGTCTTGAATCATGTTATGGTCTATGTTGCCCTCTACTGACCAAAGTCCGTTATTGTCTCCGAGGCCTGAAACCATTTTACATTTATATGACTGTATAACTGTACTCTTGAGCCAATTATTCAATTTCTCTTTGTTCTTGAACTAATTATAACTCAACGCAGGTACCATGACTATACTCAATTTCAGTTTTTATTGCTTTAAGTGCAGTTTCGGGCCGAGCTGAGCACGTGTTCTGAGTTTGAATGTATCTTCATAGGAATGAGATGTGTGATCATATTAATGCTCATTTAGGCTTCAGGAGGACATCTTGAACAAAATACATGTTGAAGTGTGTGCATAAGTCCATTGGTTTGGGCGTGACACTCAATTTGAGTTTTTATTGCTTTAAATGCATTTTCAGCCCGAGCTGAGCACGTTTTGTGAGTTTGAATGTATCTTTATAGGAATGAGTTGTGTAGTCAAATTAATGCTCATATGGGCTTCAGGAGGTCATCCTGAACAAAATACATGTTGAAGTGTGTGCATAAGTCCTTTGGTTTAGGCGTGACACTCAATTTGAGTTTTTATTGCTTTAAATGCAGTTTCAGCCCGAGCTGAGCGCGCTTTCTGACTTTGAATGTATCTTCATAGGAATGAGTTGTTTGGTCAAATTATTGCTCATTTAGGCTTCAGGAGGTCATCCTGAACAAAATACATGTTGAAGTGTGTGCATAAGTCCTTTGGTTTAGGCGTGACACTCAATTTGAGTTTTTATTGCTTTAAATGCTTTTTCAGCCCGAGCTGAGCGCACTTTCTGACTTTGAATGTATCTTCATAGGAATGAGTTGTGTGGTCAAATTATTGCTCATTTAGGCTTCAGGAGGTCATCCTGAACAAAATACATGTTGAAGTGTGTGTATAAGTCCTTTGGTTTAGGCGTGACACTCAATTTGAGTTTTTATTGCTTTAAATGCATTTTCAGCCCGAGCTGAGCACGTTTTGTGAGTTTGAATGTATCTTCATAGGAATGAGTTGTGTGGTCAAATTAATGCTCATTAAGGCTTCAGGAGGACATCTGAACTAAGTACATGTTGAAGTGTGTGCATAAGTCCTTTGGTTTGGGCGTGACACTCAATTTGAGTTTTTATTGCTTTAAATGCATTTTCAGCCCGAGCTGAGCACGTTTTGTGAGTTTGAATGTATCTTCATAGGACTGAGATGTGTAGTCAAATTAATGCTCATTTAGGCTTCAGGAGGACATCCTGAACTAAATACATGATGAAGTGTGTGCATAAGCCCTTTGGTTTAGGCGTGACACTCAATTTGAGGTTTTATTGCTTTTAATGCATTTTCAGCCCGAGCTGAGCGCGCTTTCTGGCTTTGAATGTATCTTCATAGGAATGAGTTGTGTGGTCAAATTAATGCTCATTTAGGCTTCAGGTGGTCATCCTGAACTAAATACATGTTAAAGTGTGTGCATAAGTCCTTTGGTTTAGGCGTGACACTCAATTTGAGTTTTTATTGCTTTAAATGCATTTTCAGCCCGAGCTGAGCGCGCTTTCTGACTTTGAATGTATCTTCATAGGAATGAGTTGTGTAGTCAAATTACTGCTCATTTAGGCTTCAGGAGGACATCCTGAACTAAATACATTGAAGTGTGTGCAAAAGTCCTTTGGTTTGGGAGTGACACTCAATTCGAGTTATTATTGCTTTAAATGCATTTTCAGGCCGAGTGGAACAAGTTTTCAAAATGTGTCTTGAATCATGTTATGGTCTATGTTGCCCTCTACTGACCAAAGTCCGTTATTGTCTCCGAGGCCTGAAACCATTTTACATTTATATGACTGTATAACTGTACTCTTGAGCCAATTATTCAATTTCTCTTTGTTCTTGAACTAATTATAACTCAACGCAGGTACCATGACTATACTCAATTTCAGTTTTTATTGCTTTAAGTGCAGTTTCGGGCCGAGCTGAGCACTTGTTCTGAGTTTGAATGTATCTTCATAGGAATGAGATGTGTGATCATATTAATGCTCATTTAGGCTTCAGGAGGACATCTTGAACAAAATACATGTTGAAGTGTGTGCATAAGTCCTTTGGTTGAGGCGTGACACTCAATTTGAGTTTTTATTGCTTTAAATGCATTTTCAGCCCGAGTTGAGCACGTTTTGTGAGTTTCAATGTATCTTCATAGGAATGAGTTGTGTGGTCAAATTAATGCTCATTTAGGCTTCAGGTGGTCATCCTGAACAAAATACATGTTGAAGTGTGTGCATAAGTCCTTTGGTTTAGGCGTGACACTCAATTTGAGTTTTTATTGCTTTAAATGCATTTTCAGCCCGAGCTGAGCACGTTTTGTGAGTTTGAATGTATCTTCATAGGAATGAGATGTGTGATCATATTAATGCTCATTTAGGCTTCAGGAGGACATCTTGAACAAAATACATGTTGAAGTGTGTGCATAAGTCCATTGGTTTGGGCGTGACACTCAATTTGAGTTTTTATTGCTTTAAATGCATTTTCAGCCCGAGCTGAGCACGTTTTGTGAGTTTGAATGTATCTTTATAGGAATGAGTTGTGTAGTCAAATTAATGCTCATATGGGCTTCAGGAGGTCATCCTGAACAAAATACATGTTGAAGTGTGTGCATAAGTCCTTTGGTTTAGGCGTGACACTCAATTTGAGTGTTTATTGCTTTAAATGCAGTTTCAGCCCGAGCTGAGCGCGCTTTCTGACTTTGAATGTATCTTCATAGGAATGAGTTGTGTGGTCAAATTATTGCTCATTTAGGCTTCAGGAGGTCATCCTGAACAAAATACATGTTTAAGTGTGTGCATAAGTCCTTTGGTTTAGGCGTGACACTCAATTTGAGTTTTTATTGCTTTAAATGCTTTTTCAGCCCGAGCTGAGCGCACTTTCTGACTTTGAATGTATCTTCATAGGAATGAGTTGTGTGGTCAAATTATTGCTCATTTAGGCTTCAGGAGGTCATCCTGAACAAAATACATGTTGAATTGTGTGTATAAGTCCTTTGGTTTAGGCATGACACTCAATTTGAGTTTTTATTGCTTTAAATGCATTTTCAGCCCGAGCTGAGCACGTTTTGTGAGTTTGAATGTATCTTCATAGGAATGAGTTGTGTGGTCAAATTAATGCTCATTTAGGCGTCAGGTGGCCATCCTGAACAAAATACATGTTGAAGTGTGTGCATAAGTCCTTTGGTTTAGGCGTGAGACTCAATTAGAGTTTTTATTGCTTTAAATGCATTTTCAGCCCGAGCTGAGCACGTTTTGTGAGTTTGAATGTATCTTCATAGGAATGAGTTGTGTAGTCAAATTAATGCTCATATGGGCTTCAGGAGGTCATCCTGAACAAAATACATGTTGAAGTGTGTGCATAAGTCCTTTGGTTTAGGCGTGACACTCAATTTGAGTTTTTATTGCTTTAAATGCTTTTTCAGCCCGAGCTGAGCGCGCTTTCTGACTTTGAATGTATCTTCATAGGAATGAGTTGTGTGGTCAAATTATTGCTCATTTAGGCTTCAGGAGGTCATCCTGAACAAAATACATGTTGAAGTGTGTGCATAAGTCCTTTGGTTTAGGCGTGACACTCAATTTGAGTTTTTATTGCTTTAAATGCATTTTCAGCCCGAGCTGAGCACGTTTTGTGAGTTTGAATGTATCTTCATAGGAATGAGATGTGTGATCATATTAATGCTCATTTAGGCTTCAGGAGGACATCTTGAACAAAATACATGTTGAAGTGTGTGCATAAGTCCTTTGGTTTGGGCGTGACACTCAATTTGAGTTTTTATTGCTTTAAATGCATTTTCAGCCCGAGCTGATTACGTTTTGTGAGTTTGAATGTATCTTTATAGGAATGAGTTGTGTAGTCAAATTAATGCTCATATGGGCTTCAGGAGGTCATCCTGAACAAAATACATGTTGAAGTGTTTGCATAAGTCCTTTGGTTTAGGCGTGACACTCAATTTGAGTGTTTATTGCTTTAAATGCAGTTTCAGCCCGAGCTGAGCGCGCTTTCTGACTTTGAATGTATCTTCATAGGAATGAGTTGTGTGGTCAAATTATTGCTCATTTAGGCTTCAGGAGGTCATCCTTAACAAAATACATGTTGAAGTGTGTGCATAAGTCCTTCGGTTTAGGCGTGACACTCAATTTGAGTTTTTATTGCTTTAAATGCTTTTTCAGCCCGAGCTGAGCGCACTTTCTGACTTTGAATGTATCTTCATAGGAATGAGTTGTGTGGTCAAATTATTGCTCATTTAGGCTTCAGGAGGTCATCCTGAACAAAATACATGTTGAAGTGTGTGTATAAGTCCTTTGGTTTAGGCGTGACACTCAATTTGAGTTTTTATTGCTTTAAATGCATTTTCAGCCCGAGCTGAGCACGTTTTGTGAGTTTGAATGTATCTTCATAGGAATGAGTTGTGTAGTCAAATTAATGCTCATTTAGGCTTCAGGAGGACATCCTGAACTAAATACATGATGAAGTGTGTGCATAAGCCCTTTGGTTTAGGCGTGACACTCAATTTGAGTTTTTATTGCTTTTAATGCATTTTCAGCCCGAGCTGAGCGCGCTTTCTGACTTTGAATGTATCTTCATAGGAATGAGTTGTGTGGTCAAATTAATGCTCATTTAGGCTTCAGGTGGTCATCCTGAACTAAATACATGTTGAAGTGTGTGCATAAGTCCTTTGGTTTAGGCGTGGCACTCAATTTGAGTTTTTATTGCTTTTAATGCATTTTCAGCCCGAGCTGAGCGCGCTTTCTGACTTTGAATGTATCTTCATAGGAATGAGTTGTGTAGTCAAATTACTGCTCATTTAGGCTTCAGGAGGACATCCTGAACTAAATACATTGAAGTGTGTGCAAAAGTCCTTTGGTTTGGGAGTGACACTCAATTTGAGTTATTATTCCTTTAAATGCATTTTCAGGCCGAGTGGAACAAGTTTTCAAAATGTGTCTTGAATCATGTTATGGTCTATGTTGCCCTCTACTGACCAAAGTCCGTTATTGTCTCCGAGGCCTGAAACCATTTTACATTTATATGACTGTATAACTGTACTCTTGAGCCAATTATTCAATTTCTCTTTGTTCTTGAACTAATTATAACTCAACGCAGGTACCATGACTATACTCAATTTCAGTTTTTATTGCTTTAAGTGCAGTTTCGGGCCGAGCTGAGCACGTGTTCTGAGTTTGAATGTATCTTCATAGGAATGAGATGTGTGATCATATTAATGCTCATTTAGGCTTCAGGAGGACATCTTGAACAAAATACATGTTGAAGTGTGTGCATAAGTCCTTTGGTTTGGGCGTGACACTCAATTTGAGTTTTTATTGCTTTAAATGCATTTTCAGCCCGAGCTGATCACGTTTTGTGAGTTTGAATGTATCTTTATAGGAATGAGTTGTGTAGTCAAATTAATGCTCATATGGGCTTCAGGAGGTCATCCTGAACAAAATACATGTTGAAGTGTGTGCATAAGTCCTTTGGTTTAGGCGTGACACTCAATTTGAGTTTTTATTGCTTTAAATGCAGTTTCAGCCCGAGCTGAGCGCGCTTTCTGACTTTGAATGTATCTTCATAGGAATGAGTTGTGTGGTCAAATTATTGCCCATTTAGGCTTCAGGAGGTCATCCTGAACAAAATACATGTTGAAGGGTGTGCATCAGTCCTTTGGTTTAGGCGTGACACTCAATTTGAGTTTTTATTGCTTTAAATGCTTTTTCAGCCCGAGCTGAGCACACTTTCTGACTTTGAATGTATCTTCATAGGAATGAGTTGTGTGGTCAAATTATTGCTCATTTAGGCTTCAGGAGGTCATCCTGAACAAAATACATGTTGAAGTGTGTGTATAAGTCCTTTGGTTTAGGCGTGACACTCAATTTGAGTTTTTATTGCTTTAAATGCATTTTCAGCCCGAGCTGAGCACGTTTTGTGAGTTTGAATGTATCTTCATAGGAATGAGTTGTGTAGTCAAATTAATGCTCATTTAGGCTTCAGGAGGACATCCTGAACTAAATACATGATGAAGTGTGTGCATAAGCCCTTTGGTTTAGGCGTGACACTCAATTTGAGTTTTTATTGCTTTTAATGCATTTTCAGCCCGAGCTGAGCGCGCTTTCTGACTTTGAATGTATCTTCATAGGAATGAGTTGTGTGGTCAAATTAATGCTCATTTAGGCTTCAGGTGGTCATCCTGAACTAAATACATGTTGAAGTGTGTGCATAAGTGCTTTGGTTTAGGCGTGGCACTCAATTTGAGTTTTTATTGCTTTTAATGCATTTTCAGCCCGAGCTGAGCGCGCTTTCTGACTTTGAATGTATCTTCATAGGAATGAGTTGTGTAGTCAAATTACTGCTCATTTAGGCTTCAGGAGGACATCCTGAACTAAATACATTGAAGTGTGTGCAAAAGTCCTTTGGTTTGGGAGTGACACTCAATTTGAGTTATTATTCCTTTAAATGCATTTTCAGGCCGAGTGGAACAAGTTTTCAAAATGTGTCTTGAATCATGTTATGGTCTATGTTGCCCTCTACTGACCAAAGTCCGTTATTGTCTCCGAGGCCTGAAACCATTTTACATTTATATGACTGTATAACTGTACTCTTGAGCCAATTATTCAATTTCTCTTTGTTCTTGAACTAATTATAACTCAACGCAGGTACCATGACTATACTCAATTTCAATTTTTATTGCTTTAAGTGCAGTTTCGGGCCGAGCTGAGCACGTGTTCTGAGTTTGAATGTATCTTCATAGGAATGAGATATGTGATCATATTAATGCTCATTTAGGCTTCAAGAGGACATCTTGAACAAAATACATGTTGAAGTGTGTGCATAAGTCCTTTGGTTTGGGCGTGACACTCAATTTGAGTTTTTATTGCTTTAAATGCATTTTCAGCCCGAGCTGAGCACGTTTTGTGAGTTTGAATGTATCTTTATAGGAATGACTTGTGTAGTCAAATTAATGCTCATATGGGCTTCAGGAGGTCATCCTGAACAAAATACATGTTGAAGTGTGTGCATAAGTCCTTTGGTTTAGGCGTGACACTCAATTTGAGTTTTTATTGCTTTAAATGCAGTTTCAGCCCGAGCTGAGCGCGCTTTCTGACTTTGAATGTATCTTCATAGGAATGAGTTGTGTGGTCAAATTATTGCCCATTTAGGCTTCAGGAGGTCATCCTGAACAAAATACATGTTGAAGGGTGTGCATCAGTCCTTTGGTTTAGGCGTGACACTCAATTTGAGTTTTTATTGCTTTAAATGCTTTTTCAGCCCGAGCTGAGCACACTTTCTGACTTTGAATGTATCTTCATAGGAATGAGTTGTGTGGTCAAATTATTGCTCATTTAGGCTTCAGGAGGTCATCCTGAACAAAATACATGTTGAAGTGTGTGTATAAGTCCTTTGGTTTAGGCGTGACACTCAATTTGAGTTTTTATTGCTTTAAATGCATTTTCAGCCCGAGCTGAGCACGTTTTGTGAGTTTGAATGTATCTTCATAGGAATGAGTTGTGTAGTCAAATTAATGCTCATTTAGGCTTCAGGAGGACATCCTGAACTAAATACATGATGAAGTGTGTGCATAAGCCCTTTGGTTTAGGCGTGACACTCAATTTGAGTTTTTATTGCTTTTAATGCATTTTCAGCCCGAGCTGAGCGCGCTTTCTGACTTTGAATGTATCTTCATAGGAATGAGTTGTGTGGTCAAATTAATGCTCATTTAGGCTTCAGGTGGTCATCCTGAACTAAATACATGTTGAAGTGTGTGCATAAGTCCTTTGGTTTAGGCGTGGCACTCAATTTGAGTTTTTATTGCTTTAAATGCATTTTCAGCCCGAGCTGAGCACGCTTTCTGACTTTGAATGTATCTTCATAGGAATGAGTTGTGTAGTCAAATTACTGCTCATTTAGGCTTCAGGAGGACATCCTGAACTAAATACATTGAAGTGTGTGCAAAAGTCCTTTGGTTTGGGAGTGACACTCAATTTGAGTTATTATTGCTTTAAATGCATTTTCAGGCCGAGTGGAACAAGTTT
Organism: Hippocampus guttulatus; assembly: GCF_054856545.1. Classification (NCBI taxonomy): domain Eukaryota; kingdom Metazoa; phylum Chordata; class Actinopteri; order Syngnathiformes; family Syngnathidae; genus Hippocampus; species Hippocampus guttulatus. Next base: position 24,908,116 of record NC_141265.1, read on the forward strand.
TCAAAATGTGTCTTGAATCATGTTATGGTCTATGTTGCCCTCTACTGACCAAAGTCCGTTATTGTCTCCGAGGCCTGAAACCATTTTACATTTATATGACTGTATAACTGTACTCTTGAGCCAATTATTCAATTTCTCTTTGTTCTTGAACTAATTATAACTCAACGCAGGTACCATGACTATACTCAATTTCAGTTTTTATTGCTTTAAGTGCAGTTTCGGGCCGAGCTGAGCACGTGTTCTGAGTTTGAATGTATCTTCATAGGAATGAGATGTGTGATCATATTAATGCTCATTTAGGCTTCAGGAGGACATCTTGAACAAAATACATGTTGAAGTGTGTGCATAAGTCCTTTGGTTTGGGCGTGACACTCAATTTGAGTTTTTATTGCTTTAAATGCATTTTCAGCCCGAGCTGAGCACGTTTTGTGAGTTTGAATGTATCTTTATAGGAATGAGTTGTGTAGTCTAATTAATGCTCATATGGGCTTCAGGAGGTCATCCTGAACAAAATACATGTTGAAGTGTGTGCATAAATCCTTTGGTTTAGGCGTGACACTCAATTTGAGTTTTTATTGCTTTAAATGCAGTTTCAGCCCGAGCTGAGCGCGCTTTCTGACTTTGAATGTATCTTCATAGGAATGAGTTGTGTGGTCAAATTATTGCCCATTTAGGCTTCAGGAGGTCATCCTGAACAAAATACATGTTGAAGTGTGTGTATAAGTCCTTTGGTTTAGGCGTGACACTCAATTTGAGTTTTTATTGCTTTAAATGCATTTTCAGCCCGAGCTGAGCACGTTTTGTGAGTTTGAATGTATCTTCATAGGAATGAGTTGTGTGGTCAAATTATTGCTCATTTAGGCTTGAGGAGGTCATCCTGAACAAAATACATGTTGAAGTGTGTGCATAAGTCCTTTGGTTTAGGCGTGACACTCAATTTGAGTTTTTATTGCTTTAAATGCATTTTTTGCCGAGCTAAACTCATTTTTTGAGTTTGAATGTATCTTCATAGGAATGAGTTGTGTGGTCAAATTATTGCTCATTTAGGCTTCAGGAGGTCATCCTGAACAAAATACATGTTGAAGTGTGTGTATAAGTCCTTTGGTTTAGGCGTGACACTCAATTTGAGTTTTTATTGCTTTAAATGCATTTTCAGCCCGAGCTGAGCACGTTTTGTGAGTTTGAATGTATCTTCATAGGAATGAGTTGTGTGGTCAAATTATTGCTCATTTAGGCTTGAGGAGGTCATCCTGAACAAAATACATGTTGAAGTGTGTGCATAAGTCCTTTGGTTTAGGCGTGACACTCGTTTTGAGTTTTTATTGCTTTAAATACATTTCAGCCCGAGATGAGCACGTTTTGTGAGTTTGAATGTATCTTCATAGGAATGAGTTGTGTAGTCAAATTAATGCTCATTTAGGCTTCAGGAGGACATCCTGAACTAAATGCATGATGAAGTGTGTGCATAAGCCCTTTGGTTTAGGCGTGACACTCAATTTGAGTTTTTATTGCTTTTAATGCATTTTCAGCCCGAGCTGAGCGCGCTTTCTGACTTTGAATGTATCTTCATAGGAATGAGTTGTGTGGTCAAATTAATGCTCATTTAGGCTTCAGGTGGTCATCCTGAACTAAATACACGTTGAAGTGTGTGCATAAGTCCTTTGGTTTAGGCGTGACACTCAATTTGAGTTTTTATTGCTTTAAATGCATTTTCAGCCCGAGCTGAGCGCGCTTTCTGACTTTGAATGTATCTTCATAGGAATGAGTTGTGTAGTCAAATTACTGCTCATTTAGGCTTCAGGATGACATCCTGAACTAAATACATTGAAGTGTGTGCAAAAGTCCTTTGGTTTGGGAGTGACACTCAATTTGAGTTATTATTGCTTTAAATGCATTTTCAGGCCGAGTGGAACAAGTTTTCAAAATGTGTCTTGAATCATGTTATGGTCTATGTTGCCCTCTACTGACCAAAGTCCGTTATTGTCTCCGAGGCCTGAAACCATTTTACATTTATATGACTGTATAACTGTACTCTTGAGCCAATTATTCAATTTCTCTTTGTTCTTGAACTAATTATAACTCAACGCAGGTACCATGACTATACTCAATTTCAGTTTTTATTGCTTTAAGTGCAGTTTCGGGCCGAGCTGAGCACGTGTTCTGAGTTTGAATGTATCTTCATAGGAATGAGATGTGTGATCATATTAATGCTCATTTAGGCTTCAGGAGGACATCTTGAACAAAATACATGTTGAAGTGTGTGCATAAGTCCTTTGGTTTAGGCGTGACACTCAATTTGAGTGTTTATTGCTTTAAATTAGTTTCAGCCCGAGCTGAGCGCGCTTTCTGACTTTGAATGTATCTTCATAGGAATGAGTTGTGTGGTCAAATTATTGCTCATTTAGGCTTCAGGAGGTCATCCTGAACAAAATACATGTTGAAGTGTGTGCATAAGTCCTTTGGTTTAGGCGTGACACTCAATTTGAGTTTTTATTGCTTTAAATGCTTTTTCAGCCCGAGCTGAGCGCACTTTCTGACTTTGAATGTATCTTCATAGGAATGAGTTGTGTGGTCAAATTATTGCTCATTTAGGCTTCAGGAGGTCATCCTGAACAAAATACATGTTGAAGTGTGTGTATAAGTCCTTTGGTTTAGGCGTGACACTCAATTTGAGTTTTTATTGCTTTAAATGCATTTTCAGCCCGAGCTGAGCACGTTTTGTGAGTTTGAATGTATCTTCATAGGAATGAGTTGTGTGGTCAAATAATGCTCATTTAGGCTTCAGGTGGCCATCCTGAACAAAATACATGTTGAAGTGTGTGCATGAGTCCTTTGGTTTAGGCGTGAGACTCAATTTGAGTTTTTATTGCTTTAAATGCATTTTCAGCCCGAGCTGAGCACGTTTTGTGAGTTTGAATGTATCTTCATAGGAATGAGTTGTGTAGTCAAATTAATGCTCATATGGGCTTCAGGAGGTCATCCTGAACAAAATACATGTTGAAGTGTGTGCATAAGTCCTTTGGTTTAGGCGTGACACTCAATTTGAGTTTTTATTGCTTTAAATGCTTTTTCAGCCCGAACTGAGCGCGCTTTCTGACTTTGAATGTATCTTCATAGGAATGAGTTGTGTGGTCAAATTATTGCTCATTTAGGCTTCAGGAGGTCATCCTGAACAAAATACATGTTGAAGTGTGTGTATAAGTCCTTCGGTTTAGGTGTGACACTCAATTTGAGTTTTTATTGCTTTAAATGCATTTTCAGCCCGAGCTGAGCACGTTTTGTGAGTTTGAATGTATCTTCATAGGAATGAGTTGTGTGGTCAAATTAATGCTCATTTAGGCGTCAGGTGGCCATCCTGAACAAAATACATGTTGAAGTGTGTGCATAAGTCCTTTGGTTTAGGCGTGAGACTCAATTTGAGTTTTTTTTGCTTTAAATGCATTTTCAGCCCGAGCTGAGCACGTTTTGTGAGTTTGAATGTATCTTCATAGGAATGAGTTGTGTAGTCAAATTAATGCTCATATGGGCTTCAGGAGGTCATCCTGAACAAAATACATGTTGAAGTGTGTGCATAAGTCCTTTGGTTTAGGCGTGACACTCAATTTGAGTTTTTATTGCTTTAAATGCTTTTTCAGCCCGAGCTGAGCGCGCTTTCTGACTTTGAATGTATCTTCATAGGAATGAGTTGTGTGGTCAAATTATTGCTCATTTAGGCTTCAGGAGGTCATCCTGAACAAAATACATGTTGAAGTGTGTGCATAAGTCCTTTGGTTTAGGCGTGACACTCAATTTGAGTTTTTATTGCTTTAAATGCATTTTCAGCCCGAGCTGAGCACGTTTTGTGAGTTTGAATGTATCTTCATAGGAATGAGATGTGTGATCATATTAATGCTCATTTAGGCTTCAGGAGGACATCTTGAACAAAATACATGTTGAAGTGTGTGCATAAGTCCTTTGGTTTGGGCGTGACACTCAATTTGAGTTTTTATTGCTTTAAATGCATTTTCAGCCCGAGCTGAGCACGTTTTGTGAGTTTGAATGTATCTTTATAGGAATGAGTTGTGTAGTCAAATTAATGCTCATATGGGCTTCAGGAGGTCATCCTGAACAAAATACATGTTGAAGTGTTTGCATAAGTCCTTTGGTTTAGGCGTGACACTCAATTTGAGTGTTTATTGCTTTAAATGCAGTTTCAGCCCGAGCTGAGCGCGCTTTCTGACTTTGAATGTATCTTCATAGGAATGAGTTGTGTGGTCAAATTATTGCTCATTTAGGCTTCAGGAGGTCATCCTGAACAAAATACATGTTGAAGTGTGTGTATAAGTCCTTTGGTTTAGGCGTGACACTCAATTTGAGTTTTTATTGCTTTAAATGCATTTTCAGCCCGAGCTGAGCACGTTTTGTGAGTTTGAATGTATCTTCATAGGAATGAGTTGTGTAGTCAAATTAATGCTCATTTAGGCTTCAGGAGGACATCCTGAACTAAATACATGATGAAGTGTGTGCATAAGCCCTTTGGTTTAGGCGTGACACTCAATTTGAGTTTTTATTGCTTTTAATGCATTTTCAGCCCGAGCTGAGCGCGCTTTCTGACTTTGAATGTATCTTCATAGGAATGAGTTGTGTGGTCAAATTAATGCTCATTTAGGCTTCAGGTGGTCATCCTGAACTAAATACATGTTGAAGTGTGTGCATAAGTCCTTTGGTTTAGGCGTGGCACTCAATTTGAGTTTTTATTGCTTTTAATGCATTTTCAGCCCGAGCTGAGCGCGCTTTCTGACTTTGAATGTATCTTCATAGGAATGAGTTGTGTAGTCAAATTACTGCTCATTTAGGCTTCAGGAGGTCATCCTGAACTAAATACATTGAAGTGTGTGCAAAAGTCCTTTGGTTTGGGAGTGACACTCAATTTGAGTTATTATTCCTTTAAATGCATTTTCAGGCCGAGTGGAACAAGTTTTCAAAATGTGTCTTGAATCATGTTATGGTCTATGTTGCCCTCTACTGACCAAAGTCCGTTATTGTCTCCGAGGCCTGAAACCATTTTACATTTATATGACTGTATAACTGTACTCTTGAGCCAATTATTCAATTTTTCTTTGTTCTTGAACTAATTATAACTCAACGCAGGTACCATGACTATACTCAATTTCAGTTTTTATTGCTTTAAGTGCAGTTTCGGGCCGAGCTGAGCACGTGTTCTGAGTTTGAATGTATCTTCATAGGAATGAGATGTGTGATCATATTAATGCTCATTTAGGCTTCAAGAGGACATCTTGAACAAAATACATGTTGAAGTGTGTGCATAAGTCCTTTGGTTTAGGCGTGACACTCAATTTGAGTGTTTATTGCTTTAAATGCAGTTTCAGCCCGAGCTGAGCGCGCTTTCTGACTTTGAATGTATCTTCATAGGAATGAGTTGTGTGGTCAAATTAATGCTCATTTAGGCTTCAGGATGACATCCTGAACTAAATACATTGAAGTGTGTGCAAAAGTCCTTTGGTTTGGGAGTGACACTCAATTTGAGTTATTATTGCTTTAAATGCATTTTCAGGCCGAGTGGAACAAGTTTTCAAAATGTGTCTTGAATCATGTTATGGTCTATGTTGCCCTCTACTGACCAAAGTCCGTTATTGTCTCCGAGGCCTGAAACCATTTTACATTTATATGACTGTATAACTGTACTCTTGAGCCAATTATTCAATTTCTCTTTGTTCTTGAACTAATTATAACTCAACGCAGGTACCATGACTATACTCAATTTCAGTTTTTATTGCTTTAAGTGCAGTTTCGGGCCGAGCTGAGCACGTGTTCTGAGTTTGAATGTATCTTCATAGGAATGAGATGTGTGATCATATTAATGCTCATTTAGGCTTCAGGAGGACATCTTGAACAAAATACATGTTGAAGTGTGTGCATAAGTCCTTTGGTTTGGGCGTGACACTCAATTTGAGTTTTTATTGCTTTAAATGCATTTTCAGCCCGAGCTGAGCACGTTTTGTGAGTTTGAATGTATCTTTATAGGAATGAGTTGTGTAGTCAAATTAATGCTCATATGGGCTTCAGGAGGTCATCCTGAACAAAATACATGTTGAAGTGTGTGCATAAGTCCTTTGGTTTAGGCGTGACACTCAATTTGAGTTTTTATTGCTTTAAATGCAGTTTCAGCCCGAGCTGAGCGCGCTTTCTGACTTTGAATGTATCTTCATAGGAATGAGTTGTGTGGTCAAATTATTGCCCATTTAGGCTTCAGGAGGTCATCCTGAACAAAATACATGTTGAAGGGTGTGCATCAGTCCTTTGGTTTAGGCGTGACACTCAATTTGAGTTTTTATTGCTTTAAATGCTTTTTCAGCCCGAGCTGAGCACACTTTCTGACTTTGAATGTATCTTCATAGGAATGAGTTGTGTGGTCAAATTATTGCTCATTTAGGCTTCAGGAGGTCATCCTGAACAAAATACATGTTGAAGTGTGTGTATAAGTCCTTTGGTTTAGGCGTGACACTCAATTTGAGTTTTTATTGCTTTAAAATCATTTTCAGCCCGAGCTGAGCACGTTTTGTGAGTTTGAATGTATCTTCATAGGAATGAGTTGTGTAGTCAAATTAATGCTCATTTAGGCTTCAGGAGGACATCCTGAACTAAATACATGATGAAGTGTGTGCATAAGCCCTTTGGTTTAGGCGTGACACTCAATTTGAGTTTTTATTGCTTTTAATGCATTTTCAGCCCGAGCTGAGCGCGCTTTCTGACTTTGAATGTATCTTCATAGGAATGAGTTGTGTGGTCAAATTAATGCTCATTTAGGCTTCAGGTGGTCATCCTGAACTAAATACATGTTGAAGTGTGTGCATAAGTCCTTTGGTTTAGGCGTGGCACTCAATTTGAGTTTTTATTGCTTTAAATGCATTTTCAGCCCGAGCTGAGCGCGCTTTCTGACTTTGAATGTATCTTCATAGGAATGAGTTGTGTAGTCAAATTACTGCTCATTTAGGCTTCAGGAGGACATCCTGAACTAAATACATTGAAGTGTGTGCAAAAGTCCTTTGGTTTGGGAGTGACACTCAATTTGAGTTATTATTGCTTTAAATGCATTTTCAGGCCGAGTGGAACAAGTTTTCAAAATGTGTCTTGAATCATGTTATGGTCTATGTTGCCCTCTACTGACCAAAGGCCGTTATTGTCTCCGAGGCCTGAAACCATTTTACATTTATATGACTGTATAACTGTACTCTTGAGCCAATTATTCAATTTCTCTTTGTTCTTGAACTAATTATAACTCAACGCAGGTACCATGACTATACTCAATTTCAGTTTTTATTGCTTTAAGTGCAGTTTCGGGCCGAGCTGAGCACGTGTTCTGAGTTTGAATGTATCTTCATAGGAATGAGATGTGTGATCATATTAATGCTCATTTAGGCTTCAGGAGGACATCTTGAACAAAATACATGTTGAAGTGTGTGCATAAGTCCTTTGGTTTGGGCGTGACACTCAATTTGAGTTTTTATTGCTTTAAATGCATTTTCAGCCCGAGCTGAGCACGTTTTGTGAGTTTGAATGTATCTTTATAGGAATGAGTTGTGTAGTCAAATTAATGCTCATATGGGCTTCAGGAGGTCATCCTGAACAAAATACATGTTGAAGTGTGTGCATAAATCCTTTGGTTTAGGCGTGACACTCAATTTGAGTTTTTATTGCTTTAAATGCAGTTTCAGCCCGAGCTGAGCGCGCTTTCTGACTTTGAATGTATCTTCATAGGAATGAGTTGTGTGGTCAAATTATTGCCCATTTAGGCTTCAGGAGGTCATCCTGAACAAAATACATGTTGAAGGGTGTGCATCAGTCCTTTGGTTTAGGCGTGACACTCAATTTGAGTTTTTATTGCTTTAAATGCATTTTTTGCCGAGCTAAACTCATTTTTTGAGTTTGAATGTATCTTCATAGGAATGAGTTGTGTGGTCAAATTAATGCTCATTTAGGCTTCAGGATGACATCCTGAACTAAATACATTGAAGTGTGTGCAAAAGTCTTTTGGTTTGGGAGTGACACTCAATTTGAGTTATTATTGCTTTAAATGCATTTTCAGGCCGAGTGGAACAAGTTTTCAAAATGTGTCTTGAATCATGTTATGGTCTATGTTGCCCTCTACTGACCAAAGTCCGTTATTGTCTCCGAGGCCTGAAACCATTTTACATTTATATGACTGTATAACTGTACTCTTGAGCCAATTATTCAATTTCTCTTTGTTCTTGAACTAATTATAACTCAACGCAGGTACCATGACTATACTCAATTTCAGTTTTTATTGCTTTAAGTGCAGTTTCGGGCCGAGCTGAGCACGTGTTCTGAGTTTGAATGTATCTTCATAGGAATGAGATGTGTGATCATATTAATGCTCATTTAGGCTTCAGGAGGACATCTTGAACAAAATACATGTTGAAGTGTGTGCATAAGTCCTTTGGTTTAGGCGTGACACTCAATTTGAGTGTTTATTGCTTTAAATGCAGTTTCAGCCCGAGCTGAGCGCGCTTTCTGACTTTGAATGTATCTTCATAGGAATGAGTTGTGTGGTCAAATTATTGCTCATTTAGGCTTCAGGAGGTCATCCTGAACAAAATACATGTTGAAGTGTGTGCATAAGTCCTTTGGTTTAGGCGTGACACTCAATTTGAGTTTTTATTGCTTTAAATGCTTTTTCAGCCCGAGCTGAGCGCACTTTCTGACTTTGAATGTATCTTCATAGGAATGAGTTGTGTGGTCAAATTATTGCTCATTTAGGCTTCAGGAGGTCATCCTGAACAAAATACATGTTGAAGTGTGTGTATAAGTCCTTTGGTTTAGGCGTGACACTCAATTTGAGTTTTTATTGCTTTAAATGCATTTTCAGCCCGAGCTGAGCACGTTTTGTGAGTTTGAATGTATCTTCATAGGAATGAGTTGTGTGGTCAAATAATGCTCATTTAGGCTTCAGGTGGCCATCCTGAACAAAATACATGTTGAAGTGTGTGCATGAGTCCTTTGGTTTAGGCGTGAGACTCAATTTGAGTTTTTATTGCTTTAAATGCATTTTCAGCCCGAGCTGAGCACGTTTTGTGAGTTTGAATGTATCTTCATAGGAATGAGTTGTGTAGTCAAATTAATGCTCATATGGGCTTCAGGAGGTCATCCTGAACAAAATACATGTTGAAGTGTGTGCATAAGTCCTTTGGTTTAGGCGTGACACTCAATTTGAGTTTTTATTGCTTTAAATGCTTTTTCAGCCCGAACTGAGCGCGCTTTCTGACTTTGAATGTATCTTCATAGGAATGAGTTGTGTGGTCAAATTATTGCTCATTTAGGCTTCAGGAGGTCATCCTGAACAAAATACATGTTGAAGTGTGTGTATAAGTCCTTCGGTTTAGGCGTGACACTCAATTTGAGTTTTTATTGCTTTAAATGCATTTTCAGCCCGAGCTGAGCACGTTTTGTGAGTTTGAATGTATCTTCATAGGAATGAGTTGTGTGGTCAAATTAATGCTCATTTAGGCTTCAGGTGGTCATCCTGAACTAAATACATGTTGAAGTGTGTGCATAAGTCCTTTGGTTTAGGCGTGACACTCAATTTGAGTTTTTATTGCTTTAAATGCATTATCAGCCAGAGCTGAGCGCGCTTTCTGACTTTGAATGTATCTTCATAGGAATAAGTTGTGTGGTCAAGATATTGCTCATTTAGGCTTCAGGTGGTCATCCTGAACTAAATACATGTTGAAGTGTGTGCATAAGTCCTTTGGTTTAGGCGTGAGACTCAATTTGAGTTTTTATTGCTTTAAATGCATTTTCAGCCCGAGCTGAGCACGTTTTGTGAGTTTGAATGTATCTTCATAGAAATGAGTTGTGTAGTCAAATTAATGCTCATATGGGCTTCAGGAGGTCATCCTGAACAAAATACATGTTGAAGTGTGTGCATAAGTCCTTTGGTTTAGGCGTGACACTCAATTTGAGTTTTTATTGCTTTAAATGCATTATCAGCCCGAGCTGAGCGCGCTTTGTGAGTTTGAATATATCTTCATAGGAATGAGTTGTGTGGTCAAATTAATGGTCATTTAGGCGTCAGGTGGTCATCCTGAACAAAATACATGTTGAAGTGTGTGCATAAGTCCTTTGGTTTAGGCGTGACACTCAATTTGAGTTTTTATTGCTTTAAATGCATTTTCAGCCCGAGCTGAGCACGTTTTGTGTGTTTGAGTGTATCTTCATAGGAATGAGTTGTGTGGTCAAATTATTGCTCATTTAGGCTTCAGGAGGTCATCCTGAACAAAATACATGTTGAAGTGTGTGCATAAGTCCTTTGGTTTAGGCGTGACACTCAATTTGAGTTTTTATTGCTTTAAATGCATTTTCAGCCCGAGCTGAGCACGTTTTGTGAGTTTGAATGTATCTTCATAGGAATGAGATGTGTGATCATATTAATGCTCATTTAGGCTTCAGGAGGACATCTTGAACAAAATACATGTTGAAGTGTGTGCATAAGTCCTTTGGTTTGGGCGTGACACTCAATTTGAGTTTTTATTGCTTTAAATGCATTTTCAGCCCGAGCTGAGCACGTTTTGTGAGTTTGAATGTATCTTTATAGGAATGAGTTGTGTAGTCAAATTAATGCTCATATGGGCTTCAGGAGGTCATCCTGAACAAAATACATGTTGAAGTGTGTGCATAAGTCCTTTGGTTTAGGCGTGACACTCAATTAGAGTGTTTATTGCTTTAAATGCAGTTTCAGCCCGAGCTGAGCGCGCTTTCTGACTTTGAATGTATCTTCATAGGAATGAGTTGTGTAGTCAAATTACTGCTCATTTAGGCTTCAGGAGGACATCCTGAACTAAATACATTGAAGTGTGTGCAAAAGTCCTTTGGTTTGGGAGTGACACTCAATTTGAGTTATTATTGCTTTAAATGCATTTTCAGGCCGAGTGGAACAAGTTTTCAAAATGTGTCTTGAATCATGTTATGGTCTATGTTGCCCTCTACTGACCAAAGTCCGTTATTGTCTCCGAGGCCTGAAACCATTTTACATTAATATGACTGTATAACTGTACTCTTGAGCCAATTATTCAATTTCTCTTTGTTCTTGAACTAATTATAACTCAACGCAGGTACCATGACTATACTCAATTTCAGTTTTTATTGCTTTAAGTGCAGTTTCGGGCCGAGCTGAGCACGTGTTCTGAGTTTGAATGTATCTTCATAGGAATGAGATGTGTGATCATATTAATGCTCATTTAGGCTTCAGGAGGTCATCCTGAACAAAATACATGTTGAAGTGTGTGCATAAGTCCTTTGGTTTAGGCGTGACACTCAATTTGAGTTTTTGCTTTAAATGCAGTTTCAGCCCGAGCTGAGCGCACTTTCTGACTTTGAATGTATCTTCATAGGAATGAGTTGTGTGGTCAAATTATTGCTCATTTAGGCTTCAGGAGGTCATCCTGAACAAAATACATGTTGAAGTGTGTGTATAAGTCCTTTGGTTTAGGCGTGACACTCAATTTGAGTTTTTATTGCTTTAAATGCATTTTCAGCCCGAGCTGAGCACGTTTTGTGAGTTTGAATGTATCTTCATAGGAATGAGTTGTGTGGTCAAATAATGCTCATTTAGGCTTCAGGTGGCCATCCTGAACAAAATACATGTTGAAGTGTGTGCATAAGTCCTTTGGTTTAGGCGTGAGACTCAATTTGAGTTTTTATTGCTTTAAATGCATTTTCAGCCCGAGCTGAGCACGTTTTGTGAGTTTGAATGTATCTTCATAGGAATGAGTTGTGTAGTCAAATTAATGCTCATATGGGCTTCAGGAGGTCATCCTGAACAAAATACATGTTGAAGTGTGTGCATAAGTCCTTTGGTTTAGGCGTGACACTCAATTTGAGTTTTTATTGCTTTAAATGCTTTTTCAGCCCGAGCTGAGCGCGCTTTCTGACTTTGAATGTATCTTCATAGGAATGAGTTGTGTGGTCAAATTATTGCTCATTTAGGCTTCAGGAGGTCATCCTGAACAAAATACATGTTGAAGTGTGTGCATAGGTCCTTTGGTTTAGGCGTGACACTCAATTTGAGTTTTTATTGCTTTAAATGCATTTTCAGCCCGAGCTGAGCACGTTTTGTGAGTTTGAATGTATCTTCATAGGAATGAGTTGTGTAGTCAAATTAATGCTAATATGGGCTTCAGGAGGTCATCCTGAACAAAATACATGTTGAAGTGTGTGCATAAGTCCTTCGGTTTAGGCGTGACACTCAATTTGAGTTTTTATTGCTTTAAATGCATTTTCAGCCCGAGCTGAGCGCGCTTTCTGACTTTGAATGTATCTTCATAGGAATGAGTTGTGTAGTCAAATTAATGCTCATTTAGGCTTCAGGTGGTCATCCTGAACTAAATACATGTTGAAGTGTGTGCATAAGTCCTTTGGTTTAGGCGTGACACTCAATTTGAGTTTTTATTGCTTTAAATGCATTATCAGCCCGAGCTGAGCGCGCTTTCTGACTTTGAATGTATCTTCATAGGAATGAGTTGTGTGGTCAAATTATTGCTCATTTAGGCTTCAGGAGGTCATCCTGAACAAAATACATGTTGAAGTGTGTGCATAAGTCCTTTGGTTTAGGCGTGACACTCAATTTGAGTTTTTATTGCTTTGAATGCATTTTCAGCCCGAGCTGAGCACGTTTTGTGAGTTTGAATGTATCTTCATAGGAATGAGTTGTGTGGTCAAATTAATGCTCATTTAGGCGTCAGGTGGTCATCCTGAACAAAATACATGTTGAAGTGTGTGCATAAGTCCTTTGGTTTAGGCGTGACACTCAATTTGAGTTTTTATTGCTTTAAATGCATTTTCAGCCCGAGTTGAGCACGTTTTGTGAGTTTGAATGTATCTTCATAGCAATGGGTTGTGTGGTCAAATTAATGCTCATTTGGGCTTCAGGTGGTCATCCTGAACAAAATACATGTTGAAGTGTGTGCATAAGTCCTTTGGTTTAGGCGTGACACTCAATTTGAGTTTTTATTGCTTTAAATGCATTTTCAGCCCGAGCTGAGCACGTTTTGTGTGTTTGAATGTATCTTCATAGCAATGAGTTGTGTGGTCAAATTATTGCTCATTTAGGCTTCAGGAGGTCATCCTGAACAAAATACATGTTGAAGTGTGTGTATAAGTCCTTTGGTTTAGGCGTGACACTCAATTTGAGTTTTTATTGCTTTAAATGCATTTTCAGCCCGAGCTGAGCACGTTTTGTGAGTTTGAATGTATCTTCATAGGAATGAGTTGTGTAGTCAAATTAATGCTCATTTAGGCTTCAGGAGGACATCCTGAACTAAATACATGATGAAGTGTGTGCATAAGCCCTTTGGTTTAGGCGTGATACTCAATTTGAGTTTTTATTGCTTTTAATGCATTTTCAGCCCGAGCTCAGCGCGCTTTCTGACTTTGAATGTATCTTCATAGGAATGAGTTGTGTGGTCAAATTAATGCTCATTTAGGCTTCAGGTGGTCATCCTGAACTAAATACATGTTGAAGTGTGTGCATAAGTCCTTTGGTTTAGGCGTGGCACTCAATTTGAGTTTTTATTGCTTTTAATGCATTTTCAGCCCGAGCTGAGCGCGCTTTCTGACTTTGAATGTATCTTCATAGGAATGAGTTGTGTAGTCAAATTACTGCTCATTTAGGCTTCAGGAGGACATCCTGAACTAAATACATTGAAGTGTGTGCAAAAGTCCTTTGGTTTGGGAGTGACACTCAATTTGAGTTATTATTCCTTTAAATGCATTTTCAGGCCGAGTGGAACAAGTTTTCAAAATGTGTCTTGAATCATGTTATGGTCTATGTTGCCCTCTACTGACCAAAGTCCGTTACTGTCTCCGAGGCCTGAAACCATTTTACATTTATATGACTGTATAACTGTACTCTTGAGCCAATTATTCAATTTCTCTTTGTTCTTGAACTAATTATAACTCAACGCAGGTACCATGACTATACTCAATTTCAGTTTTTATTGCTTTAAGTGCAGTTTCGGGCCGAGCTGAGCACGTGTTCTGAGTTTGAATGTATCTTCATAGGAATGAGATGTGTGATCATATTAATGCTCATTTAGGCTTCAAGAGGACATCTTGAACAAAATACATGTTGAAGTGTGTGCATAAGTCCTTTGGTTTGGGCGTGACACTCAATTTGAGTTTTTATTGCTTTAAATGCATTTTCAGCCCGAGCTGAGCACGTTTTGTGAGTTTGAATGTATCTTTATAGGAATGACTTGTGTAGTCAAATTAATGCTCATATGGGCTTCAGGAGGTCATCCTGAACAAAATACATGTTGAAGTGTGTGCATAAGTCCTTTGGTTTAGGCGTGACACTCAATTTGAGTTTTTATTGCTTTAAATGCAGTTTCAGCCCGAGCTGAGCGCGCTTTCTGACTTTGAATGTATCTTCATAGGAATGAGTTGTGTGGTCAAATTATTGCCCATTTAGGCTTCAGGAGGTCATCCTGAACAAAATACATGTTGAAGGGTGTGCATCAGTCCTTTGGTTTAGGCGTGACACTCAATTTGAGTTTTTATTGCTTTAAATGCTTTTTCAGCCCGAGCTGAGCACACTTTCTGACTTTGAATGTATCTTCATAGGAATGAGTTGTGTGGTCAAATTATTGCTCATTTAGGCTTCAGGAGGTCATCCTGAACAAAATACATGTTGAAGTGTGTGTATAAGTCCTTTGGTTTAGGCGTGACACTCAATTTGAGTTTTTATTGCTTTAAATGCATTTTCAGCCCGAGCTGAGCACGTTTTGTGAGTTTGAATGTATCTTCATAGGAATGAGTTGTGTAGTCAAATTAATGCTCATTTAGGCTTCAGGAGGACATCCTGAACTAAATACATGATGAAGTGTGTGCATAAGCCCTTTGGTTTAGGCGTGACACTCAATTTGAGTTTTTATTGCTTTTAATGCATTTTCAGCCCGAGCTGAGCGCGCTTTCTGACTTTGAATGTATCTTCATAGGAATGAGTTGTGTGGTCAAATTAATGCTCATTTAGGCTTCAGGTGGTCATCCTGAACTAAATACATGTTGAAGTGTGTGCATAAGTCCTTTGGTTTAGGCGTGGCACTCAATTTGAGTTTTTATTGCTTTAAATGCATTTTCAGCCCGAGCTGAGCGCGCTTTCTGACTTTGAATGTATCTTCATAGGAATGAGTTGTGTAGTCAAATTACTGCTCATTTAGGCTTCAGGAGGACATCCTGAACTAAATACATTGAAGTGTGTGCAAAAGTCCTTTGGTTTGGGAGTGACACTCAATTTGAGTTATTATTGCTTTAAATGCATTTTCAGGCCGAGTGGAACAAGTTTTCAAAATGTGTCTTGAATCATGTTATGGTCTATGTTGCCCTCTACTGACCAAAGGCCGTTATTGTCTCCGAGGCCTGAAACCATTTTACATTTATATGACTGTATAACTGTACTCTTGAGCCAATTATTCAATTTCTCTTTGTTCTTGAACTAATTATAACTCAACGCAGGTACCATGACTATACTCAATTTCAGTTTTTATTGCTTTAAGTGCAGTTTCGGCCCGAGCTGAGCACGTGTTCTGAGTTTGAATGTATCTTCATAGGAATGAGATGTGTGATCATATTAATGCTCATTTAGGCTTCAGGAGGACATCTTGAACAAAATACATGTTGAAGTGTGTGCATAAGTCCTTTGGTTTGGGCGTGACACTCAATTTGAGTTTTTATTGCTTTAAATGCATTTTCAGCCCGAGCTGAGCACGTTTTGTGAGTTTGAATGTATCTTTATAGGAATGAGTTGTGTAGTCAAATTAATGCTCATATGGGCTTCAGGAGGTCATCCTGAACAAAATACATGTTGAAGTGTGTGCATAAATCCTTTGGTTTAGGCGTGACACTCAATTTGAGTTTTTATTGCTTTAAATGCAGTTTCAGCCCGAGCTGAGCGCGCTTTCTGACTTTGAATGTATCTTCATAGGAATGAGTTGTGTGGTCAAATTATTGCCCATTTAGGCTTCAGGAGGTCATCCTGAACAAAATACATGTTGAAGGGTGTGCATCAGTCCTTTGGTTTAGGCGTGACACTCAATTTGAGTTTTTATTGCTTTAAATGCATTTTTTGCCGAGCTAAACTCATTTTTTGAGTTTGAATGTATCTTCATAGGAATGAGTTGTGTGGTCAAATTAATGCTCATTTAGGCTTCAGGATGACATCCTGAACTAAATACATTGAAGTGTGTGCAAAAGTCCTTTGGTTTGGGAGTGACACTCAATTTGAGTTATTATTGCTTTAAATGCATTTTCAGGCCGAGTGGAACAAGTTTTCAAAATGTGTCTTGAATCATGTTATGGTCTATGTTGCCCTCTACTGACCAAAGTCCGTTATTGTCTCCGAGGCCTGAAACCATTTTACATTTATATGACTGTATAACTGTACTCTTGAGCCAATTATTCAATTTCTCTTTGTTCTTGAACTAATTATAACTCAACGCAGGTACCATGACTATACTCAATTTCAGTTTTTATTGCTTTAAGTGCAGTTTCGGGCCGAGCTGAGCACGTGTTCTGAGTTTGAATGTATCTTCATAGGAATGAGATGTGTGATCATATTAATGCTCATTTAGGCTTCAGGAGGACATCTTGAACAAAATACATGTTGAAGTGTGTGCATAAGTCCTTTGGTTTAGGCGTGACACTCAATTAGAGTGTTTATTGCTTTAAATGCAGTTTCAGCCCGAGCTGAGCGCGCTTTCTGACTTTGAATGTATCTTCATAGGAATGAGTTGTGTGGTCAAATTATTGCTCATTTAGGCTTCAGGAGGTCATCCTGAACAAAATACATGTTGAAGTGTGTGCATAAGTCCTTTGGTTTAGGCGTGACACTCAATTTGAGTTTTTATTGCTTTAAATGCTTTTTCAGCCCGAGCTGAGCGCACTTTCTGACTTTGAATGTATCTTCATAGGAATGAGTTGTGTGGTCAAATTATTGCTCATTTAGGCTTCAGGAGGTCATCCTGAACAAAATACATGTTGAAGTGTGTGTATAAGTCCTTTGGTTTAGGCGTGACACTCAATTTGAGTTTTTATTGCTTTAAATGCATTTTCAGCCCGAGCTGAGCACGTTTTGTGAGTTTGAATGTATCTTCATAGGAATGAGTTGTGTGGTCAAATAATGCTCATTTAGGCTTCAGGTGGCCATCCTGAACAAAATACATGTTGAAGTGTGTGCATGAGTCCTTTGGTTTAGGCGTGAGACTCAATTTGAGTTTTTATTGCTTTAAATGCATTTTCAGCCCGAGCTGAGCACGTTTTGTGAGTTTGAATGTATCTTCATAGGAATGAGTTGTGTAGTCAAATTAATGCTCATATGGGCTTCAGGAGGTCATCCTGAACAAAATACATGTTGAAGTGTGTGCATAAGTCCTTTGGTTTAGGCGTGACACTCAATTTGAGTTTTTATTGCTTTAAATGCTTTTTCAGCCCGAACTGAGCGCGCTTTCTGACTTTGAATGTATCTTCATAGGAATGAGTTGTGTGGTCAAATTATTGCTCATTTAGGCTTCAGGAGGTCATCCTGAACAAAATACATGTTGAAGTGTGTGTATAAGTCCTTCGGTTTAGGCGTGACACTCAATTTGAGTTTTTATTGCTTTAAATGCATTTTCAGCCCGAGCTGAGCACGTTTTGTGAGTTTGAATGTATCTTCATAGGAATGAGTTGTGTGGTCAAATTAATGCTCATTTAGGCTTCAGGTGGTCATCCTGAACTAAATACATGTTGAAGTGTGTGCATAAGTCCTTTGGTTTAGGCGTGACACTCAATTTGAGTTTTTATTGCTTTAAATGCATTATCAGCCAGAGCTGAGCGCGCTTTCTGACTTTGAATGTATCTTCATAGGAATAAGTTGTGTGGTCAAGATATTGCTCATTTAGGCTTCAGGTGGTCATCCTGAACTAAATACATGTTGAAGTGTGTGCATAAGTCCTTTGGTTTAGGCGTGAGACTCAATTTGAGTTTTTATTGCTTTAAATGCATTTTCAGCCCGAGCTGAGCACGTTTTGTGAGTTTGAATGTATCTTCATAGAAATGAGTTGTGTAGTCAAATTAATGCTCATATGGGCTTCAGGAGGTCATCCTGAACAAAATACATGTTGAAGTGTGTGCATAAGTCCTTTGGTTTAGGCGTGACACTCAATTTGAGTTTTTATTGCTTTAAATGCATTATCAGCCCGAGCTGAGCGCGCTTTGTGAGTTTGAATGTATCTTCATAGGAATGAGTTGTGTGGTCAAATTAATGGTCATTTAGGCGTCAGGTGGTCATCCTGAACAAAATACATGTTGAAGTGTGTGCATAAGTCCTTTGGTTTAGGCGTGACACTCAATTTGAGTTTTTATTGCTTTAAATGCATTTTCAGCCCGAGCTGAGCACGTTTTGTGTGTTTGAGTGTATCTTCATAGGAATGAGTTGTGTGGTCAAATTATTGCTCATTTAGGCTTCAGGAGGTCATCCTGAACAAAATACATGTTGAAGTGTGTGCATAAGTCCTTTGGTTTAGGCGTGACACTCAATTTGAGTTTTTATTGCTTTAAATGCATTTTCAGCCCGAGCTGAGCACGTTTTGTGAGTTTGAATGTATCTTCATAGGAATGAGATGTGTGATCATATTAATGCTCATTTAGGCTTCAGGAGGACATCTTGAACAAAATACATGTTGAAGTGTGTGCATAAGTCCTTTGGTTTGGGCGTGACACTCAATTTGAGTTTTTATTGCTTTAAATGCATTTTCAGCCCGAGCTGAGCACGTTTTGTGAGTTTGAATGTATCTTTATAGGAATGAGTTGTGTAGTCAAATTAATGCTCATATGGGCTTCAGGAGGTCATCCTGAACAAAATACATGTTGAAGTGTGTGCATAAGTCCTTTGGTTTAGGCGTGACACTCAATTAGAGTGTTTATTGCTTTAAATGCAGTTTCAGCCCGAGCTGAGCGCGCTTTCTGACTTTGAATGTATCTTCATAGGAATGAGTTGTGTAGTCAAATTACTGCTCATTTAGGCTTCAGGAGGACATCCTGAACTAAATACATTGAAGTGTGTGCAAAAGTCCTTTGGTTTGGGAGTGACACTCAATTTGAGTTATTATTGCTTTAAATGCATTTTCAGGCCGAGTGGAACAAGTTTTCAAAATGTGTCTTGAATCATGTTATGGTCTATGTTGCCCTCTACTGACCAAAGTCCGTTATTGTCTCCGAGGCCTGAAACCATTTTACATTAATATGACTGTATAACTGTACTCTTGAGCCAATTATTCAATTTCTCTTTGTTCTTGAACTAATTATAACTCAACGCAGGTACCATGACTATACTCAATTTCAGTTTTTATTGCTTTAAGTGCAGTTTCGGGCCGAGCTGAGCACGTGTTCTGAGTTTGAATGTATCTTCATAGGAATGAGATGTGTGATCATATTAATGCTCATTTAGGCTTCAGGAGGTCATCCTGAACAAAATACATGTTGAAGTGTGTGCATAAGTCCTTTGGTTTGGGCGTGACACTCAATTTGAGTTTTTGCTTTAAATGCAGTTTCAGCCCGAGCTGAGCGCACTTTCTGACTTTGAATGTATCTTCATAGGAATGAGTTGTGTGGTCAAATTATTGCTCATTTAGGCTTCAGGAGGTCATCCTGAACAAAATACATGTTGAAGTGTGTGTATAAGTCCTTTGGTTTAGGCGTGACACTCAATTTGAGTTTTTATTGCTTTAAATGCATTTTCAGCCCGAGCTGAGCACGTTTTGTGAGTTTGAATGTATCTTCATAGGAATGAGTTGTGTGGTCAAATAATGCTCATTTAGGCTTCAGGTGGCCATCCTGAACAAAATACATGTTGAAGTGTGT
Source organism: Hippocampus guttulatus (assembly GCF_054856545.1). Taxonomy (NCBI): domain Eukaryota; kingdom Metazoa; phylum Chordata; class Actinopteri; order Syngnathiformes; family Syngnathidae; genus Hippocampus; species Hippocampus guttulatus. The sequence continues at coordinate 24,928,027 of NC_141265.1, forward strand.
GCATAAGTCCTTTGGTTTAGGCGTGAGACTCAATTTGAGTTTTTATTGCTTTAAATGCATTTTCAGCCCGAGCTGAGCACGTTTTGTGAGTTTGAATGTATCTTCATAGGAATGAGTTGTGTAGTCAAATTAATGCTCATATGGGCTTCAGGAGGTCATCCTGAACAAAATACATGTTGAAGTGTGTGCATAAGTCCTTTGGTTTAGGCGTGACACTCAATTTGAGTTTTTATTGCTTTAAATGCTTTTTCAGCCCGAGCTGAGCGCGCTTTCTGACTTTGAATGTATCTTCATAGGAATGAGTTGTGTGGTCAAATTATTGCTCATTTAGGCTTCAGGAGGTCATCCTGAACAAAATACATGTTGAAGTGTGTGCATAGGTCCTTTGGTTTAGGCGTGACACTCAATTTGAGTTTTTATTGCTTTAAATGCATTTTCAGCCCGAGCTGAGCACGTTTTGTGAGTTTGAATGTATCTTCATAGGAATGAGTTGTGTAGTCAAATTAATGCTAATATGGGCTTCAGGAGGTCATCCTGAACAAAATACATGTTGAAGTGTGTGCATAAGTCCTTCGGTTTAGGCGTGACACTCAATTTGAGTTTTTATTGCTTTAAATGCATTTTCAGCCCGAGCTGAGCGCGCTTTCTGACTTTGAATGTATCTTCATAGGAATGAGTTGTGTAGTCAAATTAATGCTCATTTAGGCTTCAGGTGGTCATCCTGAACTAAATACATGTTGAAGTGTGTGCATAAGTCCTTTGGTTTAGGCGTGACACTCAATTTGAGTTTTTATTGCTTTAAATGCATTATCAGCCCGAGCTGAGCGCGCTTTCTGACTTTGAATGTATCTTCATAGGAATGAGTTGTGTGGTCAAATTATTGCTCATTTAGGCTTCAGGAGGTCATCCTGAACAAAATACATGTTGAAGTGTGTGCATAAGTCCTTTGGTTTAGGCGTGACACTCAATTTGAGTTTTTATTGCTTTGAATGCATTTTCAGCCCGAGCTGAGCACGTTTTGTGAGTTTGAATGTATCTTCATAGGAATGAGTTGTGTGGTCAAATTAATGCTCATTTAGGCGTCAGGTGGTCATCCTGAACAAAATACATGTTGAAGTGTGTGCATAAGTCCTTTGGTTTAGGCGTGACACTCAATTTGAGTTTTTATTGCTTTAAATGCATTTTCAGCCCGAGTTGAGCACGTTTTGTGAGTTTGAATGTATCTTCATAGCAATGGGTTGTGTGGTCAAATTAATGCTCATTTGGGCTTCAGGTGGTCATCCTGAACAAAATACATGTTGAAGTGTGTGCATAAGTCCTTTGGTTTAGGCGTGACACTCAATTTGAGTTTTTATTGCTTTAAATGCATTTTCAGCCCGAGCTGAGCACGTTTTGTGTGTTTGAATGTATCTTCATAGCAATGAGTTGTGTGGTCAAATTATTGCTCATTTAGGCTTCAGGAGGTCATCCTGAACAAAATACATGTTGAAGTGTGTGTATAAGTCCTTTGGTTTAGGCGTGACACTCAATTTGAGTTTTTATTGCTTTAAATGCATTTTCAGCCCGAGCTGAGCACGTTTTGTGAGTTTGAATGTATCTTCATAGGAATGAGTTGTGTAGTCAAATTAATGCTCATTTAGGCTTCAGGAGGACATCCTGAACTAAATACATGATGAAGTGTGTGCATAAGCCCTTTGGTTTAGGCGTGATACTCAATTTGAGTTTTTATTGCTTTTAATGCATTTTCAGCCCGAGCTCAGCGCGCTTTCTGACTTTGAATGTATCTTCATAGGAATGAGTTGTGTGGTCAAATTAATGCTCATTTAGGCTTCAGGTGGTCATCCTGAACTAAATACATGTTGAAGTGTGTGCATAAGTCCTTTGGTTTAGGCGTGGCACTCAATTTGAGTTTTTATTGCTTTTAATGCATTTTCAGCCCGAGCTGAGCGCGCTTTCTGACTTTGAATGTATCTTCATAGGAATGAGTTGTGTAGTCAAATTACTGCTCATTTAGGCTTCAGGAGGACATCCTGAACTAAATACATTGAAGTGTGTGCAAAAGTCCTTTGGTTTGGGAGTGACACTCAATTTGAGTTATTATTCCTTTAAATGCATTTTCAGGCCGAGTGGAACAAGTTTTCAAAATGTGTCTTGAATCATGTTATGGTCTATGTTGCCCTCTACTGACCAAAGTCCGTTACTGTCTCCGAGGCCTGAAACCATTTTACATTTATATGACTGTATAACTGTACTCTTGAGCCAATTATTCAATTTCTCTTTGTTCTTGAACTAATTATAACTCAACGCAGGTACCATGACTATACTCAATTTCAGTTTTTATTGCTTTAAGTGCAGTTTCGGGCCGAGCTGAGCACGTGTTCTGAGTTTGAATGTATCTTCATAGGAATGAGATGTGTGATCATATTAATGCTCATTTAGGCTTCAAGAGGACATCTTGAACAAAATACATGTTGAAGTGTGTGCATAAGTCCTTTGGTTTGGGCGTGACACTCAATTTGAGTTTTTATTGCTTTAAATGCATTTTCAGCCCGAGCTGAGCACGTTTTGTGAGTTTGAATGTATCTTTATAGGAATGACTTGTGTAGTCAAATTAATGCTCATATGGGCTTCAGGAGGTCATCCTGAACAAAATACATGTTGAAGTGTGTGCATAAGTCCTTTGGTTTAGGCGTGACACTCAATTTGAGTTTTTATTGCTTTAAATGCAGTTTCAGCCCGAGCTGAGCGCGCTTTCTGACTTTGAATGTATCTTCATAGGAATGAGTTGTGTGGTCAAATTATTGCCCATTTAGGCTTCAGGAGGTCATCCTGAACAAAATACATGTTGAAGGGTGTGCATCAGTCCTTTGGTTTAGGCGTGACACTCAATTTGAGTTTTTATTGCTTTAAATGCTTTTTCAGCCCGAGCTGAGCACACTTTCTGACTTTGAATGTATCTTCATAGGAATGAGTTGTGTGGTCAAATTATTGCTCATTTAGGCTTCAGGAGGTCATCCTGAACAAAATACATGTTGAAGTGTGTGTATAAGTCCTTTGGTTTAGGCGTGACACTCAATTTGAGTTTTTATTGCTTTAAATGCATTTTCAGCCCGAGCTGAGCACGTTTTGTGAGTTTGAATGTATCTTCATAGGAATGAGTTGTGTAGTCAAATTAATGCTCATTTAGGCTTCAGGAGGACATCCTGAACTAAATACATGATGAAGTGTGTGCATAAGCCCTTTGGTTTAGGCGTGACACTCAATTTGAGTTTTTATTGCTTTTAATGCATTTTCAGCCCGAGCTGAGCGCGCTTTCTGACTTTGAATGTATCTTCATAGGAATGAGTTGTGTGGTCAAATTAATGCTCATTTAGGCTTCAGGTGGTCATCCTGAACTAAATACATGTTGAAGTGTGTGCATAAGTCCTTTGGTTTAGGCGTGGCACTCAATTTGAGTTTTTATTGCTTTAAATGCATTTTCAGCCCGAGCTGAGCGCGCTTTCTGACTTTGAATGTATCTTCATAGGAATGAGTTGTGTAGTCAAATTACTGCTCATTTAGGCTTCAGGAGGACATCCTGAACTAAATACATTGAAGTGTGTGCAAAAGTCCTTTGGTTTGGGAGTGACACTCAATTTGAGTTATTATTGCTTTAAATGCATTTTCAGGCCGAGTGGAACAAGTTTTCAAAATGTGTCTTGAATCATGTTATGGTCTATGTTGCCCTCTACTGACCAAAGGCCGTTATTGTCTCCGAGGCCTGAAACCATTTTACATTTATATGACTGTATAACTGTACTCTTGAGCCAATTATTCAATTTCTCTTTGTTCTTGAACTAATTATAACTCAACGCAGGTACCATGACTATACTCAATTTCAGTTTTTATTGCTTTAAGTGCAGTTTCGGCCCGAGCTGAGCACGTGTTCTGAGTTTGAATGTATCTTCATAGGAATGAGATGTGTGATCATATTAATGCTCATTTAGGCTTCAGGAGGACATCTTGAACAAAATACATGTTGAAGTGTGTGCATAAGTCCTTTGGTTTGGGCGTGACACTCAATTTGAGTTTTTATTGCTTTAAATGCATTTTCAGCCCGAGCTGAGCACGTTTTGTGAGTTTGAATGTATCTTTATAGGAATGAGTTGTGTAGTCAAATTAATGCTCATATGGGCTTCAGGAGGTCATCCTGAACAAAATACATGTTGAAGTGTGTGCATAAATCCTTTGGTTTAGGCGTGACACTCAATTTGAGTTTTTATTGCTTTAAATGCAGTTTCAGCCCGAGCTGAGCGCGCTTTCTGACTTTGAATGTATCTTCATAGGAATGAGTTGTGTGGTCAAATTATTGCCCATTTAGGCTTCAGGAGGTCATCCTGAACAAAATACATGTTGAAGGGTGTGCATCAGTCCTTTGGTTTAGGCGTGACACTCAATTTGAGTTTTTATTGCTTTAAATGCATTTTTTGCCGAGCTAAACTCATTTTTTGAGTTTGAATGTATCTTCATAGGAATGAGTTGTGTGGTCAAATTAATGCTCATTTAGGCTTCAGGATGACATCCTGAACTAAATACATTGAAGTGTGTGCAAAAGTCCTTTGGTTTGGGAGTGACACTCAATTTGAGTTATTATTGCTTTAAATGCATTTTCAGGCCGAGTGGAACAAGTTTTCAAAATGTGTCTTGAATCATGTTATGGTCTATGTTGCCCTCTACTGACCAAAGTCCGTTATTGTCTCCGAGGCCTGAAACCATTTTACATTTATATGACTGTATAACTGTACTCTTGAGCCAATTATTCAATTTCTCTTTGTTCTTGAACTAATTATAACTCAACGCAGGTACCATGACTATACTCAATTTCAGTTTTTATTGCTTTAAGTGCAGTTTCGGGCCGAGCTGAGCACGTGTTCTGAGTTTGAATGTATCTTCATAGGAATGAGATGTGTGATCATATTAATGCTCATTTAGGCTTCAGGAGGACATCTTGAACAAAATACATGTTGAAGTGTGTGCATAAGTCCTTTGGTTTAGGCGTGACACTCAATTAGAGTGTTTATTGCTTTAAATGCAGTTTCAGCCCGAGCTGAGCGCGCTTTCTGACTTTGAATGTATCTTCATAGGAATGAGTTGTGTGGTCAAATTATTGCTCATTTAGGCTTCAGGAGGTCATCCTGAACAAAATACATGTTGAAGTGTGTGCATAAGTCCTTTGGTTTAGGCGTGACACTCAATTTGAGTTTTTATTGCTTTAAATGCTTTTTCAGCCCGAGCTGAGCGCACTTTCTGACTTTGAATGTATCTTCATAGGAATGAGTTGTGTGGTCAAATTATTGCTCATTTAGGCTTCAGGAGGTCATCCTGAACAAAATACATGTTGAAGTGTGTGTATAAGTCCTTTGGTTTAGGCGTGACACTCAATTTGAGTTTTTATTGCTTTAAATGCATTTTCAGCCCGAGCTGAGCACGTTTTGTGAGTTTGAATGTATCTTCATAGGAATGAGTTGTGTGGTCAAATAATGCTCATTTAGGCTTCAGGTGGCCATCCTGAACAAAATACATGTTGAAGTGTGTGCATGAGTCCTTTGGTTTAGGCGTGAGACTCAATTTGAGTTTTTATTGCTTTAAATGCATTTTCAGCCCGAGCTGAGCACGTTTTGTGAGTTTGAATGTATCTTCATAGGAATGAGTTGTGTAGTCAAATTAATGCTCATATGGGCTTCAGGAGGTCATCCTGAACAAAATACATGTTGAAGTGTGTGCATAAGTCCTTTGGTTTAGGCGTGACACTCAATTTGAGTTTTTATTGCTTTAAATGCTTTTTCAGCCCGAACTGAGCGCGCTTTCTGACTTTGAATGTATCTTCATAGGAATGAGTTGTGTGGTCAAATTATTGCTCATTTAGGCTTCAGGAGGTCATCCTGAACAAAATACATGTTGAAGTGTGTGTATAAGTCCTTCGGTTTAGGCGTGACACTCAATTTGAGTTTTTATTGCTTTAAATGCATTTTCAGCCCGAGCTGAGCACGTTTTGTGAGTTTGAATGTATCTTCATAGGAATGAGTTGTGTGGTCAAATTAATGCTCATTTAGGCTTCAGGTGGTCATCCTGAACTAAATACATGTTGAAGTGTGTGCATAAGTCCTTTGGTTTAGGCGTGACACTCAATTTGAGTTTTTATTGCTTTAAATGCATTATCAGCCAGAGCTGAGCGCGCTTTCTGACTTTGAATGTATCTTCATAGGAATAAGTTGTGTGGTCAAGATATTGCTCATTTAGGCTTCAGGTGGTCATCCTGAACTAAATACATGTTGAAGTGTGTGCATAAGTCCTTTGGTTTAGGCGTGAGACTCAATTTGAGTTTTTATTGCTTTAAATGCATTTTCAGCCCGAGCTGAGCACGTTTTGTGAGTTTGAATGTATCTTCATAGAAATGAGTTGTGTAGTCAAATTAATGCTCATATGGGCTTCAGGAGGTCATCCTGAACAAAATACATGTTGAAGTGTGTGCATAAGTCCTTTGGTTTAGGCGTGACACTCAATTTGAGTTTTTATTGCTTTAAATGCATTATCAGCCCGAGCTGAGCGCGCTTTGTGAGTTTGAATGTATCTTCATAGGAATGAGTTGTGTGGTCAAATTAATGGTCATTTAGGCGTCAGGTGGTCATCCTGAACAAAATACATGTTGAAGTGTGTGCATAAGTCCTTTGGTTTAGGCGTGACACTCAATTTGAGTTTTTATTGCTTTAAATGCATTTTCAGCCCGAGCTGAGCACGTTTTGTGTGTTTGAGTGTATCTTCATAGGAATGAGTTGTGTGGTCAAATTATTGCTCATTTAGGCTTCAGGAGGTCATCCTGAACAAAATACATGTTGAAGTGTGTGCATAAGTCCTTTGGTTTAGGCGTGACACTCAATTTGAGTTTTTATTGCTTTAAATGCATTTTCAGCCCGAGCTGAGCACGTTTTGTGAGTTTGAATGTATCTTCATAGGAATGAGATGTGTGATCATATTAATGCTCATTTAGGCTTCAGGAGGACATCTTGAACAAAATACATGTTGAAGTGTGTGCATAAGTCCTTTGGTTTGGGCGTGACACTCAATTTGAGTTTTTATTGCTTTAAATGCATTTTCAGCCCGAGCTGAGCACGTTTTGTGAGTTTGAATGTATCTTTATAGGAATGAGTTGTGTAGTCAAATTAATGCTCATATGGGCTTCAGGAGGTCATCCTGAACAAAATACATGTTGAAGTGTGTGCATAAGTCCTTTGGTTTAGGCGTGACACTCAATTAGAGTGTTTATTGCTTTAAATGCAGTTTCAGCCCGAGCTGAGCGCGCTTTCTGACTTTGAATGTATCTTCATAGGAATGAGTTGTGTAGTCAAATTACTGCTCATTTAGGCTTCAGGAGGACATCCTGAACTAAATACATTGAAGTGTGTGCAAAAGTCCTTTGGTTTGGGAGTGACACTCAATTTGAGTTATTATTGCTTTAAATGCATTTTCAGGCCGAGTGGAACAAGTTTTCAAAATGTGTCTTGAATCATGTTATGGTCTATGTTGCCCTCTACTGACCAAAGTCCGTTATTGTCTCCGAGGCCTGAAACCATTTTACATTAATATGACTGTATAACTGTACTCTTGAGCCAATTATTCAATTTCTCTTTGTTCTTGAACTAATTATAACTCAACGCAGGTACCATGACTATACTCAATTTCAGTTTTTATTGCTTTAAGTGCAGTTTCGGGCCGAGCTGAGCACGTGTTCTGAGTTTGAATGTATCTTCATAGGAATGAGATGTGTGATCATATTAATGCTCATTTAGGCTTCAGGAGGACATCTTGAACAAAATACATGTTGAAGTGTGTGCATAAGTCCTTTGGTTTGGGCGTGACACTCAATTTGAGTTTTTATTGCTTTAAATGCATTTTCAGCCCGAGCTGAGCACGTTTTGTGAGTTTGAATGTATCTTTATAGGAATGAGTTGTGTAGTCAAATTAATGCTCATATGGGCTTCAGGAGGTCATCCTGAACAAAATACATGTTGAAGTGTGTGCATAAGTCCTTTGGTTTAGGCGTGACACTCAATTTGAGTTTTTGCTTTAAATGCAGTTTCAGCCCGAGCTGAGCGCACTTTCTGACTTTGAATGTATCTTCATAGGAATGAGTTGTGTGGTCAAATTATTGCTCATTTAGGCTTCAGGAGGTCATCCTGAACAAAATACATGTTGAAGTGTGTGTATAAGTCCTTTGGTTTAGGCGTGACACTCAATTTGAGTTTTTATTGCTTTAAATGCATTTTCAGCCCGAGCTGAGCACGTTTTGTGAGTTTGAATGTATCTTCATAGGAATGAGTTGTGTGGTCAAATAATGCTCATTTAGGCTTCAGGTGGCCATCCTGAACAAAATACATGTTGAAGTGTGTGCATAAGTCCTTTGGTTTAGGCGTGAGACTCAATTTGAGTTTTTATTGCTTTAAATGCATTTTCAGCCCGAGCTGAGCACGTTTTGTGAGTTTGAATGTATCTTCATAGGAATGAGTTGAGTAGTCAAATTAATGCTCATATGGGCTTCAGGAGGTCATCCTGAACTAAATACATGTTGAAGTGTGTGCATAAGTCCTTTGGTTTAGGCGTGACACTCAATTTGAGTTTTTATTGCTTTAAATGCTTTTTCAGCCCGAGCTGAGCGCGCTTTCTGACTTTGAATGTATCTTCATAGGAATGAGTTGTGTGGTCAAATTATTGCTCATTTAGGCTTCAGGAGGTCATCCTGAACAAAATACATGTTGAAGTGTGTGCATAGGTCCTTTGGTTTAGGCGTGACACTCAATTTGAGTTTTTATTGCTTTAAATGCATTTTCAGCCCGAGCTGAGCACGTTTTGTGAGTTTGAATGTATCTTCATAGGAATGAGTTGTGTAGTCAAATTAATGCTAATATGGGCTTCAGGAGGTCATCCTGAACAAAATACATGTTGAAGTGTGTGCATAAGTCCTTCGGTTTAGGCGTGACACTCAATTTGAGTTTTTATTGCTTTAAATGCATTATCAGCCCGAGCTGAGCGCGCTTTCTGACTTTGAATGTATCTTCATAGGAATGAGTTGTGTGGTCAAATTATTGCTCATTTAGGCTTCAGGAGGTCATCCTGAACAAAATACATGTTGAAGTGTGTGCATAAGTCCTTTGGTTTAGGCGTGACACTCAATTTGAGTTTTTATTGCTTTGAATGCATTTTCAGCCCGAGCTGAGCACGTTTTGTGAGTTTGAATGTATCTTCATAGGAATGAGTTGTGTGGTCAAATTAATGCTCATTTAGGCGTCAGGTGGTCATCCTGAACAAAATACATGTTGAAGTGTGTGCATAAGTCCTTTGGTTTAGGCGTGACACTCAATTTGAGTTTTTATTGCTTTAAATGCATTTTCAGCCCGAGTTGAGCACGTTTTGTGAGTTTGAATGTATCTTCATAGCAATGGGTTGTGTGGTCAAATTAATGCTCATTTGGGCTTCAGGTGGTCATCCTGAACAAAATACATGTTGAAGTGTGTGCATAAGTCCTTTGGTTTAGGTGTGACACTCAATTTGAGTTTTTATTGCTTTAAATGCATTTTCAGCCCGAGCTGAGCACGTTTTGTGTGTTTGAATGTATCTTCATAGGAATGAGTTGTGTGGTCAAATTAATGCTCATATGGGCTTCAGGAGGTCATCCTGAACAAAATACATGTTGAAGTGTGTGCATAAGTCCTTTGGTTTAGGCGTGACACTCAATTTGAGTTTTTATTGCTTTAAATGCATTTTAAGCCCGAGTTGAGCACGTTTTGTGAGTTTGAATGTATCTTCATAGGAATGGGTTGTGTGGTCAAATTAATGCTCATTTGGGCTTCAGGTGGTCATCCTGAACAAAATACATGTTGAAGTGTGTGCATAAGTCCTTTGGTTTAGGCGTGACACTCAATTTGAGTTTTTATTGCTTTAAATGCATTTTCAGCCCGAGCTGAGCACGTTTTGTGAGTTTGAATGTATCTTCATAGGAATGAGTTGTGTGGTCAAATTAATGCTCATTTAGGCTTGAGGAGGTCATCCTGAACAAAATACATGTTGAAGTGTGTGCATAAGTACTTTGGTTTAGGCGTGACACTCGTTTTGAGTTTTTATTGCTTTAAATGCATTTTCAGCCCGAGCTGAGCACGTTTTGTGAGTTTGAATGTATCTTCATAGGAATGAGTTGTGTCGTCAAATTAATGCTCATTTAGGCTTCAGGTGGCAATCCTGAACAAAATACATGTTGAAGTGTGTGCATAAGTCCTTTGGTTTAGGCGTGAGACTCAATTTGAGTTTTTATTGCTTTAAATGCATTTTCAGCCCGAGCTGAGCACGTTTTGTGAGTTTGAATGTATCTTCATAGGAATGAGTTGTGTGGTCAAATTATTGCTCATATGGGCTTCAGGAGGTCATCCTGAACAAAATACATGTTGAAGTGTGTGCATAAGTCCTTTGGTTTAGGCGTGACACTCAATTTGAGTTTTTATTGCTTTAAATGCTTTTTCAGCCCGAGCTGAGCGCGCTTTCTGACTTTGAATGTATCTTCATAGGAATGAGTTGTGTGGTCAAATTATTGCTCATTTAGGCTTCAGGAGGTCATCCTGAACAAAATACATGTTGAAGTGTGTGTATAAGTCCTTTGGTTTAGGCGTTACACTCCATTTGAGTTTTTATTGCTTTAAATGCATTTTCAGCCCGAGCTGAGCACGTTTTGTGAGTTTGAATGTATCTTCATAGGAATGAGTTGTGTGGTCAAATTAATGCTCATTTAGGCGTCAGGTGGTCATCCTGAACAAAATACATGTTGAAGTGTGTGCATAAGTCCTTTGGTTTAGGCGTGACTCTCAATTTGAGTTTTTATTGCTTTAAATGCATTTTCAGCCCGAGCTGAGCACGTTTTGTGAGTTTGAATGTATCTTCATAGGAATGAGTTGTGTAGTCAAATTAATGCTCATTTAGGCTTCAGGTGGTCATCCTGAACTAAATACATGTTGAAGTGTGTGGATAAGTCCTTTGGTTTAGGCGTGACACTCAATTTGAGTTTTTATTGCTTTAAATGCATTATCAGCCCGAGCTGAGCGCGCTTTCTGACTTTGAATGTATCTTCATAGGAATGAGTTGTGTGGTCAAATTATTGCTCATTTAGTCTTCAGGAGGTCATCCTGAACAAAATACATGTTGAAGTGTGTGCATAAGTCCTTTGGTTTAGGCGTGACACTCAATTTGAGTTTTTATTGCTTTGAATGCATTTTCAGCCCGAGCTGAGCACGTTTTGTGAGTTTGAATGTATCTTCATAGGAATGAGTTGTGTGGTCAAATTAATGCTCATTTAGGCGTCAGGTGGTCATCCTGAACAAAATACATGTTGAAGTGTGTGCATAAGTCCTTTGGTTTAGGCGTGACACTCAATTTGAGTTTTTATTGCTTTAAATGCATTTTCAGCCCGAGTTGAGCACATTTTGTGAGTTTGAATGTATCTTCATAGGAATGAGTTGTGTCGTCAAATTAATGCTCATTTGGGCTTCAGGTGGTCATCCTGAACAAAATACAGGTTGAAGTGTGTGCATAAGTCCTTTGGTTTAGGCGTGACACTCAATTTGAGTTTTTATTGCTTTAAATGCATTTTCAGCCCGAGCTGAGCACGTTTTGTGAGTTTGAATGTATCTTCATAGGAATGAGTTGTGTGGTCAAATTAATGCTCATATGGGCTTCAGGAGGTCATCCTGAACAAAATACATGTTGAAGTGTGTGCATAAGTCCTTTGGTTTAGGTGTGACACTCAATTTGAGTTTTTATTGCTTTAAATGCATTTTCAGCCCGAGTTGAGCACGTTTTGTGAGTTTGAATGTATCTTCATAGGAATGAGTTGTGTGGTCAAATTAATGCTCATATGGGCGTCAGGTGGTCACCCTGAACAAAATACATGTTGAAGTGTGTGCATAAGTCCTTTGGTTTAGGCGTGACACTCAATTTGAGTTTTTATTGCTTTAAATGCATTTTCAGCCCGAGCTGAGCACGTTTTGTGTGTTTGAATGTATCTTCATAGGAATGAGTTGTGTGGTCAAATTAATGCTCATATGGGCTTCAGGAGGTCATCCTGAACAAAATACATGTTGAAGTGTGTGCATAAATCCTTTGGTTTAGGCGTGACACTCAATTTGAGTTTTTATTGCTTTAAATGCATTTTCAGCCCGAGCTGAGCACGTTTTGTGAGTTTGAATGTATCTTCATAGGAATGAGTTGTGTGGTCAAATTAATGCTCATATGGGCTTCAGGAGGTCATCCTGAACAAAATACATGTTGAAGTGTGTGCATAAGTCCTTTGGTTTAGGTGTGACACTCAATTTGAGTTTTTATTGCTTTAAATGCATTTTCAGCCCGAGCTGAGCACGTTTTGTGAGTTTGAATGTATCTTCATAGGAATGAGTTTTGTGGTCAAATTAATGCTCATTTAGGCGTCAGGTGGTCATCCTGAACAAAATACATGTTGAAGTGTGTGCATAAGTCCTTTGGTTTAGGCGTGACACTCAATTTGAGTTTTTATTGCTTTAAATGCATTTTCAGCCCGAGCTGAGCACGTTTTGTGTGTTTGAATGTATCTTCATAGGAATGAGTTGTGTGGTCAAATTAATGCTCATATGGGCTTCAGGAGGTCATCCTGAACAAAATACATGTTGAAGTGTGTATAAGTCCTTTGGTTTAGGCGTGACACTCAATTTGAGTTTTTATTGCTTTAAATGCATTTTCAGCCCGAGTTGAGCACGTTTTGTGAGTTTGAATGTATCTTCATAGGAATGAGTTGTGTGGTCAAATTAATGCTCATATGGGCTTCAGGAGGTCATCCTGAACAAAATACATGTTGAAGTGTGTGCATAAGTCCTTTGGTTTAGGCGTGACACTCAATTTGAGTTTTTATTGCTTTAAATGCATTTTCAGCCCGAGCTGAGCACGTTTTGTGTGTTTGAATGTATCTTCATAGGAATGAGTTGTGTGGTCAAATTAATGCTCATTTAGGCTTCAGGTGGTCATCCTGAACAAAATACATGTTGAAGTGTGTGCATAAGTCCTTTGGTTTAGGCGTGACACTCAATTTGAGTTTTTATTGCTTTAAATGCATTTTCAGCCCGAGCTGAGCACGTTTTGTGAGTTTGAATGTATCTTCATAGGAATGAGTTGTGTGGTCAAATTAATGCTCATATGGGCTTCAGGAGGTCATCCTGAACAAAATACATGTTGAAGTGTGTGCATAAGTCCTTTGGTTTAGGTGTGACACTCAATTTGAGTTTTTATTGCTTTAAATGCATTTTCAGCCCGAGCTGAGCACGTTTTGTGAGTTTGAATGTATCTTCATAGGAATGAGTTGTGTGGTCAAATTAATGCTCATTTAGGCGTCAGGTGGTCATCCTGAACAAAATACATGTTGAAGTGTGTGCATAAGTCCTTTGGTTTAGGCGTGACACTCAATTTGAGTTTTTATTGCTTTAAATGCATTTTCAGCCCGAGCTGAGCACGTTTTGTGTGTTTGAATGTATCTTCATAGGAATGAGTTGCGTGGTCAAATTAATGCTCATATGGGCTTCAGGAGGTCATCCTGAACAAAATACATGTTGAAGTGTGTGCATAAGTCCTTTGGTTTAGGCGTGACACTCAATTTGAGTTTTTATTGCTTTAAATGCATTTTCAGCCCGAGTTGAGCACGTTTTGTGAGTTTGAATGTATCTTCATAGGAATGAGTTGTGTGGTCAAATTAATGCTCATTTAGGCGTCAGGTGGTCATCCTGAACAAAATACATGTTGAAGTGTGTGCATAAGTCCTTTGGTTTAGGCGTGACACTCAATTTGAGTTTTTATTGCTTTAAATGCTTTTTCAGCCCGAGCTGAGCACGTTTTGTGAGTTTGAATGTATCTTCATAGGAATGAGTTGTGTAGTCAAATTAATGCTCATTTAGGCTTCAGGTGGTCATCCTGAACTAAATACATGTTGAAGTGTGTGCATAAGTCCTTTGGTTTAGGCGTGACACTCAATTTGAGTTTTTATTGCTTTAAATGCATTATCAGCCCGAGCTGAGCGCGCTTTCTGACTTTGAATGTATCTTCATAGGAATGAGTTATGTGGTCAAATTATTGCTCATTTAGGCTTCAGGAGGTCATCCTGAACAAAATACATGTTGAAGTGTGTGCATAAGTCCTTTGGTTTAGGCGTGACACTCAATTTGAGTTTTTATTGCTTTAAATGCATTTTCAGCCCGAGTTGAGCACATTTTGTGAGTTTGAATGTATCTTCATAGGAATGAGTTGTGTGGTCAAATTAATGCTCATTTAGGCGTCAGGTGGTCATCCTGAACAAAATACATGTTGAAGTGTGTTCATAAGTCCTTTGGTTTAGGTGTAACACTCAATTTGAGTTTTTATTGCTTTAAATGCATTTTCAGCCCGAGCTGAGCACGTTTTGTGAGTTTGAATGTATCTTCATAGGAATGAGTTGTGTGGTCAAATTAATGCTCATATGGGCTTCAGGAGGTCATCCTGAACAAAATACATGTTGAAGTGTGTGCATAAGTCCTTTGGTTTAGGCGTGACACTCAATTTGAGTTTTTATTGCTTTAAATGCATTTTCAGCCCGAGTTGAGCACGTTTTGTGAGTTTGAATTTATCTTCATAGGAATGAGTTGTGTGGTCAAATTAATGCTCATTTAGGTTTCAGGTGGTCATCCTGAACAAAATACATGTTGAAGTGTGTGCATAAGTCCTTTGGTTTAGGCGTGACACTCAATTTGACTTTTTATTGCTTTAAATGCATTTTCAGCCCGAGCTGAGCACGTTTTGTGAGTTTGAATGTATCTTCATAGGAATGAGTTGTGTGGTCAAATTAATGCTCATATGGGCTTCAGGAGGTCATCCTGAACAAAATACATGTTGAAGTGTGTGCATAAGTCCTTTGGTTTAGGTGTGACACTCAATTTGAGTTTTTATTGCTTTAAATGCATTTTCAGCCCGAGCTGAGCACGTTTTTTGAGTTTGAATGTATCTTCATAGGAATGAGTTGTGTGGTCAAATTATTGCTCATTTAGGCTTGAGGAGGTCATCCTGAACAAAATACATGTTGAAGTGTGTGCATAAGTCCTTTGGTTTAGGCGTGACACTCGTTTTGAGTTTTTATTGCTTTAAATGCATTTTCAGCCCGAGCTGAGCACGTTTTGTGAGTTTGAATGTATCTTCATAGGAATGAGTTGTGTGGTCAAATTAATGCTCATTTACGCTTCAGGTGGTCATCCTGAACTAAATACATGTTGAAGTGTGTGCATAAGTCCTTTGGTTTAGGCGTGACACTCAATTTGAGTTTTTATTGCTTTAAATGCATTTTCAGCCCGAGCTGAGCACGTTTTGTGTGTTTGAATGTATCTTCATAGGAATGAGTTGTGTGGTCAAATTAATGCTCATATGGGCTTCAGGAGGTCATCCTGAACAAAATACATGTTGAAGTGTGTGCATAAGTCCTTTGGTTTAGGCGTGACACTCAATTTGAGTTTTTATTGCTTTAAATGCATTTTCAGCCCGAGCTGAGCACGTTTTGTGTGTTTGAATGTATCTTCATAGGAATGAGTTGTGTGGTCAAATTAATGCTCATATGGGCTTCAGGAGGTCATCCTGAACAAAATACATGTTGAAGTGTGTGCATAAGTCCTTTGGTTTAGGCGTGACACTCAATTTGAGTTTTTATTGCTTTAAATGCATTTTTAGCCCGAGTTGAGCACGTTTTGTGAGTTTGAATATATCTTCATAGGAATGAGTTGTGTGGTCAAATTAATGCTCATTTAGGCTTCAGGTGGTCATCCTGAACTAAATACATGTTGAAGTGTGTGCATAAGTCCTTTGGTTTAGGCGTGACACTCAATTTGAGTTTTTATTGCTTTAAATGCATTTTCAGCCCGAGCTGAGCGCGCTTTCTGACTTTGAATGTATCTTCATAGGAATGAGTTGTGTGGTCAAATTATTGCTCATTTAGGCTTCAGGAGGTCATCCTGAACAAAATACATGTTGAAGTGTGTGCATAATTCCTTTGGTTTAGGCGTGACACTCAATTTGAGTTTTTATTGCTTTGAATGCATTTTCAGCCCGAGCTGAGCACTTTTTGTGACTTTGAATGTATCTTCATAGGAATGAGTTGTGTGGTCAAAATAATGCTCATTTAGGCTTCAGGTGGTCATCCTGAACTAAATACATGTTGAAGTGTGTGCATAAGTCCTTTGGTTTAGGCGTGACACTCAATTTGAGTTTTTATTGCTTTAAATGCATTTTCAGACCGAGCTGAGCGCGCTTTCTGACTTTGAATGTATCTTCATAGGAATGAGTTGTGTGGTCAAATTATTGCTCATTTAGGCTTCAGGAGGTCATCCTGAACAAAATACATGTTGAAGTGTGTGTATAAGTCCTTTGGTTTAGGCGTGACACTCAATTTGAGTTTTTATTGCTTTAAATGCATTTTCAGCCCGAGCTGAGCGCGCTTTCTGACTTTGAATGTATCTTCATAGGAATGAGTTGTGTGGTCAAATTATTGCTCATTTAGGCTTCAGGAGGTCATCCTGAACAAAATACATGTTGAAGTGTGTGCATAATTCCTTTGGTTTAGGCGTGACACTCAATTTGAGTTTTTATTGCTTTGAATGCATTTTCAGCCCGAGCTGAGCACTTTTTGTGACTTTGAATGTATCTTCATAGGAATGAGTTGTGTGGTCAAATTAATGCTCATTTAGGCTTCAGGTGGTCATCCTGAACTAAATACATGTTGAAGTGTGTGCATAAGTCCTTTGGTTTAGGCGTGACACTCAATTTGAGTTTTTATTGCTTTAAATGCATTTTCAGACCGAGCTGAGCGCGCTTTCTGACTTTGAATGTATCTTCATAGGAATGAGTTGTGTGGTCAAAGTATTGCTCATTTAGGCTTCAGGAGGTCATCCTGAACAAAATACATGTTGAAGTGTGTGTATAAGTCCTTTGGTTTAGGCGTGACACTCAATTTGAGTTTTTATTGCTTTAAATGCATTTTCAGCCCGAGCTGAGCACGTTTTGTGAGTTTGAATGTATCATCATAGGAATGAGTTGTGTGGTCAAATTAATGCTCATTTAGGCGTCAGGTGGTCATCCTGAACAAAATACATGTTGAAGTGTGTGCATAAGTCCTTTGGTTTAGGCGTGACACTCAATTTGAGTTTTTATTGCTTTAAATGCATTTTCAGCCCGAGCTGAGCACGTTTTGTGAGTTTGAATGTATCTTCATAGGAATGAGTTGTGTGGTCAAATTAATGTTCATTTAGGCGTCAGGTGGTCATCCTTAACAAAATACATGTTGAAGTGTGTGCATAAGTCCTTTGGTTTAGGCGTGACACTCAATTTGAGTTTTTATTGCTTTAAATGCATTTTCAGCCCGAGCTGAGCACGTTTTGTGAGTTTGAATGTATCTTCATAGGAATGAGTTGTGTGGTCAAATTAATGCTCATATGGGCTTCAGGAGGTCATCCTGAACAAAATACATGTTGAAGTGTGTGCATAAGTCCTTTGGTTTAGGCGTGACACTCAATTTGAGTTTTTATTGCTTTAAATGCATTTTCAGCCCGAGTTGAGCACGTTTTGTGAGTTTGAATTTATCTTCATAGGAATGAGTTGTGTGGTCAAATTAATGCTCATTTAGGCTTCAGGTGGTCATCCTGAACAAAATACATGTTGAAGTGTGTGCATAAGTCCTTTGGTTTAGGCGTGACACTCAATTTGACTTTTTATTGCTTTAAATGCATTTTCAGCCCGAGCTGAGCACGTTTTGTGAGTTTGAATGTATCTTCATAGGAATGAGTTGTGTGGTCAAATTAATGCTCATATGGGCTTCAGGAGGTCATCCTGAACAAAATACATGTTGAAGTGTGTGCATAAGTCCTTTGGTTTAGGTGTGACACTCAATTTGAGTTTTTATTGCTTTAAATGCATTTTCAGCCCGAGCTGAGCACGTTTTTTGAGTTTGAATGTATCTTCATAGGAATGAGTTGTGTGGTCAAATTATTGCTCATTTAGGCTTGAGGAGGTCATCCTGAACAAAATACATGTTGAAGTGTGTGCATAAGTCCTTTGGTTTAGGCGTGACACTCGTTTTGAGTTTTTATTGCTTTAAATGCATTTTCAGCCCGAGCTGAGCACGTTTTGTGAGTTTGAATGTATCTTCATAGGAATGAGTTGTGTGGTCAAATTAATGCTCATTTACGCTTCAGGTGGTCATCCTGAACTAAATACATGTTGAAGTGTGTGCATAAGTCCTTTGGTTTAGGCGTGACACTCAATTTGAGTTTTTATTGCTTTAAATGCATTTTCAGCCCGAGCTGAGCACGTTTTGTGTGTTTGAATGTATCTTCATAGGAATGAGTTGTGTGGTCAAATTAATGCTCATATGGGCTTCAGGAGGTCATCCTGAACAAAATACATGTTGAAGTGTGTGCATAAGTCCTTTGGTTTAGGCGTGACACTCAATTTGAGTTTTTATTGCTTTAAATGCATTTTCAGCCCGAGCTGAGCACGTTTTGTGTGTTTGAATGTATCTTCATAGGAATGAGTTGTGTGGTCAAATTAATGCTCATATGGGCTTCAGGAGGTCATCCTGAACAAAATACATGTTGAAGTGTGTGCATAAGTCCTTTGGTTTAGGCGTGACACTCAATTTGAGTTTTTATTGCTTTAAATGCATTTTTAGCCCGAGTTGAGCACGTTTTGTGAGTTTGAATATATCTTCATAGGAATGAGTTGTGTGGTCAAATTAATGCTCATTTAGGCTTCAGGTGGTCATCCTGAACTAAATACATGTTGAAGTGTGTGCATAAGTCCTTTGGTTTAGGCGTGACACTCAATTTGAGTTTTTATTGCTTTAAATGCATTTTCAGCCCGAGCTGAGCGCGCTTTCTGACTTTGAATGTATCTTCATAGGAATGAGTTGTGTGGTCAAATTATTGCTCATTTAGGCTTCAGGAGGTCATCCTGAACAAAATACATGTTGAAGTGTGTGCATAATTCCTTTGGTTTAGGCGTGACACTCAATTTGAGTTTTTATTGCTTTGAATGCATTTTCAGCCCGAGCTGAGCACTTTTTGTGACTTTGAATGTATCTTCATAGGAATGAGTTGTGTGGTCAAATTAATGCTCATTTAGGCTTCAGGTGGTCATCCTGAACTAAATACATGTTGAAGTGTGTGCATAAGTCCTTTGGTTTAGGCGTGACACTCAATTTGAGTTTTTATTGCTTTAAATGCATTTTCAGACCGAGCTGAGCGCGCTTTCTGACTTTGAATGTATCTTCATAGGAATGAGTTGTGTGGTCAAATTAATGCTCATATGGGCTTCAGGAGGTCATCCTGAACAAAATACATGTTGAAGTGTGTGCATAAGTCCTTTGGTTTAGGCGTGACACTCAATTTGAGTTTTTATTGCTTTAAATGCATTTTCAGCCCGAGTTGAGCACGTTTTGTGAGTTTGAATGTATCTTCATAGGAATGAGTTGTGTGGTCAAATTAATGCTCATTTAGGCGTCAGGTGGTCATCCTGAACAAAATACATGTTGAAGTGTGTGCATAAGTCCTTTGGTTTAGGCGTGACACTCAATTTGAGTTTTTATTGCTTTAAATGCTTTTTCAGCCCGAGCTGAGCACGTTTTGTGAGTTTGAATGTATCTTCATAGGAATGAGTTGTGTGGTCAAATTAATGCTCATTTAGGCTTCAGGTGGTCATCCTGAACAAAATACATGTTGAAGTGTGTGCATAAGTCCTTTGGTTTAGGCGTGACACTCAATTTGAGCTTTTATTGCTTTAAATGCATTTTCAGCCCGAGCTGAGCACGTTTTGTGAGTTTGAATGTATCTTCATAGGAATGAGTTGTGTGGTCAAATTAATGCTCATATGGGCTTCAGGAGGTCATCCTGAACAAAATACATGTTGAAGTGTGTGCATAAGTCCTTTGGTTTAGGCGTGACACTCAATTTGAGTTTTTATTGCTTTAAATGCATTTTCAGCCCGAGTTGAGCACGTTTTGTGAGTTTGAATGTATCTTCATAGGAATGAGTTGTGTGGTCAAATTAATGCTCATTTAGGCTTCAGGTGGTCATCCTGAACAAAATACATGTTGAAGTGTGTGCATAAGTCCTTTGGTTTAGGCGTGACACTCAATTTGACTTTTTATTGCTTTAAATGCATTTTCAGCCCGAGCTGAGCACGTTTTGTGAGTTTGAATGTATCTTCATAGGAATGAGTTGTGTGGTCAAATTAATGCTCATATGGGCTTCAGGAGGTCATCCTGAACAAAATACATGTTGAAGTGTGTGCATAAGTCCTTTGGTTTAGGCGTGACACTCAATTTGAGTTTTTATTGCTTTAAATGCATTTTCAGCCCGAGCTGAGCACATTTTGTGAGTTTGAATGTATCTTCATAGGAATGAGTTGTGTGATCAAAACAATGCTCATTTAGGCTTCAGGAGGACATCCTGAACTCAGTACATGTTGAAGTGTGTGCATAAGTCCTTTGGTTTGGGCGTGACAGTCAATTTGAGTTTTTATTGCTTTAAATGCATTTTCAGCCCGAGCTGAGCGCGCTTTCTGACTTTGAATGTATCTTCATAGGAATGAGTTGTGTGGTCAAATTATTGCTCATTTAGGCTTCAGGAGGTCATCCTGAACAAAATACATGTTGAAGTGTGTGCATAATTCCTTTGGTTTAGGCGTGACACTCAATTTGAGTTTTTATTGCTTTGAATGCATTTTCAGCCCGAGCTGAGCACGTTTTGTGAGTTTGAATGTATATTCATAGGAATGAGTTGTGTGGTCAAATTAATGCTCATTTAGGCGTCAGGTGGTCATCCTGAACAAAATACATGTTGAAGTGTGTGCATAAGTCCTTT
Source organism: Hippocampus guttulatus (assembly GCF_054856545.1). Classification (NCBI taxonomy): domain Eukaryota; kingdom Metazoa; phylum Chordata; class Actinopteri; order Syngnathiformes; family Syngnathidae; genus Hippocampus; species Hippocampus guttulatus. The sequence continues at coordinate 24,948,993 of NC_141265.1, forward strand.
GGTTTAGGCGTGACACTCAATTTGAGTTTTTATTGCTTTAAATGCATTTTCAGCCCGAGCTGAGCACGTTTTGTGTGTTTGAATGTATCTTCATAGGAATGAGTTGTGTGGTCAAACTAATGCTCATATGGGCTTCAGGAGGTCATCCTGAACAAAATACATGTTGAAGTGTGTGCATAAGTCCTTTGGTTTAGGCGTGACACTCAATTTGAGTTTTTATTGCTTTAAATGCATTTTCAGCCCGAGTTGAGCACATTTTGTGAGTTTGAATGTATCTTCATAGGAATGAGTTGTGTGGTCAAATTAATGCTCATTTAGGCTTCAGGTGGTCATCCTGAACAAAATACATGTTGAAGTGTGTGCATAAGTCCTTTGGTTTAGGCGTGACACTCAATTTGAGCTTTTATTGCTTTAAATGCATTTTCAGCCCGAGCTGAGCACGTTTTGTGAGTTTGAATGTATCTTCATAGGAATGAGTTGTGTGGTCAAATTAATGCTCATATGGGCTTCAGGAGGTCATCCTGAACAAAATACATGTTGAAGTGTGTGCATAAGTCCTTTGGTTTAGGCGTGACACTCAATTTGAGTTTTTATTGCTTTAAATGCATTTTCAGCCCGAGTTGAGCACGTTTTGTGAGTTTGAATGTATCTTCATAGGAATGAGTTGTGTGGTCAAATTAATGCTCATTTAGGCTTCAGGTGGTCATCCTGAACAAAATACATGTTGAAGTGTGTGCATAAGTCCTTTGGTTTAGGCGTGACACTCAATTTGACTTTTTATTGCTTTAAATGCATTTTCAGCCCGAGCTGAGCACGTTTTGTGAGTTTGAATGTATCTTCATAGGAATGAGTTGTGTGGTCAAATTAATGCTCATATGGGCTTCAGGAGGTCATCCTGAACAAAATACATGTTGAAGTGTGTGCATAAGTCCTTTGGTTTAGGCGTGACACTCAATTTGAGTTTTTATTGCTTTAAATGCATTTTCAGCCCGAGCTGAGCACATTTTGTGAGTTTGAATGTATCTTCATAGGAATGAGTTGTGTGATCAAAACAATGCTCATTTAGGCTTCAGGAGGACATCCTGAACTCAGTACATGTTGAAGTGTGTGCATAAGTCCTTTGGTTTGGGCGTGACAGTCAATTTGAGTTTTTATTGCTTTAAATGCATTTTCAGGCCGAGCTGAGCACGTTTTGTGAGTTTGAATGTATCTTCATAGGAATGAGTTGTGTGGTCAAATTAATGCTCATATAGGCTTCAGGAGGTAATCCTGAACAAAATACATGTTGAAGGGTGTGCATCAGTCCTTTGGTTTAGGCGTGACACTCAATTTGAGTTTTTATTGCTTTAAATGCATTTTTTGCCGAGCTAAACTCATTTTTTTGAGTTTGAATGTATCTTCATAGGAATTAGTTGTGTAGTTAAATCACTGCTCATTTAGGCTTCAGGAGGACATCCTGAACTAAATACATGTTGAAGTGTGTTTATAAGTCCTTTGGTTTAGGCGTGACACTCAATTTGAGTTTTTATTGCTTTAAATGCATTTTCAGCCCGAGCTGAGCACGTTTTGTGAGTTTGAATGTATCTTCATAGGAATGAGTTGTGTGATCAAATAAATGCTCATTTAGGCTTCAGGAGGAAATCCTGAACTAAGTACATGTTGAAGTGTGTGCATAAGTCCCTTGGTTTGGGCGTGACACTCAATTTGAGTTTTTATTGCTTTAAATGCATTTTCGGGCCGAGCTGAGCACGTTTTGTGAGTTTGACTGTATCTTCATAGGAATGAGTTGTGTGGTCAAATTAATGCTCATTTAGGCTTCAGGATGTCATCCTGAACAAAATACATGTTGAAGTAAGTGCATAAGTCCTTTGGTTTAGGCGTGACACTCAATTTGAGTTTTTATTGCTTTAAATGCATTTTCAGCCCGAGCTGAGCACGTTTTGTGAGTTTGAATGTATCTTCATAGGAATATAGGCTTCAGGAGGTCATCCTGAACAAAATACATGTTGAAGTGTGTGCATGAGTCCTTTGGTTTAGGCGTGACACTCAACTTGAGTTTTTATTGCTTTAAATGCATTTTCAGCCCGAGCTGAGCGCGCTTTCTGGCTTTGAATGTATCTTCATAGGAATGAGTTGTGTAGTCAAATTAATGCTCATTTAGGCTTCAGGAGGCCATCCTGAACAAAATACATGTTGAAGTGTGTGCATCAGTCCTTTGGTTTAGGCGTGACACTCAACTTGAGTTTTTATTGCTTTAAATGAATTTTCAGCCCGAGCTGAGCGCGCTTTCTGACTTTGAATGTATCTTCATAGGAATGAGTTGTGTAGTCAAATTACTGCTCATTTAGGCTTCAGGAGGTCATCCTGAACAAAATACATGTTGCAGTGTGTGCATAAGTCCTTTGTTTTAGGCGTGACACTCAATTTGAGTTTTTATTGCTTTAAATGCATTTTCAGCCCGAGCTGAGCACGTTTTTTGAGTTTGAATGTATCTTCATAGGAATGAGGTGTGTGTTCAAATTATTGCTCATTTAGGCTTGAGGAGGTCATCCTGAACAAAATACATGTTGAAGTGTGTGCATAAGTCCTTTGGTTTAGGCGTGACACTCATTTTGAGTTTTTATTGCTTTAAATGCATTTTCAGCCCGAGCTGAGCACGTTTTGTGAGTTTGAATGTATCTTCATAGAATGAGTTGTGTGGTCAAATGAATGCTCATTTAGGCTTCAGGTGGTCATCCTGAACAAAATACATGTTGAAGTGTGTGCATAAGTCCTTTGGTTTAGGCGTGACACTCAATTTGAGTTTTTATTGCTTTAAATGCATTTTCAGCCCGAGCTGAGCACGTTTTGTGAGTTTGAATGTATCTTCATAGGAATATAGGCTTCAGGAGGTCATCCTGAACAAAATACATGTTGAAGTGTGTGCATGAGTCCTTTGGTTTAGGCGTGACACTCAACTTGAGTTTTTATTGCTTTAAATGCATTTTCAGCCCGAGCTGAGCGCGCTTTCTGGCTTTGAATGTATCTTCATAGGAATGAGTTGTGTAGTCAAATTAATGCTCATTTAGGCTTCAGGAGGCCATCCTGAACAAAATACATGTTGAAGTGTGTGCATCAGTCCTTTGGTTTAGGCGTGACACTCAACTTGAGTTTTTATTGCTTTAAATGAATTTTCAGCCCGAGCTGAGCGCGCTTTCTGACTTTGAATGTATCTTCATAGGAATGAGTTGTGTAGTCAAATTACTGCTCATTTAGGCTTCAGGAGGTCATCCTGAACAAAATACATGTTGCAGTGTGTGCATAAGTCCTTTGTTTTAGGCGTGACACTCAATTTGAGTTTTTATTGCTTTAAATGCATTTTCAGCCCGAGCTGAGCACGTTTTTTGAGTTTGAATGTATCTTCATAGGAATGAGGTGTGTGTTCAAATTATTGCTCATTTAGGCTTGAGGAGGTCATCCTGAACAAAATACATGTTGAAGTGTGTGCATAAGTCCTTTGGTTTAGGCGTGACACTCATTTTGAGTTTTTATTGCTTTAAATGCATTTTCAGCCCGAGCTGAGCACGTTTTGTGAGTTTGAATGTATCTTCATAGAATGAGTTGTGTGGTCAAATGAATGCTCATTTAGGCTTCAGGTGGTCATCCTGAACAAAATACATGTTGAAGTGTGTGCATAAGTCCTTTGGTTTAGGCGTGACACTCAATTTGAGTTTTTATTGCTTTAAATGCATTTTCAGCCCGAGCTGAGCACATTTTGTGAGTTTGAATGTATCTTCATAGGAATGAGTTGTGTGATCAAAACAATGCTCATTTAGGCTTCAGGAGGACATCCTGAACTCAGTACATGTTGAAGTGTGTGCATAAGTCCTTTGGTTTGGGTGTGACAGTCAATTTGAGTTTTTATTGCTTTAAATGCATTTTCAGGCCGAGCTGAGCACGTTTTGTGAGTTTGAATGTATCTTCATAGGAATGAGTTGTGTGGTCAAATTAATGCTCATATAGGCTTCAGGAGGTAATCCTGAACAAAATACATGTTGAAGGGTGTGCATCAGTCCTTTGGTTTAGGCGTGACACTCAATTTGAGTTTTTATTGCTTTAAATGCATTTTTTGCCGAGCTAAACTCATTTTTTGAGTTTGAATGTATCTTCATAGGAATTAGTTGTGTAGTTAAATCACTGCTCATTTAGGCTTCAGGAGGACATCCTGAACTAAATACATGTTGAAGTGTGTTTATAAGTCCTTTGGTTTAGGCGTGACACTCAATTTGAGTTTTTATTGCTTTAAATGCATTTTCAGCCCGAGCTGAGCACGTTTTGTGAGTTTGAATGTATCTTCATAGGAATGAGTTGTGTGGTCAAATTAATGCTCATATAGGCTTCAGGAGGTAATCCTGAACAAAATACATGTTGAAGGGTGTGCATCAGTCCTTTGGTTTAGGCGTGACACTCGTTTTGAGTTTTTATTGCTTTAAATGCATTTTTTGCCGAGCTAAACTCATTTTTTGAGTTTGAATGTATCTTCATAGGAATTAGTTGTGTAGTTAAATCACTGCTCATTTAGGCTTCAGGAGGACATCCTGAACTAAATACATGTTGAAGTGTGTTTATAAGTCCTTTGGTTTAGGCGTCACACTCAATTTGAGTTTTTATTGCTTTAAATGCATTTTCAGCCCGAGCTGAGCACGTTTTGTGAGTTTGAATGTATCTTCATAGGAATGAGTTGTGTGATCAAATAAATGCTCATTTAGGCTTCAGGAGGAAATCCTGAACTAAGTACATGTTGAAGTGTGTGCATAAGTCCCTTGGTTTGGGCGTGACACTCAATTTGAGTTTTTATTGCTTTAAATGCATTTTCAGCCCGAGCTGAGCACGTTTTGTGAGTTTGACTGTATCTTCATAGGAATGAGTTGTGTGGTCAAATTAATGCTCATTTAGGCTTCAGGATGTCATCCTGAACAAAATACATGTTGAAGTGTGTGCCTAAGTCCTTTGGTTTAGGCGTGACACTCGATTTGAGTTTTTATTGCTTTAAATGCATTTTCAGCCCGAGCTGAGCACGTTTTGTGAGTTTGAATGTATCTTCATAGGAATATAGGCTTCAGGAGGTCATCCTGAACAAAATACATGTTGAAGTGTGTGCATGAGTCCTTTGGTTTAGGCGTGACACTCAACTTGAGTTTTTATTGCTTAAAATGCATTTTCAGCCCGAGCTGAGCACGCTTTCTGACTTTGAATGTATCTTCATAGGAATGAGTTGTGTAGTCAAATTACTGCTCATTTAGGCTTCAGGAGGTCATCCTGAACAAAATACATGTTGCAGTGTGTGCATAAGTCCTTTGTTTTAGGCGTGACACTCAATTTGAGTTTTTATTGCTTTAAATGCATTTTCAGCCAGAGCTGAGCACGTTTTTTGAGTTTGAATGTATCTTCATAGGAATGAGGTGTGTGGTCAAATTATTGCTCATTTAGGCTTGAGGAGGTCATCCTGAACAAAATACATGTTGAAGTGTGTGCATAAGTCCTTTGGTTTAGGCGTGACACTCATTTTGAGTTTTTATTGCTTTAAATGCATTTTCAGCCCGAGCTGAGCACGTTTTGTGAGTTTGAATGTATCTTCATAGAATGAGTTGTGTGGTCAAATTAATGCTCATTTAGGCTTCAGGTGGTCATCCTGAACAAAATACATGTTGAAGTGTGTGCATAAGTCCTTTGGTTTAGGCGTGACACTCAATTTGAGTTTTTATTGCTTTAAATGCATTTTCAGCCCGAGCTGAGCGCGCTTTCTGACTTTGAACTTATCTTCATAGGAATGAGTTGTGTGGTCAAATTATTGCTCATTTAGGCTTCAGGAGGTCATCCTGAACAAAATACATGTTGAAGTGTGTGCATAAGTCCTTTGGTTTAGGCGTGACACTCAATTTGAGTTTTTATTGCTTTAAATGCATTTTCAGCCCGAGCTGAGCACGTTTTGTGTGTTTGAATGTATCTTCATAGGAATGAGTTGTGTGGTCAAATTAATGCTCATATGGGCTTCAGGAGGTCATCCTGAACAAAATACATGTTGAAGTGTGTGCATAAGTCCTTTGGTTTAGGCGTGACACTCAATTTGAGTTTTTATTGCTTTAAATGCATTTTCAGCCCGAGCTGAGCACGTTTTGTGAATTTGAATGTATCTTCATAGGAATAAGTTGTGTAGTCAAATTAATGCTCATTTAGGCTTCAGGTGGTCATCCTGAACTAAATACATGTTGAAGTGTGTGCATAAGTCCTTTGGTTTAGGCGTGACACTCAATTTGAGTTTTTATTGCTTTAAATGCATTATCAGCCCGAGCTGAGCGCGCTTTCTGACTTTGAATGTATCTTCATAGGAATGAGTTGTGTGGTCAAATTATTGCTCATTTAGGCTTCAGGAGGTCATCCTGAACAAAATACATGTTGAAGTGTGTGCATAAGTCCTTTGGTTTAGGCATGACACTCAATTTGAGTTTTTATTGCTTTAAATGCATTTTCAGCCCGAGCTGAGCACGTTTTGTGAGTTTGAATGTATCTTCATAGGAATGAGTTGTGTGGTCAAATTAATGCTCATTTAGGCGTCAGGTGGTCATCCTGAACAAAATACATGTTGAAGTGTGTGCATAAGTCCTTTGGTGTAGGCGTGACACTCAATTTGAGTTTTGATTGTTTTAAATGCATTTTCAGCCCGAGCTGAGCACGTTTTGTGAGTTTGAATGTATCTTCATAGGAATGAGTTGTGTGGTCAAATTAATGCTCATTTAGGCTTCAGGTGGTCATCCTGAACTAAATACATGTTGAAGTGTGTGCATAAGTCCTTTGGTTTAGGCGTGACACTCAATTTGAGTTTTTATTGCTTTAAATGCATTTTCAGCCCGAGCTGAGCACGTTTTGTGAGTTTGAATGTATCTTCATAGGAATGAGTTGTGTGGTCAAATTAATGCTCATATGGGCTTCAGGAGGTCATCCTGAACAAAATACATGTTGAAGTGTGTGCATAAGTCCTTTGGTTTAGGCGTGACACTCAATTTGAGTTTTTATTGCTTTAAATGCATTATCAGCCCGAGCTGAGCGCGCTTTCTGACTTTGAATGTATCTTCATAGGAATGAGTTGTGTGGTCAAATTATTGCTCATTTAGACTTCAGGAGGTCATCCTGAACAAAATACATGTTGAAGTGTGTGCATAAGTCCTTTGGTTTAGGCGTGACACTCAATTTGAGTTTTTATTGCTTTAAATGCATTTTCAGCCCGAGCTGATCACGTTTTGTGAGTTTGAATGTATCTTCATAGGAATGAGTTGTGTGGTCAAATTAATGCTCATTTAGGCGTCAGGTGGTCATCCTGAACAAAATACATGTTGAAGTGTGTGCATAAGTCCTTTGGTTTAGGCGTGACACTCAATTTGAGTTTTGATTGCTTGAAATGCATTTTCAGCCCGAGCTGAGCACGTTTTGTGAGTTTGAATGTATCTTCATAGAAATGAGTTGTGTGGTCAAATTAATGCTCATTTAGGCTTCAGGTGGTCATCCTGAACTAAATACATGTTGAAGTGTGTGCATAAGTCCTTTGGTTTGAGGCGTGACACTCAATTTGAGTTTTTATTGCTTTAAATGCATTTTCAGCCCGAGCAGAGCGCGCTTTCTGACTTTGAATGTATCTTCATAGGAATGAGTTGTGTGGTCAAATTATTGCTCATTTAGGCTTCAGGAGGTCATCCTGAACAAAATACATGTTGAAGTGTGTGCATAGGTCCTTTGGTTTAGGCGTGACACTCAATTTGAGTTTTTATTGCTTTAAATGCATTTTCAGCCCGAGCTGAGCACGTTTTGTGAGTTTGAATGTATCCTCATAGGAATGAGTTGTGTGGTCAAATTAATGCTCATTTAGGCTTCAGGTGGTCATCCTGAACAAAATACATGTTGAAGTGTGTGCATAAGTCCTTTGGTTTTAGGCGTGACACTCAATTTGAGTTTTTATTGCTTTAAATGCATTTTCAGCCCGAGCAGAGCGCGCTTTCTGACTTTGAATGTATCTTCATAGGAATGAGTTGTGTGGTCAAATTAATGCTCATTTAGGCTTCAGGTGGTCATCCGGAACTAAATACATGTAGAAGTGTTTGCATAAATACTTTGGTTTAGGCGTGACACTCAATTTGAGTTTTTATTGCTTTAAATGCATTTTCAGCCCGAGCAGAGCGCGCTTTCTGACTTTGAATGTATCTTCATAGGAATGAGTTGTGTGGTCAAATTATTGCTCATTTAGGCTTCAGGAGGTCATCCTGAACAAAATACATGTTGAAGTGTGTGCATAGGTCCTTTGGTTTAGGCGTGACACTCAATTTGAGTTTTTATTGCTTTAAATGCATTTTCAGCCCGAGCTGAGCGCGCTTTCTGACTTTGAATGTATCTTCATAGGAATGAGTTGTGTGGTCAAAATATTGCTGATTTAGGCTTCAGGAGGTCATCCTGAACAAAATACATGTTGAAGTGTGTGCATAAGTCCTTTGGTTTAGGCGTGACACTCAATTTGAGTTTTTATTGCTTTAAATGCATTTTCAGCCCGAGCTGAGCACGTTTTGTGAGTTTGAATGTATCTTCATAGGAATGAGTTGTGTATTCAAATTAATGCTCATATGGGCTTCAGGAGGTCATCATGAACAAAATACATGTTGAAGTGTGTGCATAAGTCCTTTGGTTTAGGCGTGACACTCAATTTGAGTTTTTATTGCTTTAAATGCATATTCACCCCGAGCTGAGCACGTTTTGTGAGTTTGAATGTATCTTCATAGGAATGAGTTGTGTGGTCAAATTAATGCTCATATGGGCTTCAGGAGGTCATCCTGAACTAAATACATGTTGAAGTGTGTGCATAAGTCCTTTGGTTTAGGCGTGACACTCAATTTGAGTTTTTATTGCTTTAAATGCATATTCACCCCGAGCTGAGCGCGCTTTCTGACTTTGAATGTATCTTAATAGGAATGAGTTGTGTAGTCAAATTAATGCTTATTTAGGCTTCAGGAGGGCATCCTGAACAAAATACATGTTGAAGTGTGTGCATAAGTCCTTTTGTTTAGGCGTGACACTCAATTTGAGTTTTTATTGCTTTAAATGCATTTTGAGCCCGAGCTGAGCACGTTTTGTGAGTTTGAATGTATCTTCATAGGAATGAGTTGTGTAGTCAAATTAATGCTCATATGGGCTTCAGGAGGTCATCCTGAACAAAATACATGTTGAAGTGTGTGCATAAGTCCTTTGGTTTAGGTGTGACACTCAATTTGAGTTTTTATTGCTTTAAATGCATTTTCAGCCCGAGCTGAGCACGTTTTGTGAGTTTGAATGTATCTTCATAGGAATAAATTGTGTGGTCAAATTAATGCTTATTTAGGCTTCAGGACGTCATCCTGAACAAAATACATGTTGAAGTGTGTGCATAAGTCCTTTGGTTTAGGCGTGACACTCAATTTGAGTTTTTATTGCTTTAAATGCATTTTCAGCCCGAGCTGAGCACGTTTTGTGAGTTTGAATGTATCTTCATAGGAATGAGTTGTGTGGTCAAATTAATGCTCATTTAGGCTTCAGGTGGTCATCCTGAACTAAATACATGTTGAAGTGTGTGCATAAGTCCTTTGGTTTAGGCGTGACACTCAATTTGAGTTTTTATTGCTTTAAATGCATATTCACCCCGAGCTGAGCGCGCTTTCTGACTTTGAATGTATCTTAATAGGAATGAGTTGTGTAGTCAAATTAATGCTTATTTAGGCTTCAGGAGGGCATCCTGAACAAAATACATGTTGAAGTGTGTGCATAAGTCCTTTTGTTTAGGCGTGACACTCAATTTGAGTTTTTATTGCTTTAAATGCATTTTGAGCCCGAGCTGAGCACGTTTTGTGAGTTTGAATGTATCTTCATAGGAATGAGTTGTGTAGTCAAATTAATGCTCATATGGGCTTCAGGAGGTCATCCTGAACAAAATACATGTTGAAGTGTGTGCATAAGTCCTTTGGTTTAGGTGTGACACTCAATTTGAGTTTTTATTGCTTTAAATGCATTTTCAGCCCGAGCTGAGCACGTTTTGTGAGTTTGAATGTATCTTCATAGGAATAAATTGTGTGGTCAAATTAATGCTTATTTAGGCTTCAGGACGTCATCCTGAACAAAATACATGTTGAAGTGTGTGCATAAGTCCTTTGGTTTAGGCGTGACACTCAATTTGAGTTTTTATTGCTTTAAATGCATTTTCAGCCCGAGCTGAGCACGTTTTGTGAGTTTGAATGTATCTTCATAGGAATGAGTTGTGTGGTCAAATTAATGCTCATTTAGGCTTCAGGTGGTCATCCTGAACTAAATACATGTTGAAGTGTGTGCATAAGTCCTTGGGTTTAGGCGTGACACTCATTTTTAGTTTTTATTGCTTTAAATGCATTTTCAGCCCGAGCTGAGCGTGCTTTCTGAGTTTGAATGTATCTTCATAGGAATGAGTTGTGTGGTCAAATTAATGCTCATTTAGGCTTCAGGTGGTCATCCTGAACAAAATACATGTTGAAGTGTGTGCATAAGTTCTTTGGTTTAGGCGTGACACTCAATTTGAGTTTTTATTGCTTTAAATGCATTTTCAGCCCAAGCTGAGCACGTTTTGAGAGTTTGAATGTATCTTCATAGGAATGAGTTGTGTGGTCAAATTAATGCTCATATGGGCTTCAGGAGGTCATCCTGAACAAAATACATGTGGAAGTGTGTGCATAAGTCCTTTGGTTTAGGTGTGACACTCAATTTGAGTTTTTATTGCTTTAAATGCATTTTCAGCCCGAGCTGAGCACGTTTTGAGAGTTTGAATGTATCTTCATAAGAATGAGTTGTAAGGTCAAATTAATGCTCATATGGGCTTCAGGAGGTCATCCTGAACTAAATACATGTTGAAGTGTGTGCATAAGTCCTTTGGTTTAGGCGTGACACTCAATTTGATTTTTTATTGCTTTAAATGCATTTTCAGCCCGAGCTGAGCACGTTTTGTGAGTTTGAATGTATCTTCATAGGAATGAGTTGTGTGGTCAAATTAATGCTCATTTAGGCCTCAGGTGGTCATCCTGAACAAAATACATGTTGAAGTGTGTGCATAAGTCCTTTTGTTTAGGCGTGACACTCAATTTGAGTTTTTATTGCTTTAAATGCATTTTCAGCCCGAGCTGAGCACGTTTTGTGAGTTTGAATGTATCTTCATAGGAATGAGTTGGGTTGTCAAATTAAAGCTCATTTAGGCTTCAGGTGGTCATCCTGAACAAAATACATGTTGAAGTGTGTTCATAAGTCCTTTGGTTTAGGTGTGACACTCAATTTGAATTTTTATTGCTTTAAATGCATTTTCAGCCCGAGCTGAGCGCGCTTTCTGACTTTGAATGTATCTTCATAGGAATGAGTTGTGTGGTCAAATTATTGCTCATTTAGGCTTCAGGAGGTCATCCTGAACAAAATACATGTTGAAGTGTGTGCATAAGTCCTTTGGTTTAGGCGTGACACTCAATTTGAGTTTTTATTGTTTTAAATGCATTTTCAGCCCGAGCCGAGCACGTTTTGTGAGTTTGAATGTATCTTCATAGGAATGAGTTGTGTAGTCAAATTAATGCTCATATGGGCTTCAGGAGGTCATCCTGAACAAAATACATGTTGAAGTATGTGCATAAGTCCTTTTGTTTAGGCGTGACACTCAATTTGAGTTTTTATTGCTTTAAATGCATTTTCAGCCCGAGCTGAGCACGTTTTGTGAGTTTGAATGTATCTTCATAGGAATGAGTTGTGTGGTCAAATTAATGCTCATTAGGCTTCAGGTGGTCATCCTGAACTAAATACATGTTGAAGTGTGTGCATAAGTCCTTTGGTTTAGGCGTGACACTCAATTTGAGTTTTTATTGCTTTAAATGCATTTTCAGCCCGAGCTGAGCACGTTTTGTGAGTTTGAATGTATCTTCATAGGAATGAGTTGTGTGGTCAAATTAATGCTCATTTAGGCTTCAGGTGGTCATCCTGAACTAAATACATGTTGAAGTGTGTGCATAAGTCCTTGGGTTTAGGCGTGACACTCATTTTTAGTTTTTATTGCTTTAAATGCATTTTCAGCCCGAGCTGAGCGTGCTTTCTGAGTTTGAATGTATCTTCATAGGAATGAGTTGTGTGGTCAAATTAATGCTCATTTAGGCTTCAGGTGGTCATCCTGAACAAAATACATGTTGAAGTGTGTGCATAAGTTCTTTGGTTTAGGCGTGACACTCAATTTGAGTTTTTATTGCTTTAAATGCATTTTCAGCCCAAGCTGAGCACGTTTTGAGAGTTTGAATGTATCTTCATAGGAATGAGTTGTGTGGTCAAATTAATGCTCATATGGGCTTCAGGAGGTCATCCTGAACAAAATACATGTGGAAGTGTGTGCATAAGTCCTTTGGTTTAGGTGTGACACTCAATTTGAGTTTTTATTGCTTTAAATGCATTTTCAGCCCGAGCTGAGCACGTTTTGAGAGTTTGAATGTATCTTCATAAGAATGAGTTGTAAGGTCAAATTAATGCTCATATGGGCTTCAGGAGGTCATCCTGAACTAAATACATGTTGAAGTGTGTGCATAAGTCCTTTGGTTTAGGCGTGACACTCAATTTGATTTTTTATTGCTTTAAATGCATTTTCAGCCCGAGCTGAGCACGTTTTGTGAGTTTGAATGTATCTTCATAGGAATGAGTTGTGTGGTCAAATTAATGCTCATTTAGGCCTCAGGTGGTCATCCTGAACAAAATACATGTTGAAGTGTGTGCATAAGTCCTTTTGTTTAGGCGTGACACTCAATTTGAGTTTTTATTGCTTTAAATGCATTTTCAGCCCGAGCTGAGCACGTTTTGTGAGTTTGAATGTATCTTCATAGGAATGAGTTGGGTTGTCAAATTAAAGCTCATTTAGGCTTCAGGTGGTCATCCTGAACAAAATACATGTTGAAGTGTGTTCATAAGTCCTTTGGTTTAGGTGTGACACTCAATTTGAATTTTTATTGCTTTAAATGCATTTTCAGCCCGAGCTGAGCGCGCTTTCTGACTTTGAATGTATCTTCATAGGAATGAGTTGTGTGGTCAAATTATTGCTCATTTAGGCTTCAGGAGGTCATCCTGAACAAAATACATGTTGAAGTGTGTGCATAAGTCCTTTGGTTTAGGCGTGACACTCAATTTGAGTTTTTATTGTTTTAAATGCATTTTCAGCCCGAGCCGAGCACGTTTTGTGAGTTTGAATGTATCTTCATAGGAATGAGTTGTGTGGTCAAATTATTGCTCATTTAGGCTTCAGGAGGTCATCCTGAACAAAATACATGTTGAAGTGTGTGCATAAGTCCTTTGGTTTAGGCGTGACACTCAATTTGAGTTTTTATTGTTTTAAATGCATTTTCAGCCCGAGCCGAGCACGTTTTGTGAGTTTGAATGTATCTTCATAGGAATGAGTTGTGTAGTCAAATTAATGCTCATATGGGCTTCAGGAGGTCATCCTGAACAAAATACATGTTGAAGTATGTGCATAAGTCCTTTTGTTTAGGCGTGACACTCAATTTGAGTTTTTATTGCTTTAAATGCATTTTCAGCCCGAGCTGAGCACGTTTTGTGAGTTTGAATGTATCTTCATAGGAATGAGTTGTGTGGTCAAATTACTGCTCATTTAGGCTTCAGGAGGTCATCCTGAACAAAATACATGTTGAAGTGTGTGCAGAAGTCCTTTGGTTTAGGTGTGACACTAAATTTGAGTTTTTATTGCTTTGAATGCATTTTCAGCCCGACCTGAGCGCGCTTTCTGACTTTGAATGTATCTTCATAGGAATGAGTTGTGTAGTCAAATTAATGCTCATTTAGGCTTCAGGAGGCCATCCTGAACAAAATACATGTTGAAGTGTGTGCATCAGTCCTTTGGTTTAGGCGTGACACTCAATTTGAGTTTTTATTGCTTTAAATGCATTTTTTGCCGAGCTGAGCACGTTTTTTGAGTTTGAATGTATCTTTGTAGGAATGAGTTGTGTAGTCAAATGAATGCTCATTTAGGCTTCAGGAGGACATCCTGAACTAAATACATGTTGAAGTGTGTGCAAAAGTCCTTTGTTTTGGGTGTGACACTCAATTTGAGTTTTTATTGCTTTAAATGCATTTTCAGGCCAAGCTGAGCACGTTTTGTGAGTTTAAATGTATCTTCATAGGAATGAGTTGTGTGGTCAAATTACTGCTCATTTAGGCTTCAGGAGGACATCCTGAACTAAATACATGTGGAAGTGTGGGCACAAGTCCTTTGGTTTAGGCGTGACACTCAATTTGAGTTTTTATTGCTTTAAATGCATTTTCAGCCCGAGCTGAGCACGTTTTTTGAGTTTGAATGTATCTTCATAGGAATGAGTTGTGTGGTCAAATTACTGCTCATTTAGGCTTCAGGAGGACATCCTGAACTAAATACATGTTGAAGTGTGGGCATAAGTCCTTTGGTTTAGGCGTGACACTCAATTTGAGTTTTTATTGCTTTAAATGCATTTTCAGCCCGAGCTGAGCACGTTTTGTGACTTTGAATGTATCTTCATTGGAATGAGTTGTGTGATCAAAAATATGCTCATTTAGGCTTCAGGAGGACATCCTGAACTCAGTACATGTTGAAGTGTGTGCATAAGTCCTTTGGTTTGGGCGCGACACTCAATTTGAGTTTTTATTGCTTTAAATGCATTTTCAGGCCGAGCTGAGCACGTTTTGTGACTTTGAATGTATCTTCATTGGAATGAGTTGTGTAGTCAAATTAATGCTCATTTATGCTTCAGGAGGCCATTCTGAACAAAAGACATGTTGAAGTGTGTGCATCAGTCCTTTGGTTTAGGCGTGACACTCAATATGAGTTTTTATTGCTTTAAATGCATTTTCAGCCCGAGCTGAGCGCGCTTTCTGACTTTGAATGTATCTTCATAGGAATGAGTTGTGTAGTCAAATTAATGCTCATTTAGGCTTCAGGATTCCATCCTGAACAAAACACATGTTGAAGTGTGTGCATCAGTCCTTTGGTTTAGGCGTGACACTCAATTTGAGTTTTTATTGCTTTAAATGCGTTTTTTGCCAAGCTGAGCACGTTTTTTGAGTTTGAATGTATCTTCATAGGAATGAGTTGTGTGATCAAATTAATGCTCATTTAGGCTTCAGGAGGACATCCTGAACTAAGTACATGTTGAAGTGTGTGCATAAGTCCCTTGGTTTGGGCGTGACACTCAATTTGAGTTTTTATTGCTTTAAATGCATTTTCAGGCCGAGCTGAGCACGTTTTGTGAGTTGGAATGTATCTTCATAGGAATGAGTTGTGTGGTCAAATTAATGCTCATTTAGGCTTCAGGAGGTCATCCTGAACAAAATACATGTTGAAGTGTGTGCATAAGTCCTTTGGTTTAGGCGTGACACTCAATTTGAGTTTTTATTGCTTTAAATGCATTTTCAGCCCGAGCTGAGCACGTTTTTTGAGTTTGAATGTATCTTCATAGGAATGAGTTGTGTGGTCAAATTAATGCTTATTTAGGCTTCAGGAGGACATCCTGAACTAAATACATGTTCAAGTGTGTGCATAAGTCCTTTGGTTTAGGCGTGACACTCAATTTGAGTTTTTATCGCTTTAAATGCATTTTCAGCCCGAGCTGAGCACGTTTTGTGAGTTTGAATGTATCTTCATAGGAATGAGTTTTGTGGTCAAATTAATGCTCATATAGGCTTCAGGAGGTCATCCTGAACAAAATACATGTTAAAGTGTGTGCATAGGTCCTTTGGTTTAGGTGTGACACTCAATTTGAGTTTTTAATGCTTTAAATGCATTTTCAACACGAGCTGAGCACGTTTTCTGAGTTTGAATGTATCTTCATAGGAATGAGTTGTGTGGTCAAATTAATGCTTATTTAGGCTTCAGGAGGACATCCTAAACTAAATACATGTTCAAGTGTGTGCATAAGTCCTTTGGTTTAGGTGTGACACTCAATTTGAGTTTTTTTTTGCTTTAAATGCATTTTCTGCCCAAGCTGAGCACGTTTTTTGAGTTAAATGTATCTTCATAGGAATGAGTTGTGTGGTCAAATTACTGCTCATTTAGGCTTCAGGAGGACATCCTGAACAAAATACACGTTGAAGTGTGTGCATAAGTCCTTTGGTTTAGGTGTGACACTCAATTTGAGTTTGTATTGCTTTAAATGCATTTTCAGCCCGAGCTGAGCACGTTTTGTGAGTTTGAATGTATCTTCATAGGAATGAGTTGTGTGGTCAAATTACTGCTCATTTAGGCTTCAGGAGGACATCCTGAACTAAATACATGTTGAAGTGTGTGCATAAGTCCTTTGGTTTAGGCGTGACACTCAATTTGAGTTTTTATTGCTTTAAATGCATTTTCAGCCCGAGCTGAGCACGTTTTGTGAGTTTGAATGTATCTTCATAGGAATGAGTTGTGTGATCAAAACAATGCTCATTTAGGCTTCAGGAGGACATCTGAACTCAGTACATGTTGAAGTGCGTGCATAAGTCCTATGGTTTAGGCGTGACACTCAATTTGAGTTTTTATTGCTTTAAATGCATTTTCAGCCCGAGCTGAGCACGTTTTGTGAGTTTGAATGTATCTTCATAGGAATGAGTTGTGTGATCAAAACAATGCTCATTTAGGCTTCAGGAGGACATCTGAACTCAGTACATGTTGAAGTGCGTGCATAAGTCCTATGGTTTAGGCGTGGCACTCAATTTGAGTTTTTATTGCTTTAAATGCATTTTCAGCCCGAGCTGAGCGCGTTTTGTGAGTTTGAATGTATCTTCATAGTAATGAGTTGTGTGGTCAAATTAATGCTCATATAGGCTTCAGGCGGTCATCCTGAACATAATACATGTTGTTAAGGAAATATTCCGCTAGAAATAGTAGTAGAACATTGTTGAGGAATTTCAGCTTGCTATGAGAACTATTGACACTAGTCTCTGCCCTGAACATCTGCTGAAGTACTTAAAACAAAGAATGTAGTGTGAAGTTTAGGTCCTATTTTCACTTGGGTAATTAACAGCCCCCGAGGGTTTTCCTGCCTCCACCACCTCGTATAAATCCCTGAAGGCTGTCAAGTGCCCTCAAAGAGGAAACCTAATCTCAAGATCTGTGACCAACAGCAGTGGTCTATACTTCATCATTTCAAGGTCGAACTTTGCTTGACCTTCTTTGTCTCTAGTTTTTGCTTAGGTAGGTTTAATGGTTATGGAATGCTGTTTAAGGTATTTTCTGTTCGCTGTGTTTACAATCACCTTTAGTGCCCTCGAACCCCACCGCTCCCAACTTCTTCCAGCCACGCCGGGTTGGATGACATGTTACTTTCTTTGTCTCAGGGATTTGCATGAGAGGCGTACCTCCCCGCCTCTCATTATCATATTGTCCCTATATAATCTCATGTATGTGTTTCTTTGGGGCTTCCGAAAGAAATCTGAAACTCTCGGAGCCCAAATCGATTTGTGCTGTGCTGTGATAAACTGAAAAAGTACGACGTGGTGTTTGGTCTTTATTCCACCTTACAGAGGTATAAAAGGACTTGTGTCCAAGGAGAGCAAGAAGCAAACGAAAAGCTGACTCTCCTCAACACATGTTCAAGTGCGTGCATAAGTCCTTTGGTTTAGGCGTGACACTCAATTTGAGTTTTTATTGCGAAATGCATTTTCAGGCCGAGCTGAGCACGTTTTCTGAGTTTGAATGTATCTTCATAGGAATGAGGGTTGTGGTCAAATTAATGCTCATTTAGGCTTCAGGATGTCATCCTGAACAAAATACATGTTGAAGTGTGTGCATAAGTCCTTTTGTTTAGGCGTGACACTCAATTTGAGTTTTTATTGCTTTAAATGCATTTTCAGCCCGAGCTGAGCAAGTTTTGTGAGTTTGAATGTATCTTCATAGGAATATAGGCTTCAGGAGGTCATCCTGAACAAAATAAATGTTGAAGTGTGTGCATAAGTCCTTTGGTTTAGGTGTGACACTCAATTTGAGTTTTTATTGCTTTAAATGCATTTTCAGCCCGAGCTGAGCGCGCTTTCTGGCTTTGAATGTATCTTCATAGGAATGAGTTGTGTAGTCAAATTAATGCTCATTTAGGCTTCAGGAGGCCATCCTGAACAAAATACATGTTGAAGTGTGTGCATCAGTCCTTTGGTTTAGGCGTGACACTCAACTTGAGTTTTTATTGCTTAAAATGCATTTTCAGCCTGAGCTGAGCGCGCTTTCTGACTTTGAATGTATCTTCATAGGAATGAGTTGTGTGGTCAAATTACTGCTCATTTAGGCTTCAGGAGGTCATCCTGAACAAAATACATGTTGCAGTGTGTGCATAAGTCCTTTGGTTTAGGCGTGACACTCAATATGAGTTTTTATTGCTATAAATGCATTTTCAGACCGAGCTGAGCGCGCTTTCTGACTTTGAATGTATCTTCATAGGAATGAGTTGTGTAGTCAAATTAATTGTCATTTAGGCTTCAGGAGGACATACTGAACTAAATACATGTTGAAGTGTGTGCATAAGTCCTTTGGTTTAGGAGTGACACTCAATTTGAGTTTTTATTGCTTTAAATGCATTTTCAGCCCGAGCTGAGCAAGTTTTGTGAGTTTGAATATATCTTCATAGGAATGAGTTGTGTGATCAAAATAATGCTCATTTAGCCTTCAGGAGGACATCCTGAATTAAGTACATGTTGAAGTGTGTGCATAAGTCCTTTGGCTTGGGCGTGACACTCAATTTGAGTTTTTATTGCTTTAAATGCATTTTCAGGCCGAGCTGAGCACGTTTTGTGAGTTTGAATGTATCTTCATAGGAATGAGTTGTGTGGTCAAATTAATGCTTATTTAGGCTACAGGAGGTCATCCTGAACAAAATACATGTTGAAGTGTGTGCATAAGTCCTTTGGTTTAGGCGTGACACTCAATTTGAGTTTTTATTGCTATAAATGCATTTTCAGACCGAGCTGAGCGCGCTTTCTGACTTTGAATGTATCTTCATAGGAATGAGTTGTGTAGTCAAATTAATTGTCATTTAGGCTTCAGGAGGACATACTGAACTAAATACATGTTGAAGTGTGCGCATAAGTCCTTTGGTTTAGGAGTGACACTCAATTTGAGTTTTTATTGCTTTAAATGCATTTTCAGCCCGAGCTGAGCAAGTTTTGTGAGTTTGAATATATCTTCATAGGAATGAGTTGTGTGATCAAAATAATGCTCATTTAGCCTTCAGGAGGACATCCTGAATTAAGTACATGTTGAAGTGTGTGCATAAGTCCTTTGGTTTAGGTGTGACACTCAATTTGAGTTTTTATTGCTTTAAATGCATTTTCATCCCGAGCTGAGCGCGCTTTCTGACTTTGAATGTATCTTCATAGGAATGAGTTGTGTGGTCAAATTAATGCTCATTTAGGCTTCAGGTGGTCATCCTGAACAAAATTCATGTTGAAGTGTGTGCATAAGTCCTTTGGTTTAGGCGTGACCCTCATTTTGAGTTTTTATTGCTTTAAATGCATTTTCAGCCCGAGCTGAGCACGTTTTGTGAGTTTGAATGTATCTTCATAGGAATGAGTTGTGTGGTCAAATTAATGCTCTTTAGGCTTCAGGTGGTCATCCTGAACTAAATACATGTTGAAGTGTGTGCATAAGTCCTTTGGTTTAGGCGTGACACTCAATTTGAGTTTTTATTGCTTTAAATGCATTTTCAGCCCGAGCTGAGCGCGCTTTCTGACTTTGAATGTATCTTCATAGGAATGAGTTGTGTGGTCAAATTATTGCTCATTTAGGCTTCAGGAGGTCATCCTGAACAAAATACATGTTGAAGTGTGTGCATAAGTCCTTTGGTTTAGGCGTGACACTCATTTTGAGTTTTTATTGCTTTAAATGCATTTTCAGCCCGAGCTGAGCACGTTTTGTGAGTTTGAATGTATCTTCATAGGAATGAGTTGTGTGGTCAAATTAATGCTCATTTAGGCTTCAGGTGGTTATCCTGAACTAAATACATGTTGAAGTGTGTGCATAAGTCCTTTGGTTTAGGCGTGACACTCAATTTGAGTTTTTATTGCTTTAAATGCATTTTCAGCCCAAGCTGAGCGCGCTTTCTGACTTTGAATGTATCTTCATAGGAATGAGTTGTGTGGTCAAATTAATGCTCATATAGGCTTCAGGAGGTCATCCTGAACAAAATACATGTTGAAGTGTGTGCATAATCCTTTGGTTTAGGTGTGACACTCAATTTGAGTTTTTATTGCTTTAAATGCATTTTCAGCCCGAGCTGAGCACGTTTTGTGAGTTTGAATGTATCTTCATAGGAATGAGTTGTGTGGTCAAATTAATGCTCATTTAGGCTTCAGGTGGTCATCCTGAACTAAATACATGTTGAAGTGTGTGCATAAGTCCTTTGGTTTAGGCGTGACACTCAATTTGAGTTTTTATTGCTTTAAATGCATTTTCAGCCCGAGCTGAGCACGTTTTGTGAGTTTGAATGTATCTTCATAGGAATGAGTTGTGTGGTCAAATTAATGCTCATTTAGGCTTCAGGTGGTCATCCTGAACTAAATACATGTTGAAGTGTGTGCATAAGTCCGTTGGTTTAGGCGTGACACTCAATTTGAGTTTTTATTGCTTTAAATGCATTTTCAGCCCGAGCTGAGCACGTTTTGTGAACTTGAATGTATCTTCATAGGAATGAGTTGTGTGGTCAAATTAATGCTCATATAGGCTTCAGGAGGTCATCCTGAACAAAATACATGTTGAAGTGTGTGCATAATCCTTTGGTTTAGGTGTGACACTCAATTTGAGTTTTTATTGCTTTAAATGCATTTTCAACCCGAGCTGAGCACGTTTTGTGAGTTTTAATGTATCTTCATAGGAATGAGTTGTGTGGTCAAATGAATGCTCATATAGGCTTCAGGAGGTCATCCTGAACAAAATACATGTTGAAGTGTGTGCATAAGTCCTTTGGTTTAGGTGTGACACTCAATTTGAGTTTTTGTTGCTTTAAATGCATTTTCAGCCCGAGCTGAGCGCGCTTTCTGACTTTGAATGTATCTTCATAGGAATGAGTTGTGTGGTCAAATTATCGCTCATTTAGGCTTCAAGGAGGTCATCCTGAACAAAATACATGTTGAAGTGTGTGCATAAGTCCTTTGGTTTAGGCGTGACACTCAATTTGAGTTTTTATTGCTTTAAATGCATTTTCAGCCCGAGCTGAGCACGTTTTGTGAGTTTGAATGTATCTTCATAGGAATGAGTTGTGTGGTCAAAGTAATGCTCATTTAGGCTTCAGGTGGTCATCCTGAACAAAACACACGTTGAAGTGTGTGCATAAGTCCTTTGGTTTAGGCATGACACTCAATTTGAGTTTTTATTGCTTTAAATGCATTTTCAGCCCGAGCTGAGCACGTTTTGTGAGTTTGAATGTATCTTCATAGGAATGAGTTGTGTAGTCAAATTAATGCTCTTATGGGCTTCAGGAGGTCATCCTGAACAAAATACATGTTGAAGTGTGTGCATAAGTCCTTTGGTTTAGGCGTGTCACTCAATTTGAGTTTTTATTGCTTTAAATGCATTTTCAGCCCGAGCTGAGCACGTTTTGTGAGTTTGAATGTATCTTCATAGGAATGAGTTGTGTGGTCAAGTTAATGCTCATTTAGGCTTCAGGTGGTCATCCTGAACTAAATACATGTTGAAGTGTGTGCATAAGTCCTTTGGTTTAGGCGTGACATTCAATTTGAGTTTTCATTGCTTTAAATGCATTTTCAGCCCGAGCTGAGCGCGCTTTCTTACTTTGAATGTATCTTCATAGGAATGAGTTGTGTGGTCAAATTAATGGTCATTTAGGCTTCAGGTGGTCATCCTGAACAAAATACATGTTGAAGTGTGTGCATAAGTCCTTTGGTTTAGGCGTGACACTCAATTTGAGTTTTTATTGCTTTAAATGCATTTTCAGCCCGAGCTGAGCGCGTTTTCTGACTTTGAATGTATCTTCATAGGAATGCGTTGTGTAGTCAAATTATTGCTCATTTAGGCTTCAGGAGGACATCCTGAAATAAATACATGTTGAAGTATGTGCATAAGTCCTTTGGTTTAGGCGTGACACTCAATTTGAGTTTTTATTGCTTTAAATGCATTTTGAGCCCAAGCTGAGCACATTTTGTGAGTTTGAATGTATCTTCATAGGAATGAGTTGTGTGGTCAAATTAATGCTCATTTAGGCTTCAGGTGGTCATCCTGAACAAAATACATGTTGAAGTGTGTGCATAAGTCCTTTGGTTTAGGCGTGACACTCAATTTGAGTTTTTATTGCTTTAAATGCATTTTCAGCCCGAGCTGAGCGCGCTTTCTGACTTTGAATGTATCTTCATAGGAATGAGTTGTGTGGTCAAATTATCGCTCATTTAGGCTTCAAGGAGGTCATCCTGAACAAAATACATGTTGAAGTGTGTGCATAAGTCCTTTGGTTTAGGCGTGACACTCAATTTGAGTTTTTATTGCTTTAAATGCATTTTGAGCCCAAGCTGAGCGCGCTTTCTGACTTTGAATGTATCTTCATAGGAATGAGTTGTGTGGTCAAATTAATGCTCATTTAGGCTTCAGGTGGTTATCCTGAACTAAATACATGTTGAAGTGTGTGCATAAGTCCTTTGGTTTAGGCGTGACACTCAATTTGAGTTTTTATTGCTTTAAATGCATTTTCAGCCCAAGCTGAGCGCGCTTTCTGACTTTGAATGTATCTTCATAGAAATGAGTTGTGTGGTCAAATTAATGCTCATATAGGCTTCAGGAGGTCATCCTGAACAAAATACATGTTGAAGTGTGTGCATAATCCTTTGGTTTAGGTGTGACACTCAATTTGAGTTTTTATTGCTTTAAATGCATTTTCAGCCCGAGCTGAGCACGTTTTGTGAGTTTGAATGTATCTTCATAGGAATGAGTTGTGTGGTCAAATTAATGCTCATTTAGGCTTCAGGTGGTCATCCTGAACAAAATACATGTTGAAGTGTGTGCATAAGTCCTTTGGTTTAGGCGTGACACTCAATTTGAGTTTTTATTGCTTTAAATGCATTTTCAGCCCGAGCTGAGCACGTTTTGTGAGTTTGAATGTATCTTCATAGGAATGAGTTGTGTGGTCAAATTAATGCTCATTTAGGCTTCAGGTGGTCATCCTGAACTAAATACATGTTGAAGTGTGTGCATAAGTCCGTTGGTTTAGGCGTGACACTCAATTTGAGTTTTTATTGCTTTAAATGCATTTTCAGCCCAAGCTGAGCACGTTTTGTGAACTTGAATGTATCTTCATAGGAATGAGTTGTGTGGTCAAATTAATGCTCATATAGGCTTCAGGAGGTCATCCTGAACAAAATACATGTTGAAGTGTGTGCATAATACTTTGGTTTAGGTGTGACACTCAATTTGAGTTTTTATTGCTTTAAATGCATTTTCAGCCCGAGCTGAGCACGTTTTGTGAGTTTTAATGTATCTTCATAGGAATGAGTTGTGTGGTCAAATTAATGCTCATATGGGCTTCAGGAGGTCATCCTGAACAAAATACATGTTGAAGTGTGTGCATAAGTCCTTTGGTTTAGGCGTGACACTCAATTTGAGTTTTTATTGCTTTAAATGCATTTTCAGCCCGAGATGAGCACGTTTTGTGAGTTTGAATGTATCTTCATAGGAATGAGTTGTGTGGTCAAATTAATGCTCATATGGGCTTCAGGAGGTCATCCTGAACAAAATACATGTTGAAGTGTGTGCATAAGTCCTTTGGTTTAGGCGTGACACTCAATTTGAGCTTTTATTGCTTTAAATGCATTTTCAGCCCGAGTTGAGCACGTTTTGTGAGTTTGAATGTATCTTCATAGGAATGAGTTGTGTGGTCAAATTAATGCTCATATAGGCTTCAGGAGGCCATCCTGAACAAAATACATGTTGAAGTGTGTGCATAAGTCCTTTGGTTTAGGCGTGACACTCAATTTGAGTTTTTATTGCTTTAAATGCATTTTCAGCCCGAGCTGAGCACGTTTTGTGAGTTTGAATGTATCTTCATAGGAATGAGTTGTGTGGTCAAATTAATGCTCATATGGGCTTCAGGAGGTCATCCTGAACAAAATACATGTTGAAGTGTGTGCATAAGTCCTTTGGTTTAGGCGTGACACTCAATTTGAGTTTTTATTGCTTTAAATGCATTTTCAGCCCAAGCTGAGCACGTTTTGTGAGTTTGAATGTATCTTCATAGGAATGAGTTGTGTGGTCAAAGTAATGCTCATTTAGGCTTCAGGTGGTCATCCTGAACAAAACACACGTTGAAGTGTGTGCATAAGTCCTTTGGCTTGGGCGTGACACTCAATTTGAGTTTTTATTGCTTTAAATGCATTTTCAGGCCGAGCTGAGCACGTTTTGTGAGTTTGAATGTATCTTCATAGGAATGAGTTGTGTGGTCAAATTAATGCTTATTTAGGCTTCAGGAGGTCATCCTGAACAAAATACATGTTGAAGTGTGTGCATAAGTCCTTTGGTTTAGGCGTGACACTCAATTTGAGTTTTTATTGCTTTAAATGCATTTTCAGCCCGAGCTGAGCGCGCTTTCTGACTTTGAATGTATCTTCATAGGAATGAGTTGTGTGGTCAAATTAATGCTCATTTAGGCTTCAGGTGGTTATCCTGAACTAAATACATGTTGAAGTGTGTGCATAAGTCCTTTGGTTTAGGCGTGACACTCAATTTGAGTTTTTATTGCTTTAAATGCATTTTCAGCCCAAGCTGAGCGCGCTTTCTGACTTTGAATGTATCTTCATAGGAATGAGTTGTGTGGTCAAATTAATGCTCATATAGGCTTCAGGAGGTCATCCTGAACAAAATACATGTTGAAGTGTGTGCATAATCCTTTGGTTTAGGTGTGACACTCAATTTGAGTTTTTATTGCTTTAAATGCATTTTCAGCCCGAGCTGAGCACGTTTTGTGAGTTTGAATGTATCTTCATAGGAATGAGTTGTGTGGACAAATTAATGCTCATTTAGACTTCAGGTGGTCATCCTGAACTAAATACATGTTGAAGTGTGTGCATAAGTCCTTTGGTTTAGGCGTGACACTCAATTTGAGTTTTTATTGCTTTAAATGCATTTTCAGCCCGAGCTGAGAAGTTTTGTGAGTTTGAATGTATCTTCATAGGAATCAGTTGTGTGGTCAAATTAATGCTCATTTAGGCTTCAGGTGGTCATCCTGAACTAAATACATGTTGAAGTGTGTGCATAAGTCCGTTGGTTTAGGCGTGACACTCAATTTGAGTTTTTATTGCTTTAAATGCATTTTCAGCCCGAGCTGAGCACGTTTTGTGAACTTGAATGTATCTTCATAGGAATGAGTTGTGTGGTCAAATTAATTTTCATATAGGCTTCAGGAGGTCATCCTGAACAAAATACATGTTGAAGTGTGTGCATAATCCTTTGGTTTAGGTGTGACACTCAATTTGAGTTTTTATTGCTTTAAATGCATTTTCAGCCCGAGCTGAGCACGTTTTGTGAGTTTTAATGTATCTTCATAGGAATGAGTTGTGTGGTCAAATTAATGCTCATATGGGCTTCAGGAGGTCATCCTGAACAAAATACATGTTGAAGTGTGTGCATAAGTCCTTTGGTTTAGGCGTGACACTCAATTTGAGTTTTTATTGCTTTAAATGCATTTTCAGCCCGAGATGAGGACGTTTTGTGAGTTTGAATGTATCTTCATAGGAATGAGTTGTGTGGTCAAATTAATGCTCATATGGGCTTCAGGAGGTCATCCTGAACAAAATACATGTTGAAGTGTGTGCATAAGTCCTATGGTTTAGGCGTGACACTCAATTTGAGCTTTTATTGCTTTAAATGCATTTTCAGCCCGAGTTGAGCACATTTTGTGAGTTTGAATGTATCTTCATAGGAATGAGTTGTGTGGTCAAATTAATGCTCATATAGGCTTCAGGAGGCCATCCTGAACAAAATACATGTTGAAGTGTGTGCATAAGTCCTTTGGTTTAGGCGTGACACTCAATTTGAGTTTTTATTGCTTTAAATGCATTTTCAGCCCGAGCTGAGCACGTTTTGTGAGTTTGAATGTATCTTCATAGGAATGAGTTGTGTGGTCAAATTAATGCTCATATGGGCTTCAGGAGGTCATCCTGAACAAAATACATGTTGAAGTGTGTGCATAAGTCCTTTGGTTTAGGTGTGACACTCAATTTGAGTTTTTATTGCTTTAAATGCATTTTCAGCCTGAGCTGAGCACGTTTTTTGAGTTTGAATGTATCTTCATAGGAATGAGTTGTGTGGTCAAATTATTGCTCATTTAGGCTACAGGAGGTCATCCTGAACAAAATACATGTTGAAGTGTGTGCATAAGTCCTTTGGTTTAGGCGTGACACTCAATTTGAGTTTTTATTGCTTTAAATGCATTTTCAGCCCGAGCTGAGCACGTTTTGTGAGTTTGAATGTATCTTCATAGAATGAGTTGTGTGGTCAAATTAATGCTCATTTAGGCTTCAGGAGGTCATCCTGAACAAAATACATGTTGAAGTGTGTGCATAAGTCCTTTGGTTTAGGTGTGACACTCAATTTGAGTTTTTGTTGCTTTAAATGCATTTTCAGCCCGAGCTGAGCGCGCTTTCTGACTTTGAATGTATCTTCATAGGAATGAGTTGTGTGGTCAAATTATCGCTCATTTAGGCTTCAAGGAGGTCATCCTGAACAAAATACATGTTGAAGTGTGTGCATAAGTCCTTTGGTTTAGGCGTGACACTCAATTTGAGTTTTTATTGCTTTAAATGCATTTTCAGCCCAAGCTGAGCACGTTTTGTGAGTTTGAATGTATCTTCATAGGAATGAGTTGTGTGGTCAAAGTAATGCTCATTTAGGCTTCAGGTGGTCATCCTGAACAAAACACACGTTGAAGTGTGTGCATAAGTCCTTTGGCTTGGGCGTGACACTCAATTTGAGTTTTTATTGCTTTAAATGCATTTTCAGGCCGAGCTGAGCACGTTTTGTGAGTTTGAATGTATCTTCATAGGAATGAGTTGTGTGGTCAAATTAATGCTTATTTAGGCTTCAGGAGGTCATCCTGAACAAAATACATGTTGAAGTGTGTGCATAAGTCCTTTGGTTTAGGCGTGACACTCAATTTGAGTTTTTATTGCTTTAAATGCATTTTCAGGCCGAGCTGAGCACGTTTTGTGAGTTTGAATGTATCTTCTTAGGAATGAGTTATGTGGTCAAATTAATGCTTATTTAGGCTTCAGGAGGTCATCCTGAACAAAATACATGTTGAAGTGTGTGCATAAGTTCTTTGGTTTAGGCGTGACACTCAATTTGAGTTTTTATTGCTTTAAATGCATTTTCAGCCCGAGCTGAGCACGTTTTGTGAGTTTGAATGTATCTTCATAGGAATGAGTTGTGTGGTCAAATTAATGCTCATATGGTCTTCAGGAGGTCATCCTGAACAAAATAAATGTTGAAGTGTGTGCATAAGTCCTTTGGTTTAGGTGTGACACTCAATTTGAGTTTTTATTGCTTTAAATGCATTTTCATCCCGAGCTGAGCGCGCTTTCTGACTTTGAATGTATCTTCATAGGAATGAGTTGTGTGGTCAAATTAATGCTCATTTAGGCTTCAGGTGGTCATCCTGAACAAAATTCATGTTGAAGTGTGTGCATAAGTCCTTTGGTTTAGGCGTGACACTCATTTTGAGTTTTTATTGCTTTAA
Organism: Hippocampus guttulatus; assembly: GCF_054856545.1. NCBI lineage: Eukaryota > Metazoa > Chordata > Actinopteri > Syngnathiformes > Syngnathidae > Hippocampus > Hippocampus guttulatus. Next base: position 24,976,760 of record NC_141265.1, read on the forward strand.
ATGCATTTTCAGCCCGAGCTGAGCACGTTTTGTGAGTTTGAATGTATCTTCATAGGAATGAGTTGTGTGGTCAAATTAATGCTCTTTAGGCTTCAGGTGGTCATCCTGAACAAAATAAATGTTGAAGTGTGTGCATAAGTCCTTTGGTTTAGGTGTGACACTCAATTTGAGTTTTTATTGCTTTAAATGCATTTTCATCCCGAGCTGAGCGCGCTTTCTGACTTTGAATGTATCTTCATAGGAATGAGTTGTGTGGTCAAATTAATGCTCATTTAGGCTTCAGGTGGTCATCCTGAACAAAATTCATGTTGAAGTGTGTGCATAAGTCCTTTGGTTTAGGCGTGACACTCATTTTGAGTTTTTATTGCTTTAAATGCATTTTCAGCCCGAGCTGAGCACGTTTTGTGAGTTTGAATGTATCTTCATAGGAATGAGTTGTGTGGTCAAATTAATGCTCTTTAGGCTTCAGGTGGTCATCCTGAACTAAATACATGTTGAAGTGTGTGCATAAGTCCTTTGGTTTAGGCGTGACACTCAATTTGAGTTTTTATTGCTTTAAATGCATTTTCAGCCCGAGCTGAGCACGTTTTGTGAACTTGAATGTATCTTCATAGGAATGAGTTGTGTGGTCAAATTAATGCTCATATAGGCTTCAGGAGGTCATCCTGAACAAAATACATGTTGAAGTGTGTGCATAATCCTTTGGTTTAGGTGTGACACTCAATTTGAGTTTTTATTGCTTTAAATGCATTTTCAACCCGAGCTGAGCACGTTTTGTGAGTTTTAATGTATCTTCATAGGAATGAGTTGTGTGGTCAAATGAATGCTCATATAGGCTTCAGGAGGTCATCCTGAACAAAATACATGTTGAAGTGTGTGCATAAGTCCTTTGGTTTAGGTGTGACACTCAATTTGAGTTTTTGTTGCTTTAAATGCATTTTCAGCCCGAGCTGAGCGCGCTTTCTGACTTTGAATGTATCTTCATAGGAATGAGTTGTGTGGTCAAATTATCGCTCATTTAGGCTTCAAGGAGGTCATCCTGAACAAAATACATGTTGAAGTGTGTGCATAAGTCCTTTGGTTTAGGCGTGACACTCAATTTGAGTTTTTATTGCTTTAAATGCATTTTCAGCCCGAGCTGAGCACATTTTGTGAGTTTGAATGTATCTTCATAGGAATGAGTTGTGTGGTCAAAGTAATGCTCATTTAGGCTTCAGGTGGTCATCCTGAACAAAACACACGTTGAAGTGTGTGCAAAAGTCCTTTGGTTTAGGCATGACACTCAATTTGAGTTTTTATTGCTTTAAATGCATTTTCAGCCCGAGCTGAGCACGTTTTGTGAGTTTGAATGTATCTTCATAGGAATGAGTTGTGTAGTCAAATTAATGCTCTTATGGGCTTCAGGAGGTCATCCTGAACAAAATACATGTTGAAGTGTGTGCATAAGTCCTTTGGTTTAGGCGTGACACTCAATTTGAGTTTTTATTGCTTTAAATGCATTTTCAGCCCGAGCTGAGCACGTTTTGTGAGTTTGAATGTATCTTCATAGGAATGAGTTGTGTGGTCAAGTTAATGCTCATTTAGGCTTCAGGTGGTCATCCTGAACTAAATACATGTTGAAGTGTGTGCATAAGTCCTTTGGTTTAGGCGTGACATTCAATTTGAGTTTTCATTGCTTTAAATGCATTTTCAGCCCGAGCTGAGCGCGCTTTCTGACTTTGAATGTATCTTCATAGGAATGAGTTGTGTGGTCAAATTAATGGTCATTTAGGCTTCAGGTGGTCATCCTGAACAAAATACATGTTGAAGTGTGTGCATAAGTCCTTTGGTTTAGGCGTGACACTCAATTTGAGTTTTTATTGCTTTAAATGCATTTTCAGCCCGAGCTGAGCGCGTTTTCTGACTTTGAATGTATCTTCATAGGAATGCGTTGTGTAGTCAAATTATTGCTCATTTAGGCTTCAGGAGGACATCCTGAACTAAATACATGTTGAAGTGTGTGCATAAGTCCTTTGGTTTAGGCGTGACACTCAATTTGAGTTTTTATTGCTTTAAATGCATTTTCAGCCCAAGCTGAGCGCGCTTTCTGACTTTGAATGTATCTTCATAGGAATGAGTTGTGTGGTCAAATTAATGCTCATATAGGCTTCAGGAGGTCATCCTGAACAAAATACATGTTGAAGTGTGTGCATAATCCTTTGGTTTAGGTGTGACACTCAATTTGAGTTTTTATTGCTTTAAATGCATTTTCAGCCCGAGCTGAGCACGTTTTGTGAGTTTGAATGTATCTTCATAGGAATGAGTTGTGTGGTCAAATTAATGCTCATTTAGGCTTCAGGTGGTCATCCTGAACTAAATACATGTTGAAGTGTGTGCATAAGTCCTTTGGTTTAGGCGTGACACTCAATTTGAGTTTTTATTGCTTTAAATGCATTTTCAGCCCGAGCTGAGCACCTTTTGTGAGTTTAAATGTATCTTCATAGGAATGAGTTGTGTGGTCAAATTAATGCTCATTTAGGCTTCAGGTGGTCATCCTGAACTAAATACATGTTGAAGTGTGTGCCTAAGTCCGTTGGTTTAGGCGTGACACTCAATTTGAGTTTTTATTGCTTTAAATGCATTTTCAGCCCGAGCTGAGCACGTTTTGTGAACTTGAATGTATCTTCATAGGAATGAGTTGTGTGGTCAAATTAATGCTCATATAGGCTTCAGGAGGTCATCCTGAACAAAATACATGTTGAAGTGTGTGCATAATCCTTTGGTTTAGGTGTGACACTCAATTTGAGTTTTTATTGCTTTAAATGCATTTTCAGCCCGAGCTGAGCACGTTTTGTGAGTTTTAATGTATCTTCATAGGAATGAGTTGTGTGGTCAAATTAATGCTCATATGGGCTTCAGGAGGTCATCCTGAACAAAATACATGTTGAAGTGTGTGCATAAGTCCTTTGGTTTAGGCGTGACACTCAATTTGAGTTTTTATTGCTTTAAATGCATTTTCAGCCCGAGATGAGCACGTTTTGTGAGTTTGAATGTATCTTCATAGGAATGAGTTGTGTGGTCAAATTAATGCTCATATGGGCTTCAGGAGGTCATCCTGAACAAAATACATGTTGAAGTGTGTGCATAAGTCCTTTGGTTTAGGCGTGACACTCAATTTGAGCTTTTATTGCTTTAAATGCATTTTCAGCCCGAGTTGAGCACGTTTTGTGAGTTTGAATGTATCTTCATAGGAATGAGTTGTGTGGTCAAATTAATGCTCATATAGGCTTCAGGAGGCCATCCTGAACAAAATACATGTTGAAGTGTGTGCATAAGTCCTTTGGTTTAGGCGTGACACTCAATTTGAGTTTTTATTGCTTTAAATGCATTTTCAGCCCGAGCTGAGCACGTTTTGTGAGTTTGAATGTATCTTCATAGGAATGAGTTGTGTGGTCAAATTAATGCTCATATGGGCTTCAGGAGGTCATCCTGAACAAAATACATGTTGAAGTGTGTGCATAAGTCCTTTGGTTTAGGTGTGACACTCAATTTGAGTTTTTATTGCTTTAAATGCATTTTCAGCCCGAGCTGAGCACGTTTTTTGAGTTTGAATGTATCTTCATAGGAATGAGTTGTGTGGTCAAATTATTGCTCATTTAGGCTACAGGAGGTCATCCTGAACAAAATACATGTTGAAGTGTGTGCATAAGTCCTTTGGTTTAGGCGTGACACTCAATTTGAGTTTTTATTGCTTTAAATGCATTTTCAGCCCGAGCTGAGCACGTTTTGTGAGTTTGAATGTATCTTCATAGGAATGAGTTGTGTGGTCAAATTAATGGTCATTTAGGCTTCAGGTGGTCATCCTGAACAAAATACATGTTGAAGTGTGTGCATAAGTCCTTTGGTTTAGGCGTGACACTCAATTTGAGTTTTTATTGCTTTAAATGCATTTTCAGCCCGAGCTGAGCGCGTTTTCTGACTTTGAATGTATCTTCATAGGAATGCGTTGTGTAGTCAAATTATTGCTCATTTAGGCTTCAGGAGGACATCCTGAACTAAATACATGTTGAAGTGTGTGCATAAGTCCTTTGGTTTAGGCGTGACACTCAATTTGAGTTTTTATTGCTTTAAATGCATTTTCAGCCCAAGCTGAGCGCGCTTTCTGACTTTGAATGTATCTTCATAGGAATGAGTTGTGTGGTCAAATTAATGCTCATATAGGCTTCAGGAGGTCATCCTGAACAAAATACATGTTGAAGTGTGTGCATAATCCTTTGGTTTAGGTGTGACACTCAATTTGAGTTTTTATTGCTTTATATGCATTTTCAGCCCGAGCTGAGCACGTTTTGTGAGTTTGAATGTATCTTCATAGGAATGAGTTGTGTGGTCAAATTAATGCTCATTTAGGCTTCAGGTGGTCATCCTGAACTAAATACATGTTGAAGTGTGTGCATAAGTCCTTTGGTTTAGGCGTGACACTCAATTTGAGTTTTTATTGCTTTAAATGCATTTTCAGCCCGAGCTGAGCACGTTTTGTGAGTTTAAATGTATCTTCATAGGAATGAGTTGTGTGGTCAAATTAATGCTCATTTAGGCTTCAGGTGGTCATCCTGAACTAAATACATGTTGAAGTGTGTGCATAAGTCCGTTGGTTTAGGCGTGACACTCAATTTGAGTTTTTATTGCTTTAAATGCATTTTCAGCCCGAGCTGAGCACGTTTTGTGAACTTGAATGTATCTTCATAGGAATGAGTTGTGTGGTCAAATTAATGCTCATATAGGCTTCAGGAGGTCATCCTGAACAAAATACATGTTGAAGTGTGTGCATAAGTCCTTTGGTTTAGGCGTGACACTCAATTTGAGTTTTTATTGCTTTAAATGCATTTTCAGCCCGAGATGAGCACGTTTTGTGAGTTTGAATGTATCTTCATAGGAATGAGTTGTGTGGTCAAATTAATGCTCATATGGGCTTCAGGAGGTCATCCTGAACAAAATACATGTTGAAGTGTGTGCATAAGTCCTTTGGTTTAGGCGTGACACTCAATTTGAGCTTTTATTGCTTTAAATGCATTTTCAGCCCGAGTTGAGCACGTTTTGTGAGTTTGAATGTATCTTCATAGGAATGAGTTGTGTGGTCAAATTAATGCTCATATAGGCTTCAGGAGGCCATCCTGAACAAAATACATGTTGAAGTGTGTGCATAAGTCCTTTGGTTTAGGCGTGACACTCAATTTGAGTTTTTATTGCTTTAAATGCATTTTCAGCCCGAGCTGAGCACGTTTTGTGAGTTTGAATGTATCTTCATAGGAATGAGTTGTGTGGTCAAATTAATGCTCATATGGGCTTCAGGAGGTCATCCTGAACAAAATACATGTTGAAGTGTGTGCATAAGTCCTTTGGTTTAGGTGTGACACTCAATTTGAGTTTTTATTGCTTTAAATGCATTTTCAGCCCGAGCTGAGCACGTTTTTTGAGTTTGAATGTATCTTCATAGGAATGAGTTGTGTGGTCAAATTATTGCTCATTTAGGCTACAGGAGGTCATCCTGAACAAAATACATGTTGAAGTGTGTGCATAAGTCCTTTGGTTTAGGCGTGACACTCAATTTGAGTTTTTATTGCTTTAAATGCATTTTCAGCCCGAGCTGAGCACGTTTTGTGAGTTTAAATGTATCTTCATAGGAATGAGTTGTGTGGTCAAATTAATGCTCATTTAGGCTTCAGGTGGTCATCCTGAACAAAATACATGTTGAAGTGTGTGCATAATCCTTTGGTTTAGGTGTGACACTCAATTTGAGTTTTTATTGCTTTAAATGCATTTTCAGCCCGAGCTGAGCACGTTTTGTGAGTTTTAATGTATCTTCATAGGAATGAGTTGTGTGGTCAAATTAATGCTCATATGGGCTTCAGGAGGTCATCCTGAACAAAATACATGTTGAAGTGTGTGCATAAGTCCTTTGGTTTAGGCGTGACACTCAATTTGAGTTTTTATTGCTTTAAATGCATTTTCAGCCCGAGATGAGCACGTTTTGTGAGTTTGAATGTATCTTCATAGGAATGAGTTGTGTGGTCAAATTAATGCTCATATGGGCTTCAGGAGGTCATCCTGAACAAAATACATGTTGAAGTGTGTGCATAAGTCCTTTGGTTTAGGCGTGACACTCAATTTGAGCTTTTATTGCTTTAAATGCATTTTCAGCCCGAGTTGAGCACGTTTTGTGAGTTTGAATGTATCTTCATAGGAATGAGTTGTGTGGTCAAATTAATGCTCATATAGGCTTCAGGAGGCCATCCTGAACAAAATACATGTTGAAGTGTGTGCATAAGTCCTTTGGTTTAGGCGTGACACTCAATTTGAGTTTTTATTGCTTTAAATGCATTTTCAGCCCGAGCTGAGCACGTTTTGTGAGTTTGAATGTATCTTCATAGGAATGAGTTGTGTGGTCAAATTAATGCTCATATGGGCTTCAGGAGGTCATCCTGAACAAAATACATGTTGAAGTGTGTGCATAAGTCCTTTGGTTTAGGTGTGACACTCAATTTGAGTTTTTATTGCTTTAAATGCATTTTCAGCCCGAGCTGAGCACGTTTTTTGAGTTTGAATGTATCTTCATAGGAATGAGTTGTGTGGTCAAATTATTGCTCATTTAGGCTACAGGAGGTCATCCTGAACAAAATACATGTTGAAGTGTGTGCATAAGTCCTTTGGTTTAGGCGTGACACTCAATTTGAGTTTTTATTGCTTTAAATGCATTTTCAGCCCGAGCTGAGCACGTTTTGTGAGTTTGAATGTATCTTCATAGAATGAGTTGTGTGGTCAAGTTAATGCTCATTTAGGCTTCAGGTGGTCATCCTGAACTAAATACATGTTGAAGTGTGTGCATAAGTCCTTTGGTTTAGGCGTGACACTCAATTTGAGTTTTCATTGCTTTAAATGCATTTTCAGCCCGAGCTGAGCGCGCTTTCTGACTTTGAATGTATCTTCATAGGAATGAGTTGTGTGGTCAAATTAATGGTCATTTAGGCTTCAGGTGGTCATCCTGAACAAAATACATGTTGAAGTGTGTGCATAAGTCCTTTGGTTTAGGTGTGACACTCAATTTGAGTTTTTGTTGCTTTAAATGCATTTTCAGCCCGAGCTGAGCGCGCTTTCTGACTTTGAATGTATCTTCATAGGAATGAGTTGTGTGGTCAAATTATCGCTCATTTAGGCTTCAAGGAGGTCATCCTGAACAAAATACATGTTGAAGTGTGTGCATAAGTCCTTTGGTTTAGGTGTGACACTCAATTTGAGTTTTTATTGCTTTAAATGCATTTTCAGCCCGAGCTGAGCACGTTTTGTGAGTTTGAATGTATCTTCATAGGAATGAGTTGTGTAGTCAAATTAATGCTCATATGGGCTTCAGGAGGTCATCCTGAACAAAATACATGTTGAAGTGTGTGCATAAGTCCTTTGGTTTAGGCGTGACACTCAATTTGAGTTTTTATTGCTTTAAATGCATTTTCAGCCCGAGCTGAGCACGTTTTGTGAGTTTGAATGTATCTTCATAGGAATGAGTTGTGTGGTCAAGTTAATGCTCATTTAGGCTTCAGGTGGTCATCCTGAACTAAATACATGTTGAAGTGTGTGCATAAGTCCTTTGGTTTAGGCGTGACACTCAATTTGAGTTTTCATTGCTTTAAATGCATTTTCAGCCCGAGCTGAGCGCGCTTTCTGACTTTGAATGTATCTTCATAGGAATGAGTTGTGTGGTCAAATTAATGGTCATTTAGGCTTCAGGTGGTCATCCTGAACAAAATACATGTTGAAGTGTGTGCATAAGTCCTTTGGTTTAGGCGTGACACTCAATTTGAGTTTTTATTGCTTTAAATGCATTTTCAGCCCGAGCTGAGCGCGTTTTCTGACTTTGAATGTATCTTCATAGGAATGCGTTGTGTAGTCAAATTATTGCTCATTTAGGCTTCAGGAGGACATCCTGGAATAAATACATGTTGAAGTATGTGCATAAGTCCTTTGGTTTAGGCGTGACACTCAATTTGAGTTTTTATTGCTTTAAATGCATTTTGAGCCCAAGCTGAGCACATTTTGTGAGTTTGAATGTATCTTCATAGGAATGAGTTGTGTGGTCAAATTAATGCTCATTTAGGCTTCAGGTGGTCATCCTGAACAAAATACATGTTGAAGTGTGTGCATAAGTCCTTTGGTTTAGGCGTGACACTCAATTTGAGTTTTTATTGCTTTAAATGCATTTTCAGCCCGAGCTGAGCGCGCTTTCTGACTTTGAATGTATCTTCATAGGAATGAGTTGTGTGGTCAAAGTAATGCTCATTTAGGCTTCAGGTGGTCATCCTGAACAAAACACACGTTGAAGTGTGTGCATAAGTCCTTTGGTTTAGGCGTGACACTCAATTTGAGTTTTTATTGCTTTAAATGCATTTTCAGCCCGAGCTGAGCACGTTTTGTGAGTTTGAATGTATCTTCATAGGAATGAGTTGTGTGGTCAAATTAATGCTCATTTAGGCTTCAGGTGGTCATCCTGAACAAAATACATGTTGAAGTGTGTGCATAAGTCCTTTGGTTTAGGCGTGACACTCAATTTGAGTTTTTATTGCTTTAAATGCATTTTCAGCCCGAGCTGAGCGCGTTTTCTGACTTTGAATGTATCTTCATAGGAATGCGTTGTGTAGTCAAATTATTGCTCATTTAGGCTTCAGGAGGACATCCTGAACTAAATACATGTTGAAGTGTGTGCATAAGTCCTTTGGTTTAGGCGTGACACTCAATTTGAGTTTTTATTGCTTTAAATGCATTTTCAGCCCAAGCTGAGCGCGCTTTCTGACTTTGAATGTATCTTCATAGGAATGAGTTGTGTGGTCAAATTAATGCTCATATAGGCTTCAGGAGGTCATCCTGAACAAAATACATGTTGAAGTGTGTGCATAATCCTTTGGTTTAGGTGTGACACTCAATTTGAGTTTTTATTGCTTTAAATGCATTTTCAGCCCGAGCTGAGCACGTTTTGTGAGTTTGAATGTATCTTCATAGGAATGAGTTGTGTGGTCAAATTAATGCTCATTTAGGCTTCAGGTGGTCATCCTGAACTAAATACATGTTGAAGTGTGTGCATAAGTCCTTTGGTTTAGGCGTGACACTCAATTTGAGTTTTTATTGCTTTAAATGCATTTTCAGCCCGAGCTGAGCACCTTTTGTGAGTTTAAATGTATCTTCATAGGAATGAGTTGTGTGGTCAAATTAATGCTCATTTAGGCTTCAGGTGGTCATCCTGAACTAAATACATGTTGAAGTGTGTGCCTAAGTCCGTTGGTTTAGGCGTGACACTCAATTTGAGTTTTTATTGCTTTAAATGCATTTTCAGCCCGAGCTGAGCACGTTTTGTGAACTTGAATGTATCTTCATAGGAATGAGTTGTGTGGTCAAATTAATGCTCATATAGGCTTCAGGAGGTCATCCTGAACAAAATACATGTTGAAGTGTGTGCATAATCCTTTGGTTTAGGTGTGACACTCAATTTGAGTTTTTATTGCTTTAAATGCATTTTCAGCCCGAGCTGAGCACGTTTTGTGAGTTTTAATGTATCTTCATAGGAATGAGTTGTGTGGTCAAATTAATGCTCATATGGGCTTCAGGAGGTCATCCTGAACAAAATACATGTTGAAGTGTGTGCATAAGTCCTTTGGTTTAGGCGTGACACTCAATTTGAGTTTTTATTGCTTTAAATGCATTTTCAGCCCGAGATGAGCACGTTTTGTGAGTTTGAATGTATCTTCATAGGAATGAGTTGTGTGGTCAAATTAATGCTCATATGGGCTTCAGGAGGTCATCCTGAACAAAATACATGTTGAAGTGTGTGCATAAGTCCTTTGGTTTAGGCGTGACACTCAATTTGAGCTTTTATTGCTTTAAATGCATTTTCAGCCCGAGTTGAGCACGTTTTGTGAGTTTGAATGTATCTTCATAGGAATGAGTTGTGTGGTCAAATTAATGCTCATATAGGCTTCAGGAGGCCATCCTGAACAAAATACATGTTGAAGTGTGTGCATAAGTCCTTTGGTTTAGGCGTGACACTCAATTTGAGTTTTTATTGCTTTAAATGCATTTTCAGCCCGAGCTGAGCACGTTTTGTGAGTTTGAATGTATCTTCATAGGAATGAGTTGTGTGGTCAAATTAATGCTCATATGGGCTTCAGGAGGTCATCCTGAACAAAATACATGTTGAAGTGTGTGCATAAGTCCTTTGGTTTAGGTGTGACACTCAATTTGAGTTTTTATTGCTTTAAATGCATTTTCAGCCCGAGCTGAGCACGTTTTTTGAGTTTGAATGTATCTTCATAGGAATGAGTTGTGTGGTCAAATTATTGCTCATTTAGGCTACAGGAGGTCATCCTGAACAAAATACATGTTGAAGTGTGTGCATAAGTCCTTTGGTTTAGGCGTGACACTCAATTTGAGTTTTTATTGCTTTAAATGCATTTTCAGCCCGAGCTGAGCACGTTTTGTGAGTTTGAATGTATCTTCATAGGAATGAGTTGTGTGGTCAAATTAATGGTCATTTAGGCTTCAGGTGGTCATCCTGAACAAAATACATGTTGAAGTGTGTGCATAAGTCCTTTGGTTTAGGCGTGACACTCAATTTGAGTTTTTATTGCTTTAAATGCATTTTCAGCCCGAGCTGAGCGCGTTTTCTGACTTTGAATGTATCTTCATAGGAATGCGTTGTGTAGTCAAATTATTGCTCATTTAGGCTTCAGGAGGACATCCTGAACTAAATACATGTTGAAGTGTGTGCATAAGTCCTTTGGTTTAGGCGTGACACTCAATTTGAGTTTTTATTGCTTTAAATGCATTTTCAGCCCAAGCTGAGCGCGCTTTCTGACTTTGAATGTATCTTCATAGGAATGAGTTGTGTGGTCAAATTAATGCTCATATAGGCTTCAGGAGGTCATCCTGAACAAAATACATGTTGAAGTGTGTGCATAATCCTTTGGTTTAGGTGTGACACTCAATTTGAGTTTTTATTGCTTTATATGCATTTTCAGCCCGAGCTGAGCACGTTTTGTGAGTTTGAATGTATCTTCATAGGAATGAGTTGTGTGGTCAAATTAATGCTCATTTAGGCTTCAGGTGGTCATCCTGAACTAAATACATGTTGAAGTGTGTGCATAAGTCCTTTGGTTTAGGCGTGACACTCAATTTGAGTTTTTATTGCTTTAAATGCATTTTCAGCCCGAGCTGAGCACGTTTTGTGAGTTTAAATGTATCTTCATAGGAATGAGTTGTGTGGTCAAATTAATGCTCATTTAGGCTTCAGGTGGTCATCCTGAACTAAATACATGTTGAAGTGTGTGCATAAGTCCGTTGGTTTAGGCGTGACACTCAATTTGAGTTTTTATTGCTTTAAATGCATTTTCAGCCCGAGCTGAGCACGTTTTGTGAACTTGAATGTATCTTCATAGGAATGAGTTGTGTGGTCAAATTAATGCTCATATAGGCTTCAGGAGGTCATCCTGAACAAAATACATGTTGAAGTGTGTGCATAAGTCCTTTGGTTTAGGCGTGACACTCAATTTGAGTTTTTATTGCTTTAAATGCATTTTCAGCCCGAGATGAGCACGTTTTGTGAGTTTGAATGTATCTTCATAGGAATGAGTTGTGTGGTCAAATTAATGCTCATATGGGCTTCAGGAGGTCATCCTGAACAAAATACATGTTGAAGTGTGTGCATAAGTCCTTTGGTTTAGGCGTGACACTCAATTTGAGCTTTTATTGCTTTAAATGCATTTTCAGCCCGAGTTGAGCACGTTTTGTGAGTTTGAATGTATCTTCATAGGAATGAGTTGTGTGGTCAAATTAATGCTCATATAGGCTTCAGGAGGCCATCCTGAACAAAATACATGTTGAAGTGTGTGCATAAGTCCTTTGGTTTAGGCGTGACACTCAATTTGAGTTTTTATTGCTTTAAATGCATTTTCAGCCCGAGCTGAGCACGTTTTGTGAGTTTGAATGTATCTTCATAGGAATGAGTTGTGTGGTCAAATTAATGCTCATATGGGCTTCAGGAGGTCATCCTGAACAAAATACATGTTGAAGTGTGTGCATAAGTCCTTTGGTTTAGGTGTGACACTCAATTTGAGTTTTTATTGCTTTAAATGCATTTTCAGCCCGAGCTGAGCACGTTTTTTGAGTTTGAATGTATCTTCATAGGAATGAGTTGTGTGGTCAAATTATTGCTCATTTAGGCTACAGGAGGTCATCCTGAACAAAATACATGTTGAAGTGTGTGCATAAGTCCTTTGGTTTAGGCGTGACACTCAATTTGAGTTTTTATTGCTTTAAATGCATTTTCAGCCCGAGCTGAGCACGTTTTGTGAGTTTAAATGTATCTTCATAGGAATGAGTTGTGTGGTCAAATTAATGCTCATTTAGGCTTCAGGTGGTCATCCTGAACAAAATACATGTTGAAGTGTGTGCATAATCCTTTGGTTTAGGTGTGACACTCAATTTGAGTTTTTATTGCTTTAAATGCATTTTCAGCCCGAGCTGAGCACGTTTTGTGAGTTTTAATGTATCTTCATAGGAATGAGTTGTGTGGTCAAATTAATGCTCATATGGGCTTCAGGAGGTCATCCTGAACAAAATACATGTTGAAGTGTGTGCATAAGTCCTTTGGTTTAGGCGTGACACTCAATTTGAGTTTTTATTGCTTTAAATGCATTTTCAGCCCGAGATGAGCACGTTTTGTGAGTTTGAATGTATCTTCATAGGAATGAGTTGTGTGGTCAAATTAATGCTCATATGGGCTTCAGGAGGTCATCCTGAACAAAATACATGTTGAAGTGTGTGCATAAGTCCTTTGGTTTAGGCGTGACACTCAATTTGAGCTTTTATTGCTTTAAATGCATTTTCAGCCCGAGTTGAGCACGTTTTGTGAGTTTGAATGTATCTTCATAGGAATGAGTTGTGTGGTCAAATTAATGCTCATATAGGCTTCAGGAGGCCATCCTGAACAAAATACATGTTGAAGTGTGTGCATAAGTCCTTTGGTTTAGGCGTGACACTCAATTTGAGTTTTTATTGCTTTAAATGCATTTTCAGCCCGAGCTGAGCACGTTTTGTGAGTTTGAATGTATCTTCATAGGAATGAGTTGTGTGGTCAAATTAATGCTCATATGGGCTTCAGGAGGTCATCCTGAACAAAATACATGTTGAAGTGTGTGCATAAGTCCTTTGGTTTAGGTGTGACACTCAATTTGAGTTTTTATTGCTTTAAATGCATTTTCAGCCCGAGCTGAGCACGTTTTTTGAGTTTGAATGTATCTTCATAGGAATGAGTTGTGTGGTCAAATTATTGCTCATTTAGGCTACAGGAGGTCATCCTGAACAAAATACATGTTGAAGTGTGTGCATAAGTCCTTTGGTTTAGGCGTGACACTCAATTTGAGTTTTTATTGCTTTAAATGCATTTTCAGCCCGAGCTGAGCACGTTTTGTGAGTTTGAATGTATCTTCATAGAATGAGTTGTGTGGTCAAGTTAATGCTCATTTAGGCTTCAGGTGGTCATCCTGAACTAAATACATGTTGAAGTGTGTGCATAAGTCCTTTGGTTTAGGCGTGACACTCAATTTGAGTTTTCATTGCTTTAAATGCATTTTCAGCCCGAGCTGAGCGCGCTTTCTGACTTTGAATGTATCTTCATAGGAATGAGTTGTGTGGTCAAATTAATGGTCATTTAGGCTTCAGGTGGTCATCCTGAACAAAATACATGTTGAAGTGTGTGCATAAGTCCTTTGGTTTAGGTGTGACACTCAATTTGAGTTTTTGTTGCTTTAAATGCATTTTCAGCCCGAGCTGAGCGCGCTTTCTGACTTTGAATGTATCTTCATAGGAATGAGTTGTGTGGTCAAATTATCGCTCATTTAGGCTTCAAGGAGGTCATCCTGAACAAAATACATGTTGAAGTGTGTGCATAAGTCCTTTGGTTTAGGTGTGACACTCAATTTGAGTTTTTATTGCTTTAAATGCATTTTCAGCCCGAGCTGAGCACGTTTTGTGAGTTTGAATGTATCTTCATAGGAATGAGTTGTGTAGTCAAATTAATGCTCATATGGGCTTCAGGAGGTCATCCTGAACAAAATACATGTTGAAGTGTGTGCATAAGTCCTTTGGTTTAGGCGTGACACTCAATTTGAGTTTTTATTGCTTTAAATGCATTTTCAGCCCGAGCTGAGCACGTTTTGTGAGTTTGAATGTATCTTCATAGGAATGAGTTGTGTGGTCAAGTTAATGCTCATTTAGGCTTCAGGTGGTCATCCTGAACTAAATACATGTTGAAGTGTGTGCATAAGTCCTTTGGTTTAGGCGTGACACTCAATTTGAGTTTTCATTGCTTTAAATGCATTTTCAGCCCGAGCTGAGCGCGCTTTCTGACTTTGAATGTATCTTCATAGGAATGAGTTGTGTGGTCAAATTAATGGTCATTTAGGCTTCAGGTGGTCATCCTGAACAAAATACATGTTGAAGTGTGTGCATAAGTCCTTTGGTTTAGGCGTGACACTCAATTTGAGTTTTTATTGCTTTAAATGCATTTTCAGCCCGAGCTGAGCGCGTTTTCTGACTTTGAATGTATCTTCATAGGAATGCGTTGTGTAGTCAAATTATTGCTCATTTAGGCTTCAGGAGGACATCCTGGAATAAATACATGTTGAAGTATGTGCATAAGTCCTTTGGTTTAGGCGTGACACTCAATTTGAGTTTTTATTGCTTTAAATGCATTTTGAGCCCAAGCTGAGCACATTTTGTGAGTTTGAATGTATCTTCATAGGAATGAGTTGTGTGGTCAAATTAATGCTCATTTAGGCTTCAGGTGGTCATCCTGAACAAAATACATGTTGAAGTGTGTGCATAAGTCCTTTGGTTTAGGCGTGACACTCAATTTGAGTTTTTATTGCTTTAAATGCATTTTCAGCCCGAGCTGAGCGCGCTTTCTGACTTTGAATGTATCTTCATAGGAATGAGTTGTGTGGTCAAAGTAATGCTCATTTAGGCTTCAGGTGGTCATCCTGAACAAAACACACGTTGAAGTGTGTGCATAAGTCCTTTGGTTTAGGCGTGACACTCAATTTGAGTTTTTATTGCTTTAAATGCATTTTCAGCCCGAGCTGAGCACGTTTTGTGAGTTTGAATGTATCTTCATAGGAATGAGTTGTGTAGTCAAATTAATGCTCATATGGGCTTCAGGAGGTCATCCTGAACAAAATACATGTTGAAGTGTGTGCATAAGTCCTTTGGTTTAGGCGTGACACTCAATTTGAGTTTTTATTGCTTTAAATGCATTTTCAGCCCGAGCTGAGCACGTTTTGTGAGTTTGAATGTATCTTCATAGGAATGAGTTGTGTGGTCAAATTAATGCTCATTTAGGCTTCAGGTGGTCATCCTGAACTAAATACATGTTGAAGTGTGTGCATAAGTCCTTTGGTTTAGGCGTGACACTCAATTTGAGTTTTCATTGCTTTAAATGCATTTTCAGCCCGAGCTGAGCGCGCTTTCTGACTTTGAATGTATCTTCATAGGAATGCGTTGTGTAGTCAAATTATTGCTCATTTAGGCTTCAGGAGGACATCCTGAAATAAATACATGTTGAAGTATGTGCATAAGTCCTTTGGTTTAGGCGTGACAAGCAATTTGAGTTTTTATTGCTTTAAATGCATTTTGAGCCCAAGCTGAGCACATTTTGTGAGTTTGAATGTATCTTCATAGGAATGAGTTGTGTGGTCAAATTAATGCTCATTTAGGCTTCAGGTGGTCATCCTGAACAAAATACATGTTGAAGTGTGTGCATAAGTCCTTTGGTTTAGGCGTGACACTCAATTTGAGTTTTTATTGCTTTAAATGCATTTCCAGCCCGAGCTGAGCACGTTTTGTGAGTTTGAATGTATCTTTATAGGAATGAGTTGTGTGGTCAAATTAATGCTCATTTAGGCTTCAGGTGGTCATCCTGAACTAAATACATGTTGAAGTGTGTGCATTAGTCCTTTGGTTTAGGCGTGACACTCAATTTGAGTTTTTATTGCATTAAATGCATTTTCAGCCCGAGCTGAGCGCGCTTTCTGACTTTGAATGTATCTTCATAGGAATGAGTTGTGTGGTCAAATTATTGCTCATTTAGGCTTCAGGAGGTCATCCTGAACAAAATACATGTTGAAGTGTGTGCATAAGTCGTTTGGTTTAGGCGTGACACTCATTTTGAGTTTTTATTGCTTTAAATACATTTTCAGCCCGAGCTGAGCACGTTTTGTGAGTTTGAATGTATCTTCATAGGAATGAGTTGTGTGGTCAAATTAATGCTCATTTAGGCTTCAGGTGGTTATCCTGAACTAAATACATGTTGAAGTGTGTGCATAAGTCCTTTGGTTTAGGCGTGACACTCAATTTGAGTTTTTATTGCTTTAAATGCATTTTCAGCCCGAGCTGAGCGCGCTTTCTGACTTTGAATGTATCTTCATAGGAATGAGTTGTGTGGTCAAATTAATGCTCATATAGGCTTCAGGAGGTCATCCTGAACAAAATACATGTTGAAGTGTGTGCATAATCCTTTGGTTTAGGTGTGACACTCAATTTGAGTTTTTATTGCTTTAAATGCATTTTCAGCCCGAGCTGAGCATGTTTTGTGAGTTTGAATGTATCTTCATAGGAATGAGGTGTGTGGTCAAATTAATGCTCATTTAGGCTTCAGGTGGTCATCCTGAACAAAATACATGTTGAAGTGTGTGCATAAATCCTTTGGTTTAGGTGTGACACTCAATTTGAGTTTTCATTGCTTTAAATGCATTTTCAGCCCGAGCTGAGCGCGCTTTCTGACTTTGAATGTATCTTCATAGGAATGAAATGTGTGGTCAAATTATCGCTCATTTAGGCTTCAAGGAGGTCATCCTGAACAAAATACATGTTGAAGTGTGTGCATAAGTCCTTTGGTTTAGGTGTGACACTCAATTTGAGTTTTCATTGCTTTAAATGCATTTTCAGCCCGAGCTGAGCGCGCTTTCTGACTTTGAATGTATCTTCATAGGAATGAGTTGTGTGGTCAAATTATTGCTCATTTAGGCTTCAGGAGGTCAACCTGAACAAAATACATGTTGAAGTGTGTGCATAAGTCCTTTGGTTTAGGCGTGACACTCATTTTGAGTTTTTATTGCTTTAAATGCATTTTCAGCCCGAGCTGAGCGCGCTTTCTGACTTTGAATGTATCTTCATAGGAATGAGTTGTGTGGTCAAATTAATGCTCATATAGGCTTCAGGAGGTCATCCTGAACAAAATACATGTTGAAGTGTGTGCATAATCCTTTGGTTTAGGTGTGACACTCAATTTGAGTTTTTATTGCTTTAAATGCATTTTCAGCCCGAGCTGAGCATGTTTTGTGAGTTTGAATGTATCTTCATAGGAATGAGGTGTGTGGTCAAATTAATGCTCATTTAGGCTTCAGTTGGTCATCCTGAACAAAATACATGTTGAAGTGTGTGCATAAGTCCTTTGGTTTAGGTGTGACACTCAATTTGAGTTTTCATTGCTTTAAATGCATTTTCAGCCCGAGCTGAGCGCACTTTCTGACTTTGAATGTATCTTCATAGGAATGAAATGTGTGGTCAAATTATCGCTCATTTAGGCTTCAAGGAGGTCATCCTCAACAAAATACATGTTGAAGTGTGTGCATAAGTCCTTTGGTTTAGGCGTGACACTCAATTTGAGTTTTTATTGCTTTAAATGCATTTTCAGCCCGAGCTGAGCACGTTTTGTGAGTTTGAATGTATCTTCATAGGAATGAGTTGTGTGGTCAAAACAATGCTCATTTAGGCTTCAGGAGGACATCCTGAACTAAGTACATGTGAAGTGTGTGCATAAGTCCTTTGCTTCAGGCGTGACACTCAATTTGAGTTTTTATTGCTTTAAATGCATTTTTAGACCGAGCCGAGCACCTTTTTTGAGTTTGAATGTATCTTCATAGGAATGAGTTGTGTGGTCAAATGAATGCCCATTTAGGCTTCAGGAGGTCATCCTGAACAAAATACATGTTGAAGTGTGTGCATAAGTCCTTTGGTTTAGGCGTGACACTCAATTTGAGTTTTTATTGCTTTAAATGCATTTTCAGCCCGAGCTGAGCGCGCTTTGTGAGTTTTGAATGTATCTTCATAGGAATGAGTTGTGTGGTCAAATTATTGCTCATTTAGGCTTCAGGTGGTCATCCTGAACAAAATACATGTTGAAGTGTGTGCATAAGTCCTTTGGTTTAGGCGTGACACTCAATTTGAGTTTTTATTGCTTTAAATGCTTTTTCAGCCCGAGCTGAGCGCGCTTTCTGACTTTGAATGTATCTTCATAGGAATGAGTTGTGTAGTCAAACTAATGCTCATTTAGGCTTCAGGAGGCCGTCCTGAACAAAATACATGTTGAAGTGTGTGCATAAGTCCTTTGGTTTAGGTGTGACACTCAATTTGAGTTTTTATTGCTTTAAATGCATTTTCAGCCCGAGCTGAGCACGTTTTCTGAGTTTGAATGTATCTTCATAGGAATGAGTTGTATGGTCAAAATAATGCTCATTTAGGCTTCAGGAGGACATCCTGAACTAAATACATGTTCAAGTGTAGCATAAGTCCTTTGGTTTAGGCGTGACACTCAATTTGAGTTTTTTTTTTTGCTTTAATTGCATTTTCTGCCCGAGCTGAGCACGTTTTTAGAGTTTGAATGTATCTTCATAGGAATGAGTTGTGTGGTCAAATTACTGCTCATTTAGGCTTCAGGAGGACATCCTGAACTAAATACATGTTGAAGTGTGTGCATAAGTCCTTTAGTTTAGGCGTGACACTCAATTTGAGTATTTATTGCTTTAAATGCATTTTCAGCCCGAGCTGAGCAAGTTTTGTGAGTTTGAATGTATCTTCATAGGAATGAGTTGTGTGATCAAATTAATGCTCATTTAGGCTTCAGGAGGACATCCTGAACTAAGTACATGTTGAAGTGTGTGCATAAGTCCCTTGGTTTGGGCGTGACATTCAATTTGAGTTTTTATTGCTTTAAATGCATTTTCAGGCCGAGCTGAGCACGTTTTGTGAGTTTGAATGTATCTTCATAGGAATGAGTTGTGTGGTCAAATTAATGCTCATTTAGGCTTCAGGATGTCATCCTGAACAAAATACATGTTGAAGTGTGTGCATAAGTCCTTTGGTTTGGGCGTGACATTCAATTTGAGTTTTTATTGCTTTAAATGCATTTTCAGGCCGAGCTGAGCACGTTTTGTGACTTTGAATGTATCTTCATTGGAATGAGTTGTGTAGTCAAATTAATGCTCATTTATGCTTCAGGAGGCCATCCTGAACAAAAGACATGTGGAAGTGTGTGTATAAGTCCTTTGGTTTAGGAGTGACACTCAATTTGAGTTTAATTGCTTTAAATGCATTTTCAGCACGAGCTGAGCACGTTTTGTGAGTTTGAATGTATCTTCATAGATATGAGTTGTGTGGTCAAATTAATGCTCATATAGGCTTCAGGAGGTCATCCTGAACAAAATACATGTTGAAGTGTGTGCATAAGTCCTTTGGTTTAGGCATGACACTCAATTTGAGTTTTTATCGCTTTAAATGCATTTTCAGCCCGAGCTGAGCACGTTTTGTGAGTTTGAATGTATCTTCATAGGAATGAGTTGTGTGGTCAAATTAATGCTCATATAGGCTTCAGGAGGTCATCCTGAACAAAATACATGTTAAAGTGTGTGCATAGGTCCTTTGGTTTAGGTGTGACACTCAATTTGAGTTTTTATTGCTTTAAATGCATTTTCAGCCCGAGCTGAGCACGTTTTGTGAGTTTAAATGTATCTTCATAGGAATGAGTTGTGTGGTCAAATTACTGCTCATTTAGGCTTCAGGAGGACATCCTGAACTAAATACATGTTGAAGTGTGTGCATAAGTCCTTTGGTTTAGGCGTGACACTCAATATGAGTTTTTATTGCTTTAAATGCATTTTCAGCCCGAGCTGAGCGCGCTTTCTGACTTTGAATGTATCTTCATAGGAATGAGTTGTGTAGTCAAATTAATGATCATTTAGGCTTCAGGAGGCCATCCTGAACAAAACACATGTTGAAGTGTGTGCATCAGTCCTTTGGTTTAGGCGTGACACTCAATTTGAGTTTTTATTGCTTTAAATGCGTTTTTTGCCAAGCTGAGCACGTTTTTTGAGTTTGAATGTATCTTCATAGGAATGAGTTGTGTGATCAAATTAATGCTCATTTAGGCTTCAGGAGGACATCCTGAACTAAGTACATGTTGAAGTGTGTGCATAAGTCCCTTGGTTTGGGCGTGACACTCAATTTGAGTTTTAATTGCTTTAAATGCATTTTCAGGCCGAGCTGAGCACGTTTTGTGAGTTTGAATGTATCTTCATAGGAATGAGTTGTGTGATCAAAACAATGCTCATTTAGGCTTCAGGAGGTCATCCTAAACAAAATACATGTTGAAGTGTGTGCATAAGTCCTTTGGTTTGGGCGTGACACTCAATTTGAGTTTTTATTGCTTTAAATGCATTTTCAGGCCGAGCTGAGCACGTTTTGTGAGTTTGAATGTATCTTCATAGGAATGAGTTGTGTGGTCAAATTACTGCTCATTTAGGCTTCAGGAGGACATCCTGAACTAAATACATGTTGAAGTGTGGGCATAAGTCCTTTGGTTTAGACGTGACACTCAATTTGAGTTTTTATTGCTTTAAATGCATTTTCAGCCCGAGCTGAGCACGTTTTGAGTTTGAATGTATCTTTATAGGAATGAGTTGTGTGGTCAAATTAATGCTCATATAGGCTTCAGGAGGTCATCTTGAACAAAATACATGTTGAAGTGTGTGCATATAGGCGTGACACACAATTCGAGTTTTTATTGCTTTAAATGCATTTTCAGCCCGAGCTGAGTGCGCTTTCTGACTTTGAATGTATCTTCATAGGAATGAGTTGTGTAGTCAAATTAATGCTCATTTAGGCTTCAGGAGGCCATCCTGAACAAAATACATGTTGAAGTGGTGCATAAGTCCTTTGGTTTAGGCGTGACACTCAATTTGAGTTTTTATTGCTTTAAATGCATTTTCAGCCCGAGCAGAGCACGTTTTGTGAGTTTAAATGTATCTTCATAGGAATGAGTTGTGTGGTCAAATTATTGCTCATTTAGGCTTCAGGAGGTCATCCTGAACAAAATACATGTTGAAGTGTGTGCATAAGTCCTTTGGTTTAGGTGTGACACACAATTCGAGTTTTTATTGCTTTAAATGCATTTTCAGCCCGAGCTGAGTGCGCTTTCTGACTTTGAATGTATCTTCATAGGAATGAGTTGTGTAGTCAAATTAATGCTCATTTAGGCTTCAGGAGGCCATCCTGAACAAAATACATGTTGAAGTGGTGCATAAGTCCTTTGGTTTAGGCGTGACACTCAATTTGAGTTTTTATTGCTTTAAATGCATTTTCAGCCCGAGCAGAGCACGTTTTGTGAGTTTAAATGTATCTTCATAGGAATGAGTTGTGTGGTCAAATTATTGCTCATTTAGGCTTCAGGAGGTCATCCTGAACAAAATACATGTTGAAGTGTGTGCATAAGTCCTTTGGTTTAGATGTGACACTCAATTTGAGTTTTTATTGCTTTAAATGCATTTTCAGCCCGACCTGAGCGCGCTTTCTGACTTTGAATGTATCTTCATAGGAATGAGTTTTGTAGTCAAATTAATGCTCATTTAGGCTTCAGGAGGCCATCCTGAACAAAATACATGTTGAAGTGTGTGCATAAGTCCTTTGGTTTAGGCGTGACACTCAATTTGAGTTTTAATTGCTTTAAATGCATTTTCAGCCCGAGCTGAGCACGTTTTGTGAGTTTGAATGTATCTCCATAGGAATGAGTTGTGTGGTCAAATTAATGCTCATATAGGCTTCAGGAGGCCATCCTGAACAAAATATATGTTGAAGTGTGTGCATCAGTCCTTTGGTTTAGGCGTGACACTCAATTTGAGTTTTTATTGCTTTAAATGCATTTTTTGCCGAGCTGAGCACGTTTTTTGAGTTTGAATGTATCTTTATAGGAATGAGTTGTGTAGTCAAATTACTGCTCATTTAGGCTTCAGGGGGACATCCTGAACTAAATACATGTTGAAGTGTAAGCATAAGTCCTTTGGTTTAGGCGTGACACTCAATTTGAGTTTTTATCGCTTTAAATGCATTTTCAGCCCAAGCTGAGCACGTTTTGTGAGTTTGAATGTATCTTCATAGGAATGAGTTGTGTGGTCAAATTAATGCTCATATAGGCTTCAGGAGGTCATCCTGAACAAAATACATGTTAAAGTGTGTAAATAGGTCCTTTGGTTTAGGTGTGACACTCAATTTGAGTTTTTATTGCTTTAAATGCATTTTCAGCCCGAGCTGAGCGCGCTTTCTGACTTTGAATGTATCTTCATAGGAATGAGTTGCGTAGTCAAAATAATGATCATTTAGGCTTCAGGAGGCCATCCTGAACAAAACACATGTTGAAGTGTGTGCATCAGTCCTTTGGTTTAGGCGTGACACTCAATTTGAGTTTTTATTGCTTTAAATGCGTTTTTTGCCAAGCTGAGCACGTTTTTTGAGTTTGAATGTATCTTCATAGGAATGAGTTGTGTGATCAAAACAATGCTCATTTAGGCTTCAGGAGGACATCCTGAACTCAGTACATGTTGAAGTGTGTGCATAAGTCCTTTGGTTTGGGCGTGACAGTCAATTTGAGTTTTTATTGCTTTAAATGCATTTTCAGGCCGAGCTGAGCACGTTTTGTGAGTTTGAATGTATCTTCATAGGAATGAGTTGTATGGTCAAATTAATGCTCATTTAGGCTTCAGGAGGTCATCCTGAACAAAATACATGTTGAAGTGTGTGCATAAGTCCTTTGGTTTAGGCGTGACACTCAATTTGAGTTTTTATTGCTTTAAATGCATTTTCAGCCCGAGCTGAGCACGTTTTGTGAGTTTGAATGTATCTTCATAGGAATGAGTTGTGTGATCAAAACAATGCTCATTTAGGCTTCAGGAGGACATCCTGAACTCAGTACATGTTGAAGTGCGTGCATAAGTCCTTTGGTTTAGGCGTGACACTCAATTTGAGTTTTTATTGCTTTAAATGCATTTTCAGCCCGAGCTGAGCACGTTTTGTGAGTTTGAATGTATCTTCATAGGAATGAGTTGTGTGATCAAAACAATGCTCATTTAGGCTTCAGGAGGTCATCCTAAACAAAATACATGTTGAAGTGTGTGCATAAGTCCTTTGGTTTGGGCGTGACACTCAATTTGAGTTTTTATTGCTTTAAATGCATTTTCAGGCCGAGCTGAGCACGTTTTGTGAGTTTGAATGTATCTTCATAGGAATGAGTTGTGTGGTCAAATTACTGCTCATTTAGGCTTCAGGAGGACATCCTGAACTAAATACATGTTGAAGTGTGGGCATAAGTCCTTTGGTTTAGACGTGACACTCAATTTGAGTTTTTATTGCTTTAAATGCATTTTCAGCCCGAGCTGAGCACGTTTTGAGTTTGAATGTATCTTTATAGGAATGAGTTGTGTGGTCAAATTAATGCTCATATAGGCTTCAGGAGGTCATCTTGAACAAAATACATGTTGAAGTGTGTGCATATAGGCGTGACACACAATTCGAGTTTTTATTGCTTTAAATGCATTTTCAGCCCGAGCTGAGTGCGCTTTCTGACTTTGAATGTATCTTCATAGGAATGAGTTGTGTAGTCAAATTAATGCTCATTTAGGCTTCAGGAGGCCATCCTGAACAAAATACATGTTGAAGTGGTGCATAAGTCCTTTGGTTTAGGCGTGACACTCAATTTGAGTTTTTATTGCTTTAAATGCATTTTCAGCCCGAGCAGAGCACGTTTTGTGAGTTTAAATGTATCTTCATAGGAATGAGTTGTGTGGTCAAATTATTGCTCATTTAGGCTTCAGGAGGTCATCCTGAACAAAATACATGTTGAAGTGTGTGCATAAGTCCTTTGGTTTAGGTGTGACACACAATTCGAGTTTTTATTGCTTTAAATGCATTTTCAGCCCGAGCTGAGTGCGCTTTCTGACTTTGAATGTATCTTCATAGGAATGAGTTGTGTAGTCAAATTAATGCTCATTTAGGCTTCAGGAGGCCATCCTGAACAAAATACATGTTGAAGTGGTGCATAAGTCCTTTGGTTTAGGCGTGACACTCAATTTGAGTTTTTATTGCTTTAAATGCATTTTCAGCCCGAGCAGAGCACGTTTTGTGAGTTTAAATGTATCTTCATAGGAATGAGTTGTGTGGTCAAATTATTGCTCATTTAGGCTTCAGGAGGTCATCCTGAACAAAATACATGTTGAAGTGTGTGCATAAGTCCTTTGGTTTAGATGTGACACTCAATTTGAGTTTTTATTGCTTTAAATGCATTTTCAGCCCGACCTGAGCGCGCTTTCTGACTTTGAATGTATCTTCATAGGAATGAGTTTTGTAGTCAAATTAATGCTCATTTAGGCTTCAGGAGGCCATCCTGAACAAAATACATGTTGAAGTGTGTGCATAAGTCCTTTGGTTTAGGCGTGACACTCAATTTGAGTTTTAATTGCTTTAAATGCATTTTCAGCCCGAGCTGAGCACGTTTTGTGAGTTTGAATGTATCTCCATAGGAATGAGTTGTGTGGTCAAATTAATGCTCATATAGGCTTCAGGAGGCCATCCTGAACAAAATATATGTTGAAGTGTGTGCATCAGTCCTTTGGTTTAGGCGTGACACTCAATTTGAGTTTTTATTGCTTTAAATGCATTTTTTGCCGAGCTGAGCACGTTTTTTGAGTTTGAATGTATCTTTATAGGAATGAGTTGTGTAGTCAAATTACTGCTCATTTAGGCTTCAGGGGGACATCCTGAACTAAATACATGTTGAAGTGTAAGCATAAGTCCTTTGGTTTAGGCGTGACACTCAATTTGAGTTTTTATTGCTTTAAATGCATTTTCAGCCCGAGCTGAGCGCGCTTTCTGACTTTGAATGTATCTTCATAGGAATGAGTTGCGTAGTCAAAATAATGATCATTTAGGCTTCAGGAGGCCATCCTGAACAAAACACATGTTGAAGTGTGTGCATCAGTCCTTTGGTTTAGGCGTGACACTCAATTTGAGTTTTTATTGCTTTAAATGCGTTTTTTGCCAAGCTGAGCACGTTTTTTGAGTTTGAATGTATCTTCATAGGAATGAGTTGTGTGATCAAAACAATGCTCATTTAGGCTTCAGGAGGACATCCTGAACTCAGTACATGTTGAAGTGTGTGCATAAGTCCTTTGGTTTGGGCGTGACAGTCAATTTGAGTTTTTATTGCTTTAAATGCATTTTCAGGCCGAGCTGAGCACGTTTTGTGAGTTTGAATGTATCTTCATAGGAATGAGTTGTATGGTCAAATTAATGCTCATTTAGGCTTCAGGAGGTCATCCTGAACAAAATACATGTTGAAGTGTGTGCATAAGTCCTTTGGTTTAGGCGTGACACTCAATTTGAGTTTTTATTGCTTTAAATGCATTTTCAGCCCGAGCTGAGCACGTTTTTTGAGTTTGAATGTATCTTCATAGGAATGAGTTGTGTGATCAAAACAATGCTCATTTAGGCTTCAGGAGGACATCCTGAACTCAGTACATGTTGAAGTGCGTGCATAAGTCCTTTGGTTTAGGCGTGACACTCAATTTGAGTTTTTATTGCTTTAAATGCATTTTCAGCCCGACCTGAGCGCGCTTTCTGACTTTGAATGTATCTTCATAGGAATGAGTTGTGTAGTCAAATTAATGCTCATTTAGGCTTCAGGAGGACATCCTGAACTAAATACATGTTGAAGTGTGTGCAAAAGTCCTTTGTTTTGGGCGTGACACTCAATTTGAGTTTTTATTGCTTTAAATGCATTTTCAGGCCGAGCTGAGCACGTTTTGTGACTTTGAATGTATCTTCATTGGAATGAGTTGTGTAGTCAAATTAATGCTCATTTAGGCTTCAGGAGGCCATCCTGAACAAAAGACATGTTGAAGTGTGTGCATCAGTCCTTTGGTTTAGGCGTGACACTCAATATGAGTTTTTATTGCTTTAAATGCATTTTCAGCCCGAGCTGAGCGCGCTTTCTGACTTTGAATGTATCTTCATACGAATGAGTTGTGTAGTCAAATTAATGATCATTTCGGCTTCAGGAGGCCATCCTGAACAAAACACATGTTGAAGTGTGTGCATCAGTCCTTTGGTTTAGGCGTGACACTCAATTTGAGTTTTTATTGCTTTAAATGCATTTTCAGCCCGAGCTGAGCACGTTTTGTGACTTTGAATGTATCTTCATTGGAATGAGTTGTGTGGTCAAATTAATGCTCATTTAGGCTTCAGGTGGTCATCCTGAACTAAATACATGTTGAAGTGTGTGCATAAGTCCTTTGGTTTAGGCGTGACACTCAATTTGAGTTTTTATTGCTTTAAATTAAATGCATTTTCAGCCCGAGCTGAGCGCGCTTTCTGACTTTGAATGTATCTTCATAGGAATGAGTTGTGTGGTGAAATTATTGCTGATTTAGGCTTCAGGAGGTCATCCTGAACAAAATACATGTTGAAGTGTGGGCATAAGTCCTTTGGTTTAGGCGTGACACTCAATTTGAGTTTTTATTGCTTTAAATTAAATGCATTTTCAGCCCGAGCTGAGCGCGCTTTCTGACTTTGAATGTATCTTCATAGGAATGAGTTGTGTGGTCAAATTAATGCTCATTTAGGCTTCAGGTGGTCATCCTGAACAAAATACATGTTGAAGTGTGTGCATAAGTCCTTTGGTTTAGGTATGACACTCAATTTGAGTTTTTATTGCTTTAAATGCATTTTCAGCCCGAGCTGAGCGCGTTTTGTGAGTTTGAATGTATCTTCATAGGAATGAGTTGTGTGGTCAAATTAATGCTTATTTAGGCTTCAGGAGGTCATCCTGAATAAAATACATGTTGAAGTGTGTGCATAAGTCCTTTGGTTTAGGCGTGACACTCAATTTGAGTTTTTATTGCTTTAAATGCATTTTCAGCCCGAGCTAAGCAAGTTTTGTGAGTTTAAATGTATCTTCATAGGAATGAGTTGTGTAGTCAAATCAATGCTCATATGGGGTTCAGAGGGTCATCCTGAACAAAATACATGTTGAAGTGTGTGCATAAGTCCTTTGGTTTAGGTGTGACACTCAATTTGAGTTTTTATTGCTTTAAATGCATTTTCAGCCCGAGCTGAGCGCGTTTTGTGAGTTTGAATGTATCGTCATAGGAATGAGTTGTGTGGTCAAATTAATGCTTATTTAGGCTTCAGGAGGTCATCCTGAACAAAATACATGTTGAAGTGTGTGCATAAGTCCTTTGGTTTAGGCGTGACACTCAATTTGAGTTTTTATTGCTTTAAATGCATTTTCAGCCCGAGCTGAGCACGTTTTGTGAGTTTGAATGTATCTTCATAGGAATGAGTTGTGTAGTCAAATTAATGCTCATATGGGCTTCGGGAGGTCATCCTGAACAAAATACATGTTGAAGTGTGTGCATAAGTCCTTTGGTTTAGGCGTGACACTCAATTTGAGTTTTTATTGCTTTAAATGCATTTTCAGCCCGAGCTGAGCACGTTTTGTGAGTTTGAATGTATCTTCATAGGAATGAGTTGTGTAGTCAAATTAATGCTCATATGGGCTTCGGGAGGTCATCCTGAACAAAATACATGTTGAAGTGTGTGCATAAGTCCTTTGGTTTAGGTGTGACACTCAATTTGAGTTTTTATTGCTTTAAATGCATTTTCAGCCCGAGCTGAGCACGTTTTGTGAGTTTGAATGTATCTTCATAGGAATGAGTTGTGTGGTCAAATTAATGCTCATTTAGGCTTCAGGTGGTCATCCTGAACTAAATACATGTTGAAGTGTGTGCATAAGTCCTTTGGTTTAGGCGTGACACTCAATTTGAGTTTTTATTGCTTTAAATTAAATGCATTTTCAGCCCGAGCTGAGCGCGCTTTCTGACTTTGAATGTATCTTCATAGGAATGAGTTGTGTGGTCAAATTAATGCTCATTTAGGCGTCAGGTGGTCATCCTGAACAAAATACATGTTGAAGTGTGTGCATAAGTCCTTTGGTTTAGGCGTGACACTCAATTTGAGTTTTTATTGCTTTAAATGCATTTTCAGCCCGAGCTGAGCACGTTTTCTGAGTTTGAATGTATCTTCATAGGAATGAGTTGTGTGGTCAAATTAATGCTCATTTAGGCGTCAGGCTGTCATCCTGAACTAAATACATGTTGAAGTGTGTGCATAAGTCCTTTGGTTTAGGCGTGACACTCAATTTGAGTTTTTATTGCTTTAAATGCATTTTCAGGCCGAGCAGAGCACGTTTTGTGTGTTTGAATGTATCTTCATAGGAATGAGTTGTGTGGTCAAATTAATGCTCATTTAGGCTTCAGGTGGTCATCCTGAACTAAATACATGTTGAAGTGTGTGCATAAGTCCTTTGGTTTAGGCGTGACACTCAATTTGAGTTTTTATTGCTTTAAATGCATTTTCAGCCCGAGCTGAGCACGTTTTGTGAGTTTGAATGTATCTTTATAGGAATGAGTTGTGTAGTCAAATTAATGCTCATATGGGCTTCAGGAGGTCATCCTGAACAAAATACATGTTGAAGTGTGTGCATGAGTCCTTTGGTTTAGGTGTGACACTCAATTTGAGTTTTTATTGCTTTAAATGCATTTTCAGCCCGAGTTGAGCACGTTTTGTGAGTTTGAATGTATCTTCATAGGAATGAGTTGTGTAGTCAAATTAATGCTCATATGGGCTTCAGGAGGTCATCCTGAACAAAATACATGTTGAAGTGTGTGCATGAGTCCTTTGGTTTAGGTGTGACACTCAATTTGAGTTTTTATTGCTTTAAATTAAATGCATTTTCAGCCCGAGCTGAGCGCGCTTTCTGACTTTGAATGTATCTTCATAGGAATGAGTTGTGTGGTCAAATTAATGCTCATTTAGGCGTCAGGTGGTCATCCTGAACAAAATACATGTTGAAGTGTGTGCATAGGTCCTTTGGTTTAGGCGTGACACTCAATTTGAGTTTTTATTGCTTTAAATGCATTTTCAGCCCGAGCTGAGCACGTTTTGTGAGTTTGAATGTATCTTCATAGGAATGAGTTGTGTAGTCAAATTAATGCTCATATGGGCTTCAGGATGTCATCCTGAACTAAATACATGTTGAAGTGTGTGCATAAGTCCTTTGGTTTAGGCGTGACACTCAATTTGAGTTTTTATTGCTTTAAATGCATTTTCAGCCCGAGCTGAGCACGTTTTGTGAGTTTGAATGTATCTTCATAGGAATGAGTTGTGTGGTCAAATTAATGCTCATATGGGCTTCAGGAGGTCATCCTGAACAAAATACATGTTGAAGTGTGTGCATAAGTCCTTTGGTTTAGGTGTGACACTCAATTTGAGTTTTTATTGCTTTAAATGCATTTTCAGCCCAAGCTGAGCACGTTTTGTGAGTTTGAATGTATCTTCATAGGAATGAGTTGTGTGGTCAAATTAATGCTCATTTAGGCTTCAGGTGGTCATCCTGAACTAAATACATGTTGAAGTGTGTGCATAAGTCCTTTGGTTTAGGCGTGACACTCAATTTGAGTTTTTATTGCTTTAAATTAAATGCATTTTCAGCCCGAGCTGAGCGCGCTTTCTGACTTTGAATGTATCTTCATAGGAATGAGTTGTGCGGTCAAATTAATTCTGATTTAGGCTTCAGGAGGTCATCCTGAACAAAATACATGTTGAAGTGTGTGCATAAGTCCTTTGGTTTAGGCTTGACACTCAATTTGAGTTTTTATTGCTTTAAATGCATTTTCAGCCCGAGCTGAGCACGTTTTGTGAGTTTGAATGTATCTTCATAGGAATGAGTTGTGTGGTCAAATTAATGCTCATTTAGGCGTCAGGTGGTCATCCTGAACAAAATACATGTTGAAGTGTGTGCATAAGTCCTTTGGTTTAGGCGTGACACTCAATTTGAGTTTTTATTGCTTTAAATGCATTTTCATTCGAGCTGAGCACGTTTTGTGAGTTTGAATGTATCTTCATAGGAATGAGTTGTGTGGTCAAATTAATGCTCATATGGGCTTCAGGAGGTCATCCTGAACAAAATACATGTTGAAGCGTGTGCATAAGTCCTTTGGTTTAGGTGTGACACTCAATTTGAGTTTTTATTGCTTTAAATGCATTTTCAGCCCGAGCTGAGCACGTTTTTTGAGTTTGAATGTATCTTCATAGGAATGAGTTGTGTGGTCAAATTATTGCTCATTTAGGCTTCAGGAGGTCATCCTGAACAAAATACATGTTGGAGTGTGTGCATAAGTCCTTTGGTTTAGGCGTGACACTCAATTTGAGTTTTTATTGCTTTAAATGCATTTTCAGCCCGAGCTGAGCACGTTTTGTGAGTTTGAATGTATCTTCATAGAATGAGTTGTGTGGTCAAATTAATGCTCATTTAGGCTTCAGGTGGTCATCCTGAACAAAATACATGTTGAAGTGTGTGCATAAGTCCTTTGGTTTAGGCGTGACATTCAATTTGAGTTTTTATTGCTTTAAATGCATTTTTAGCCCGAGCTGAGCATGTTTTGTGAGTTTGAATGTATCTTCATAGGAATGAGTTGTGTGGTCAAATTAATGCTCATTTAGGCTTCAGGTGGTCATCCTGAACTAAATACATGTTGAAGTGTGTGCATAAGTCCTTTGGTTTAGGTGTGACACTCAATTTGAGTTTTTATTGCTTTAAATGCATTTTCAGCCCGAGCTGAGCGCGTTTTGTGAGTTTGAATGTATCTTCATAGGAATGAGTTGTGTTGTCAAAATCATGCTTATTTAGGCTTCAGGAGGTCATCCTGAACAAAATACATGTTGAAGTGTGTGCATAAGTCCTTTGGTTTAGGCGTGACACTCAATTTGAGTTTTTATTGCTTTAAATTAAATGCATTTTCAGCCCGAGCTGAGCGCGCTTTCTGACTTTGAATGTATCTTCATAGGAATGAGTTGTGTGGTCAAATTAATGCTCATTTAGGCGTCAGGTGGTCATCGTGAACAAAATACATGTTGAAGTGTGTGCATAAGTCCTTTGGTTTAGGCGTGACACTCAATTTGAGTTTTTATTGCTTTAAATGCATTTTCAGCCTGAGCTGAGCACGTTTTGTGAGTTTGAATGTATCTTTATAGGAATGAGTTGTGTAGTCAAATTAATGCTCATTTAGGCGTCAGGTGGTCATCCTGAACAAAATACATGTTGAAGTGTGTGCATAAGTCCTTTGGTTTAGGCGTGACACTCAATTTGAGTTTTTATCACTTTAAATGCATTTTCAGCCCGAGCTGAGCACGTTTTTTGAGTTTGAATGTATCTTCATAGGAATGAGTTGTGTAGTCAAATTAATGCTCATTTAGGCTTCAGGTGGTCATCCTGAACTAAATACATGTTGAAGTGTGTGCATAAGTCCTTTGGTTTAGGCGTGACACTCAATTTGAGTTTTTATTGCTTTAAATTAAATGCATTTTCAGCCCGAGCTGAGCGCGCTTTCTGACTTTGAATGTATCTTCATAGGAATGAGTTGTGTGGTCAAATTAATGCTCATTTAGGCGTCAGGTGGTCATCCTGAACAAAATACATGTTGAAGTGTGTGCATAAGTCCTTTGGTTTAGGCGTGACACTCAATTTGAGTTTTTATTGCTTTAAATGCATTTTCAGCCCGAGCTGAGCACGTTTTGTGAGTTTGAATGTATCTTCATAGGAATGAGTTGTGTAGTCAGATTAATGCTCATATGGGCTTCAGGAGGTCATCCTGAACAAAATACATGTTAAAGTGTGTGCATAAGTCTTTGGTTTAGGCGTGACATTCAATTTGAGTTTTTATTGCTTTAAATGCATTTTCAGCCCGAGCTGAGCATGTTTTGTGAGTTTGAATGTATCTTCATAGGAATGAGTTGTGTGGTCAAATTAATGCTCATTTAGGCTTCAGGTGGTCATCCTGAACAAAATACATGTTGAAGTGTGTGCATAAGTCCTTTGGTTTAGGTGTGACACTCAATTTGAGTTTTTATTGCTTTAAATGCATTTTCAGCCCGAGCTGAGCGCGTTTTGTGAGTTTGAATGTATCTTCATAGGAATGAGTTGTGTGGTCAAATTAATGCTTATTTAGGCTTCAGGAGGTCATCCTGAACAAAATACATGTTGAAGCGTGTGCATAAGTCCTTTGGTTTAGGCGTGACACTCAATTTGAGTTTTTATTGCTTTAAATGCATTTTCAGCCCGAGCTGAGCACGTTTTGTGAGTTTGAATGTATCTTCATAGGAATGAGTTGTGTGGTCAAATTAATGCTCATTTAGGCGTCAGGTGGTCATCCTGAACAAAATACATGTTGAAGTGTGTGCATAAGTCCTTTGGTTTAGGCGTGTCACTCAATTTGAGTTTTTATTGCTTTAAATTCATTTTCAGCCCGAGCTGAGCACGTTTTGTGTGTTTGAATGTATCTTCATAGGAATGAGTTGTGTGGTCAAATTAATGCTCATATGGGCTTCAGGAGGTCATCCTGAACAAAATACATGTTGAAGTGTGTGCATAAGTCCTTTGGTTTAGGCGTGACACTCAATTTGAGCTTTTATTGCTTTAAATGCATTTTCAGCCCGAGTTGAGCACGTTTTGTGAGTTTGAATGTATCTTCATAGGAATGAGTTGTGTGGTCAAATTAATGCTCATTTAGGCTTCAGGTGGTCATCGTGAACAAAATACATGTTGAATTGTGTTCATAAGTCCTTAGATTTAGGCGTGACACTCAATTTGAGTTTTTATTGCTTTAAATGCATTTTCAGCCCGAGCTGAGCACGTTTTGTGAGTTTGAATGTATCTTCATAGGAATGAGTTGTGTGGTCAAATTAATGCTCATTTAGGCTTCAGGTGGTCATCCTGAACTAAATACATGTTGAAGTGTGGGCATAAGTCCTTTGGTTTAGGCGTGACACTCAATTTGAGTTTTTATTGCTTTAAATGCATTTTCAGCCCGAGCTGAGCACGTTTTGTGAGTTTGAATGTATCTTCATAGGAATGAGTTGTGTGGTCAAATTAATGCTCATTTAGGCTTCAGGTGGTCATCCTGAACAAAATACATGTTGAAGTGTGTGCATAAGTCCTTTGGTTTAGGCGTGACATTCAATTTGAGTTTTTATTGCTTTAAATGCATTTTCAGCCCGAGCTGAGCAAGTTTTGTGAGTTTGAATGTATCTTCATAGGAATGAGTTGTGTGGTCAAATTAATGCTCATTTAGGCTTCAGGTGGTCATCCTGAACAAAATACATGTTGACGTGTGTGCATAAGTCCTTTGGTTTAGGTGTGACACTCAATTTGAGTTTTTATTGCTTTAAATGCATTTTCAGCCCGAGTTGAGCACGTTTTGTGAGTTTGAAAATATCTTCATAGGAATGAGTTGTGTGGTCAAATTAATGCTCATTTAGGCTTCAGGTGGTCATCCTGAACTAAATACATGTTGAAGTGTGTGCATAAGTCCTTTGGTTTAGGCGTGACACTCAATTTGAGTTTTTATTGCTTTAAATGCATTTTCAGCCCGAGCTGAGCACGTTTTGTGAGTTTGAATGTTTCTTCATAGGAATGAGTTGTGTAGTCAAATTAATGCTCATATGGGCTTCAGGAGGTCATCCTGAACAAAATACATGTTGAAGTGTGTGCATAAGTCCTTTGGTTTAGGTGTGACACTCAATTTGAGTTTTTATTGCTTTAAATGCATTTTCAGCCCGAGTTGAGCACGTTTTGTGAGTTTGAAAATATCTTCATAGGAATGAGTTGTGTGGTCAAATTAATGCTCATTTAGGCTTCAGGTGGTCATCCTGAACTAAATACATGTTGAAGTGTGTGCATAAGTCCTTTGGTTTAGGCGTGACACTCAATTTGAGTTTTTATTGCTTTAAATGCATTTTCAGCCCGAGCTGAGCACGTTTTGTGAGTTTGAATGTTTCTTCATAGGAATGAGTTGTGTAGTCAAATTAATGCTCATATGGGCTTCAGGAGGTCATCCTGAACAAAATACATGTTGAAGTGTGTGCATAAGTCCTTTGGTTTAGGCGTGACACTCAATTTGAGTTTTTATTGCTTTAAATGCATTTTCAGCCCGAGCTGAGCACGTTTTGTGAGTTTGAATGTATCTTCATAGGAATGAGTTGTGTAGTCAAATTAATGCTCATTTAGGCTTCAGGTGGTCATCCTGAACTAAATACATGTTGAAGTGTGTGCATAAGTCCTTTGGTTTAGGCGTGACACTCAATTTGAGTTTTTATTGCTTTAAATTAAATGCATTTTCAGCCCGAGCTGAGCGCGCTTTCTGACTTTGAATGTATCTTCATAGGAATGAGTTGTGTGGTCAAATTAATGCTCATTTAGGCTTCAGGAGGTCATCCTGAACAAAATACATGTTAAAGTGTGTGCATAAGTCCTTAGATTTAGGCGTGACACTCAATTTGAGTTTTTATTGCTTTAAATGCATTTTCAGCCCGAGCTGAGCACGTTTTGTGAGTTTGAATGTATCTTCATAGGAATGAGTTGTGTGGTCAAATTAATGCTCATTTAGGCTTCAGGTGGTCATCCTGAACAAAATACATGTTGAAGTGTGTGCATAAGTCCTTTGGTTTAGGCGTGACATTCAATTTGAGTTTTTATTGCTTTAAATGCATTTTCAGCCCGAGCTGAGCACGTTTTGTGAGTTTGAATGTATCTTCATAGGAATGAGTTGTGTGGTCAAATTAATGCTCATTTAGGCTTCAGGTGGTCATCCTGAACAAAATACATGTTGAAGTGTGTGCATAAGTCCTTTGGTTTAGGCGTGACACTCAATTTGAGTTTTTATTGCTTTAAATGCATTTTCAGCCCGAGCTGAGCACGTTTTGTGAGTTTGAATGTATCTTCATAGAATGAGTTGTGTGGTCAAATTAATGCTCATTTAGGCTTCAGGAGGTCATCCTGAACAAAATACATGTTGAAGTGTGTGCATAAGTCCTTTGGTTTAGGCGTGACACTCAATTTGAGTTTTTATTGCTTTAAATGCATTTTCAGCCCGAGCTGAGCACGTTTTGTGAGTTTGAATGTATCTTCATAGGAATGAGTTGTGTGGTCAAATTAATGCTCATTTAGGCTTCAGGTGGTCATCCTGAACAAAATACATGTTGAAGTGTGTGCATAAGTCCTTTGGTTTAGGCGTGACATTCAATTTGAGTTTTTATTGCTTTAAATGCATTTTCAGCCCGAGCTGAGCATGTTTTGTGAGTTTGAATGTATCTTCATAGGAATGAGTTGTGTGGTCAAATTAATGCTCATTTAGGCTTCAGGTGGTCATCCTGAACAAAACACATGTTGACGTGTGTGCATAAGTCCTTTGGTTTAGGTGTGACACTCAATTTGAGTTTTTATTGCTTTAAATGCATTTTCAGCCCGAGTTGAGCACGTTTTGTGAGTTTGAAAATATCTTCATAGGAATGAGTTGTGTGGTCAAATTAATGCTCATTTAGGCTTCAGGTGGTCATCCTGAACTAAATACATGTTGAAGTGTGTGCATAAGTCCTTTGGTTTAGGCGTGACACTCAATTTGAGTTTTTATTGCTTTAAATGCATTTTCAGCCCGAGCTGAGCACGTTTTGTGAGTTTGAATGTTTCTTCATAGGAATGAGTTGTGTAGTCAAATTAATGCTCATATGGGCTTCAGGAGGTCATCCTGAACAAAATACATGTTGAAGTGTGTGCATAAGTCCTTTGGTTTAGGTGTGACACTCAATTTGAGTTTTTATTGCTTTAAATGCATTTTCAGCCCGAGTTGAGCACGTTTTGTGAGTTTGAAAATATCTTCATAGGAATGAGTTGTGTGGTCAAATTAATGCTCATTTAGGCTTCAGGTGGTCATCCTGAACTAAATACATGTTGAAGTGTGTGCATAAGTCCTTTGGTTTAGGCGTGACACTCAATTTGAGTTTTTATTGCTTTAAATGCATTTTCAGCCCGAGCTGAGCACGTTTTGTGAGTTTGAATGTTTCTTCATAGGAATGAGTTGTGTAGTCAAATTAATGCTCATATGGGCTTCAGGAGGTCATCCTGAACAAAATACATGTTGAAGTGTGTGCATAAGTCCTTTGGTTTAGGTGTGACACTCAATTTGAGTTTTTATTGCTTTAAATGCATTTTCAGCCCGAGCTGAGCACGTTTTGTGAGTTTGAATGTATCTTCATAGGAATGAGTTGTGTAGTCAAATTAATGCTCATTTAGGCTTCAGGTGGTCATCCTGAACTAAATACATGTTGAAGTGTGTGCATAAGTCCTTTAGTTTAGGCGTGACACTCAATTTGAGTTTTTATTGCTTTAAATTAAATGCATTTTCAGCCCGAGCTGAGCGCGCTTTCTGACTTTGAATGTATCTTCATAGGAATGAGTTGTGTGGTCAAATTAATGCTCATTTAGGCGTCAGGTGGTCATCCTGAACAAAATACATGTTGAAGTGTGTGCATAAGTCCTTTGGTTTAGGCGTGACACTCAATTTGAGTTTTTATTGCTTTAAATGCATTTTCAGCCCGAGCTGAGCACGTTTTGTGAGTTTGAATGTATCTTCATAGGAATGAGTTGTGTAGTCAAATTAATGCTCATATGGGCTTCAGGAGGTCATCCTGAACAAAATACATGTTGAAGTGTGTGCATAAGTCCTTTGGTTTAGGCGTGACATTCAATTTGAGTTTTTATTGCTTTAAATGCATTTTCAGCCCGAGCTGAGCATGTTTTGTGAGTTTGAATGTATCTTCATAGGAATGAGTTGTGTGGTCAAATTAATGCTCATTTAGGCTTCAGGTGGTCATCCTGAACAAAATACATGTTGAAGTGTGTGCATAAGTCCTTTGGGTTAGGCGTGACACTCAATTTGAGTTTTTATTGCTTTAAATGCATTTTCAGCCCGAGCTGAGCACGTTTTGTGAGTTTGAATGTATCTTTATAGGAATGAGTTGTGTAGTCAAATTAATGCTCATTTAGGCGTCAGGTGGTCATCCTGAACAAAATACATGTTGAAGTGTGTGCATAAGTCCTTTGGTTTAGGCGTGACACTCAATTTGAGTTTTTATTGCTTTAAATGCATTTTCAGCCCGAGCTGAGCACGTTTTGTGAGTTTGAATGTATCTTCATAGGAATGAGTTGTGTAGTCAAATTAATGCTCATTTAGGCTTCAGGTGGTCATCCTGAACTAAATACATGTTGAAGTGTGTGCATAAGTCCTTTGGTTTAGGCGTGACACTCAATTTGAGTTTTTATTGCTTTAAATTAAATGCATTTTCAGCCCGAGCTGAGCGCGCTTTCTGACTTTGAATGTATCTTCATAGGAATGAGTTGTGTGGTCAAATTAATGCTCATTTAGGCTTCAGGAGGTCATCCTGAACAAAATACATGTTAAAGTGTGTGCATAAGTCCTTTGGTTTAGGCGTGACACTCAATTTGAGCTTTTATTGCTTTAAATGCATTTTCAGCCCGAGTTGAGCACGTTTTGTGAGTTTGAATGTATCTTCATAGGAATGAGTTGTGTGGTCAAATTAATGCTCATTTAGGCTTCAGGTGGTCATCGTGAACAAAATACATGTTGAAGTGTGTGCATAAGTCCTTAGATTTAGGCGTGACACTCAATTTGAGTTTTTATTGCTTTAAATGCATTTTCAGCCCGAGCTGAGCACGTTTTGTGAGTTTGAATGTATCTTCATAGGAATGAGTTGTGTGGTCAAATTAATGCTCATTTAGGCTTCAGGTGGTCATCCTGAACTAAATACATGTTGAAGTGTGGGCATAAGTCCTTTGGTTTAGGCGTGACACTCAATTTGAGTTTTTATTGCTTTAAATGCATTTTCAGCCCGAGCTGAGTGTGTTTTGTGAGTTTGAATGTATCTTCATAGGAATGAGTTGTGTGGTCAAATTAATGCTCATTTAGGCTTCAGGTGGTCATCCTGAACAAAATACATGTTGAAGTGTGTGCATAAGTCCTTTGGTTTAGGCGTGACATTCAATTTGAGTTTTTATTGCTTTAAATGCATTTTCAGCCCGAGCTGAGCATGTTTTGTGAGTTTGAATGTATCTTCATAGGAATGAGTTGTGTGGTCAAATTAATGCTCATTTAGGCTTCAGGTGGTCATCCTGAACTAAATACATGTTGAAGTGTGTGCATAAGTCCTTTGGTTTAGGCGTGACACTCAATTTGAGTTTTTATTGCTTTAAATGCATTTTCAGCCCGAGCTGAGCACGTTTTGTGAGTTTGAATGTTTCTTCATAGGAATGAGTTGTGTAGTCAAATTAATGCTCATATGGGCTTCAGGAGGTCATCCTGAACAAAATTCATGTTGAAGTGTGTGCATAAGTCCTTTGGTTTAGGTGTGACACTCAATTTGAGTTTTTATTGCTTTAAATGCATTTTCAGCCCGAGCTGAGCACGTTTTGTGAGTTTGAATGTATCTTCATAGGAATGAGTTGTGTGGTCAAATTAATGCTCATTTAGGCTTCAGGTGGTCATCCAGAACTAAATACATGTTGAAGTGTGTGCATAAGTCCTTTGGTTTAGGCGTGGCACTCAATTTGAGTTTTTATTGCTTTAAATTAAATGCATTTTCAGCCCGAGCTGAGCGCGCTTTCTGACTTTGGATGTATCTTCATAGGAATGAGTTGTGTGGTGAAATTATTGCTGATTTAGGCTTCAGGAGGTCATCCTGAACAAAATACATGTTGAAGTGTGTGCATAAGTCCTTTGGTTTAGGCGTGACACTCAATTTGAGTTTTTATTGCTTTAAATGCATTTTCAGCCCGAGCTGAGCACGTTTTGTGAGTTTGAATGTATCTTCATAGAAATGAGTTGTGTGGTCAAATTAATGCTCATTTAGGCTTCAGGTGGTCATCCTGAACTAAATACATGTTGAAGTGTGTGCATAAGTCCTTTGGTTTAGGCGTGACACTCAATTTGAGTTTTTATTGCTTTAAATGCATTTTCAGCCCGAGCTGAGCATGTTTTGTGAGTTTGAATGTATCTTCATAGGAATGAGTTGTGTGGTCAAATTAATGCTCATTTAGGCTTCAGGTGGTCATCCTGAACTAAATACATGTTGAAGTGTGTGCATAAGTCCTTTGGTTTAGGCGTGACACTCAATTTGAGTTTTTATTGCTTTAAATGCATTTTCAGCCCGAGCTGAGCACGTTTTGTGAGTTTGAATGTTTCTTCATAGGAATGAGTTGTGTAGTCAAATTAATGCTCATATGGGCTTCAGGAGGTCATCCTGAACAAAATACATGTTGAAGTGTGTGCATAAGTCCTTTGGTTTAGGTGTGACACTCAATTTGAGTTTTTATTGCTTTAAATGCATTTTCAGCCCGAGCTGAGCACGTTTTGTGAGTTTGAATGTATCTTCATAGGAATGAGTTGTGTGGTCAAATTAATGCTCATTTAGGCTTCAGGTGGTCATCCAGAACTAAATACATGTTGAAGTGTGTGCATAAGTCCTTTGGTTTAGGCGTGACACTCAATTTGAGTTTTTATTGCTTTAAATTAAATGCATTTTCAGCCCGAGCTGAGCGCGCTTTCTGACTTTGGATGTATCTTCATAGGAATGAGTTGTGTGGTGAAATTATTGCTGATTTAGGCTTCAGGAGGTCATCCTGAACAAAATACATGTTGAAGTGTGTGCATAAGTCCTTTGGTTTAGGCGTGACACTCAATTTGAGTTTTTATTGCTTTAAATGCATTTTCAGCCCGAGCTGAGCACGTTTTGTGAGTTTGAATGTATCTTCATAGAAATGAGTTGTGTGGTCAAATTAATGCTCATTTAGGCTTCAGGTGGTCATCCTGAACTAAATACATGTTGAAGTGTGTGCATAAGTCCTTTGGTTTAGGCGTGACACTCAATTTGAGTTTTTATTGCTTTAAATGCATTTTCAGCCCGAGCTGAGCACGTTTTGTGTGTTTGAATGTATCTTTATAGGAATGAGTTGTATAGTCAAATTAATGCTCATATGGGCTTCAGGAGGTCATCCTGAACAAAATACATGTTGAAGTGTGTGCATAAGTCCTTTGGTTTAGGTGTGACACTCAATTTGAGTTTTTATTGCTTTAAATGCATTTTCAGCCCAGGCTGAGCACGTTTTGTGAGTTTGAATGTATCTTCATAGGAATGAGTTTTGTAGTCAAATTAATGCTCATTTAGGCTTCAGGTGGTCATCCTGAACTAAATACATGTTGAAGTGTGTGCATAAGTCCTTTGGTTTAGGCGTGACACTCAATTTGAGTTTTTATTGCTTTAAATTAAATGCATTTTCAGCCCGAGCTGAGCGCGCTTTCTGACTTTGAATGTATCTTCATAGGAATGAGTTGTGTGGTCAAATTAATGCTCATTTAGGCGTCAGGTGGTCATCCTGAACAAAATACATGTTGAAGTGTGTGCATAAGTCCTTTGGTTTAGGCGTGACACTCAATTTGAGTTTTTATTGCTTTAAATGCATTTTCAGCCCGAGCTGAGCACGTTTTGTGAGTTTGAATGTATCTTCATAGGAATGAGTTGTGTAGTCAAATTAATGCTCATATGGGCTTCAGGAGGTCATCCTGAACAAAATACATGTTGAAGTGTGTGCATAAGTCCTTTGGTTTAGGCGTGACATTCAATTTGAGTTTTTATTGCTTTAAATGCATTTTCAGCCCGAGCTGAGCATGTTTTGTGAGTTTGAATGTATCTTCATAGGAATGAGTTGTGTGGTCAAATTAATGCTCATTTAGGCTTCAGGTGGTCATCCTGAACAAAATACATGTTGAAGTGTGTGCATAAGTCCTTTGGTTTAGGTGTGACACTCAATTTGAGTTTTTATTGCTTTAAATGCATTTTCAGCCCGAGCTGAGCGCGTTTTGTGAGTTTGAATGTATCTTCATAGGAATGAGTTGTGTGGTCAAATTAATGCTTATTTAGGCTTCAGGAGGTCATCCTGAACAAAATACATGTTGAAGTGTGTGCATAAGTCCTTTGGTTTAGGCGTGACACTCAATTTGAGTTTTTATTGCTTTAAATTAAATGCATTTTCAGCCCGAGCTGAGCGCGCTTTCTGACTTTGAATGTATCTTCATAGGAATGAGTTGTGTGGTCAAATTAATGCTCATTTAGGCTTCAGGAGGTCATCCTGAACAAAATACATGTTAAAGTGTGTGCATAAGTCCTTTGGTTTAGGCGTGACACTCAATTTGAGCTTTTATTGCTTTAAATGCATTTTCAGCCCGAGTTGAGCACGTTTTGTGAGTTTGAATGTATCTTCATAGGAATGAGTTGTGTGGTCAAATTAATGCTCATTTAGGCTTCAGGTGGTCATCGTGAACAAAATACATGTTGAAGTGTGTGCATAAGTCCTTAGATTTAGGCGTGACACTCAATTTGAGTTTTTATTGCTTTAAATGCATTTTCAGCCCGAGCTGAGCACGTTTTGTGAGTTTGAATGTATCTTCATAGGAATGAGTTGTGTGGTCAAATTAATGCTCATTTAGGCTTCAGGTGGTCATCCTGAACTAAATACATGTTGAAGTGTGGGCATAAGTCCTTTGGTTTAGGCGTGACACTCAATTTGAGTTTTTATTGCTTTAAATGCATTTTCAGCCCGAGCTGAGCACGTTTTGTGAGTTTGAATGTATCTTCATAGGAATGAGTTGTGTGGTCAAATTAATGCTCATTTAGGCTTCAGGTGGTCATCCTGAACAAAATACATGTTGAAGTGTGTGCATAAGTCCTTTGGTTTAGGCGTGACACTCAATTTGAGTTTTTATTGCTTTAAATGCATTTTCAGCCCGAGCTGAGCACGTTTTGTGAGTTTGAATGTTTCTTCATAGGAATGAGTTGTGTAGTCAAATTAATGCTCATATGGGCTTCAGGAGGTCATCCTGAACAAAATGTATGTTGAAGTGTGTGCATAAGTCCTTTGGTTTAGGTGTGACACTCAATTTGAGTTTTTATTGCTTTAA
This sequence comes from Hippocampus guttulatus, assembly GCF_054856545.1. Taxonomy (NCBI): domain Eukaryota; kingdom Metazoa; phylum Chordata; class Actinopteri; order Syngnathiformes; family Syngnathidae; genus Hippocampus; species Hippocampus guttulatus. The sequence continues at coordinate 25,018,855 of NC_141265.1, forward strand.
ATGCATTTTCAGCCCGAGCTGAGCACGTTTTGTGAGTTTGAATGTATCTTCATAGGAATGAGTTGTGTGGTCAAATTAATGCTCATTTAGGCTTCAGGTGGTCATCCAGAACTAAATACATGTTGAAGTGTGTGCATAAGTCCTTTGGTTTAGGCGTGACACTCAATTTGAGTTTTTATTGCTTTAAATTAAATGCATTTTCAGCCCGAGCTGAGCGCGCTTTCTGACTTTGGATGTATCTTCATAGGAATGAGTTGTGTGGTGAAATTATTGCTGATTTAGGCTTCAGGAGGTCATCCTGAACAAAATACATGTTGAAGTGTGTGCATAAGTCCTTTGGTTTAGGCGTGACACTCAATTTGAGTTTTTATTGCTTTAAATGCATTTTCAGCCCGAGCTGAGCACGTTTTGTGAGTTTGAATGTATCTTCATAGAAATGAGTTGTGTGGTCAAATTAATGCTCATTTAGGCTTCAGGTGGTCATCCTGAACTAAATACATGTTGAAGTGTGTGCATAAGTCCTTTGGTTTAGGCGTGACACTCAATTTGAGTTTTTATTGCTTTAAATGCATTTTCAGCCCGAGCTGAGCACGTTTTGTGAGTTTGAATGTATCTTCATAGGAATGAGTTGTGTGGTCAAATTAATGCTCATTTAGGCTTCAGGTGGTCATCGTGAACAAAATACATGTTGAAGTGTGTGCATAAGTCCTTTGGTTTAGGCGTGACATTCAATTTGAGTTTTTATTGCTTTAAATTAAATGCATTTTCAGCCCGAGCTGAGCGCGCTTTCTGACTTTGAATGTATCTTCATAGGAATGAGTTGTGTGGTCAAAATATTGCTGATTTAGGCTTCAGGAGGTCATCCTGAACTAAATACATGTTGAAGTGTGTGCATAAGTCCTTTGGTTTAGGCGTGACACTCAATTTGAGTTTTTATTGCTTTAAATGCATTTTCACCCCGAGCTGAGCGCGCTTTCTGACTTTGAATGTATCTTAATAGGAATGAGATGTGTGGTCAAATTAATGCTTATTTAGGCTTCAGGAGGTCATCCTGAACAAAATACATGTTGAAGTGTGTGCATAAGTCCTTTTGTTTAGGCGTGACACTCAATTTGAGTTTTTTTTTGCTTTAAATGCATTTTCAGCCCGAACTGAGCACGTTTTGTGAGTTTGAATGTATCTTCATAGGAATGAGTTGTGTGGTCAAATTAATGCTCATTTAGGCTTCAGGTGGTCATCCTGAACAAAATACATGTTGAAGTGTGTGCATAAGTCCTTTGGTTTAGGCGTGACACTCAATTTGAGTTTTTATTGCTTTAAATGCATTTTCAGGCCGAGCTGAGCACGTTTTGTGTGTTTGAATGTATCTTCATAGGAATGAGTTGTGTGGTCAAATTAATGCTCATATGGGCTTCAGGAGGTCATCCTGAACAAAATACATGTTGAAGTGTGTGCATAAGTCCTTTGGTTTAGGCGTGACACTCAATTTGAGCTTTTATTGCTTTAAATGCATTTTCAGCCCGAGTTGAGCACGTTTTGTGAGTTTGAATGTATCTTCATAGGAATGAGTTGTGTGGTCAAATTAATGCTCATTTAGGCTTCAGGTGGTCATCGTGAACAAAATACATGTTGAAGTGTGTGCATAAGTCCTTTGATTTAGGCGTGACACTCAATTTGAGTTTTTATTGCTTTAAATGCATTTTCAGCCCGAGCTGAGCACGTTTTGTGAGTTTGAATGTATCTTCATAGGAATGAGTTGTGTGGTCAAATTAATGCTCATTTAGGCTTCAGGTGGTCATCCTGAACTAAATACATGTTGAAGTGTGTGCATAAGTCCTTTGGTTTAGGCGTGACACTCAATTTGAGTTTTTATTGCTTTAAATTAAATGCATTTTCAGCCCGAGCTGAGCGCGCTTTCTGACTTTGAATGTATCTTCATAGGAATGAGTTGTGTGGTCAAATTAATGCTCATTTAGGCGTCAGGTGGTCATCCTGAACAAAATACATGTTGAAGTGTGTGCATAAGTCCTTTGGTTTAGGCGTAACACTCAATTTGAGTTTTTATTGCTTTAAATGCATTTTCAGCCCGAGCTGAGCACGTTTTGTGAGTTTGAATGTATCTTCATAGGAATGAGTTGTGTAGTCAAATTAATGCTCATATGGGCTTCAGGAGGTCATCCTGAACAAAATACATGTTGAAGTGTGTGCATAAGTCCTTTGGTTTAGGCGTGACACTCAATTTGAGTTTTTATTGCTTTAAATTAAATGCATTTTCAGCCCGAGCTGAGCGCGCTTTCTGACTTTGAATGTATCTTCATAGGAATGAGTTGTGTGGTCAAATTAATGCTCATTTAGGCGTCAGGTGGTCATCGTGAACAAAATACATGTTGAAGTGTGTGCATAAGTCCTTTGGTTTAGGCGTGACACTCAATTTGAGTTTTTATTGCTTTAAATGCATTTTCAGCCTGAGCTGAGCACGTTTTGTGAGTTTGAATGTATCTTTATAGGAATGAGTTGTGTAGTCAAATTAATGCTCATTTAGGCGTCAGGTGGTCATCCTGAACAAAATACATGTTGAAGTGTGTGCATAAGTCCTTTGGTTTAGGCGTGACACTCAATTTGAGTTTTTATCACTTTAAATGCATTTTCAGCCCGAGCTGAGCACGTTTTGTGAGTTTGAATGTATCTTCATAGGAATGAGTTGTGTAGTCAAATTAATGCTCATTTAGGCTTCAGGTGGTCATCCTGAACTAAATACATGTTGAAGTGTGTGCATAAGTCCTTTGGTTTAGGCGTGACACTCAATTTGAGTTTTTATTGCTTTAAATTAAATGCATTTTCAGCCCGAGCTGAGCGCGCTTTCTGACTTTGAATGTATCTTCATAGGAATGAGTTGTGTGGTCAAATTAATGCTCATTTAGGCGTCAGGTGGTCATCCTGAACAAAATACATGTTGAAGTGTGTGCATAAGTCCTTTGGTTTAGGCGTGACACTCAATTTGAGTTTTTATTGCTTTAAATGCATTTTCAGCCCGAGCTGAGCACGTTTTGTGAGTTTGAATGTATCTTCATAGGAATGAGTTGTGTAGTCAGATTAATGCTCATATGGGCTTCAGGAGGTCATCCTGAACAAAATACATGTTAAAGTGTGTGCATAAGTCCTTTGGTTTAGGCGTGACATTCAATTTGAGTTTTTATTGCTTTAAATGCATTTTCAGCCCGAGCTGAGCATGTTTTGTGAGTTTGAATGTATCTTCATAGGAATGAGTTGTGTGGTCAAATTAATGCTCATTTAGGCTTCAGGTGGTCATCCTGAACAAAATACATGTTGAAGTGTGTGCATAAGTCCTTTGGTTTAGGTGTGACACTCAATTTGAGTTTTTATTGCTTTAAATGCATTTTCAGCCCGAGCTGAGCGCGTTTTGTGAGTTTGAATGTATCTTCATAGGAATGAGTTGTGTGGTCAAATTAATGCTTATTTAGGCTTCAGGAGGTCATCCTGAACAAAATACATGTTGAAGCGTGTGCATAAGTCCTTTGGTTTAGGCGTGACACTCAATTTGAGTTTTTATTGCTTTAAATGCATTTTCAGCCCGAGCTGAGCACGTTTTGTGAGTTTGAATGTATCTTCATAGGAATGAGTTGTGTGGTCAAATTAATGCTCATTTAGGCGTCAGGTGGTCATCCTGAACAAAATACATGTTGAAGTGTGTGCATAAGTCCTTTGGTTTAGGCGTGTCACTCAATTTGAGTTTTTATTGCTTTAAATTCATTTTCAGCCCGAGCTGAGCACGTTTTGTGTGTTTGAATGTATCTTCATAGGAATGAGTTGTGTGGTCAAATTAATGCTCATATGGGCTTCAGGAGGTCATCCTGAACAAAATACATGTTGAAGTGTGTGCATAAGTCCTTTGGTTTAGGCGTGACACTCAATTTGAGCTTTTATTGCTTTAAATGCATTTTCAGCCCGAGTTGAGCACGTTTTGTGAGTTTGAATGTATCTTCATAGGAATGAGTTGTGTGGTCAAATTAATGCTCATTTAGGCTTCAGGTGGTCATCGTGAACAAAATACATGTTGAATTGTGTTCATAAGTCCTTAGATTTAGGCGTGACACTCAATTTGAGTTTTTATTGCTTTAAATGCATTTTCAGCCCGAGCTGAGCACGTTTTGTGAGTTTGAATGTATCTTCATAGGAATGAGTTGTGTGGTCAAATTAATGCTCATTTAGGCTTCAGGTGGTCATCCTGAACTAAATACATGTTGAAGTGTGGGCATAAGTCCTTTGGTTTAGGCGTGACACTCAATTTGAGTTTTTATTGCTTTAAATGCATTTTCAGCCCGAGCTGAGCACGTTTTGTGAGTTTGAATGTATCTTCATAGGAATGAGTTGTGTGGTCAAATTAATGCTCATTTAGGCTTCAGGTGGTCATCCTGAACAAAATACATGTTGAAGTGTGTGCATAAGTCCTTTGGTTTAGGCGTGACATTCAATTTGAGTTTTTATTGCTTTAAATGCATTTTCAGCCCGAGCTGAGCATGTTTTGTGAGTTTGAATGTATCTTCATAGGAATGAGTTGTGTGGTCAAATTAATGCTCATTTAGGCTTCAGGTGGTCATCCTGAACAAAATACATGTTGACGTGTGTGCATAAGTCCTTTGGTTTAGGTGTGACACTCAATTTGAGTTTTTATTGCTTTAAATGCATTTTCAGCCCGAGTTGAGCACGTTTTGTGAGTTTGAAAATATCTTCATAGGAATGAGTTGTGTGGTCAAATTAATGCTCATTTAGGCTTCAGGTGGTCATCCTGAACTAAATACATGTTGAAGTGTGTGCATAAGTCCTTTGGTTTAGGCGTGACACTCAATTTGAGTTTTTATTGCTTTAAATGCATTTTCAGCCCGAGCTGAGCACGTTTTGTGAGTTTGAATGTTTCTTCATAGGAATGAGTTGTGTAGTCAAATTAATGCTCATATGGGCTTCAGGAGGTCATCCTGAACAAAATACATGTTGAAGTGTGTGCATAAGTCCTTTGGTTTAGGTGTGACACTCAATTTGAGTTTTTATTGCTTTAAATGCATTTTCAGCCCGAGTTGAGCACGTTTTGTGAGTTTGAAAATATCTTCATAGGAATGAGTTGTGTGGTCAAATTAATGCTCATTTAGGCTTCAGGTGGTCATCCTGAACTAAATACATGTTGAAGTGTGTGCATAAGTCCTTTGGTTTAGGCGTGACACTCAATTTGAGTTTTTATTGCTTTAAATGCATTTTCAGCCCGAGCTGAGCACGTTTTGTGAGTTTGAATGTTTCTTCATAGGAATGAGTTGTGTAGTCAAATTAATGCTCATATGGGCTTCAGGAGGTCATCCTGAACAAAATACATGTTGAAGTGTGTGCATAAGTCCTTTGGTTTAGGCGTGACACTCAATTTGAGTTTTTATTGCTTTAAATGCATTTTCAGCCCGAGCTGAGCACGTTTTGTGAGTTTGAATGTATCTTCATAGGAATGAGTTGTGTAGTCAAATTAATGCTCATTTAGGCTTCAGGTGGTCATCCTGAACTAAATACATGTTGAAGTGTGTGCATAAGTCCTTTGGTTTAGGCGTGACACTCAATTTGAGTTTTTATTGCTTTAAATTAAATGCATTTTCAGCCCGAGCTGAGCGCGCTTTCTGACTTTGAATGTATCTTCATAGGAATGAGTTGTGTGGTCAAATTAATGCTCATTTAGGCTTCAGGAGGTCATCCTGAACAAAATACATGTTAAAGTGTGTGCATAAGTCCTTAGATTTAGGCGTGACACTCAATTTGAGTTTTTATTGCTTTAAATGCATTTTCAGCCCGAGCTGAGCACGTTTTGTGAGTTTGAATGTATCTTCATAGGAATGAGTTGTGTGGTCAAATTAATGCTCATTTAGGCTTCAGGTGGTCATCCTGAACAAAATACATGTTGAAGTGTGTGCATAAGTCCTTTGGTTTAGGCGTGACATTCAATTTGAGTTTTTATTGCTTTAAATGCATTTTCAGCCCGAGCTGAGCACGTTTTGTGAGTTTGAATGTATCTTCATAGGAATGAGTTGTGTGGTCAAATTAATGCTCATTTAGGCTTCAGGTGGTCATCCTGAACAAAATACATGTTGAAGTGTGTGCATAAGTCCTTTGGTTTAGGCGTGACACTCAATTTGAGTTTTTATTGCTTTAAATGCATTTTCAGCCCGAGCTGAGCAAGTTTTGTGAGTTTGAATGTATCTTCATAGAATGAGTTGTGTGGTCAAATTAATGCTCATTTAGGCTTCAGGAGGTCATCCTGAACAAAATACATGTTGAAGTGTGTGCATAAGTCCTTTGGTTTAGGCGTGACACTCAATTTGAGTTTTTATTGCTTTAAATGCATTTTCAGCCCGAGCTGAGCACGTTTTGTGAGTTTGAATGTATCTTCATAGGAATGAGTTGTGTGGTCAAATTAATGCTCATTTAGGCTTCAGGTGGTCATCCTGAACAAAATACATGTTGAAGTGTGTGCATAAGTCCTTTGGTTTAGGCGTGACATTCAGTTTGAGTTTTTATTGCTTTAAATGCATTTTCAGCCCGAGCTGAGCATGTTTTGTGAGTTTGAATGTATCTTCATAGGAATGAGTTGTGTGGTCAAATTAATGCTCATTTAGGCTTCAGGTGGTCATCCTGAACAAAATACATGTTGACGTGTGTGCATAAGTCCTTTGGTTTAGGTGTGACACTCAATTTGAGTTTTTATTGCTTTAAATGCATTTTCAGCCCGAGTTGAGCACGTTTTGTGAGTTTGAAAATATCTTCATAGGAATGAGTTGTGTGGTCAAATTAATGCTCATTTAGGCTTCAGGTGGTCATCCTGAACTAAATACATGTTGAAGTGTGTGCATAAGTCCTTTGGTTTAGGCGTGACACTCAATTTGAGTTTTTATTGCTTTAAATGCATTTTCAGCCCGAGCTGAGCACGTTTTGTGAGTTTGAATGTTTCTTCATAGGAATGAGTTGTGTAGTCAAATTAATGCTCATATGGGCTTCAGGAGGTCATCCTGAACAAAATACATGTTGAAGTGTGTGCATAAGTCCTTTGGTTTAGGTGTGACACTCAATTTGAGTTTTTATTGCTTTAAATGCATTTTCAGCCCGAGTTGAGCACGTTTTGTGAGTTTGAAAATATCTTCATAGGAATGAGTTGTGTGGTCAAATTAATGCTCATTTAGGCTTCAGGTGGTCATCCTGAACTAAATACATGTTGAAGTGTGTGCATAAGTCCTTTGGTTTAGGCGTGACACTCAATTTGAGTTTTTATTGCTTTAAATGCATTTTCAGCCCGAGCTGAGCACGTTTTGTGAGTTTGAATGTTTCTTCATAGGAATGAGTTGTGTAGTCAAATTAATGCTCATATGGGCTTCAGGAGGTCATCCTGAACAAAATACATGTTGAAGTGTGTGCATAAGTCCTTTGGTTTAGGTGTGACACTCAATTTGAGTTTTTATTGCTTTAAATGCATTTTCAGCCCGAGCTGAGCACGTTTTGTGAGTTTGAATGTATCTTCATAGGAATGAGTTGTGTAGTCAAATTAATGCTCATTTAGGCTTCAGGTGGTCATCCTGAACTAAATACATGTTGAAGTGTGTGCATAAGTCCTTTAGTTTAGGCGTGACACTCAATTTGAGTTTTTATTGCTTTAAATTAAATGCATTTTCAGCCCGAGCTGAGCGCGCTTTCTGACTTTGAATGTATCTTCATAGGAATGAGTTGTGTGGTCAAATTAATGCTCATTTAGGCGTCAGGTGGTCATCCTGAACAAAATACATGTTGAAGTGTGTGCATAAGTCCTTTGGTTTAGGCGTGACACTCAATTTGAGTTTTTATTGCTTTAAATGCATTTTCAGCCCGAGCTGAGCACGTTTTGTGAGTTTGAATGTATCTTCATAGGAATGAGTTGTGTAGTCAAATTAATGCTCATATGGGCTTCAGGAGGTCATCCTGAACAAAATACATGTTGAAGTGTGTGCATAAGTCCTTTGGTTTAGGCGTGACATTCAATTTGAGTTTTTATTGCTTTAAATGCATTTTCAGCCCGAGCTGAGCATGTTTTGTGAGTTTGAATGTATCTTCATAGGAATGAGTTGTGTGGTCAAATTAATGCTCATTTAGGCTTCAGGTGGTCATCCTGAACAAAATACATGTTGAAGTGTGTGCATAAGTCCTTTGGTTTAGGCGTGACACTCAATTTGAGTTTTTATTGCTTTAAATGCATTTTCAGCCCGAGCTGAGCACGTTTTGTGAGTTTGAATGTATCTTTATAGGAATGAGTTGTGTAGTCAAATTAATGCTCATTTAGGCGTCAGGTGGTCATCCTGAACAAAATACATGTTGAAGTGTGTGCATAAGTCCTTTGGTTTAGGCGTGACACTCAATTTGAGTTTTTATTGCTTTAAATGCATTTTCAGCCCGAGCTGAGCACGTTTTGTGAGTTTGAATGTATCTTCATAGGAATGAGTTGTGTAGTCAAATTAATGCTCATTTAGGCTTCAGGTGGTCATCCTGAACTAAATACATGTTGAAGTGTGTGCATAAGTCCTTTGGTTTAGGCGTGACACTCAATTTGAGTTTTTATTGCTTTAAATTAAATGCATTTTCAGCCCGAGCTGAGCGCGCTTTCTGACTTTGAATGTATCTTCATAGGAATGAGTTGTGTGGTCAAATTAATGCTCATTTAGGCTTCAGGAGGTCATCCTGAACAAAATACATGTTAAAGTGTGTGCATAAGTCCTTTGGTTTAGGCGTGACACTCAATTTGAGCTTTTATTGCTTTAAATGCATTTTCAGCCCGAGTTGAGCACGTTTTGTGAGTTTGAATGTATCTTCATAGGAATGAGTTGTGTGGTCAAATTAATGCTCATTTAGGCTTCAGGTGGTCATCGTGAACAAAATACATGTTGAAGTGTGTGCATAAGTCCTTAGATTTAGGCGTGACACTCAATTTGAGTTTTTATTGCTTTAAATGCATTTTCAGCCCGAGCTGAGCACGTTTTGTGAGTTTGAATGTATCTTCATAGGAATGAGTTGTGTGGTCAAATTAATGCTCATTTAGGCTTCAGGTGGTCATCCTGAACTAAATACATGTTGAAGTGTGGGCATAAGTCCTTTGGTTTAGGCGTGACACTCAATTTGAGTTTTTATTGCTTTAAATGCATTTTCAGCCCGAGCTGAGTGTGTTTTGTGAGTTTGAATGTATCTTCATAGGAATGAGTTGTGTGGTCAAATTAATGCTCATTTAGGCTTCAGGTGGTCATCCTGAACAAAATACATGTTGAAGTGTGTGCATAAGTCCTTTGGTTTAGGCGTGACATTCAATTTGAGTTTTTATTGCTTTAAATGCATTTTCAGCCCGAGCTGAGCATGTTTTGTGAGTTTGAATGTATCTTCATAGGAATGAGTTGTGTGGTCAAATTAATGCTCATTTAGGCTTCAGGTGGTCATCCTGAACTAAATACATGTTGAAGTGTGTGCATAAGTCCTTTGGTTTAGGCGTGACACTCAATTTGAGTTTTTATTGCTTTAAATGCATTTTCAGCCCGAGCTGAGCACGTTTTGTGAGTTTGAATGTTTCTTCATAGGAATGAGTTGTGTAGTCAAATTAATGCTCATATGGGCTTCAGGAGGTCATCCTGAACAAAATACATGTTGAAGTGTGTGCATAAGTCCTTTGGTTTAGGTGTGACACTCAATTTGAGTTTTTATTGCTTTAAATGCATTTTCAGCCCGAGCTGAGCACGTTTTGTGAGTTTGAATGTATCTTCATAGTAATGAGTTGTGTGGTCAAATTAATGCTCATTTAGGCTTCAGGTGGTCATCCAGAACTAAATACATGTTGAAGTGTGTGCATAAGTCCTTTGGTTTAGGCGTGACACTCAATTTGAGTTTTTATTGCTTTAAATTAAATGCATTTTCAGCCCGAGCTGAGCGCGCTTTCTGACTTTGGATGTATCTTCATAGGAATGAGTTGTGTGGTGAAATTATTGCTGATTTAGGCTTCAGGAGGTCATCCTGAACAAAATACATGTTGAAGTGTGTGCATAAGTCCTTTGGTTTAGGCGTGACACTCAATTTGAGTTTTTATTGCTTTAAATGCATTTTCAGCCCGAGCTGAGCACGTTTTGTGAGTTTGAATGTATCTTCATAGAAATGAGTTGTGTGGTCAAATTAATGCTCATTTAGGCTTCAGGTGGTCATCCTGAACTAAATACATGTTGAAGTGTGTGCATAAGTCCTTTGGTTTAGGCGTGACACTCAATTTGAGTTTTTATTGCTTTAAATGCATTTTCAGCCCGAGCTGAGCACGTTTTGTGTGTTTGAATGTATCTTTATAGGAATGAGTTGTATAGTCAAATTAATGCTCATATGGGCTTCAGGAGGTCATCCTGAACAAAATACATGTTGAAGTGTGTGCATAAGTCCTTTGGTTTAGGTGTGACACTCAATTTGAGTTTTTATTGCTTTAAATGCATTTTCAGCCCAGGCTGAGCACGTTTTGTGAGTTTGAATGTATCTTCATAGGAATGAGTTTTGTAGTCAAATTAATGCTCATTTAGGCTTCAGGTGGTCATCCTGAACTAAATACATGTTGAAGTGTGTGCATAAGTCCTTTGGTTTAGGCGTGACACTCAATTTGAGTTTTTATTGCTTTAAATTAAATGCATTTTCAGCCCGAGCTGAGCGCGCTTTCTGACTTTGAATGTATCTTCATAGGAATGAGTTGTGTGGTCAAATTAATGCTCATTTAGGCGTCAGGTGGTCATCCTGAACAAAATACATGTTGAAGTGTGTGCATAAGTCCTTTGGTTTAGGCGTGACACTCAATTTGAGTTTTTATTGCTTTAAATGCATTTTCAGCCCGAGCTGAGCACGTTTTGTGAGTTTGAATGTATCTTCATAGGAATGAGTTGTGTAGTCAAATTAATGCTCATATGGGCTTCAGGAGGTCATCCTGAACAAAATACATGTTGAAGTGTGTGCATAAGTCCTTTGGTTTAGGCGTGACATTCAATTTGAGTTTTTATTGCTTTAAATGCATTTTCAGCCCGAGCTGAGCATGTTTTGTGAGTTTGAATGTATCTTCATAGGAATGAGTTGTGTGGTCAAATTAATGCTCATTTAGGCTTCAGGTGGTCATCCTGAACAAAATACATGTTGAAGTGTGTGCATAAGTCCTTTGGTTTAGGTGTGACACTCAATTTGAGTTTTTATTGCTTTAAATGCATTTTCAGCCCGAGCTGAGCGCGTTTTGTGAGTTTGAATGTATCTTCATAGGAATGAGTTGTGTGGTCAAATTAATGCTTATTTAGGCTTCAGGAGGTCATCCTGAACAAAATACATGTTGAAGTGTGTGCATAAGTCCTTTGGTTTAGGCGTGACACTCAATTTGAGTTTTTATTGCTTTAAATTAAATGCATTTTCAGCCCGAGCTGAGCGCGCTTTCTGACTTTGAATGTATCTTCATAGGAATGAGTTGTGTGGTCAAATTAATGCTCATTTAGGCTTCAGGAGGTCATCCTGAACAAAATACATGTTAAAGTGTGTGCATAAGTCCTTTGGTTTAGGCGTGACACTCAATTTGAGCTTTTATTGCTTTAAATGCATTTTCAGCCCGAGTTGAGCACGTTTTGTGAGTTTGAATGTATCTTCATAGGAATGAGTTGTGTGGTCAAATTAATGCTCATTTAGGCTTCAGGTGGTCATCGTGAACAAAATACATGTTGAAGTGTGTGCATAAGTCCTTAGATTTAGGCGTGACACTCAATTTGAGTTTTTATTGCTTTAAATGCATTTTCAGCCCGAGCTGAGCACGTTTTGTGAGTTTGAATGTATCTTCATAGGAATGAGTTGTGTGGTCAAATTAATGCTCATTTAGGCTTCAGGTGGTCATCCTGAACAAAATACATGTTGAAGTGTGTGCATAAGTCCTTTGGTTTAGGTGTGACACTCAATTTGAGTTTTTATTGCTTTAAATGCATTTTCAGCCCAGGCTGAGCACGTTTTGTGAGTTTGAATGTATCTTCATAGGAATGAGTTTTGTAGTCAAATTAATGCTCATTTAGGCTTCAGGTGGTCATCCTGAACTAAATACATGTTGAAGTGTGTGCATAAGTCCTTTGGTTTAGGCGTGACACTCAATTTGAGTTTTTATTGCTTTAAATTAAATGCATTTTCAGCCCGAGCTGAGCGCGCTTTCTGACTTTGAATGTATCTTCATAGGAATGAGTTGTGTGGTCAAATTAATGCTCATTTAGGCGTCAGGTGGTCATCCTGAACAAAATACATGTTGAAGTGTGTGCATAAGTCCTTTGGTTTAGGCGTGACACTCAATTTGAGTTTTTATTGCTTTAAATGCATTTTCAGCCCGAGCTGAGCATGTTTTGTGAGTTTGAATGTATCTTCATAGGAATGAGTTGTGTGGTCAAATTAATGCTCATTTAGGCTTCAGGTAGTCATCCTGAACAAAATACATGTTGAAGTGTGTGCATAAGTCCTTTGGTTTAGGTGTGACACTCAATTTGAGTTTTTATTGCTTTAAATGCATTTTCAGCCCGAGCTGAGCGCGTTTTGTGAGTTTGAATGTATCTTCATAGGAATGAGTTTTGTAGTCAAATTAATGCTCATTTAGGCTTCAGGTGGTCATCCTGAACTAAATACATGTTGAAGTGTGTGCATAAGTCCTTTGGTTTAGGCGTGACACTCAATTTGAGTTTTTATTGCTTTAAATTAAATGCATTTTCAGCCCGAGCTGAGCGCGCTTTCTGACTTTGAATGTATCTTCATAGGAATGAGTTGTGTGGTCAAATTAATGCTCATTTAGGCTTCAGGAGGTCATCCTGAACAAAATACATGTTAAAGTGTGTGCATAAGTCCTTTGGTTTAGGCGTGACACTCAATTTGAGCTTTTATTGCTTTAAATGCATTTTCAGCCCGAGTTGAGCACGTTTTGTGAGTTTGAATGTATCTTCATAGGAATGAGTTGTGTGGTCAAATTAATGCTCATTTAGGCTTCAGGTGGTCATCGTGAACAAAATACATGTTGAAGTGTGTGCATAAGTCCTTAGATTTAGGCGTGACACTCAATTTGAGTTTTTATTGCTTTAAATGCATTTTCAGCCCGAGCTGAGCACGTTTTGTGAGTTTGAATGTATCTTCATAGGAATGAGTTGTGTGGTCAAATTAATGCTCATTTAGGCTTCAGGTGGTCATCCTGAACTAAATACATGTTGAAGTGTGGGCATAAGTCCTTTGGTTTAGGCGTGACACTCAATTTGAGTTTTTATTGCTTTAAATGCATTTTCAGCCCGAGCTGAGCACGTTTTGTGAGTTTGAATGTATCTTCATAGGAATGAGTTGTGTGGTCAAATTAATGCTCATTTAGGCTTCAGGTGGTCATCCTGAACAAAATACATGTTGAAGTGTGTGCATAAGTCCTTTGGTTTAGGCGTGACACTCAATTTGAGTTTTTATTGCTTTAAATGCATTTTCAGCCCGAGCTGAGCACGTTTTGTGAGTTTGAATGTTTCTTCATAGGAATGAGTTGTGTAGTCAAATTAATGCTCATATGGGCTTCAGGAGGTCATCCTGAACAAAATGTATGTTGAAGTGTGTGCATAAGTCCTTTGGTTTAGGTGTGACACTCAATTTGAGTTTTTATTGCTTTAAATGCATTTTCAGCCCGAGCTGAGCACGTTTTGTGAGTTTGAATGTATCTTCATAGGAATGAGTTGTGTGGTCAAATTAATGCTCATTTAGGCTTCAGGTGGTCATCCAGAACTAAATACATGTTGAAGTGTGTGCATAAGTCCTTTGGTTTAGGCGTGACACTCAATTTGAGTTTTTATTGCTTTAAATTAAATGCATTTTCAGCCCGAGCTGAGCGCGCTTTCTGACTTTGGATGTATCTTCATAGGAATGAGTTGTGTGGTGAAATTATTGCTGATTTAGGCTTCAGGAGGTCATCCTGAACAAAATACATGTTGAAGTGTGTGCATAAGTCCTTTGGTTTAGGCGTGACACTCAATTTGAGTTTTTATTGCTTTAAATGCATTTTCAGCCCGAGCTGAGCACGTTTTGTGAGTTTGAATGTATCTTCATAGAAATGAGTTGTGTGGTCAAATTAATGCTCATTTAGGCTTCAGGTGGTCATCCTGAACTAAATACATGTTGAAGTGTGTGCATAAGTCCTTTGGTTTAGGCGTGACACTCAATTTGAGTTTTTATTGCTTTAAATGCATTTTCAGCCCGAGCTGAGCACGTTTTGTGAGTTTGAATGTATCTTCATAGAAATGAGTTGTGTGGTCAAATTAATGCTCATTTAGGCTTCAGGTGGTCATCCTGAACTAAATACATGTTGAAGTGTGTGCATAAGTCCTTTGGTTTAGGCGTGACACTCAATTTGAGTTTTTATTGCTTTAAATGCATTTTCAGCCCGAGCTGAGCACGTTTTGTGAGTTTGAATGTATCTTCATAGGAATGAGTTGTGTGGTCAAATTAATGCTCATTTAGGCTTCAGGTGGTCATCCTGAACTAAATACATGTTGAAGTGTGTGCATAAGTCCTTTGGTTTAGGCGTGACACTCAATTTGAGTTTTTATTGCTTTAAATGCATTTTCAGCCCGAGCTGAGCACGTTTTGTGAGTTTGAATGTATCTTCATAGGAATGAGTTGTGTAGTCAAATCAATGCTCATATGGGCTTCAGGAGGTCATCCTGAACAAAATACATGTTAAAGTGTGTGCATAAGTCCTTTGGTTTAGGCGTGACATTCAATTTGAGTTTTTATTGCTTTAAATGCATTTTCAGCCCGAGCTGAGCATGTTTTGTGAGTTTGAATGTATCTTCATAGGAATGAGTTGTGTGGTCAAATTAATGCTCATTTAGGCTTCAGGTGGTCATCCTGAACAAAATACATGTTGAAGTGTGTGCATAAGTCCTTTGGTTTAGGTGTGACACTCAATTTGAGTTTTTATTGCTTTAAATGCATTTTCAGCCCGAGCTGAGCGCGTTTTGTGAGTTTGAATGTATCTTCATAGGAATGAGTTGTGTGGTCAAATTAATGCTTATTTAGGCTTCAGGTGGTCATCCTGAACAAAATACATGTTGAAGTGTGTGCATAAGTCCTTTGGTTTAGGCGTGACACTCAATTTGAGTTTTTATTGCTTTAAATGCATTTTCAGCCCGAGTTGAGCACGTTTTGTGAGTTTGAATGTATCTTCATAGGAATGAGTTGTGTGGTCAAATTAATGCTCATTTAGGCTTCAGGTGGTCATCCTGAACAAAATACATGTTGAAGTGTGTGCATAAGTCCTTTGGTTTAGGCGTGACACTCAATTTGAGTTTTTATTGCTTTAAATGCATTTTCAGGCCGAGCTGAGCACGTTTTGTGTGTTTGAATGTATCTTCATAGGAATGAGTTGTGTGGTCAAATTAATGCTCATATGGGCTTCAGGAGGTCATCCTGAACAAAATACATGTTGAAGTGTGTGCATAAGTCCTTTGGTTTAGGCGTGACACTCAATTTGAGCTTTTATTGCTTTAAATGCATTTTTAGCCCGAGTTGAGCACGTTTTGTGAGTTTGAATGTATCTTCATAGGAATGAGTTGTGTGGTCAAATTAATGCTCATTTAGGCTTCAGGTGGTCATCGTGAACAAAATACATGTTGAAGTGTGTGCATAAGTCCTTTGATTTAGGCGTGACACTCAATTTGAGTTTTTATTGCTTTAAATGCATTTTCAGCCCGAGCTGAGCACGTTTTGTGAGTTTGAATGTATCTTCATAGGAATGAGTTGTGTGGTCAAATTAATGCTCATTTAGGCTTCAGGTGGTCATCCTGAACTAAATACATGTTGAAGTGTGTGCATAAGTCCTTTGGTTTAGGCGTGACACTCAATTTGAGTTTTTATTGCTTTAAATTAAATGCATTTTCAGCCCGAGCTGAGCGCGCTTTCTGACTTTGAATGTATCTTCATAGGAATGAGTTGTGTGGTCAAATTAATGCTCATTTAGGCGTCAGGTGGTCATCCTGAACAAAATACATGTTGAAGTGTGTGCATAAGTCCTTTGGTTTAGGCGTGACACTCAATTTGAGTTTTTATTGCTTTAAATGCATTTTCAGCCCGAGCTGAGCACGTTTTGTGAGTTTGAATGTATCTTCATAGGAATGAGTTGTGTAGTCAAATTAATGCTCATATGGGCTTCAGGAGGTCATCCTGAACAAAATACATGTTGAAGTGTGTGCATAAGTCCTTTGGTTTAGGCGTGACATTCAATTTGAGTTTTTATTGCTTTAAATGCATTTTCAGCCCGAGCTGAGCATGTTTTGTGAGTTTGAATGTATCTTCATAGGAATGAGTTGTGTGGTCAAATTAATGCTCATTTAGGCTTCAGGTGGTCATCCTGAACAAAATACATGTTGAAGTGTGTGCATAAGTCCTTTGGTTTAGGTGTGACACTCAATTTGAGTTTTTATTGCTTTAAATGCATTTTCAGCCCGAGCTGAGCGCGTTTTGTGAGTTTGAATGTATCTTCATAGGAATGAGTTGTGTGGTCAAATTAATGCTTATTTAGGCTTCAGGAGGTCATCCTGAACAAAATACATGTTGAAGTGTGTGCATAAGTCCTTTGGTTTAGGCGTGACACTCAATTTGAGTTTTTATTGCTTTAAATGCATTTTCAGCCCGAGTTGAGCACGTTTTGTGAGTTTTAATGTATCTCCATAGGAATGAGTTGTGTGGTCAAATGAATGCTCATTTAGGCGTCAGGTGGTCATCCTGAACAAAATACATGTTGAAGTGTGTGCATAAGTCCTTTGGTTTAGGCGTGACACTCAATTTGAGTTTTTATTGCTTTAAATGCATTTTCAGGCCGAGCTGAGCACGTTTTGTGTGTTTGAATGTATCTTCATAGGAATGAGTTGTGTGGTCAAATTAATGCTCATATGGGCTTCAGGAGGTCATCCTGAACAAAATACATGTTGAAGTGTGTGCATAAGTCCTTTGGTTTAGGCGTGACACTCAATTTGAGCTTTTATTGCTTTAAATGCATTTTCAGCCCGAGCTGAGCACGTTTTGTGAGTTTGAATGTTTCTTCATAGGAATGAGTTGTGTAGTCAAATTAATGCTCATATGGGCTTCAGGAGGTCATCCTGAACAAAATGTATGTTGAAGTGTGTGCATAAGTCCTTTGGTTTAGGTGTGACACTCAATTTGAGTTTTTATTGCTTTAAATGCATTTTCAGCCCGAGCTGAGCACGTTTTGTGAGTTTGAATGTATCTTCATAGGAATGAGTTGTGTGGTCAAATTAATGCTCATTTAGGCTTCAGGTGGTCATCCAGAACTAAATACATGTTGAAGTGTGTGCATAAGTCCTTTGGTTTAGGCGTGACACTCAATTTGAGTTTTTATTGCTTTAAATGCATTTTCAGCCCGAGCTGAGCACGTTTTGTGAGTTTGAATGTATCTTCATAGGAATGAGTTGTGTGGTCAAATTAATGCTCATTTAGGCTTCAGGTGGTCATCGTGAACAAAATACATGTTGAAGTGTGTGCATAAGTCCTTTGGTTTAGGCGTGACATTCAATTTGAGTTTTTATTGCTTTAAATTAAATGCATTTTCAGCCCGAGCTGAGCGCGCTTTCTGACTTTGAATGTATCTTCATATGAATGAGTTGTGTAGTCAAATCAATGCTCATATGGGCTTCAGGAGGTCATCCTGAACAAAATACATGTTAAAGTGTGTGCATAAGTCCTTTGGTTTAGGCGTGACATTCAATTTGAGTTTTTATTGCTTTAAATGCATTTTCAGCCCGAGCTGAGCATGTTTTGTGAGTTTGAATGTATCTTCATAGGAATGAGTTGTGTGGTCAAATTAATGCTCATTTAGGCTTCAGGTGGTCATCCTGAACAAAATACATGTTGAAGTGTGTGCATAAGTCCTTTGGTTTAGGTGTGACACTCAATTTGAGTTTTTATTGCTTTAAATGCATTTTCAGCCCGAGCTGAGCGCGTTTTGTGAGTTTGAATGTATCTTCATAGGAATGAGTTGTGTGGTCAAATTAATGCTTATTTAGGCTTCAGGTGGTCATCCTGAACAAAATACATGTTGAAGTGTGTGCATAAGTCCTTTGGTTTAGGCGTGACACTCAATTTGAGTTTTTATTGCTTTAAATGCATTTTCAGCCCGAGTTGAGCACGTTTTGTGAGTTTGAATGTATCTTCATAGGAATGAGTTGTGTGGTCAAATTAATGCTCATTTAGGCTTCAGGTGGTCATCCTGAACAAAATACATGTTGAAGTGTGTGCATAAGTCCTTTGGTTTAGGCGTGACACTCAATTTGAGTTTTTATTGCTTTAAATGCATTTTCAGGCCGAGCTGAGCACGTTTTGTGTGTTTGAATGTATCTTCATAGGAATGAGTTGTGTGGTCAAATTAATGCTCATATGGGCTTCAGGAGGTCATCCTGAACAAAATACATGTTGAAGTGTGTGCATAAGTCCTTTG
This sequence comes from Hippocampus guttulatus, assembly GCF_054856545.1. Lineage (NCBI taxonomy): Eukaryota > Metazoa > Chordata > Actinopteri > Syngnathiformes > Syngnathidae > Hippocampus > Hippocampus guttulatus. Next base: position 25,037,408 of record NC_141265.1, read on the forward strand.
GTTTAGGCGTGACACTCAATTTGAGCTTTTATTGCTTTAAATGCATTTTCAGCCCGAGTTGAGCACGTTTTGTGAGTTTGAATGTATCTTCATAGGAATGAGTTGTGTGGTCAAATTAATGCTCATTTAGGCTTCAGGTGGTCATCGTGAACAAAATACATGTTGAAGTGTGTGCATAAGTCCTTTGATTTAGGCGTGACACTCAATTTGAGTTTTTATTGCTTTAAATGCATTTTCAGCCCGAGCTGAGCACGTTTTGTGAGTTTGAATGTATCTTCATAGGAATGAGTTGTGTGGTCAAATTAATGCTCATTTAGGCTTCAGGTGGTCATCCTGAACTAAATACATGTTGAAGTGTGTGCATAAGTCCTTTGGTTTAGGCGTGACACTCAATTTGAGTTTTTATTGCTTTAAATTAAATGCATTTTCAGCCCGAGCTGAGCGCGCTTTCTGACTTTGAATGTATCTTCATAGGAATGAGTTGTGTGGTCAAATTAATGCTCATTTAGGCGTCAGGTGGTCATCCTGAACAAAATACATGTTGAAGTGTGTGCATAAGTCCTTTGGTTTAGGCGTGACACTCAATTTGAGTTTTTATTGCTTTAAATGCATTTTCAGCCCGAGCTGAGCACGTTTTGTGAGTTTGAATGTATCTTCATAGGAATGAGTTGTGTAGTCAAATTAATGCTCATATGGGCTTCAGGAGGTCATCCTGAACAAAATACATGTTGAAGTGTGTGCATAAGTCCTTTGGTTTAGGCGTGACATTCAATTTGAGTTTTTATTGCTTTAAATGCATTTTCAGCCCGAGCTGAGCATGTTTTGTGAGTTTGAATGTATCTTCATAGGAATGAGTTGTGTGGTCAAATTAATGCTCATTTAGGCTTCAGGTGGTCATCCTGAACAAAATACATGTTGAAGTGTGTGCATAAGTCCTTTGGTTTAGGTGTGACACTCAATTTGAGTTTTTATTGCTTTAAATGCATTTTCAGCCCGAGCTGAGCGCGTTTTGTGAGTTTGAATGTATCTTCATAGGAATGAGTTGTGTGGTCAAATTAATGCTTATTTAGGCTTCAGGAGGTCATCCTGAACAAAATACATGTTGAAGTGTGTGCATAAGTCCTTTGGTTTAGGCGTGACACTCAATTTGAGTTTTTATTGCTTTAAATGCATTTTCAGCCCGAGTTGAGCACGTTTTGTGAGTTTTAATGTATCTCCATAGGAATGAGTTGTGTGGTCAAATGAATGCTCATTTAGGCGTCAGGTGGTCATCCTGAACAAAATACATGTTGAAGTGTGTGCATAAGTCCTTTGGTTTAGGCGTGACACTCAATTTGAGTTTTTATTGCTTTAAATGCATTTTCAGGCCGAGCTGAGCACGTTTTGTGTGTTTGAATGTATCTTCATAGGAATGAGTTGTGTGGTCAAATTAATGCTCATATGGGCTTCAGGAGGTCATCCTGAACAAAATACATGTTGAAGTGTGTGCATAAGTCCTTTGGTTTAGGCGTGACACTCAATTTGAGTTTTTATTGCTTTAAATGCATTTTCAGCCCGAGCTGAGCACGTTTTGTGAGTTTGAATGTATCTTCATAGGAATGAGTTGTGTGGTCAAATTAATGCTCATATGGGCTTCAGGAGGTCATCCTGAACAAAATACATGTTGAAGTGTGTGCATAAGTCCTTTGGTTTAGGCGTGACACTCAATTTGAGCTTTTATTGCTTTAAATGCATTTTCAGCCCGAGTTGAGCACGTTTTGTGAGTTTGAATGTATCTTCATAGGAATGAGTTGTGTGGTCAAATTAATGCTCATTTAGGCTTCAGGTGGTCATCCTGACAAAATACATGTTGAAGTGTGTGCATAAGTCCTTTGGTTTAGGCGTGACACTCAATTTGAGTTTTTATTGCTTTAAATGCATTTTCAGCCCGAGCTGAGCACGTTTTTTGAGTTTGAATGTATCTTCATAGGAATGAGTTGTGTAATCAAATTATTGCTCATTTAGGCTTCAGGAGGTCCTCTTGAACAAAATCCATGTTGAAGTGTGTGCATAAGTCCTTTGGTTTAGGCGTGACACTCAATTTGAGTTTCTATTGCTTTAAATGCATTTTCAGCCCGAGCTGAGCGTGTTTTGTGAGTTTGAATGTATCTTCATAGGAATGAGTTGTGTGGTCAAATTAATGCTTATTTAGGCTTCAGGAGGTCATCCTGAATAAAATACATGTTGAAGTGTGTGCATAAGTCCTTTGGTTTAGGCGTGACACTCAATTTGAGTTTTTATTGCTTTAAATGCATTTTCAGCCCGAGCTGAGCACGTTTTGTGAGTTTGAATGTATCTTCATAGGAATGAGTTGTGTGGTCAAATTAATGATTATTTAGGCTTCAGGTGGTCATCCTGAACTAAATACATGTTAAAGTGTGTGCATAAGTCCTTTGGTTTAGGCGTGACACTCAATTGGAGTTTTCATTGCTTTAAATTAAATGCATTTTCAGCCCGAGCTGAGCGCACTTTCTGACTTTGAATGTATCTTCTTAGGAATGAGTTGTGTGGTCAAATTATTGCTGATTTAGGCTTCAGGAGGTCATCCTGAACAAAATACATGTTGAAGTGTGTGCATAAGTCCTTTGGTTTAGGCGTGACACTCAATTTGAGTTTTTATTGCTTTAAATGCATTTTCAGCCCGAGCTGAGTGCGCTTTCTGACTTTGAATGTATCTTCATAGGAATGAGTTGTGTGGTCAAATTATTGCTCATTTAGGCTTCAGGAGGTCATCCTGAACAAAATACATGTTGAAGTGTGTGCATAAGTCCTTTGGTTTAGGCGTGACACTCAATTTGAGTTTTTATTGCTTTAAATGCATTTTCAGCCCGAGCTGAGCAAGTTTTGTGAGTTTGAATGTATCTTCATAGGAATGAGTTGTGTGGTCAAATTAATGCTCATTTAGGCTTCAGGTGGTCATCCTGAACAAAATACATGTTGAAGTGTGTGCATGAGTCCTTTGGTTTAGGCGTGACATTAAATTTGAGTTTTTATTGCTTTAAATGCATTTTCAGCCCGAGCTGAGCATGTTTTGTGAGTTTGAATGTATCTTTATAGGAATGAGTTGTGTGGTCAAATTAATGCTCATTTAGGCTTCAGGTGGTCATCCTGAACAAAATACATGTTGACGTGTGTGCATAAGTCCTTTGGTTTAGGCGTGACACTCAATTTGAGTTTTTATTGCTTTAAATGCATTTTCAGCCCGAGCTGAGCACGTTTTGTGAGTTTGAATGTATCTTCATAGAATGAGTTGTGTGGTCAAATTAATGCTCATTTAGGCTTCAGGTGGTCATCCTGAACAAAATACATGTTGAAGTGTGTGCATAAGTCCTTTGGTTTAGGCGTGACATTCAATTTGAGTTTTTATTGCTTTAAATGCATTTTTAGCCCGAGCTGAGCATGTTTTGTGAGTTTGAATGTATCTTCATAGGAATGAGTTGTGTGGTCAAATTAATGCTCATTTAGGCTTCAGGTGGTCATCCTGAACTAAATACATGTTGAAGTGTGTGCATAAGTCCTTTGGTTTAGGTGTGACACTCAATTTGAGTTTTTATTGCTTTAAATGCATTTTCAGCCCGAGCTGAGCGTGTTTTGTGAGTTTGAATGTATCTTCATAGGAATGAGTTGTGTGGTCAAATTATGCTTATTTAGGCTTCAGGAGGTCATCCTGAATAAAATACATGTTGAAGTGTGTGCATAAGTCCTTTGGTTTAGGCGTGACACTCAATTTGAGTTTTTATTGCTTTAAATGCATTTTCAGCCCGAGCTGAGCACGTTTTGTGAGTTTGAATGTATCTTCATAGGAATGAGTTGTGTAGTCAAATTAATGCTCATATGGGGTTCAGAAGGTCATCCTGAACAAAATACATGTTGAAATGTGTGCATAAGTCCTTTGGTTTAGGTGTGACACTCAATTTGAGTTTTTATTGCTTTAAATGCATTTTCAGCCCGAGCTGAGCACGTTTTGTGAGTTTGAATGTATCTTCATAGGAATGAGTTGTGTGGTCAAATTAATGCTCATTTAGGCTTCAGGTGGTCATCCTGAACTAAATACATGTTGAAGTGTGTGCATAAGTCCTTTGGTTTAGGCGTGACACTCAATTGGAGTTTTTATTGCTTTAAATTAAATGCATTTTCAGCCCGAGCTGAGCGCACTTTCTGACTTTGAATGTATCTTCATGGGAATGAGTTGTGTGGTCAAATTATTGCTGATTTAGGCTTCAGGAGGTCATCCTGAACAAAATACATGTTGAAGTGTGTGCATAAGTCCTTTGGTTTAGGCGTGACACTCAATTTGAGTTTTTATTGCTTTAAATGCATTTTCAGCCCGAGCTGAGTGCGCTTTCTGACTTTGAATGTATCTTCATAGGAATGAGTTGTGTGGTCAAATTATTGCTCATTTAGGCTTCAGGAGGTCATCCTGAACAAAATACATGTTGAAGTGTGTGCATAAGTCCTTTGGTTTAGGCGTGACACTCAATTTGAGTTTTTATTGCTTTAAATGCATTTTCAGCCCGAGCTGAGCAAGTTTTGTGAGTTTGAATGTATCTTCATAGGAATGAGTTGTGTGGTCAAATTAATGCTCATTTAGGCTTCAGGTGGTCATCCTGAACAAAATACATGTTGAAGTGTGTGCATGAGTCCTTTGGTTTAGGCGTGACATTCAATTTGAGTTTTTATTGCTTTAAATGCATTTTCAGCCCGAGCTGAGCATGTTTTGTGAGTTTGAATGTATCTTTATAGGAATGAGTTGTGTGGTCAAATTAATGCTCATTTAGGCTTCAGGTGGTCATCCTGAACAAAATACATGTTGACGTGTGTGCATAAGTCCTTTGGTTTAGGTGTGACACTCAATTTGAGTTTTTATTGCTTTAAATGCATTTGCAGCCCGAGCTGAGCGCGTTTTATGAGTTTGAATGTATCTTCATAGGAATGAGTTGTGTGGTCAAATTAATGCTTATTTAGGCTTCAGGAGGTCATCCTGAATAAAATACACGTTGAAGTGTGTGCATAAGTCCTTTGGTTTAGGCGTGACACTCAATTTGAGTTTTTATTGCTTTAAATGCATTTTCAGCCCGAGCTGAGCACGTTTTGTGAGTTTGAATGTATCTTCATAGGAATGAGTTGTGTAGTCAAATTAATGCTCATATGGGGTTCAGAAGGCCATCCTGGACAAAATACATGTTGAAATGTGTGCATAAGTCCTTTGGTTTAGGTGTGACACTCAATTTGAGTTTTTATTGCTTTAAATGCATTTTCAGCCCGAGCTGAGCACGTTTTGTGAGTTTGAATGTATCTTCATAGGAATGAGTTGTGTGGTCAAATTAATGCTCATTTAGGCTTCAGGTGGTCATCCTGAACTAAATACATGTTGAAGTGTGTGCATAAGTCCTTTGGTTTAGGCGTGACACTCAATTGGAGTTTTTATTGCTTTAAATGAAATGCATTTTCAGCCCGAGCTGAGCGCACTTTCTGACTTTGAATGTATCTTCATAGGAATGAGTTGTGTGGTCAAATTATTGCTGATTTAGGCTTCAGGAGGTCATCCTGAACAAAATACATGTTGAAGTGTGTGCATAAGTCCTTTGGTTTAGGCGTGACACTCAATTTGAGTTTTTATTGCTTTAAATGCATTTTCAGCCCGAGCTGAGTGCGCTTTCTGACTTTGAATGTATCTTCATAGGAATGAGTTGTGTGGTCTAATTATTGCTCATTTAGGCTTCAGGAGGTCATCCTGAACAAAATACATGTTGAAGTGTGTGCATAAGTCCTTTGGTTTAGGCGTGACACTCAATTTGAGTTTTTATTGCTTTAAATGCATTTTCAGCCCGAGCTGAGCAAGTTTTGTGAGTTTGAATGTATCTTCATAGGAATGAGTTGTGTGGTCAAATTAATGCTCATTTAGGCTTCAGGTGGTCATCCTGAACAAAATACATGTTGAAGTGTGTGCATGAGTCCTTTGGTTTAGGCGTGACATTCAATTTGAGTTTTTATTGCTTTAAATGCATTTTCAGCCCGAGCTGAGCATGTTTTGTGAGTTTGAATGTATCTTTATAGGAATGAGTTGTGTGGTCAAATTAATGCTCATTTAGGCTTCAGGTGGTCATCCTGAACAAAATACATGTTGACGTGTGTGCATAAGTCCTTTGGTTTAGGTGTGACACTCAATTTGAGTTTTTATTGCTTTAAATGCATTTGCAGCCCGAGCTGAGCACGTTTTGTGAGTTTGAATGTATCTTCATAGGAATGAGTTGTGTAGTCAAATTAATGCTCATTTAGGCTTCAGGTGGTCATCCTGAACTAAATACATGTTGAAGTGTGTGCATAAGTCCTTTGGTTTAGGCGTGACACTCAATTTGAGTTTTTATTGCTTTAAATGCATTTTCAGCCCGAGTTGAGCACGTTTTGTGAGTTTGAATGTATCTTCATAGGAATGAGTTGTGTGGTCAAATTAATGCTCATTTAGGCTTCAGGTGGTCATCCTGAACTAAATACATGTTGAAGTGTGTGCATAAGTCCTTTGGTTTAGGCGTGACACTCAATTTGAGTTTTTATTGCTTTAAATGCATTTTCAGCCCGAGCTGAGCACGTTTTGTGAGTTTGAATGTATCTTCATAGGAATGAGTTGTGTCGTCAAATTACTGCTCATATGGGCTTCAGGAGGTCATCCTGAACAAAATACATGTTGAAGTGTGTGCATAAGTCCTTTGGTTTAGGTGTGACACTCAATTTGAGTTTTTATTGCTTTAAATGCATTTTCAGCCCGAGCTGAGCACGTTTTGTGAGTTTGAATGTATCTTCATAGGAATGAGTTGTGTGGTCAAATTAATGCTCATTTAGGCTTCAGGTGGTCATCCTGAACTAAATACATGTTGAAGTGTGTGCATAAGTCCTTTGGTTTAGGCGTGACACTCAATTTGAGTTTTTATTGCTTTAAATTAAATGCATTTTCAGCCCGAGCTGAGCGCGCTTTCTGACTTTGAATGTATCTTCATAGGAATGAGTTGTGTGGTGAAATTTTTGCTGATTTAGGCTTCAGGAGGTCATCCTGAACAAAATACATGTTGAAGGGTGTGCATAAGTCCTTTGGTTTAGGCGTGACACTCAATTTGAGTTTTTATTGCTTTAAATGCATTTTCAGCCCGAGCTGAGCACGTTTTGTGAGTTTGAATGTATCTTCATAGCAATGAGTTGTGTGGTCAAATTAATGCTCATTTAGGCTTCAGGTGGTCATCCTGAACTAAATACATGTTGAAGTGTGGGCATAAGTCCTTTGGTTTAGGCGTGACACTCAATTTGAGTTTTTATTGCTTTAAATGCATTTTCAGCCCGAGCTGAGCACGTTTTGTGAGTTTGAATGTATCTTCATAGAATGAGTTGTGTGGTCAAATTAATGCTCATTTAGGCTTCAGGTGGTCATCCTGAACAAAATACATGTTGAAGTGTGTGCATAAGTCCTTTGGTTTAGGCGTGACACTCAATTTGAGTTTTTATTGCTTGAAATGCATTTTCAGCCCGAGCTCAGCACGTTTTGTGAGTTTGAATGTATCTTCATAGGAATGAGTTGTGTGGTCAAATTAATGCTCATTTAGGCTTCAGGTGGTCATCCTGAACTAAATACATGTTGAAGTGTGTGCATAAGTCCTTTGGTTTAGGCGTGACACTCAATTGGAGTTTTTATTGCTTTAAATGAAATGCATTTTCAGCCCGAGCTGAGCGCACTTTCTGACTTTGAATGTATCTTCATAGGAATGAGTTGTGTGGTCAAATTATTGCTGATTTAGGCTTCAGGAGGTCATCCTGAACAAAATACATGTTGAAGTGTGTGCATAAGTCCTTTGGTTTAGGCGTGACACTCAATTTGAGTTTTTATTGCTTTAAATGCATTTTCAGCCCGAGCTGAGTGCGCTTTCTGACTTTGAATGTATCTTCATAGGAATGAGTTGTGTGGTCAAATTATTGCTCATTTAGGCTTCAGGAGGTCATCCTGAACAAAATACATGTTGAAGTGTGTGCATAAGTCCTTTGGTTTAGGCGTGACACTCAATTTGAGTTTTTATTGCTTTAAATGCATTTTCAGCCCGAGCTGAGCAAGTTTTGTGAGTTTGAATGTATCTTCATAGGAATGAGTTGTGTGGTCAAATTAATGCTCATTTAGGCTTCAGGTGGTCATCCTGAACAAAATACATGTTGAAGTGTGTGCATGAGTCCTTTGGTTTAGGTGTGACACTCAATTTGAGTTTTTATTGCTTTAAATGCATTTGCAGCCCGAGCTGAGCGCGTTTTATGAGTTTGAATGTATCTTCATAGGAATGAGTTGTGTGGTCAAATTAATGCTTATTTAGGCTTCAGGAGGTCATCCTGAACAAAATACATGTTGAAGTGTGTGCATAAGTCCTTTGGTTTAGGTGTGACACTCAATTTGAGTTTTAATTGCTTTAAATGCATTTTCAGCCCGAGCTGAGCACGTTTTGTGAGTTTGAATGTATCTTCATAGGAATGAGTTGTGTAGTCAAATTAATGCTCATTTAGGCTTCAGGTGGTCATCCTGAACTAAATACATGTTGAAGTGTGTGCATAAGTCCTTTGGTTTAGGCGTGACACTCAATTTGAGTTTTTATTGCTTTAAATGCATTTTCAGCCCGAGTTGAGCACGTTTTGTGAGTTTGAATGTATCTTCATAGGAATGAGTTGTGTGGTCAAATTAATGCTCATTTAGGCTTCAGGTGGTCATCCTGAACTAAATACATGTTGAAGTGTGTGCATAAGTCCTTTGGTTTAGGCGTGACACTCAATTTGAGTTTTTATTGCTTTAAATGCATTTTCAGCCCGAGCTGAGCACGTTTTGTGAGTTTGAATGTATCTTCATAGGAATGAGTTGTGTAGTCAAATTACTGCTCATATGGGCTTCAGGAGGTCATCCTGAACAAAATACATGTTGAAGTGTGTGCATAAGTCCTTTGGTTTAGGTGTGACACTCAATTTGAGTTTTTATTGCTTTAAATGCATTTTCAGCCCGAGCTGAGCACGTTTTGTGAGTTTGAATGTATCTTCATAGGAATGAGTTGTGTGGTCAAATTAATGCTCATTTAGGCTTCAGGTGGTCATCCTGAACTAAATACATGTTGAAGTGTGTGCATAAGTCCTTTGGTTTAGGCGTGACACTCAATTTGAGTTTTTATTGCTTTAAATTAAATGCATTTTCAGCCCGAGCTGAGCGCGCTTTCTGACTTTGAATGTATCTTCATAGGAATGAGCTGTGTGGTGAAATTTTTGCTGATTTAGGCTTCAGGAGGTCATCCTGAACAAAATACATGTTGAAGGGTGTGCATAAGTCCTTTGGTTTAGGCGTGACACTCAATTTGAGTTTTTATTGCTTTAAATGCATTTTCAGCCCGAGCTGAGCACGTTTTGTGAGTTTGAATGTATCTTCATAGCAATGAGTTGTGTGGTCAAATTAATGCTCATTTAGGCTTCAGGTGGTCATCCTGAACTAAATACATGTTGAAGTGTGGGCATAAGTCCTTTGGTTTAGGCGTGACACTCAATTTGAGTTTTTATTGCTTTAAATGCATTTTCAGCCCGAGCTGAGCACGTTTTGTGAGTTTGAATGTATCTTCATAGAATGAGTTGTGTGGTCAAATTAATGCTCATTTAGGCTTCAGGTGGTCATCCTGAACAAAATACATGTTGAAGTGTGTGCATAAGTCCTTTGGTTTAGGCGTGACATTCAATTTGAGTTTTTATTGCTTTAAATGCATTTTCAGCCCGAGCTGAGCATGTTTTGTGAGTTTGAATGTATCTTCATAGGAATGAGTTGTGTGGTCAAATTAATGCTCATTTAGGCTTCAGGTGGTCATCCTGAACAAAATACATGTTGACGTGTGTGCATAAGTCCTTTGGTTTAGGCGTGACACTCAATTTGAGTTTTTATTGCTTTAAATGCATTTTCAGCCCGAGTTGAGCACGTTTTGTGAGTTTGAAAATATCTTCATAGGAATGAGTTGTGTTTTCAAATTAATGCTCATTTAGGCTTCAGGTGGTCATCCTGAACTAAATACATGTTGAAGTGTGTGCATAAGTCCTTTGGTTTAGGCGTGACACTCAATTTGAGTTTTTATTGCTTTAAATGCATTTTCAGCCCGAGCTGAGCACGTTTTGTGAGTTTGAATGTATCTTCATAGGAATGAGTTGTGTAGTCAAATTAATGCTCATATGGGCTTCAGGAGGTCATCCTGAACAAAATACATGTTGAAGTGTGTGCATAAGTCCTTTGGTTTAGGTGTGACACTCAATTTGAGTTTTTATTGCTTTAAATGCATTTTCAGCCCGAGCTGAGCACGTTTTGTGAGTTTGAATGTATCTTCATAGGAATGAGTTGTGTAGTCAAATTAATGCTCATATGGGCTTCAGGAGGTCATCCTGAACAAAATACATGTTGAAGTGTGTGCATAAGTCCTTTGGTTTAGGTGTGACACTCAATTTGAGTTTTTATTGCTTTAAATGCATTTTCAGCCCGAGCTGAGCACGTTTTGTGAGTTTGAATGTATCTTCATAGAATGAGTTGTGTGGTCAAATTAATGCTCATTTAGGCTTCAGGTGGTCATCCTGAACAAAATACATGTTGAAGTGTGTGCATAAGTCCTTTGGTTTAGGCGTGACACTCAATTTGAGTTTTTATTGCTTGAAATGCATTTTCAGCCCGAGCTCAGCACGTTTTGTGAGTTTGAATGTATCTTCATAGGAATGAGTTGTGTGGTCAAATTAATGCTCATTTAGGCTTCAGGTGGTCATCCTGAACTAAATACATGTTGAAGTGTGTGCATAAGTCCTTTGGTTTAGGCGTGACACTCAATTGGAGTTTTTATTGCTTTAAATGAAATGCATTTTCAGCCCGAGCTGAGCGCACTTTCTGACTTTGAATGTATCTTCATAGGAATGAGTTGTGTGGTCAAATTATTGCTGATTTAGGCTTCAGGAGGTCATCCTGAACAAAATACATGTTGAAGTGTGTGCATAAGTCCTTTGGTTTAGGCGTGACACTCAATTTGAGTTTTTATTGCTTTAAATGCATTTTCAGCCCGAGCTGAGTGCGCTTTCTGACTTTGAATGTATCTTCATAGGAATGAGTTGTGTGGTCAAATTATTGCTCATTTAGGCTTCAGGAGGTCATCCTGAACAAAATACATGTTGAAGTGTGTGCATAAGTCCTTTGGTTTAGGCGTGACACTCAATTTGAGTTTTTATTGCTTTAAATGCATTTTCAGCCCGAGCTGAGCAAGTTTTGTGAGTTTGAATGTATCTTCATAGGAATGAGTTGTGTGGTCAAATTAATGCTCATTTAGGCTTCAGGTGGTCATCCTGAACAAAATACATGTTGAAGTGTGTGCATGAGTCCTTTGGTTTAGGTGTGACACTCAATTTGAGTTTTTATTGCTTTAAATGCATTTGCAGCCCGAGCTGAGCGCGTTTTATGAGTTTGAATGTATCTTCATAGGAATGAGTTGTGTGGTCAAATTAATGCTTATTTAGGCTTCAGGAGGTCATCCTGAACAAAATACATGTTGAAGTGTGTGCATAAGTCCTTTGGTTTAGGTGTGACACTCAATTTGAGTTTTAATTGCTTTAAATGCATTTTCAGCCCGAGCTGAGCACGTTTTGTGAGTTTGAATGTATCTTCATAGGAATGAGTTGTGTAGTCAAATTAATGCTCATTTAGGCTTCAGGTGGTCATCCTGAACTAAATACATGTTGAAGTGTGTGCATAAGTCCTTTGGTTTAGGCGTGACACTCAATTTGAGTTTTTATTGCTTTAAATGCATTTTCAGCCCGAGTTGAGCACGTTTTGTGAGTTTGAATGTATCTTCATAGGAATGAGTTGTGTGGTCAAATTAATGCTCATTTAGGCTTCAGGTGGTCATCCTGAACTAAATACATGTTGAAGTGTGTGCATAAGTCCTTTGGTTTAGGCGTGACACTCAATTTGAGTTTTTATTGCTTTAAATGCATTTTCAGCCCGAGCTGAGCACGTTTTGTGAGTTTGAATGTATCTTCATAGGAATGAGTTGTGTAGTCAAATTACTGCTCATATGGGCTTCAGGAGGTCATCCTGAACAAAATACATGTTGAAGTGTGTGCATAAGTCCTTTGGTTTAGGTGTGACACTCAATTTGAGTTTTTATTGCTTTAAATGCATTTTCAGCCCGAGCTGAGCACGTTTTGTGAGTTTGAATGTATCTTCATAGGAATGAGTTGTGTGGTCAAATTAATGCTCATTTAGGCTTCAGGTGGTCATCCTGAACTAAATACATGTTGAAGTGTGTGCATAAGTCCTTTGGTTTAGGCGTGACACTCAATTTGAGTTTTTATTGCTTTAAATTAAATGCATTTTCAGCCCGAGCTGAGCGCGCTTTCTGACTTTGAATGTATCTTCATAGGAATGAGCTGTGTGGTGAAATTTTTGCTGATTTAGGCTTCAGGAGGTCATCCTGAACAAAATACATGTTGAAGGGTGTGCATAAGTCCTTTGGTTTAGGCGTGACACTCAATTTGAGTTTTTATTGCTTTAAATGCATTTTCAGCCCGAGCTGAGCACGTTTTGTGAGTTTGAATGTATCTTCATAGCAATGAGTTGTGTGGTCAAATTAATGCTCATTTAGGCTTCAGGTGGTCATCCTGAACTAAATACATGTTGAAGTGTGGGCATAAGTCCTTTGGTTTAGGCGTGACACTCAATTTGAGTTTTTATTGCTTTAAATGCATTTTCAGCCCGAGCTGAGCACGTTTTGTGAGTTTGAATGTATCTTCATAGAATGAGTTGTGTGGTCAAATTAATGCTCATTTAGGCTTCAGGTGGTCATCCTGAACAAAATACATGTTGAAGTGTGTGCATAAGTCCTTTGGTTTAGGCGTGACATTCAATTTGAGTTTTTATTGCTTTAAATGCATTTTCAGCCCGAGCTGAGCATGTTTTGTGAGTTTGAATGTATCTTCATAGGAATGAGTTGTGTGGTCAAATTAATGCTCATTTAGGCTTCAGGTGGTCATCCTGAACAAAATACATGTTGACGTGTGTGCATAAGTCCTTTGGTTTAGGCGTGACACTCAATTTGAGTTTTTATTGCTTTAAATGCATTTTCAGCCCGAGTTGAGCACGTTTTGTGAGTTTGAAAATATCTTCATAGGAATGAGTTGTGTTTTCAAATTAATGCTCATTTAGGCTTCAGGTGGTCATCCTGAACTAAATACATGTTGAAGTGTGTGCATAAGTCCTTTGGTTTAGGCGTGACACTCAATTTGAGTTTTTATTGCTTTAAATGCATTTTCAGCCCGAGCTGAGCACGTTTTGTGAGTTTGAATGTATCTTCATAGGAATGAGTTGTGTAGTCAAATTAATGCTCATATGGGCTTCAGGAGGTCATCCTGAACAAAATACATGTTGAAGTGTGTGCATAAGTCCTTTGGTTTAGGTGTGACACTCAATTTGAGTTTTTATTGCTTTAAATGCATTTTCAGCCCGAGCTGAGCACGTTTTGTGAGTTTGAATGTATCTTCATAGGAATGAGTTGTGTGGTCAAATTAATAATCATTTAGGCTTCAGGTGGTCATCCAGAACTAAATACATGTTGAAGTGTGTGCATAAGTCCTTTGGTTTAGGCGTGACACTCAATTTGAGTTTTTATTGCTTTAAATTAAATGCATTTTCAGCCCGAGCTGAGCGCGCTTTCTGAATTTGAATGTATCTTCATAGGAATGAGTTGTGTGGTGAAATTATTGCTGATTTAGGATTCAGGAGGTCATCCTGAACAAAATACATGTTGAAGTGTGTGCATAAGTCCTTTGGTTTAGGCGTGACACTCAATTTGAGTTTTTATTGCTTTAAATGCATTTTCAGCCCGAGCTGAGCACGTTTTGTGAGTTTGAATGTATCTTTATAGGAATGAGTTGTGTAGTCAAATTAATGCTCATATGGGCTTCAGGAGGTCATCCTGAACAAAATACATGTTGAAGTGTGTGCATAAGTCCTTTGGTTTAGGTGTGACACTCAATTTGAGTTTTTATTGCTTTAAATGCATTTTCAGCCCGAGTTGAGCACGTTTTGTGAGTTTGAATGTATCTTCATAGGAATGAGTTGTGTAGTCAAATTAATGCTCATATGGGCTTCAGGAGGTCATCCTGAACAAAATACATGTTGAAGTGTGTGCATAAGTCCTTTGGTTTAGGCGTGACACTCAATTTGAGTTTTTATTGCTTTAAATTAAATGCATTTTCAGCCCAAGCTGAGCGCGCTTTCTGACTTTGAATGTATCTTCATAGGAATGAGTTGTGTGGTCAAATTAATGCTCATTTAGGCGTCAGGTGGTCATCCTGAACAAAATACATGTTGAAGTGTGTGCATAAGTCCTTTGTTTTAGGCGTGACACTCAATTTGAGTTTTTATTGCTTTAAATGCATTTTCAGACCGAGCTGAGCACGTTTTGTGAGTTTGAATGTATCTTCATAGGAATGAGTTGTGTAGTCAAATTAATGCTCATTTAGGCTTCAGGTGGTCATCCTGAACAAAATACATGTTGAAGTGTGTGCATAAGTCCTTTGGTTTAGGCGTGACACTCAATTTGAGTTTTTATTGCTTTAAATTAAATGCATTTTCAGCCCGAGCTGAGCGCGCTTTCTGAATTTGAATGTATCTTCATAGGAATGAGTTGTGTGGTCAAATTAATGCTCATTTAGGCGTCAGGTGGTCATCCTGAACAAAATACATGTTGAAGTGTGTGCATAAGTCCTTTGGTTTAGGCGTGACACTCAATTTGAGTTTTTATTGCTTTAAATGCATTTTCAGCCCGAGCTGAGCACGTTTTGTGAGTTTGAATGTATCTTCATAGGAATGAGTTGTGTAGTCAAATTAATGCTCATATGGGCTTCAGGAGGTCATCCTGAACAAAATACATGTTGAAGTGTGTGCATAAGTCCTTTGGTTTAGGCGTGACATTCAATTTGAGTTTTTATTGCTTTAAATGCATTTTCAGCCCGAGCTGAGCATGTTTTGTGAGTTTGAATGTATCTTCATAGGAATGAGTTGTGTGGTCAAATTAATGCTCATTTAGGCTTCAGGTGGTCACCCTGAACAAAATACATGTTGAAGTGTGTGCATAAGTCCTTTGGTTTAGGTGTGACACTCAATTTGAGTTTTTATTGCTTTAAATGCATTTTCAGCCCGAGCTGAGCACGTTTTGTGAGTTTGAATGTATCTTCATAGGAATGAGTTGTGTGGTCAAATTAATGCTCATTTAGGCTTCAGGTGGTCATCCTGAACTAAATACATGTTGAAGTGTGTGCATAAGTCCTTTGGTTTAGGCGTGACACTCAATTTGAGTTTTTATTGCTTTAAATGCATTTTCATCCCGAGCTGAGCACGTTTTGTGAGTTTGAATGTATCTTCATAGGAATGAGTTGTGTGGTCAAATTAATGCTCATATGGGCTTCAGGAGGTCATCCTGAACAAAATACATGTTGAAGTGTGTGCATAAGTCCTTTGGTTTAGGTGTGACACTCAATTTGAGTTTTTATTGCTTTAAATGCATTTTCAGAGCGAGCTGAGCACGTTTTTTGAGTTTGAATGTATCTTCATAGGAATGAGTTGTGTGGTCAAATTATTGCTCATTTAGGCTTCAGGAGGTCATCCTGAACAAAATACATGTTGAAGTGTGTGCATAAGTCCTTTGGTTTAGGCGTGACACTCAATTTGAGTTTTCATTGCTTTAAATGCATTTTCAGCCCGAGCTGAGCAAGGTTTGTGAGTTTGAATGTATCTTCATAGGAATGAGTTGTGTGGTCAAATTAATGCTCATTTAGGCTTCAGGTGGTCATCCTGAACAAAATACATGTTGAAGTGTGTGCATAAGTCCTTTGGTTTAGGCGTGACACTCAATTTGAGTTTTTATTGCTTTAAATGCACTTTCAGCCCGAGCTGAGCACGTTTTGTGAGTTTGAATGTATCTTCATAGGAATGAGTTGTGTGGTCAAATTAATGCTCATATGGGCTTCAGGAGGTCATCCTGAACAAAATACATTTTGAAGTGTGTGAATAAGTCCTTTGGTTTAGGTGTGACACTCAATTTGAGTTTTATTGCTTTAAATGCATTTTCAGCCCGAGCTGAGCACGTTTTGTGAGTTTGAATGTATCTTCATAGGAATGAGTTGTGTGGTCAAATTAATGCTCATATGGGCTTCAGGAGGTCATCCTGAACAAAATACATGTTGAAGTGTGTGCATAAGTCCTTTGGTTTAGGTGTGACACTCAATTTGAGTTTTTATTGCTTTAAATGCATTTTCAGCCCGAGCTGAGCGCGTTTTGTGAGTTTGAATGTATCTTCATAGGAATGAGTTGTGTGGTAAAATTAATGCTCAATTAGGCGTCAGGTTGTCATCCTGAACAAAATACATGTTGAAGTGTGTGCATAAGTCCTTTGGTTTAGGCGTGACACTCAATTTGAGTTTTTATTGCTTTAAATGCATTTTCAGGCCGAGCTGAGCACGTTTTGTGTGTTTGAATGTATCTTCATAGGAATGAGTTGTGTGGTCAAATTAATGCTCATATGGGCTTCAGGAGGTCATCCTGAACAAAATACATGTTGAAGTGTGTGCATAAGTCCTTTGGTTTAGGCGTGACACTCAATTTGAGTTTTTATTGCTTTAAATGCATTTTCAGCCTGAGTTGAGCACGTTTTGTGAGTTTGAATGTATCTTCATAGGAATGAGTTGTGTGGTCAAATTAATGCTCATTTAGGCTTCAGGTGGTCATCCTGAACTAAATACATGTTGAAGTGTGTGCATAAGTCCTTTGGTTTAGGCGTGACACTCAATTTGAGTTTTTATTGCTTTAAATGCATTTTCATCCCGAGCTGAGCACGTTTTGTGAGTTTGAATGTATCTTCATAGGAATGAGTTGTGTGGTCAAATTAATGCTCATATGGGCTTCAGGAGGTCATCCTGAACAAAATACATGTTGAAGTGTGTGCATAAGTCCTTTGGTTTAGGTGTGACACTCAATTTGAGTTTTTATTGCTTTAAATGCATTTTCAGACCGAGCTGAGCACGTTTTTTGAGTTTGAATGTATCTTCATAGGAATGAGTTGTGTGGTCAAATTATTGCTCATTTAGGCTTAAGGAGGTCATCCTGAACAAAATACATGTTGAAGTGTGTGCATAAGTCCTTTGGTTTAGGCGTGACACTCAATTTGAGTTTTTATTGCTTTAAATGCATTTTCAGCCCGAGCTGAGCAAGTTTTGTGAGTTTGAATGTATCTTCATAGGAATGAGTTGTGTGGTCAAATTAATGCTCATTTAGGCTTCAGGTGGTCATCCTGAACAAAATACATGTTGAAGTGTGTGCATAAGTCCTTTGGTTTAGGTGTGACACTCAATTTGAGTTTTAATTGCTTTAAATGCATTTTCAGCCCGAGCTGAGCACGTTTTGTGAGTTTGAATGTATCTTCATAGGAATGAGTTGTGTAGTCAAATTAATGCTCATTTAGGCTTCAGGTGGTCATCCTGAACTAAATACATGTTGAAGTGTGTGCATAAGTCCTTTGGTTTAGGCGTGACACTCAATTTGAGTTTTTATTGCTTTAAATTAAATGCATTTTCAGCCCGAGCTGAGCGCGCTTTCTGACTTTGAATGTATCTTCATAGGAATGAGTTGTGTGGTCAAATTAATGCTCATTTAGGCGTCAGGTGGTCATCCTGAACAAAATACATGTTGAAGTGTGTGCATAAGTCCTTTGGTTTAGGCGTGACACTCAATTTGAGTTTTTATTGCTTTAAATGCATTTTCAGCCCGAGTTTAGCGCGTTTTGTGAGTTTGAATGTATTCTCATAGGAATGAGTTGTGTGGTCAAATTAATGCTCATATGGGCTTCAGGAGGTCATCCTGAACAAAATACATGTTGAAGTGTGTGCATAAGTCCTTTGGTTTAGGCGTGACACTCAATTTGAGCTTTTATTGCTTTAAATGCATTTTCAGCCCGAGTTGAGCGCGTTTTGTGAGTTTGAATGTATCTTCATAGGAATGAGTTGTGTGGTCAAATTAATGCTCATTTAGGCTTCAGGTGGTCATCGTGAACAAAATACATGTTGAAGTGTGTGCATAAGTCCTTTGGTTTAGGCGTGACACTCAATTTGAGTTTTTATTGCTTTAAATGCATTTTCAGCCCGAGCTGAGCACGTTTTGTGAGTTTGAATGTATCTTCATAGGAATGAGTTGTGTGGTCAAATTAATGCTCATATGGGCTTCAGGAGGTCATCCTGAACAAAATACATGTTGAAGTGTGTCCATAAGTCCTTTGGTTTAGGCGTGACACTCAATTTGAGTTTTTATTGCTTTAAATGCATTTTCAGCCTGAGTTGAGCACGTTTTGTGAGTTTGAATGTATCTTCATAGGAATGAGTTGTGTGGTCAAATTAATGCTCATTTAGGCTTCAGGTGGTCATCCTGAACTAAATACATGTTGAAGTGTGTGCATAAGTCCTTTGGTTTAGGCGTGACACTCAATTTGAGTTTTTATTGCTTTAAATGCATTTTCATCCCGAGCTGAGCACGTTTTGTGAGTTTGAATGTATCTTCATAGGAATGAGTTGTGTAGACAAATTAATGCTCATATGGGCTTCAGGATGTCATCCTGAACTAAATACATGTTGAAGTGTGTGCATAAGTCCTTTGGTTTAGGTGTGACACTAAATTTGAGTTTTTATTGCTTTAAATGCATTTTCAGCCCGAGCTGAGCGCGTTTTGTGAGTTTGAATGTATCTTCATAGGAATGAGTTGTGTGGTCAAATTAATGCTTATTTAGGCTTCAGGAGGTCACCCTGAACAAAATACATGTTGAAGTGTGTGCATAAGTCCTTTGGTTTAGGCGTGACACTCAATTTGAGTTTTTATTGCTTTAAATGCATTTTCAGCCCGAGCTGAGCGCGTTTTGTGAGTTTGAATGTATCTTCATAGGAATGAGTTGTGTGGTCAAATTAATGCTCATTTAGGCGTCAGATGGTCATCCTGAACAAAATACATGTTGAAGTGTGTGCATAAGTCCTTTGGTTTAGGCGTGACACTCAATTTGAGTTTTTATTGCTTTAAATGCATTTTCAGGCCGAGCTGAGCACGTTTTGTGTGTTTGAATGTATCTTCATAAGAATGAGTTGTGTGGTCAAATTAATGATCATATGGGCTTCAGGAGGTCATCCTGAACAAAATACATGTTGAAGTGTGTCCATAAGTCCTTTGGTTTAGGCGTGACACTCAATTTGAGTTTTTATTGCTTTAAATGCATTTTCAGCCCGAGCTGAGCGCGTTTTGTGAGTTTGAATGTATCTTCATAGGAATGAGTTGTGTGGTCAAATTAATGCTCAATTAGGCGTCAGGTGGTCATCCTGAACAAAATACATGTTGAAGTGTGTGCATAAGTCCTTTGGTTTAGGCGTGACACTCAATTTGAGTTTTTATTGCTTTAAATGCATTTTCAGGCCGAGCTGAGCACGTTTTGTGTGTTTGAATGTATCTTCATAGGAATGAGTTGTGTGGTCAAATTAATGCTCATATGGGCTTCAGGAGGTCATCCTGAACAAAATACATGTTGAAGTGTGTGCATAAGTCCTTTGGTTTAGGCGTGACACTCAATTTGAGTTTTTATTGCTTTAAATGCATTTTCAGGCCGAGCTGAGCACGTTTTGTGTGTTTGAATGTATCTTCATAAGAATGAGTTGTGTGGTCAAATTAATGATCATATGGGCTTCAGGAGGTCATCCTGAACAAAATACATGTTGAAGTGTGTCCATAAGTCCTTTGGTTTAGGCGTGACACTCAATTTGAGTTTTTATTGCTTTAAATGCATTTTAAGCCCGAGCTGAGCGCGTTTTGTGAGTTTGAATGTATCTTCATAGGAATGAGTTGTGTGGTCAAATTAATGCTCAATTAGGCGTCAGGTGGTCATCCTGAACAAAATACATGTTGAAGTGTGTGCATAAGTCCTTTGGTTTAGGCGTGACACTCAATTTGAGTTTTTATTGCTTTAAATGCATTTTCAGGCCGAGCTGAGCACGTTTTGTGTGTTTGAATGTATCTTCATAGGAATGAGTTGTGTGGTCAAATTAATGCTCATATGGGCTTCAGGAGGTCATCCTGAACAAAATACATGTTGAAGTGTGTGCATAAGTCCTTTGGTTTAGGCGTGACACTCAATTTGAGTTTTTATTGCTTTAAATGCATTTTCAGCCTGAGTTGAGCACGTTTTGTGAGTTTGAATGTATCTTCATAGGAATGAGTTGTGTGGTCAAATTAATGCTCATTTAGGCTTCAGGTGGTCATCCTGAACTAAATACATGTTGAAGTGTGTGCATAAGTCCTTTGGTTTAGGCGTGACACTCAATTTGAGTTTTTATTGCTTTAAATGCATTTTCATCCCGAGCTGAGCACGTTTTGTGAGTTTGAATGTATCTTCATAGGAATGAGTTGTGTAGACAAATTAATGCTCATATGGGCTTCAGGATGTCATCCTGAACTAAATACATGTTGAAGTGTGTGCATAAGTCCTTTGGTTTAGGTGTGACACTAAATTTGAGTTTTTATTGCTTTAAATGCATTTTCAGCCCGAGCTGAGCGCGTTTTGTGAGTTTGAATGTATCTTCATAGGAATGAGTTGTGTGGTCAAATTAATGCTTATTTAGGCTTCAGGAGGTCACCCTGAACAAAATACATGTTGAAGTGTGTGCATAAGTCCTTTGGTTTAGGCGTGACACTCAATTTGAGTTTTTATTGCTTTAAATGCATTTTCAGCCCGAGCTGAGCGCGTTTTGTGAGTTTGAATGTATCTTCATAGGAATGAGTTGTGTGGTCAAATTAATGCTCATTTAGGCGTCAGGTGGTCATCCTGAACAAAATACATGTTGAAGTGTGTGCATAAGTCCTTTGGTTTAGGCGTGACACTCAATTTGAGTTTTTATTGCTTTAAATGCATTTTCAGGCCGAGCTGAGCACGTTTTGTGTGTTTGAATGTATCTTCATAAGAATGAGTTGTGTGGTCAAATTAATGATCATATGGGCTTCAGGAGGTCATCCTGAACAAAATACATGTTGAAGTGTGTCCATAAGTCCTTTGGTTTAGGCGTGACACTCAATTTGAGTTTTTATTGCTTTAAATGCATTTTCAGCCCGAGCTGAGCG
Organism: Hippocampus guttulatus; assembly: GCF_054856545.1. Classification (NCBI taxonomy): domain Eukaryota; kingdom Metazoa; phylum Chordata; class Actinopteri; order Syngnathiformes; family Syngnathidae; genus Hippocampus; species Hippocampus guttulatus. Next base: position 25,058,661 of record NC_141265.1, read on the forward strand.
CGTTTTGTGAGTTTGAATGTATCTTCATAGGAATGAGTTGTGTGGTCAAATTAATGCTCAATTAGGCGTCAGGTGGTCATCCTGAACAAAATACATGTTGAAGTGTGTGCATAAGTCCTTTGGTTTAGGCGTGACACTCAATTTGAGTTTTTATTGCTTTAAATGCATTTTCAGGCCGAGCTGAGCACGTTTTGTGTGTTTGAATGTATCTTCATAGGAATGAGTTGTGTGGTCAAATTAATGCTCATATGGGCTTCAGGAGGTCATCCTGAACAAAATACATGTTGAAGTGTGTGCATAAGTCCTTTGGTTTAGGCGTGACACTCAATTTGAGTTTTTATTGCTTTAAATGCATTTTCAGCCTGAGTTGAGCACGTTTTGTGAGTTTGAATGTATCTTCATAGGAATGAGTTGGGTGGTCAAATTAATGCTCATTTAGGCTTCAGGTGGTCATCCTGAACTAAATACATGTTGAAGTGTGTGCATAAGTCCTTTGGTTTAGGCGTGACACTCAATTTGAGTTTTTATTGCTTTAAATGCATTTTCATCCCGAGCTGAGCACGTTTTGTGAGTTTGAATGTATCTTCATAGGAATGAGTTGTGTGGTCAAATTAATGCTCATATGGGCTTCAGGAGGTCATCCTGAACAAAATACATGTTGAAGTGTGTGCATAAGTCCTTTGGTTTAGGTGTGACACTCAATTTGAGTTTTTATTGCTTTAAATGCATTTTCAGAGCGAGCTGAGCACGTTTTTTGAGTTTGAATGTATCTTCATAGGAATGAGTTGTGTGGTCAAATTATTGCTCATTTAGGCTTCAGGAGGTCATCCTGAACAAAATACATGTTGAAGTGTGTGCATAAGTCCTTTGGTTTAGGCGTGACACTCAATTTGAGTTTTTATTGCTTTAAATGCATTTTCAGCCCGAGCTGAGCAAGGTTTGTGAGTTTGAATGTATCTTCATAGGAATGAGTTGTGTGGTCAAATTAATGCTCATTTAGGCTTCAGGTGGTCATCCTGAACAAAATACATGTTGAAGTGTGTGCATAAGTCCTTTGGTTTAGGCGTGACACTCAATTTGAGTTTTTATTGCTTTAAATGCACTTTCAGCCCGAGCTGAGCACGTTTTGTGAGTTTGAATGTATCTTCATAGGAATGAGTTGTGTGGTCAAATTAATGCTCATATGGGCTTCAGGAGGTCATCCTGAACAAAATACATTTTGAAGTGTGTGAATAAGTCCTTTGGTTTAGGTGTGACACTCAATTTGAGTTTTATTGCTTTAAATGCATTTTCAGCCCGAGCTGAGCACGTTTTGTGAGTTTGAATGTATCTTCATAGGAATGAGTTGTGTGGTCAAATTAATGCTCATATGGGCTTCAGGAGGTCATCCTGAACAAAATACATGTTGAAGTGTGTGCATAAGTCCTTTGGTTTAGGTGTGACACTCAATTTGAGTTTTTATTGCTTTAAATGCATTTTTCAGCCCGAGCTGAGCGCGTTTTGTGAGTTTGAATGTATCTTCATAGGAATGAGTTGTGTGGTAAAATTAATGCTCAATTAGGCGTCAGGTTGTCATCCTGAACAAAATACATGTTGAAGTGTGTGCATAAGTCCTTTGGTTTAGGCGTGACACTCAATTTGAGTTTTTATTGCTTTAAATGCATTTTCAGGCCGAGCTGAGCACGTTTTGTGTGTTTGAATGTATCTTCATAGGAATGAGTTGTGTGGTCAAATTAATGCTCATATGGGCTTCAGGAGGTCATCCTGAACAAAATACATGTTGAAGTGTGTGCATAAGTCCTTTGGTTTAGGCGTGACACTCAATTTGAGTTTTTATTGCTTTAAATGCATTTTCAGCCTGAGTTGAGCACGTTTTGTGAGTTTGAATGTATCTTCATAGGAATGAGTTGTGTGGTCAAATTAATGCTCATTTAGGCTTCAGGTGGTCATCCTGAACTAAATACATGTTGAAGTGTGTGCATAAGTCCTTTGGTTTAGGCGTGACACTCAATTTGAGTTTTTATTGCTTTAAATGCATTTTCATCCCGAGCTGAGCACGTTTTGTGAGTTTGAATGTATCTTCATAGGAATGAGTTGTGTGGTCAAATTAATGCTCATATGGGCTTCAGGAGGTCATCCTGAACAAAATACATGTTGAAGTGTGTGCATAAGTCCTTTGGTTTAGGTGTGACACTCAATTTGAGTTTTTATTGCTTTAAATGCATTTTCAGACCGAGCTGAGCACGTTTTTTGAGTTTGAATGTATCTTCATAGGAATGAGTTGTGTGGTCAAATTATTGCTCATTTAGGCTTAAGGAGGTCATCCTGAACAAAATACATGTTGAAGTGTGTGCATAAGTCCTTTGGTTTAGGCGTGACACTCAATTTGAGTTTTTATTGCTTTAAATGCATTTTCAGCCCGAGCTGAGCAAGTTTTGTGAGTTTGAATGTATCTTCATAGGAATGAGTTGTGTGGTCAAATTAATGCTCATTTAGGCTTCAGGTGGTCATCCTGAACAAAATACATGTTGAAGTGTGTGCATAAGTCCTTTGGTTTAGGCGTGACACTCAATTTGAGTTTTTATTGCTTTAAATGCATTTTCAGGCCGAGCTGAGCACGTTTTGTGTGTTTGAATGTATCTTCATAAGAATGAGTTGTGTGGTCAAATTAATGATCATATGGGCTTCAGGAGGTCATCCTGAACAAAATACATGTTGAAGTGTGTCCATAAGTCCTTTGGTTTAGGCGTGACACTCAATTTGAGTTTTAATTGCTTTAAATGCATTTTCAGCCCGAGCTGAGCACGTTTTGTGAGTTTGAATGTATCTTCATAGGAATGAGTTGTGTAGTCAAATTAATGCTCATTTAGGCTTCAGGTGGTCATCCTGAACTAAATACATGTTGAAGTGTGTGCATAAGTCCTTTGGTTTAGGCGTGACACTCAATTTGAGTTTTTATTGCTTTAAATTAAATGCATTTTCAGCCCGAGCTGAGCGCGCTTTCTGACTTTGAATGTATCTTCATAGGAATGAGTTGTGTGGTCAAATTAATGCTCATTTAGGCGTCAGGTGGTCATCCTGAACAAAATACATGTTGAAGTGTGTGCATAAGTCCTTTGGTTTAGGCGTGACACTCAATTTGAGTTTTTATTGCTTTAAATGCATTTTCAGCCCGAGTTTAGCGCGTTTTGTGAGTTTGAATGTATTCTCATAGGAATGAGTTGTGTGGTCAAATTAATGCTCATATGGGCTTCAGGAGGTCATCCTGAACAAAATACATGTTGAAGTGTGTGCATAAGTCCTTTGGTTTAGGCGTGACACTCAATTTGAGCTTTTATTGCTTTAAATGCATTTTCAGCCCGAGCTGAGCAAGTTTTGTGAGTTTGAATGTATCTTCATAGGAATGAGTTGTGTGGTCAAATTAATGCTCATTTAGGCTTCAGGTGGTCATCCTGAACAAAATACATGTTGAAGTGTGTGCATAAGTCCTTTGGTTTAGGCGTGACACTCAATTTGAGTTTTTATTGCTTTAAATGCATTTTCAGGCCGAGCTGAGCACGTTTTGTGTGTTTGAATGTATCTTCATAAGAATGAGTTGTGTGGTCAAATTAATGATCATATGGGCTTCAGGAGGTCATCCTGAACAAAATACATGTTGAAGTGTGTCCATAAGTCCTTTGGTTTAGGCGTGACACTCAATTTGAGTTTTAATTGCTTTAAATGCATTTTCAGCCCGAGCTGAGCACGTTTTGTGAGTTTGAATGTATCTTCATAGGAATGAGTTGTGTAGTCAAATTAATGCTCATTTAGGCTTCAGGTGGTCATCCTGAACTAAATACATGTTGAAGTGTGTGCATAAGTCCTTTGGTTTAGGCGTGACACTCAATTTGAGTTTTTATTGCTTTAAATTAAATGCATTTTCAGCCCGAGCTGAGCGCGCTTTCTGACTTTGAATGTATCTTCATAGGAATGAGTTGTGTGGTCAAATTAATGCTCATTTAGGCGTCAGGTGGTCATCCTGAACAAAATACATGTTGAAGTGTGTGCATAAGTCCTTTGGTTTAGGCGTGACACTCAATTTGAGTTTTTATTGCTTTAAATGCATTTTCAGCCCGAGTTTAGCGCGTTTTGTGAGTTTGAATGTATTCTCATAGGAATGAGTTGTGTGGTCAAATTAATGCTCATATGGGCTTCAGGAGGTCATCCTGAACAAAATACATGTTGAAGTGTGTGCATAAGTCCTTTGGTTTAGGCGTGACACTCAATTTGAGCTTTTATTGCTTTAAATGCATTTTCAGCCCGAGTTGAGCGCGTTTTGTGAGTTTGAATGTATCTTCATAGGAATGAGTTGTGTGGTCAAATTAATGCTCATTTAGGCTTCAGGTGGTCATCGTGAACAAAATACATGTTGAAGTGTGTGCATAAGTCCTTTGGTTTAGGCGTGACACTCAATTTGAGTTTTTATTGCTTTAAATGCATTTTCAGCCCGAGCTGAGCACGTTTTGTGAGTTTGAATGTATCTTCATAGGAATGAGTTGTGTGGTCAAATTAATGCTCATATGGGCTTCAGGAGGTCATCCTGAACAAAATGCATGTTGAAGTGTGTGCATAAGTCCTTTGGTTTAGGTGTGACACTCAATTTGACTTTTTATTGCTTTAAATGCATTTTCAGCCCGAGCTGAGCACTTTTTTTGAGTTTGAATGTATCTTCATAGGAATGAGTTGTGTGGTCAAATTATTGCTCATTTAGGCTTCAGGAGGTCATCCTGAACAAAACACATGTTGAAGTGTGTGCATAAGTCCTTTGGTTTAGGCGTGACACTCAATTTGAGTTTTTATTGCTTTAAATGCATTTTCAGGCCGAGCTGAGCACGTTTTGTGTGTTTGAATGTATCTTCATAGGAATGAGTTGTGTGGTCAAATGAATGCTCATTTATGCTTCAGGAGGCCATCCTGAACAAAAGACATGTTGAAGTGTGTGCATAAGTCCTTTGGTTTAGGCGTGACACTCAATTTGAGTTTTTATTGCTTTAAATGCATTTTCAGGCCGAGCTGAGCACGTTTTGTGTGTTTGAATGTATCTTCATAGGAATGAGTTGTGTGGTCAAATTAATGCTCATATGGGCTTCAGGAGGTCATCCTGAACAAAATACATGTTGAAGTGTGTGCATAAGTCCTTTGGTTTAGGCGTGACACTCAATTTGAGTTTTTATTGCTTTAAATGCATTTTCAGCCTGAGTTGAGCACGTTTTGTGAGTTTGAATGTATCTTCATAGGAATGAGTTGTGTGGTCAAATTAATGCTCATTTAGGCTTCAGGTGGTCATCCTGAACTAAATACATGTTGAAGTGTGTGCATAAGTCCTTTGGTTTAGGCGTGACACTCAATTTGAGTTTTTATTGCTTTAAATGCATTTTCATCCCGAGCTGAGCACGTTTTGTGAGTTTGAATGTATCTTCATAGGAATGAGTTGTGTGGTCAAATTAATGCTCATATGGGCTTCAGGAGGTCATCCTGAACAAAATACATGTTGAAGTGTGTGCATAAGTCCTTTGGTTTAGGTGTGACACTCAATTTGAGTTTTTATTGCTTTAAATGCATTTTCAGACCGAGCTGAGCACGTTTTTTGAGTTTGAATGTATCTTCATAGGAATGAGTTGTGTGGTCAAATTATTGCTCATTTAGGCTTAAGGAGGTCATCCTGAACAAAATACATGTTGAAGTGTGTGCATAAGTCCTTTGGTTTAGGCGTGACACTCAATTTGAGTTTTTATTGCTTTAAATGCATTTTCAGCCCGAGCTGAGCAAGTTTTGTGAGTTTGAATGTATCTTCATAGGAATGAGTTGTGTGGTCAAATTAATGCTCATTTAGGCTTCAGGTGGTCATCCTGAACAAAATACATGTTGAAGTGTGTGCATAAGTCCTTTGGTTTAGGCGTGACACTCAATTTGAGTTTTTATTGCTTTAAATGCATTTTCAGGCCGAGCTGAGCACGTTTTGTGTGTTTGAATGTATCTTCATAAGAATGAGTTGTGTGGTCAAATTAATGATCATATGGGCTTCAGGAGGTCATCCTGAACAAAATACATGTTGAAGTGTGTCCATAAGTCCTTTGGTTTAGGCGTGACACTCAATTTGAGTTTTAATTGCTTTAAATGCATTTTCAGCCCGAGCTGAGCACGTTTTGTGAGTTTGAATGTATCTTCATAGGAATGAGTTGTGTAGTCAAATTAATGCTCATTTAGGCTTCAGGTGGTCATCCTGAACTAAATACATGTTGAAGTGTGTGCATAAGTCCTTTGGTTTAGGCGTGACACTCAATTTGACTTTTTATTGCTTTAAATGCATTTTCAGCCCGAGCTGAGCACTTTTTTTGAGTTTGAATGTATCTTCATAGGAATGAGTTGTGTGGTCAAATTATTGCTCATTTAGGCTTCAGGAGGTCATCCTGAACAAAACACATGTTGAAGTGTGTGCATAAGTCCTTTGGTTTAGGCGTGACACTCAATTTGAGTTTTTATTGCTTTAAATGCATTTTCAGGCCGAGCTGAGCACGTTTTGTGTGTTTGAATGTATCTTCATAGGAATGAGTTGTGTGGTCAAATGAATGCTCATTTAGGCGTCAGGTGGTCATCCTGAACAAAATACATGTTGAAGTGTGTGCATAAGTCCTTTGGTTTAGGCGTGACACTCAATTTGAGTTTTTATTGCTTTAAATGCATTTTCAGGCCGAGCTGAGCACGTTTTGTGTGTTTGAATGTATCTTCATAGGAATGAGTTGTGTGGTCAAATTAATGCTCATATGGGCTTCAGGAGGTCATCCTGAACAAAATACATGTTGAAGTGTGTGCATAAGTCCTTTGGTTTAGGCGTGACACTCAATTTGAGCTTTTATTGCTTTAAATGCATTTTCAGCCCGAGTTGAGCACGTTTTGTGAGTTTGAATGTATCTTCATAGCAATGAGTTGTGTGGTCAAATTAATGCTCATTTAGGCTTCAGGTGGTCATCGAGAACAAAATACATGTTGAACTGTGTGCATAAGTCCTTTGGTTTAGGCGTGACACTCAATTTGAGTTTTTATTGCTTTAAATGCATTTTCAGGCCGAGCTGAGCACGTTTTGTGAGTTTGAATGTATCTTCATAGGAATGAGTTGTGTGGTCAAATTAATGCTCATATGGGCTTCAGGAGGTCATCCTGAACAAAATACATGTTGAAGTGTGTGCATAAGTCCTTTGGTTTAGGTGTGACACTCAATTTGAGTTTTTATTGCTTTAAATGCATTTTCAGCCCGAGCTGAGCACGTTTTTTGAGTTTGAATGTATCTTCATAGGAATGAGTTGTGTAATCAAATTATTGCTCATTTAGGCTTCAGGAGGTCATCTTGAACAGAATCCATGTTGAAGTGTGTGCATAAGTCCTTTGGTTTAGGCGTGACACTCAATTTGAGTTTTTATTGCTTTAAATGCATTTTCAGCCCGAGCTGAGCGTGTTTTGTGAGTTTGAATGTATCTTCATAGGAATGAGTTGTGTGGTCAAATTAATGCTTATTTAGGCTTCAGGAGGTCATCCTGAATAAAATACATGTTGAAGTGTGTGCATAAGTCCTTTGGTTTAGGCGTGACACTCAATTTGAGTTTTTATTGCTTTAAATGCATTTTCAGCCCGAGCTGAGCACGTTTTGTGAGTTTGAATGTATCTTCATAGGAATGAGTTGTGTAGTCAAATTAATGCTCATATGGGCTTCAGGAGGTCATCCTGAACAAAATACATGTTGAAGTGTGTGCATAAGTCCTTTGGTTTAGGCGTGACACTCAATTTGAGTTTTTATTGCTTTAAATGCATTTTCAGCCCGAGTTGAGCGCGTTTTGTGAGTTTGAATGTATTCTCATAGGAATGAGTTGTGTGGTCAAATTAATGCTCATATGGGCTTCAGGAGGTCATCCTGAACAAAATACATGTTGAAGTGTGTGCATAAGTCCTTTGGTTTAGGCGTGACACTCAATTTGAGCTTTTATTGCTTTAAATGCATTTTCAGCCCGAGTTGAGCGCGTTTTGTGAGTTTGAATGTATCTTCATAGGAATGAGTTGTGTGGTCAAATTAATGCTCATTTAGGCTTCAGGTGGTCATCGTGAACAAAATACATGTTGAAGTGTGTGCATAAGTCCTTTGGTTTAGGCGTGACACTCAATTTGAGTTTTTATTGCTTTAAATGCATTTTCAGCCCGAGCTGAGCACGTTTTGTGAGTTTGAATGTATCTTCATAGGAATGAGTTGTGTGGTCAAATTAATGCTCATATGGGCTTCAGGAGGTCATCCTGAACAAAATACATGTTGAAGTGTGTGCATAAGTCCTTTGGTTTAGGTGTGACACTCAATTTGAGTTTTTATTGCTTTAAATGCATTTTCAGCCCGAGCTGAGCACTTTTTTTGAGTTTGAATGTATCTTCATAGGAATGAGTTGTGTGGTCAAATTATTGCTCATTTAGGCTTCAGGAGGTCATCCTGAACAAAACACATGTTGAAGTGTGTGCATAAGTCCTTTGGTTTAGGCGTGACACTCAATTTGAGTTTTTATTGCTTTAAATGCATTTTCAGGCCAAGCTGAGCACGTTTTGTGTGTTTGAATGTATCTTCATAGGAATGAGTTGTGTGGTCAAATGAATGCTCATTTAGGCGTCAGGTGGTCATCCTGAACAAAATACATGTTGAAGTGTGTGCATAAGTCCTTTGGTTTAGGCGTGACACTCAATTTGAGTTTTTATTGCTTTAAATGCATTTTCAGGCCGAGCTGAGCACGTTTTGTGTGTTTGAATGTATCTTCATAGGAATGAGTTGTGTGGTCAAATTAATGCTCATATGGGCTTCAGGAGGTCATCCTGAACAAAATACATGTTGAAGTGTGTGCATAAGTCCTTTGGTTTAGGCGTGACACTCAATTTGAGCTTTTATTGCTTTAAATGCATTTTCAGCCCGAGTTGAGCACGTTTTGTGAGTTTGAATGTATCTTCATAGGAATGAGTTGTGTGGTCAAATTAATGCTCATTTAGGCTTCAGGTGGTCATCGTGAACAAAATACATGTTGAAGTGTGTGCATAAGTCCTTTGGTTTAGGCGTGACACTCAATTTGAGTTTTTATTGCTTTAAATGCATTTTCAGCCCGAGCTGAGCACGTTTTGTGAGTTTGAATGTATCTTCATAGGAATGAGTTGTGTGGTCAAATTAATGCTCATATGGGCTTCAGGAGGTCATCCTGAACAAAATACATGTTGAAGTGTGTGCATAAGTCCTTTGGTTTAGGTGTGACACTCAATTTGAGTTTTTATTGCTTTAAATGCATTTTCAGCCCGAGCTGAGCACGTTTTTTGAGTTTGAATGTATCTTCATAGGAATGAGTTGTGTAATCAAATTATTGCTCATTTAGGCTTCAGGAGGTCATCTTGAACAAAATCCATGTTGAAGTGTGTGCATAAGTCCTTTGGTTTAGGCGTGACACTCAATTTGAGTTTTTATTGCTTTAAATGCATTTTCAGCCCGAGCTGAGCGTGTTTTGTGAGTTTGAATGTATCTTCATAGGAATGAGTTGTGTGGTCAAATTAATGCTTATTTAGGCTTCAGGAGGTCATCCTGAATAAAATACATGTTGAAGTGTGTGCATAAGTCCTTTGGTTTAGGCGTGACACTCAATTTGAGTTTTTATTGCTTTAAATGCATTTTCAGCCCGAGCTGAGCACGTTTTGTGAGTTTGAATGTATCTTCATAGGAATGAGTTGTGTAGTCAAATTAATGCTCATATGGGGTTCAGAAGGTCATCCTGAACAAAATACATGTTGAAATGTGTGCATAAGTCCTTTGGTTTAGGTGTGACACTCAATTTGAGTTTTTATTGCTTTAAATGCATTTTCAGCCCGAGCTGAGCACGTTTTGTGAGTTTGAATGTATCTTCATAGGAATGAGTTGTGTGGTCAAATAAATGCTCATTTAGGCTTCAGGTGGTCATCCTGAACTAAATACATGTTGAAGTGTGTGCATAAGTCCTTTGGTTTAGGCGTGACACTCAATTGGAGTTTTTATTGCTTTAAATTAAATGCATTTTCAGCCCGAGCTGAGCGCACTTTCTGACTTTGAATGTATCTTCATAGGAATGAGTTGTGTGGTCAAATTAATGCTCATTTAGGCGTCAGGTGGTCATCCTGAACAAAATACATGTTGAAGTGTGTGCATAAGTCCTTTGGTTTAGGCGTGACACTCAATTTGAGTTTTTATTGCTTTAAATGCATTTTCAGCCCGAGCTGAGCACATTTTGTGAGTTTGAATGTATCTTCATAGGAATGAGTTGTGTAGTCAAATTAATGCTCATATGGGCTTCAGGAGGTCATCCTGAACAAAATACATGTTGAAGTGTGTGCATAAGTCCTTTGGTTTAGGCGTGGCACTCAATTTGAGTTTTTATTGCTTTAAATGCATTTTCAGCCCGAGTTGAGCACGTTTTGTGAGTTTGAATGTATCTTCATAGGAATGAGTTGTGTAGACAAATTAATGCTCATATGGGCTTCAGGATGTCATCCTGAACTAAATACATGTTGAAGTGTGTGCATAAGTCCTTTGGTTTAGGTGTGACACTAAATTTGAGTTTTTATTGCTTTAAATGCATTTTCAGCCCGAGCTGAGCGCGTTTTGTGAGTTTGAATGTATCTTCATAGGAATGAGTTGTGTGGTCAAATTAATGCTTATTTAGGCTTCAGGAGGTCACCCTGAACAAAATACATGTTGAAGTGTGTGCATAAGTCCTTTGGTTTAGGCGTGACACTCAATTTGAGTTTTTATTGCTTTAAATGCATTTTCAGCCCGAGCTGAGCGCGTTTTGTGAGTTTGAATGTATCTTCATAGGAATGAGTTGTGTGGTCAAATTAATGCTCATTTAGGCGTCAGGTGGTCATCCTGAACAAAATACATGTTGAAGTGTGTGCATAAGTCCTTTGGTTTAGGCGTGACACTCAATTGGAGTTTTTATTGCTTTAAATTAAATGCATTTTCAGCCCGAGCTGAGCGCACTTTCTGACTTTGAATGTATCTTCATAGGAATGAGTTGTGTGGTCAAATTAATGCTCATTTAGGCGTCAGGTGGTCATCCTGAACAAAATACATGTTGAAGTGTGTGCATAAGTCCTTTGGTTTAGGCGTGACACTCAATTTGAGTTTTTATTGCTTTAAATGCATTTTCAGCCCGAGCTGAGCACATTTTGTGAGTTTGAATGTATCTTCATAGGAATGAGTTGTGTAGTCAAATTAATGCTCATATGGGCTTCAGGAGGTCATCCTGAACAAAATACATGTTGAAGTGTGTGCATAAGTCCTTTGGTTTAGGCGTGGCACTCAATTTGAGTTTTTATTGCTTTAAATGCATTTTCAGCCCGAGTTGAGCACGTTTTGTGAGTTTGAATGTATCTTCATAGGAATGAGTTGTGTAGACAAATTAATGCTCATATGGGCTTCAGGATGTCATCCTGAACTAAATACATGTTGAAGTGTGTGCATAAGTCCTTTGGTTTAGGTGTGACACTAAATTTGAGTTTTTATTGCTTTAAATGCATTTTCAGCCCGAGCTGAGCGCGTTTTGTGAGTTTGAATGTATCTTCATAGGAATGAGTTGTGTGGTCAAATTAATGCTTATTTAGGCTTCAGGAGGTCACCCTGAACAAAATACATGTTGAAGTGTGTGCATAAGTCCTTTGGTTTAGGCGTGACACTCAATTTGAGTTTTTATTGCTTTAAATGCATTTTCAGCCCGAGCTGAGCGCGTTTTGTGAGTTTGAATGTATCTTCATAGGAATGAGTTGTGTGGTCAAATTAATGCTCATTTAGGCGTCAGGTGGTCATCCTGAACAAAATACATGTTGAAGTGTGTGCATAAGTCCTTTGGTTTAGGCGTGACACTCAATTTGAGTTTTTATTGCTTTAAATGCATTTTCAGGCCGAGCTGAGCACGTTTTGTGTGTTTGAATGTATCTTCATAAGAATGAGTTGTGTGGTCAAATTAATGATCATATGGGCTTCAGGAGGTCATCCTGAACAAAATACATGTTGAAGTGTGTGCATAAGTCCTTTGGTTTAGGCGTGACACTCAATTTGAGCTTTTATTGCTTTAAATGCATTTTCAGCCCGAGTTGAGCGCGTTTTGTGAGTTTGAATGTATCTTCATAGGAATGAGTTGTGTGGTCAAATTAATGCTCATTTAGGCTTCAGGTGGTCATCGTGAACAAAATACATGTTGTAGTGTGTGCATAAGTCCTTTGGTTTAGGCGTGACACTCAATTTGAGTTTTTATTGCTTTAAATGCATTTTCAGCCCGAGCTGAGCACGTTTTGTGAGTTTGAATGTATCTTCATAGGAATGAGTTGTGTGGTCAAATTAATGCTCATATGGGCTTCAGGAGGTCATCCTGAACAAAATACATGTTGAAGTGTGTGCATAAGTCCTTTGGTTTAGGTGTGACACTCAATTTGAGTTTTTATTGCTTTAAATGCATTTTCAGCCCGAGCTGAGCACTTTTTTTGAGTTTGAATGTATCTTCATAGGAATGAGTTGTGTGGTCAAATTATTGCTCATTTAAGCTTCAGGAGGTCATCCTGAACAAAACACATGTTGAAGTGTGTGCATAAGTCCTTTGGTTTAGGCGTGACACTCAATTTGAGTTTTTATTGCTTTAAATGCATTTTCAGGCCGATCTGAGCACGTTTTGTGTGTTTGAATGTATCTTCATAGGAATGAGTTGTGTGGTCAAATTAATGCTCATATGGGCTTCAGGAGGTCATCCTGAACAAAATACATGTTGAAGTGTGTGCATAAGTCCTTTGGTTTAGGCGTGACACTCAATTTGAGCTTTTATTGCTTTAAATGCATTTTCAGCCCGAGTTGAGCACGTTTTGTGAGTTTGAATGTATCTTCATAGGAATGAGTTGTGTGGTCAAATTAATGCTCATTTAGGCTTCAGGTGGTCATCGTGAACAAAATACATGTTGAAGTGTGTGCATAAGTCCTTTGGTTTAGGCGTGACACTCAATTTGAGTTTTTATTGCTTTAAATGCATTTTCAGCCCGAGCTGAGCACGTTTTGTGAGTTTGAATGTATCTTCATAGGAATGAGTTGTGTGGTCAAATTAATGCTCATATGGGCTTCAGGAGGTCATCCTGAACAAAATACATGTTGAAGTGTGTGCATAAGTCCTTTGGTTTAGGTGTGACACTCAATTTGAGTTTTTATTGCTTTAAATGCATTTTCAGCCCGAGCTGAGCACGTTTTTTGAGTTTGAATGTATCTTCATAGGAATGAGTTGTGTAATCAAATTATTGCTCATTTAGGCTTCAGGAGGTCATCTTGAACAAAATCCATGTTGAAGTGTGTGCATAAGTCCTTTGGTTTAGGCGTGACACTCAATTTGAGTTTTTATTGCTTTAAATGCATTTTCAGCCCGAGCTGAGCGTGTTTTGTGAGTTTGAATGTATCTTCATAGGAATGAGTTGTGTGGTCAAATTAATGCTTATTTAGGCTTCAGGAGGTCATCCTGAATAAAATACATGTTGAAGTGTGTGCATAAGTCCTTTGGTTTAGGCGTGACACTCAATTTGAGTTTTTATTGCTTTAAATGCATTTTCAGCCCGAGCTGAGCACGTTTTGTGAGTTTGAATGTATCTTCATAGGAATGAGTTGTGTAGTCAAATTAATGCTCATATGGGGTTCAGAAGGTCATCCTGAACAAAATACATGTTGAAATGTGTGCATAAGTCCTTTGGTTTAGGTGTGACACTCAATTTGAGTTTTTATTGCTTTAAATGCATTTTCAGCCCGAGCTGAGCACGTTTTGTGAGTTTGAATGTATCTTCATAGGAATGAGTTGTGTGGTCAAATTAATGCTCATTTAGGCTTCAGGTGGTCATCCTGAACTAAATACATGTTGAAGTGTGTGCATAAGTCCTTTGGTTTAGGCGTGACACTCAATTGGAGTTTTTATTGCTTTAAATTAAAATCATTTTCAGCCCGAGCTGAGCGCATTTTCTGACTTTGAATGTATTTTCATAGGAATGAGTTGTGTGGTCAAATTATTGCTGATTTAGGCTTCAGGAGGTCATCCTGAACAAAATACATGTTGAAGTGTGTGCATAAGTCCTTTGGTTTAGGCGTGACACTCAATTTGAGTTTTTATTGCTTTAAATGCATTTTCAGCCCGAGCTGAGCGCGCTTTCTGACTTTGAATGTATCTTCATAGGAATGAGTTGTGTGGTCAAATTAATGCTCATTTAGGCGTCAGGTGGTCATCCTGAACAAAATACATGTTGAAGTGTGTGCATAAGTCCTTTGGTTTAGGCGTGACACTCAATTTGAGTTTTTATTGCTTTAAATGCATTTTCAGCCCGAGCTGAGCACATTTTGTGAGTTTGAATGTATCTTCATAGGAATGAGTTGTGTAGTCAAATTAATGCTCATATGGGCTTCAGGAGGTCATCCTGAACAAAATACATGTTGAAGTGTGTGCATAAGTCCTTTGGTTTAGGCGTGGCACTCAATTTGAGTTTTTATTGCTTTAAATGCATTTTCAGCCCGAGTTGAGCACGTTTTGTGAGTTTGAATGTATCTTCATAGGAATGAGTTGTGTAGACAAATTAATGCTCATATGGGCTTCAGGATGTCATCCTGAACTAAATACATGTTGAAGTGTGTGCATAAGTCCTTTGGTTTAGGTGTGACACTGAATTTGAGTTTTTATTGCTTTAAATGCATTTTCAGCCCGAGTTGAGCACGTTTTGTGAGTTTGAATGTATCTTCATAGGAATGAGTTGTGTAGACAAATTAATGCTCATATGGGCTTCAGGATGTCATCCTGAACTAAATACATGTTGAAGTGTGTGCATAAGTCCTTTGGTTTAGGTGTGACACTAAATTTGAGTTTTTATTGCTTTAAATGCATTTTCAGCCCGAGCTGAGCGCGTTTTGTGAGTTTGAATGTATCTTCATAGGAATGAGTTGTGTGGTCAAATTAATGCTTATTTAGGCTTCAGGAGGTCACCCTGAACAAAATACATGTTGAAGTGTGTGCATAAGTCCTTTGGTTTAGGCGTGACACTCAATTTGAGTTTTTATTGCTTTAAATGCATTTTCAGCCCGAGCTGAGCGCGTTTTGTGAGTTTGAATGTATCTTCATAGGAATGAGTTGTGTGGTCAAATTAATGATCATATGGGCTTCAGGAGGTCATCCTGAACAAAATACATGTTGAAGTGTGTGCATAAGTCCTTTGGTTTAGGCGTGACACTCAATTTGAGCTTTTATTGCTTTAAATGCATTTTCAGCCCGAGTTGAGCGCGTTTTGTGAGTTTGAATGTATCTTCATAGGAATGAGTTGTGTGGTCAAATTAATGCTCATTTAGGCTTCAGGTGGTCATCGTGAACAAAATACATGTTGTAGTGTGTGCATAAGTCCTTTGGTTTAGGCGTGACACTCAATTTGAGTTTTTATTGCTTTAAATGCATTTTCAGCCCGAGCTGAGCACGTTTTGTGAGTTTGAATGTATCTTCATAGGAATGAGTTGTGTGGTCAAATTAATGCTCATATGGGCTTCAGGAGGTCATCCTGAACAAAATACATGTTGAAGTGTGTGCATAAGTCCTTTGGTTTAGGTGTGACACTCAATTTGAGTTTTTATTGCTTTAAATGCATTTTCAGCCCGAGCTGAGCACTTTTTTTGAGTTTGAATGTATCTTCATAGGAATGAGTTGTGTGGTCAAATTATTGCTCATTTAAGCTTCAGGAGGTCATCCTGAACAAAACACATGTTGAAGTGTGTGCATAAGTCCTTTGGTTTAGGCGTGACACTCAATTTGAGTTTTTATTGCTTTAAATGCATTTTCAGGCCGATCTGAGCACGTTTTGTGTGTTTGAATGTATCTTCATAGGAATGAGTTGTGTGGTCAAATTAATGCTCATATGGGCTTCAGGAGGTGATCCTGAACAAAATACATGTTGAAGTGTGTGCATAAGTCCTTTGGTTTAGGCGTGACACTCAATTTGAGCTTTTATTGCTTTAAATGCATTTTCAGCCCGAGTTGAGCACGTTTTGTGAGTTTGAATGTATCTTCATAGGAATGAGTTGTGTGGTCAAATTAATGCTCATTTAGGCTTCAGGTGGTCATCGTGAACAAAATACATGTTGAAGTGTGTGCATAAGTCCTTTGGTTTAGGCGTGACACTCAATTTGAGTTTTTATTGCTTTAAATGCATTTTCAGCCCGAGCTGAGCACGTTTTGTGAGTTTGAATGTATCTTCATAGGAATGAGTTGTGTGGTCAAATTAATGCTCATATGGGCTTCAGGAGGTCATCCTGAACAAAATACATGTTGAAGTGTGTGCATAAGTCCTTTGGTTTAGGTGTGACACTCAATTTGAGTTTTTATTGCTTTAAATGCATTTTCAGCCCGAGCTGAGCACGTTTTTGAGTTTGAATGTATCTTCATAGGAATGAGTTGTGTAATCAAATTATTGCTCATTTAGGCTTCAGGAGGTCATCTTGAACAAAATCCATGTTGAAGTGTGTGCATAAGTCCTTTGGTTTAGGCGTGACACTCAATTTGAGTTTTTATTGCTTTAAATGCATTTTCAGCCCGAGCTGAGCGTGTTTTGTGAGTTTGAATGTATCTTCATAGGAATGAGTTGTGTGGTCAAATTAATGCTTATTTAGGCTTCAGGAGGTCATCCTGAATAAAATACATGTTGAAGTGTGTGCATAAGTCCTTTGGTTTAGGCGTGACACTCAATTTGAGTTTTTATTGCTTTAAATGCATTTTCAGCCCGAGCTGAGCACGTTTTGTGAGTTTGAATGTATCTTCATAGGAATGAGTTGTGTAGTCAAATTATTGCTCATATGGGGTTCAGAAGGTCATCCTGAACAAAATACATGTTGAAATGTGTGCATAAGTCCTTTGGTTTAGGTGTGACACTCAATTTGAGTTTTTATTGCTTTAAATGCATTTTCAGCCCGAGCTGAGCACGTTTTGTGAGTTTGAATGTATCTTCATAGGAATGAGTTGTGTGGTCAAATTAATGCTCATTTAGGCTTCAGGTGGTCATCCTGAACTAAATACATGTTGAAGTGTGTGCATAAGTCCTTTGGTTTAGGCGTGACACTCAATTGGAGTTTTTATTGCTTTAAATTAAAATCATTTTCAGCCCGAGCTGAGCGCATTTTCTGACTTTGAATGTATTTTCATAGGAATGAGTTGTGTGGTCAAATTATTGCTGATTTAGGCTTCAGGAGGTCATCCTGAACAAAATACATGTTGAAGTGTGTGCATAAGTCCTTTGGTTTAGGCGTGACACTCAATTTGAGTTTTTATTGCTTTAAATGCATTTTCAGCCCGAGCTGAGCGCGCTTTCTGACTTTGAATGTATCTTCATAGGAATGAGTTGTGTGGTCAAATTAATGCTCATTTAGGCGTCAGGTGGTCATCCTGAACAAAATACATGTTGAAGTGTGTGCATAAGTCCTTTGGTTTAGGCGTGACACTCAATTTGAGTTTTTATTGCTTTAAATGCATTTTCAGCCCGAGCTGAGCACATTTTGTGAGTTTGAATGTATCTTCATAGGAATGAGTTGTGTAGTCAAATTAATGCTCATATGGGCTTCAGGAGGTCATCCTGAACAAAATACATGTTGAAGTGTGTGCATAAGTCCTTTGGTTTAGGCGTGGCACTCAATTTGAGTTTTTATTGCTTTAAATGCATTTTCAGCCCGAGTTGAGCACGTTTTGTGAGTTTGAATGTATCTTCATAGGAATGAGTTGTGTAGACAAATTAATGCTCATATGGGCTTCAGGATGTCATCCTGAACTAAATACATGTTGAAGTGTGTGCATAAGTCCTTTGGTTTAGGTGTGACACTGAATTTGAGTTTTTATTGCTTAAAATGCATTTTCAGCCCGAGTTGAGCACGTTTTGTGAGTTTGAATGTATCTTCATAGGAATGAGTTGTGTAGACAAATTAATGCTCATATGGGCTTCAGGATGTCATCCTGAACTAAATACATGTTGAAGTGTGTGCATAAGTCCTTTGGTTTAGGTGTGACACTAAATTTGAGTTTTTATTGCTTTAAATGCATTTTCAGCCCGAGCTGAGCTCGTTTTGTGAGTTTGAATGTATCTTCATAGGAATGAGTTGTGTGGTCAAATTAATGCTTATTTAGGCTTCAGGAGGTCACCCTGAACAAAATACATGTTGAAGTGTGTGCATAAGTCCTTTGGTTTAGGCGTGACACTCAATTTGAGTTTTTATTGCTTTAAATGCATTTTCAGCCCGAGCTGAGCGCGTTTTGTGAGTTTGAATGTATCTTCATAGGAATGAGTTGTGTGGTCAAATTAATGCTCATTTAGGCGTCAGGTGGTCATCCTGAACAAAATACATGTTGAAGTGTGTGCATAAGTCCTTTGGTTTAGGCGTGACACTCAATTTGAGTTTTTATTGCTTTAAATGCATTTTCAGGCCGAGCTGAGCACGTTTTGTGTGTTTGAATGTATCTTCATAAGAATGAGTTGTGTGGTCAAATTAATGATCATATGGGCTTCAGGAGGTCATCCTGAACAAAATACATGTTGAAGTGTGTCCATAAGTCCTTTGGTTTAGGCGTGACACTCAATTTGAGTTTTTATTGCTTTAAATGCATTTTCAGCCCGAGCTGAGCGCGTTTTGTGAGTTTGAATGTATCTTCATAGGAATGAGTTGTGTGGTCAAATTAATGCTCAATTAGGCGTCAGGTGGTCATCCTGAACAAAATACATGTTGAAGTGTGTGCATAAGTCCTTTGGTTTAGGCGTGACACTCAATTTGAGTTTTTATTGCTTTAAATGCATTTTCAGGCCGAGCTGAGCACGTTTTGTGGGTTTGAATGTATCTTCATAGGAATGAGTTGTGTGGTCAAATTAATGCTCATATGGGCTTCAGGAGGTCATCCTGAACAAAATACATGTTGAAGTGTGTGCATAAGTCCTTTGGTTTAGGCGTGACACTCAATTTGAGTTTTTATTGCTTTAAATGCATTTTCAGCCCGAGCTGAGCACTTTTTTTGAGTTTGAATGTATCTTCATAGGAATGAGTTGTGTGGTCAAATTATTGCTCATTTAGGCTTCAGGAGGTCATCCTGAACAAAACACATGTTGAAGTGTGTGCATAAGTCCTTTGGTTTAGGCGTGACACTCAATTTGAGTTTTTATTGCTTTAAATGCATTTTCAGGCCGAGCTGAGCACGTTTTGTGTGTTTGAATGTATCTTCATAGGAATGAGTTGTGTGGTCAAATGAATGCTCATTTAGGCGTCAGGTGGTCATCCTGAACAAAATACATGTTGAAGTGTGTGCATAAGTCCTTTGGTTTAAGCGTGACACTCAATTTGAGTTTTTATTGCTTTAAATGCATTTTCAGGCCGAGCTGAGCACGTTTTGTGTGTTTGAATGTATCTTCATAGGAATGAGTTGTGTGGTCAAATTAATGCTCATATGGGCTTCAGGAGGTCATCCTGAACAAAATACATGTTGAAGTGTGTACATAAGTCCTTTGGTTTAGGCGTGACACTCAATTTGAGCTTTTATTGCTTTAAATGCATTTTCAGCCCGAGTTGAGCACGTTTTGTGAGTTTGAATGTATCTTCATAGGAATGAGTTGTGTGGTCAAATTAATGCTCATTTAGGCTTCAGGTGGTCATCGTGAACAAAATACATGTTGAAGTGTGTGCATAAGTCCTTTGGTTTAGGCGTGACACTCAATTTGAGTTTTTATTGCTTTAAATGCATTTTCAGCCCGAGCTGAGCACGTTTTGTGAGTTTGAATGTATCTTCATAGGAATGAGTTGTGTGGTCAAATTAATGCTCATATGGGCTTCAGGAGGTCATCCTGAACAAAATACATGTTGAAGTGTGTGCATAAGTCCTTTGGTTTAGGTGTGACACTCAATTTGAGTTTCTATTGCTTTAAATGCATTTTCAGCCCGAGCTGAGCACGTTTTTTGAGTTTGAATGTATCTTCATAGGAATGAGTTGTGTAATCAAATTATTGCTCATTTAGGCTTCAGGAGGTCATCTTGAACAAAATCCATATTGAAGTGTGTGCATAAGTCCTTTGGTTTAGGCGTGACACTCAATTTGAGTTTTTATTGCTTTAAATGCATTTTCAGCCCGAGCTGAGCGTGTTTTGTGAGTTTGAATGTATCTTCATAGGAATGAGTTGTGTGGTCAAATTAATGCTTATTTAGGCTTCAGGAGGTCATCCTGAATAAAATACATGTTGAAGTGTGTGCATAAGTCCTTTGGTTTAGGCGTGACACTCAATTTGAGTTTTTATTGCTTTAAATGCATTTTCAGCCCGAGCTGAGCACGTTTTGTGAGTTTGAATGTATCTTCATAGGAATGAGTTGTGTAGTCAAATTAATGCTCATATGGGGTTCAGAAGGTCATCCTGAACAAAATACATGTTGAAATGTGTGCATAAGTCCTTTGGTTTAGGTGTGACACTCAATTTGAGTTTTTATTGCTTTAAATGCATTTTCAGCCCGAGCTGAGCACGTTTTGTGAGTTTGAATGTATCTTCATAGGAATGAGTTGTGTGGTCAAATTAATGCTCATTTAGGCTTCAGGTGGTCATCCTGAACTAAATACATGTTGAAGTGTGTGCATAAGTCCTTTGGTTTAGGCGTGACACTCAATTGGAGTTTTTATTGCTTTAAATTAAATGCATTTTCAGCCCGAGCTGAGCGCACTTTCTGACTTTGAATGTATCTTCATAGGAATGAGTTGTGTGGTCAAATTATTGCTGATTTAGGCTTCAGGAGGTCATCCTGAACAAAATACATGTTGAAGTGTGTGCATAAGTCCTTTGGTTTAGGCGTGACACTCAATTTGAGTTTTTATTGCTTTAAATGCATTTTCAGCCCGAGCTGAGCGCGCTTTCTGACTTTGAATGTATCTTCATAGGAATGAGTTGTGTGGTCAAATTAATGCTCATTTAGGCGTTAGGTGGTCATCCTGAACAAAATACATGTTGAAGTGTGTGCATAAGTCCTTTGGTTTAGGCGTGACACTCAATTTGAGTTTTTATTGCTTTAAATGCATTTTCAGCCCGAGCTGAGCACGTTTTGTGAGTTTGAATGTATCTTCATAGGAATGAGTTGTGTAGTCAAATTAATGCTCATATGGGCTTCAGGAGGTCATCCTGAACAAAATACATGTTGAAG
Source organism: Hippocampus guttulatus (assembly GCF_054856545.1). Lineage (NCBI taxonomy): Eukaryota > Metazoa > Chordata > Actinopteri > Syngnathiformes > Syngnathidae > Hippocampus > Hippocampus guttulatus. The sequence continues at coordinate 25,079,929 of NC_141265.1, forward strand.
TGTGTGCATAAGTCCTTTGGTTTAGGCGTGACACTCAATTTGAGTTTTTATTGCTTTAAATGCATTTTCAGCCCAAGTTGAGCACGTTTTGTGAGTTTGAATGTATCTTCATAGGAATGAGTTTTGTAGACAAATTAATGCTCATATGGGCTTCAGGATGTCATCCTGAACTAAATACATGTTGAAGTGTGTGCATAAGTCCTTTGGTTTAGGTGTGACACTAAATTTGAGTTTTTATTGCTTTAAATGCATTTTCAGCCCGAGCTGAGCGCGTTTTGTGAGTTTGAATGTATCTTCATAGGAATGAGTTGTGTGGTCAAATTAATGCTTATTTAGGCTTCAGGAGGTCACCCTGAACAAAATACATGTTGAAGTGTGTGCAAAAGTCCTTTGGTTTAGGCGTGACACTCAATTTGAGTTTTTATTGCTTTAAATGCATTTTCAGCCCGAGCTGAGCGCGTTTTGTGAGTTTGAATGTATCTTCATAGGAATGAGTTGTGTGGTCAAATTAATGCTCATTTAGGCGTCAGGTGGTCATCCTGAACAAAATACATGTTGAAGTGTGTGCATAAGTCCTTTGGTTTAGGCGTGACACTCAATTTGAGTTTTTATTGCTTTAAATGCATTTTCAGGCCGAGCTGAGCACGTTTTGTGTGTTTGAATGTATCTTCATAAGAATGAGTTGTGTGGTCAAATTAATGATCATATGGGCTTCAGGAAGTCATCCTGAACAAAATACATGTTGAAGTGTGTCCATAAGTCCTTTGGTTTAGGCGTGACACTCAATTTGAGTTTTTATTGCTTTAAATGCATTTTCAGCCCGAGCTGAGCGCGTTTTGTGAGTTTGAATGTATCTTCATAGGAATGAGTTGTGTGGTCAAATTAATGCTCAATTAGGCGTCAGGTGGTCATCCTGAACAAAATACATGTTGAAGTGTATGCATAAGTCCTTTGGTTTAGGCGTGACACTCAATTTGAGTTTTTATTGCTTTAAATGCATTTTCAGGCCGAGCTGAGCACGTTTTGTGTGTTTGAATGTATCTTCATAGGAATGAGTTGTGTGGTCAAATTAATGCTCATATGGGCTTCAGGAGGTCATCCTGAACAAAATACATGTTGAAGTGTGTGCATAAGTCCTTTGGTTTAGGCGTGACACTCAATTTGAGTTTTTATTGCTTTAAATGCATTTTCAGCCCGAGCTGAGCACTTTTTTTGAGTTTGAATGTATCTTCATAGGAATGAGTTGTGTGGTCAAATTATTGCTCATTTAGGCTTCAGGAGGTCATCCTGAACAAAACACATGTTGAAGTGTGTGCATAAGTCCTTTGGTTTAGGCGTGACACTCAATTTGAGTTTTTATTGCTTTAAATGCATTTTCAGGCCGAGCTGAGCACGTTTTGTGTGTTTGAATGTATCTTCATAGGAATGAGTTGTGTGGTCAAATGAATGCTCATTTAGGCGTCAGGTGGTCATCCTGAACAAAATACATGTTTAAGTGTGTGCATAAGTCCTTTGGTTTAGGCGTGACACTCAATTTGAGTTTTTATTGCTTTAAATGCATTTTCAGGCCGAGCTGAGCACGTTTTGTGTGTTTGAATGTATCTTCATAGGAATGAGTTGTGTGGTCAAATTAATGCTCATATGGGCTTCAGGAGGTCATCCTGAACAAAATACATGTTGAAGTGTGTGCATAAGTCCTTTGGTTTAGGCGTGACACTCAATTTGAGCTTTTATTGCTTTAAATGCATTTTCAGCCCGAGTTGAGCACGTTTTGTGAGTTTGAATGTATCTTCATAGGAATGAGTTGTGTGGTCAAATTAATGCTCATTTAGGCTTCAGGTGGTCATCGTGAACAAAATACATGTTGAAGTGTGTGCATAAGTCCTTTGGTTTAGGCGTGACACTCAATTTGAGTTTTTATTGCTTTAAATGCATTTTCAGCCCGAGCTGAGCACGTTTTGTGAGTTTGAATGTATCTTCATAGGAATGAGTTGTGTGGTCAAATTAATGCTCATATGGGCTTCAGGAGGTCATCCTGAACAAAATACATGTTGAAGTGTGTGCATAAGTCCTTTGGTTTAGGTGTGACACTCAATTTGAGTTTTTATTGCTTTAAATGCATTTTCAGCCCGAGCTGAGCACGTTTTTTGAGTTTGAATGTATCTTCATAGGAATGAGTTGTGTAATCAAATTATTGCTCATTTAGGCTTCAGGAGGTCATCTTGAACAAAATCCATGTTGAAGTGTGTGCATAAGTCCTTTGGTTTAGGCGTGACACTCAATTTGAGTTTTTATTGCTTTAAATGCATTTTCAGCCCGAGCTGAGCGTGTTTTGTGAGTTTGAATGTATCTTCATAGGAATGAGTTGTGTGGTCAAATTAATGCTTATTTAGGCTTCAGGAGGTCATCCTGAATAAAATACATGTTGAAGTGTGTGCATAAGTCCTTTGGTTTAGGCGTGACACTCAATTTGAGTTTTTATTGCTTTAAATGCATTTTCAGCCCGAGCTGAGCACGTTTTGTGAGTTTGAATGTATCTTCATAGGAATGAGTTGTGTAGTCAAATTAATGCTCATATGGGGTTCAGAAGGTCATCCTGAACAAAATACATGTTGAAATGTGTGCATAAGTCCTTTGGTTTAGGTGTGACACTCAATTTGAGTTTTTATTGCTTTAAATGCATTTTCAGCCCGAGCTGAGCACGTTTTGTGAGTTTGAATGTATCTTCATAGGAATGAGTTGTGTGGTCAAATTAATGCTCATTTAGGCTTCAGGTGGTCATCCTGAACTAAATACATGTTGAAGTGTGTGCATAAGTCCTTTGGTTTAGGCGTGACACTCAATTGGAGTTTTTATTGCTTTAAATTAAATGCATTTTCAGGCCGAGCTGAGCGCACTTTCTGACTTTGAATGTATCTTCATAGGAATGAGTTGTGTGGTCAAATTATTGCTGATTTAGGCTTCAGGAGGTCATCCTGAACAAAATACATGTTGAAGTGTGTGCATAAGTCCTTTGGTTTAGGCGTGACACTCAATTTGAGTTTTTATTGCTTTAAATGCATTTTCAGCCCGAGCTGAGCGCGCTTTCTGACTTTGAATGTATCTTCATAGGAATGAGTTGTGTGGTCAAATTAATGCTCATTTAGGCGTCAGGTGGTCATCCTGAACAAAATACATGTTGAAGTGTGTGCATAAGTCCTTTGGTTTAGGCGTGACACTCAATTTGAGTTTTTATTGCTTTAAATGCATTTTCAGCCCGAGCTGAGCACGTTTTGTGAGTTTGAATGTATCTTCATAGGAATGAGTTGTGTAGTCAAATTAATGCTCATATGGGCTTCAGGAGGTCATCCTGAACAAAATACATGTTGAAGTGTGTGCATAAGTCCTTTGGTTTAGGCGTGCCACTCAATTTGAGTTTTTAATGCTTTAAATGCATTTTCAGCCCGAGTTGAGCCCGTTTTGTGAGTTTGAATGTATCTTCATAGGAATGAGTTGTGTAGACAAATTAATGCTCATATGGGCTTCAGGATGTCATCCTGAACTAAATACATGTTGAAGTGTGTGCATAAGTCCTTTGGTTTAGGTGTGACACTAAATTTGAGTTTTTATTGCTTTAAATGCATTTTCAGCCCGAGCTGAGCGCGTTTTGTGAGTTTGAATGTATCTTCATAGGAATGAGTTGTGTGGTCAAATTAATGCTTATTTAGGCTTCAGGAGGTCACCCTGAACAAAATACATGTTGAAGTGTGTGCATAAGTCCTTTGGTTTAGGCGTGACACTCAATTTGAGTTTTTATTGCTTTAAATGCATTTTCAGCCCGAGCTGAGCGCGTTTTGTGAGTTTGAATGTATCTTCATAGGAATGAGTTGTGTGGTCAAATTAATGCTCATTTAGGCGTCAGGTGGTCATCCTGAACAAAATACATGTTGAAGTGTGTGCATAAGTCCTTTGGTTTAGGCGTGACACTCAATTTGAGTTTTTATTGCTTTAAATGCATTTTCAGGCCGAGCTGAGCACGTTTTGTGTGTTTGAATGTATCTTCATAAGAATGAGTTGTGTGGTCAAATTAATGATCATATGGGCTTCAGGAGGTCATCCTGAACAAAATACATGTTGAAGTGTGTCCATAAGTCCTTTGGTTTAGGCGTGACACTCAATTTGAGTTTTTATTGCTTTAAATGCATTTTCAGCCCGAGCTGAGCGCGTTTTGTGAGTTTGAATGTATCTTCATAGGAATGAGTTGTGTGGTCAAATTAATGCTCAATTAGGCGTCAGGTGGTCATCCTGAACAAAATACATGTTGAAGTGTGTGCATAAGTCCTTTGGTTTAGGCGTGACACTCAATTTGAGTTTTTATTGCTTTAAATGCATTTTCAGGCCGAGCTGAGCACGTTTTGTGTGTTTGAATGTATCTTCATAGGAATGAGTTGTGTGGTCAAATTAATGCTCATATGGGCTTCAGGAGGTCATCCTGAACAAAATACATGTTGAAGTGTGTGCATAAGTCCTTTGGTTTAGGCGTGACACTCAATTTGAGTTTTTATTGCTTTAAATGCATTTTCAGCCTGAGTTGAGCACGTTTTGTGAGTTTGAATGTATCTTCATAGGAATGAGTTGTGTGGTCAAATTAATGCTCATTTAGGCTTCAGGTGGTCATCCTGAACTAAATACATGTTGAAGTGTGTGCATAAGTCCTTTGGTTTAGGCGTGACACTCAATTTGAGCTTTTATTGCTTTAAATGCATTTTCAGCCCGAGTTGAGCACGTTTTGTGAGTTTGAATGTATCTTCATAGGAATGAGTTGTGTGGTCAAATTAATGCTCATTTAGGCTTCAGGTGGTCATCGTGAACAAAATACATGTTGAAGTGTGTGCATAAGTCCTTTGGTTTCGGCGTGACACTCAATTTGAGTTTTTATTGCTTTAAATGCATTTTCAGCCCGAGCTGAGCACGTTTTGTGAGTTTGAATGTATCTTCATAGGAATGAGTTGTGTGGTCAAATTAATGCTCATATGGGCTTCAGGAGGTCATCCTGAACAAAATACATGTTGAAGTGTGTGCATAAGTCCTTTGGTTTAGGTGTGACACTCAATTTGAGTTTTTATTGCTTTAAATGCATTTTCAGCCCGAGCTGAGCACGTTTTTTGAGTTTGAATGTATCTTCATAGGAATGAGTTGTGTAATCAAATTATTGCTCATTTAGGCTTCAGGAGGTCATCTTGAACAAAATCCATGTTGAAGTGTGTGCATAAGTCCTTTGGTTTAGGCGTGACACTCAATTTGAGTTTTTATTGCTTTAAATGCATTTTCAGCCTGAGCTGAGCGTGTTTTGTGAGTTTGAATGTATCTTCATAGGAATGAGTTGTGTGGTCAAATTAATGCTTATTTAGGCTTCAGGAGGTCATCCTGAATAAAATACATGTTGAAGTGTGTGCATAAGTCCTTTGGTTTAGGCGTGACACTCAATTTGAGTTTTTATTGCTTTAAATGCATTTTCAGCCCGAGCTGAGCACGTTTTGTGAGTTTGAATGTATCTTCATAGGAATGAGTTGTGTAGTCAAATTAATGCTCATATGGGGTTCAGAAGGTCATCCTGAACAAAATACATGTTGAAATGTGTGCATAAGTCCTTTGGTTTAGGTGTGACACTCAATTTGAGTTTTTATTGCTTTAAATGCATTTTCAGCCCGAGCTGAGCACGTTTTGTGAGTTTGAATGTATCTTCATAGGAATGAGTTGTGTGGTCAAATTAATGCTCATTTAGGCGTCAGGTGGTCATCCTGAACAAAATACATGTTGAAGTGTGTGCATAAGTCCTTTGGTTTAGGCGTGACACTCAATTTGAGTTTTTATTGCTTTAAATGCATTTTCAGGCCGAGCTGAGCACGTTTTGTGTGTTTGAATGTATCTTCATAAGAATGAGTTGTGTGGTCAAATTAATGATCATATGGGCTTCAGGAGGTCATCCTGAACAAAATACATGTTGAAGTGTGTCCATAAGTCCTTTGGTTTAGGCGTGACACTCAATTTGAGTTTTTATTGCTTTAAATGCATTTTCAGCCCGAGCTGAGCGCGTTTTGTGAGTTTGAATGTATCTTCATAGGAATGAGTTGTCTGGTCAAATTAATGCTCAATTAGGTGTCAGGTGGTCATCCTGAACAAAATACATGTTGAAGTGTGTGCATAAGTCCTTTGGTTTAGGCGTGACACTCAATTTGAGTTTTTATTGCTTTAAATGCATTTTCAGGCCGAGCTGAGCACGTTTTGTGTGTTTGAATGTATCTTCATAGGAATGAGTTGTGTGGTCAAATTAATGCTCATATGGGCTTCAGGAGGTCATCCTGAACAAAATACATGTTGAAGTGTGTGCATAAGTCCTTTGGTTTAGGCGTGACACTCAATTTGAGTTTTTATTGCTTTAAATGCATTTTCAGCCTGAGTTGAGCACGTTTTGTGAGTTTGAATGTATCTTCATAGGAATGAGTTGTGTGGTCAAATTAATGCTCATTTAGGCTTCAGGTGGTCATCCTGAACTAAATACATGTTGAAGTGTGTGCATAAGTCCTTTGGTTTAGGCGTGACACTCAATTTGAGCTTTTATTGCTTTAAATGCATTTTCAGCCCGAGTTGAGCACGTTTTGTGAGTTTGAATGTATCTTCATAGGAATGAGTTGTGTGGTCAAATTAATGCTCATTTAGGCTTCAGGTGGTCATCGTGAACAAAATACATGTTGAAGTGTGTGCATAAGTCCTTTGGTTTAGGCGTGACACTCAATTTGAGTTTTTATTGCTTTAAATGCATTTTCAGCCCGAGCTGAGCACGTTTTGTGAGTTTGAATGTATCTTCATAGGAATGAGTTGTGTGGTCAAATTAATGCTCATATGGGCTTCAGGAGGTCATCCTGAACAAAATACATGTTGAAGTGTGTGCATAAGTCCTTTGGTTTAGGTGTGACACTCAATTTGAGTTTTTATTGCTTTAAATGCATTTTCAGCCCGAGCTGAGCACGTTTTTTGAGTTTGAATGTATCTTCATAGGAATGAGTTGTGTAATCAAATTATTGCTCATTTAGGCTTCAGGAGGTCATCTTGAACAAAATCCATGTTGAAGTGTGTGCATAAGTCCTTTGGTTTAGGCGTGACACTCAATTTGAGTTTTTATTGCTTTAAATGCATTTTCAGCCCGAGCTGAGCGTGTTTTGTGAGTTTGAATGTATCTTCATAGGAATGAGTTGTGTGGTCAAATTACTGCTCATTTAGGCTTCAGGAGGTCATCCTGAACAAAATACATGTTGCAGTGTGTGCATAAGTCCTTTGTTTTAGGCGTGACACTCAATTTGAGTTTTTATTGCTTTAAATGCATTTTCAGCCCGAGCTGAGCACGTTTTGTGAGTTTGAATGTATCTTCATAGGAATGAGTTGTGTAGTCAAATTAATGCTCATATGGGGTTCAGAAGGTCATCCTGAACAAAATACATGTTGAAATGTGTGCATAAGTCCTTTGGTTTAGGTGTGACACTCAATTTGAGTTTTTATTGCTTTAAATGCATTTTCAGCCCGAGCTGAGCACGTTTTGTGAGTTTGAATGTATCTTCATAGGAATGAGTTGTGTGGTCAAATTAATGCTCATTTAGGCTTCAGGTGGTCATCCTGAACTAAATACATGTTGAAGTGTGTGCATAAGTCCTTTGGTTTAGGCGTGACACTCAATTGGAGTTTTTATTGCTTTAAATTAAATGCATTTTCAGCCCGAGCTGATCGCACTTTCTGACTTTGAATGTATCTTCATAGGAATGAGTTGTGTGGTCAAATTATTGCTGATTTAGGCTTCAGGAGGTCATCCTGAACAAAATACATGTTGAAGTGTGTGCATAAGTCCTTTGGTTTAGGCGTGACACTCAATTTGAGTTTTTATTGCTTTAAATGCATTTTCAGCCCGAGCTGAGCGCGCTTTCTGACTTTGAATGTATCTTCATAGGAATGAGTTGTGTGGTCAAATTAATGCTCATTTAGGCGTCAGGTGGTCATCCTGAACAAAATACATGTTGAAGTGTGTGCATAAGTCCTTTGGTTTAGGCGTGACACTCAATTTGAGTTTTTATTGCTTTAAATGCATTTTCAGGCCGAGCTGAGCACGTTTTGTGTGTTTGAATGTATCTTCATAGGAATGAGTTGTGTGGTCAAATTAATGCTCATATGGGCTTCAGGAGGTCATCCTGAACAAAATACATGTTGAAGTGTGTGCATAAGTCCTTTGGTTTAGGCGTGACACTCAATTTGAGTTTTTATTGCTTTAAATGCATTTTCAGCCTGAGTTGAGCACGTTTTGTGAGTTTGAATGTATCTTCATAGGAATGAGTTGGGTGGTCAAATTAATGCTCATTTAGGCTTCAGGTGGTCATCCTGAACTAAATACATGTTGAAGTGTGTGCATAAGTCCTTTGGTTTAGGCGTGACACTCAATTTGAGTTTTTATTGCTTTAAATGCATTTTCATCCCGAATGGAGCACGTTTTGTGAGTTTGAATGTATCTTCATAGGAATGAGTTGTGTGGTCAAATTAATGCTCATATGGGCTTCAGGAGGTCATCCTGAACAAAATACATGTTGAAGTGTGTGCATAAGTCCTTTGGTTTAGGTGTGACACTCAATTTGAGTTTTTATTGCTTTAAATGCATTTTCAGAGCGAGCTGAGCACGTTTTTTGAGTTTGAATGTATCTTCATAGGAATGAGTTGTGTGGTCAAATTATTGCTCATTTAGGCTTCAGGAGGTCATCCTGAACAAAATACATGTTGAAGTGTGTGCATAAGTCCTTTGGTTTAGGCGTGACACTCAATTTGAGTTTTTATTGCTTTAAATGCATTTTCAGCCCGAGCTGAGCAAGGTTTGTGAGTTTGAATGTATCTTCATAGGAATGAGTTGTGTGGTCAAATTAATGCTCATTTAGGCTTCAGGTGGTCATCCTGAACAAAATACATGTTGAAGTGTGTGCATAAGTCCTTTGGTTTAGGCGTGACACTCAATTTGAGTTTTTATTGCTTTAAATGCACTTTCAGCCCGAGCTGAGCACGTTTTGTGAGTTTGAATGTATCTTCATAGGAATGAGTTGTGTGGTCAAATTAATGCTCATATGGGCTTCAGGAGGTCATCCTGAACAAAATACATTTTGAAGTGTGTGAATAAGTCCTTTGGTTTAGGTGTGACACTCAATTTGAGTTTTATTGCTTTAAATGCATTTTCAGCCCGAGCTAAGCACGTTTTGTGAGTTTGAATGTATCTTCATAGGAATGAGTTGTGTGGTCAAATTAATGCTCATATGGGCTTCAGGAGGTCATCCTGAACAAAATACATGTTGAAGTGTGTGCATAAGTCCTTTGGTTTAGGTGTGACACTCAATTTGAGTTTTTATTGCTTTAAATGCATTTTCAGCCCGAGCTGAGCGCGTTTTGTGAGTTTGAATGTATCTTCATAGGAATGAGTTGTGTGGTAAAATTAATGCTCAATTAGGCGTCAGGTTGTCATCCTGAACAAAATACATGTTGAAGTGTGTGCATAAGTCCTTTGGTTTAGGCGTGACACTCAATTTGAGTTTTTATTGCTTTAAATGCATTTTCAGGCCGAGCTGAGCACGTTTTGTGTGTTTGAATGTATCTTCATAGGAATGAGTTGTGTGGTCAAATTAATGCTCATATGGGCTTCAGGAGGTCATCCTGAACAAAATACATGTTGAAGTGTGTGCATAAGTCCTTTGGTTTAGGCGTGACACTCAATTTGAGTTTTTATTGCTTTAAATGCATTTTCAGCCTGAGTTGAGCACGTTTTGTGAGTTTGAATGTATCTTCATAGGAATGAGTTGTGTGGTCAAATTAATGCTCATTTAGGCTTCAGGTGGTCATCCTGAACTAAATACATGTTGAAGTGTGTGCATAAGTCCTTTGGTTTAGGCGTGACACTCAATTTGAGTTTTTATTGCTTTAAATGCATTTTCATCCCGAGCTGAGCACGTTTTGTGAGTTTGAATGTATCTTCATAGGAATGAGTTGTGTGGTCAAATTAATGCTCATATGGGCTTCAGGAGGTCATCCTGAACAAAATACATGTTGAAGTGTGTGCATAAGTCCTTTGGTTTAGGTGTGACACTCAATTTGAGTTTTAATTGCTTTAAATGCATTTTCAGCCCGAGCTGAGCACGTTTTGTGAGTTTGAATGTATCTTCATAGGAATGAGTTGTGTAGTCAAATTAATGCTCATTTAGGCTTCAGGTGGTCATCCTGAACTAAATACATGTTGAAGTGTGTGCATAAGTCCTTTGGTTTAGGCGTGACACTCAATTTGAGTTTTTATTGCTTTAAATTAAATGCATTTTCAGCCCGAGCTGAGCGCGCTTTCTGACTTTGAATGTATCTTCATAGGAATGAGTTGTGTGGTCAAATTAATGCTCATTTAGGCGTCAGGTGGTCATCCTGAACAAAATACATGTTGAAGTGTGTGCATAAGTCCTTTGGTTTAGGCGTGACACTCAATTTGAGTTTTTATTGCTTTAAATGCATTTTCAGCCCGAGTTTAGCGCGTTTTGTGAGTTTGAATGTATTCTCATAGGAATGAGTTGTGTGGTCAAATTAATGCTCATATGGGCTTCAGGAGGTCATCCTGAACAAAATACATGTTGAAGTGTGTGCATAAGTCCTTTGGTTTAGGCGTGACACTCAATTTGAGCTTTTATTGCTTTAAATGCATTTTCAGCCCGAGTTGAGCGCGTTTTGTGAGTTTGAATGTATCTTCATAGGAATGAGTTGTGTGGTCAAATTAATGCTCATTTAGGCTTCAGGTGGTCATCGTGAACAAAATACATGTTGAAGTGTGTGCATAAGTCCTTTGGTTTAGGCGTGACACTCAATTTGAGTTTTTATTGCTTTAAATGCATTTTCAGCCCGAGCTGAGCACGTTTTGTGAGTTTGAATGTATCTTCATAGGAATGAGTTGTGTGGTCAAATTAATGCTCATATGGGCTTCAGGAGGTCATCCTGAACAAAATACATGTTGAAGTGTGTCCATAAGTCCTTTGGTTTAGGCGTGACACTCAATTTGAGTTTTTATTGCTTTAAATGCATTTTCAGCCTGAGTTGAGCACGTTTTGTGAGTTTGAATGTATCTTCATAGGAATGAGTTGTGTGGTCAAATTAATGCTCATTTAGGCTTCAGGTGGTCATCCTGAACTAAATACATGTTGAAGTGTGTGCATAAGTCCTTTGGTTTAGGCGTGACACTCAATTTGAGTTTTTATTGCTTTAAATGCATTTTCATCCCGAGCTGAGCACGTTTTGTGAGTTTGAATGTATCTTCATAGGAATGAGTTGTGTAGACAAATTAATGCTCATATGGGCTTCAGGATGTCATCCTGAACTAAATACATGTTGAAGTGTGTGCATAAGTCCTTTGGTTTAGGTGTGACACTAAATTTGAGTTTTTATTGCTTTAAATGCATTTTCAGGCCGAGCTGAGCACGTTTTGTGTGTTTGAATGTATCTTCATAAGAATGAGTTGTGTGGTCAAATTAATGATCATATGGGCTTCAGGAGGTCATCCTGAACAAAATACATGTTGAAGTGTGTCCATAAGTCCTTTGGTTTAGGCGTGACACTCAATTTGAGTTTTAATTGCTTTAAATGCATTTTCAGCCCGAGCTGAGCACGTTTTGTGAGTTTGAATGTATCTTCATAGGAATGAGTTGTGTAGTCAAATTAATGCTCATTTAGGCTTCAGGTGGTCATCCTGAACTAAATACATGTTGAAGTGTGTGCATAAGTCCTTTGGTTTAGGCGTGACACTCAATTTGAGTTTTTATTGCTTTAAATTAAATGCATTTTCAGCCCGAGCTGAGCGCGCTTTCTGACTTTGAATGTATCTTCATAGGAATGAGTTGTGTGGTCAAATTAATGCTCATTTAGGCGTCAGGTGGTCATCCTGAACAAAATACATGTTGAAGTGTGTGCATAAGTCCTTTGGTTTAGGCGTGACACTCAATTTGAGTTTTTATTGCTTTAAATGCATTTTCAGCCCGAGTTTAGCGCGTTTTGTGAGTTTGAATGTATTCTCATAGGAATGAGTTGTGTGGTCAAATTAATGCTCATATGGGCTTCAGGAGGTCATCCTGAACAAAATACATGTTGAAGTGTGTGCATAAGTCCTTTGGTTTAGGCGTGACACTCAATTTGAGCTTTTATTGCTTTAAATGCATTTTCAGCCCGAGTTGAGCGCGTTTTGTGAGTTTGAATGTATCTTCATAGGAATGAGTTGTGTGGTCAAATTAATGCTCATTTAGGCTTCAGGTGGTCATCGTGAACAAAATACATGTTGAAGTGTGTGCATAAGTCCTTTGGTTTAGGCGTGACACTCAATTTGAGTTTTTATTGCTTTAAATGCATTTTCAGCCCGAGCTGAGCACGTTTTGTGAGTTTGAATGTATCTTCATAGGAATGAGTTGTGTGGTCAAATTAATGCTCATATGGGCTTCAGGAGGTCATCCTGAACAAAATACATGTTGAAGTGTGTGCATAAGTCCTTTGGTTTAGGTGTGACACTCAATTTGACTTTTTATTGCTTTAAATGCATTTTCAGCCCGAGCTGAGCACTTTCTTTGAGTTTGAATGTATCTTCATAGGAATGAGTTGTGTGGTCAAATTATTGCTCATTTAGGCTTCAGGAGGTCATCCTGAACAAAACACATGTTGAAGTGTGTGCATAAGTCCTTTGGTTTAGGCGTGACACTCAATTTGAGTTTTTATTGCTTTAAATGCATTTTCAGGCCGAGCTGAGCACGTTTTGTGTGTTTGAATGTATCTTCATAGGAATGAGTTGTGTGGTCAAATGAATGCTCATTTAGGCGTCAGGTGGTCATCCTGAACAAAATACATGTTGAAGTGTGTGCATAAGTCCTTTGGTTTAGGCGTGACACTCAATTTGAGTTTTTATTGCTTTAAATGCATTTTCAGGCCGAGCTGAGCACGTTTTGTGTGTTTGAATGTATCTTCATAGGAATGAGTTGTGTGGTCAAATTAATGCTCATATGGGCTTCAGGAGGTCATCCTGAACAAAATACATGTTGAAGTGTGTGCATAAGTCCTTTGGTTTAGGCGTGACACTCAATTTGAGCTTTTATTGCTTTAAATGCATTTTCAGCCCGAGTTGAGCACGTTTTGTGAGTTTGAATGTATCTTCATAGCAATGAGTTGTGTGGTCAAATTAATGCTCATTTAGGCTTCAGGTGGTCATCGTGAACAAAATACATGTTGAAGTGTGTGCATAAGTCCTTTGGTTTAGGCGTGACACTCAATTTGAGTTTTTATTGCTTTAAATGCATTTTCAGCCCGAGCTGAGCACGTTTTGTGAGTTTGAATGTATCTTCATAGGAATGAGTTGTGTGGTCAAATTAATGCTCATATGGGCTTCAGGAGGTCATCCTGAACAAAATACATGTTGAAGTGTGTGCATAAGTCCTTTGGTTTAGGTGTGACACTCAATTTGAGTTTTTATTGCTTTAAATGCATTTTCAGCCCGAGCTGAGCACGTTTTTTGAGTTTGAATGTATCTTCATAGGAATGAGTTGTGTAATCAAATTATTGCTCATTTAGGCTTCAGGAGGTCATCTTGAACAGAATCCATGTTGAAGTGTGTGCATAAGTCCTTTGGTTTAGGCGTGACACTCAATTTGAGTTTTTATTGCTTTAAATGCATTTTCAGCCCGAGCTGAGCGTGTTTTGTGAGTTTGAATGTATCTTCATAGGAATGAGTTGTGTGGTCAAATTAATGCTTATTTAGGCTTCAGGAGGTCATCCTGAATAAAATACATGTTGAAGTGTGTGCATAAGTCCTTTGGTTTAGGCGTGACACTCAATTTGAGTTTTTATTGCTTTAAATGCATTTTCAGCCCGAGCTGAGCACGTTTTGTGAGTTTGAATGTATCTTCATAGGAATGAGTTGTGTAGTCAAATTAATGCTCATATGGGCTTCAGGAGGTCATCCTGAACAAAATACATGTTGAAGTGTGTGCATAAGTCCTTTGGTTTAGGCGTGACACTCAATTTGAGTTTTTATTGCTTTAAATGCATTTTCAGCCCGAGTTGAGCGCGTTTTGTGAGTTTGAATGTATTCTCATAGGAATGAGTTGTGTGGTCAAATTAATGCTCATATGGGCTTCAGGAGGTCATCCTGAACAAAATACATGTTGAAGTGTGTGCATAAGTCCTTTGGTTTAGGCGTGACACTCAATTTGAGCTTTTATTGCTTTAAATGCATTTTCAGCCCGAGTTGAGCGCGTTTTGTGAGTTTGAATGTATCTTCATAGGAATGAGTTGTGTGGTCAAATTAATGCTCATTTAGGCTTCAGGTGGTCATCGTGAACAAAATACATGTTGAAGTGTGTGCATAAGTCCTTTGGTTTAGGCGTGACACTCAATTTGAGTTTTTATTGCTTTAAATGCATTTTCAGCCCGAGCTGAGCACGTTTTGTGAGTTTGAATGTATCTTCATAGGAATGAGTTGTGTGGTCAAATTAATGCTCATATGGGCTTCAGGAGGTCATCCTGAACAAAATACATGTTGAAGTGTGTGCATAAGTCCTTTGGTTTAGGTGTGACACTCAATTTGAGTTTTTATTGCTTTAAATGCATTTTCAGCCCGAGCTGAGCACTTTTTTTGAGTTTGAATGTATCTTCATAGGAATGAGTTGTGTGGTCAAATTATTGCTCATTTAGGCTTCAGGAGGTCATCCTGAACAAAACACATGTTGAAGTGTGTGCATAAGTCCTTTGGTTTAGGCGTGACACTCAATTTGAGTTTTTATTGCTTTAAATGCATTTTCAGGCCGAGCTGAGCACGTTTTGTGTGTTTGAATGTATCTTCATAGGAATGAGTTGTGTGGTCAAATGAATGCTCATTTAGGCGTCAGGTGGTCATCCTGAACAAAATACATGTTGAAGTGTGTGCATAAGTCCTTTGGTTTAGGCGTGACACTCAATTTGAGTTTTTATTGCTTTAAATGCATTTTCAGGCCGAGCTGAGCACGTTTTGTGTGTTTGAATGTATCTTCATAGGAATGAGTTGTGTGGTCAAATTAATGCTCATATGGGCTTCAGGAGGTCATCCTGAACAAAATACATGTTGAAGTGTGTGCATAAGTCCTTTGGTTTAGGCGTGACACTCAATTTGAGCTTTTATTGCTTTAAATGCATTTTCAGCCCGAGTTGAGCACGTTTTGTGAGTTTGAATGTATCTTCATAGGAATGAGTTGTGTGGTCAAATTAATGCTCATTTAGGCTTCAGGTGGTCATCGTGAACAAAATACATGTTGAAGTGTGTGCATAAGTCCTTTGGTTTAGGCGTGACACTCAATTTGAGTTTTTATTGCTTTAAATGCATTTTCAGCCCGAGCTGAGCACGTTTTGTGAGTTTGAATGTATCTTCATAGGAATGAGTTGTGTGGTCAAATTAATGCTCATATGGGCTTCAGGAGGTCATCCTGAACAAAATACATGTTGAAGTGTGTGCATAAGTCCTTTGGTTTAGGTGTGACACTCAATTTGAGTTTTTATTGCTTTAAATGCATTTTCAGCCCGAGCTGAGCACGTTTTTTGAGTTTGAATGTATCTTCATAGGAATGAGTTGTGTAATCAAATTATTGCTCATTTAGGCTTCAGGAGGTCATCTTGAACAAAATCCATGTTGAAGTGTGTGCATAAGTCCTTTGGTTTAGGCGTGACACTCAATTTGAGTTTTTATTGCTTTAAATGCATTTTCAGCCCGAGCTGAGCGTGTTTTGTGAGTTTGAATGTATCTTCATAGGAATGAGTTGTGTGGTCAAATTAATGCTTATTTAGGCTTCAGGAGGTCATCCTGAATAAAATACATGTTGAAGTGTGTGCATAAGTCCTTTGGTTTAGGTGTGACACTCAATTTGAGTTTTTATTGCTTTAAATGCATTTTCAGCCCGAGCTGAGCACGTTTTGTGAGTTTGAATGTATCTTCATAGGAATGAGTTGTGTGGTCAAATAAATGCTCATTTAGGCTTCAGGTGGTCATCCTGAACTAAATACATGTTGAAGTGTGTGCATAAGTCCTTTGGTTTAGGCGTGACACTCAATTGGAGTTTTTATTGCTTTAAATTAAATGCATTTTCAGCCCGAGCTGAGCGCACTTTCTGACTTTGAATGTATCTTCATAGGAATGAGTTGTGTGGTCAAATTAATGCTCATTTAGGCGTCAGGTGGTCATCCTGAACAAAATACATGTTGAAGTGTGTGCATAAGTCCTTTGGTTTAGGCGTGACACTCAATTTGAGTTTTTATTGCTTTAAATGCATTTTCAGCCCGAGCTGAGCACATTTTGTGAGTTTGAATGTATCTTCATAGGAATGAGTTGTGTAGACAAATTAATGCACATATGGGCTTCAGGATGTCATCCTGAACTAAATACATGTTGAAGTGTGTGCATAAAACCTTTGGTTTAGGTGTGACACTGAATTTGAGTTTTTATTGCTTTAAATGCATTTTCAGCCCGAGTTGAGCACGTTTTGTGAGTTTGAATGTATCTTCATAGGAATGAGTTGTGTAGACAAATTAATGCTCATATGGGCTTCAGGATGTCATCCTGAACTAAATACATGTTGAAGTGTGTGCATAAGTCCTTTGGTTTAGGTGTGACACTAAATTTGAGTTTTTATTGCTTTAAATGCATTTTCAGCCCGAGCTGAGCGCGTTTTGTGAGTTTGAATGTATCTTCATAGGAATGAGTCTTGTGGTCAAATTAATGTTTATTTAGGCTTCAGGAGGTCACCCTGAACAAAATACATGTTGAAGTGTGTGCATAAGTCCTTTGGTTTAGGCGTGACACTCAATTTGAGTTTTTATTGCTTTAAATGCATTTTCAGCCCGAGCTGAGCGCGTTTTGTGAGTTTGAATGTATCTTCATAGGAATGAGTTGTGTGGTCAAATTAATGCTCATTTAGGCGTCAGGTGGTCATCCTGAACAAAATACATGTTGAAGTGTGTGCATAAGTCCTTTGGTTTAGGCGTGACACTCAATTTGAGTTTTTATTGCTTTAAATGCATTTTCAGGCCGAGCTGAGCACGTTTTGTGTGTTTGAATGTATCTTCATAAGAATGAGTTGTGTGGTCAAATTAATGATCATATGGGCTTCAGGAGGTCATCCTGAACAAAATACATGTTGAAGTGTGTGCATAAGTCCTTTGGTTTAGGCGTGACACTCAATTTGAGCTTTTATTGCTTTAAATGTATTTTCAGCCCGAGTTGAGCGCGTTTTGTGAGTTTGAATGTATCTTCATAGGAATGAGTTGTGTGGTCAAATTAATGCTCATTTAGGCTTCAGGTGGTCATCGTGAACAAAATACATGTTGTAGTGTGTGCATAAGTCCTTTGGTTTAGGCGTGACACTCAATTTGAGTTTTTATTGCTTTAAATGCATTTTCAGCCCGAGCTGAGCACGTTTTGTGAGTTTGAATGTATCTTCATAGGAATGAGTTGTGTGGTCAAATTAATGCTCATATGGGCTTCAGGAGGTCATCCTGAACAAAATACATGTTGAAGTGTGTGCATAAGTCCTTTGGTTTAGGTGTGACACTCAATTTGAGTTTTTATTGCTTTAAATGCATTTTCAGCCCGAGCTGAGCACTTTTTTTGAGTTTGAATGTATCTTCATAGGAATGAGTTGTGTGGTCAAATTATTGCTCATTTAAGCTTCAGGAGGTCATCCTGAACAAAACACATGTTGAAGTGTGTGCATAAGTCCTTTGGTTTAGGCGTGACACTCAATTTGAGTTTTTATTGCTTTAAATGCATTTTCAGGCCGATCTGAGCACGTTTTGTGTGTTTGAATGTATCTTCATAGGAATGAGTTGTGTGGTCAAATTAATGCTCATATGGGCTTCAGGAGGTCATCCTGAACAAAATACATGTTGAAGTGTGTGCATAAGTCCTTTGGTTTAGGCGTGACACTCAATTTGAGCTTTTATTGCTTTAAATGCATTTTCAGCCCGAGTTGAGCACGTTTTGTGAGTTTGAATGTATCTTCATAGGAATGAGTTGTGTGGTCAAATTAATGCTCATTTAGGCTTCAGGTGGTCATCGTGAACAAAATACATGTTGAAGTGTGTGCATAAGTCCTTTGGTTTAGGCGTGACACTCAATTTGAGTTTTTATTGCTTTAAATGCATTTTCAGCCCGAGCTGAGCACGTTTTGTGAGTTTGAATGTATCTTCATAGGAATGAGTTGTGTGGTCAAATTAATGCTCATATGGGCTTCAGGAGGTCATCCTGAACAAAATACATGTTGAAGTGTGTGCATAAGTCCTTTGGTTTAGGTGTGACACTCAATTTGAGTTTTTATTGCTTTAAATGCATTTTCAGCCCGAGCTGAGCACGTTTTTTGAGTTTGAATGTATCTTCATAGGAATGAGTTGTGTAATCAAATTATTGCTCATTTAGGCTTCAGGAGGTCATCTTGAACAAAATCCATGTTGAAGTGTGTGCATAAGTCCTTTGGTTTAGGCGTGACACTCAATTTGAGTTTTTATTGCTTTAAATGCATTTTCAGCCCGAGCTGAGCGTGTTTTGTGAGTTTGAATGTATCTTCATAGGAATGAGTTGTGTGGTCAAATTAATGCTTATTTAGGCTTCAGGAGGTCATCCTGAATAAAATACATGTTGAAGTGTGTGCATAAGTCCTTTGGTTTAGGCGTGACACTCAATTTGAGTTTTTATTGCTTTAAATGCATTTTCAGCCCGAGCTGAGCACGTTTTGTGAGTTTGAATGTATCTTCATAGGAATGAGTTGTGTAGTCAAATTAATGCTCATATGGGGTTCAGAAGGTCATCCTGAACAAAATACATGTTGAAATGTGTGCATAAGTCCTTTGGTTTAGGTGTGACACTCAATTTGAGTTTTTATTGCTTTAAATGCATTTTCAGCCCGAGCTGAGCACGTTTTGTGAGTTTGAATGTATCTTCATAGGAATGAGTTGTGTGGTCAAATTAATGCTCATTTAGGCTTCAGGTGGTCATCCTGAACTAAATACATGTTGAAGTGTGTGCATAAGTCCTTTGGTTTAGGCGTGACACTCAATTGGAGTTTTTATTGCTTTAAATTAAAATCATTTTCAGCCCGAGCTGAGCGCATTTTCTGACTTTGAATGTATTTTCATAGGAATGAGTTGTGTGGTCAAATTATTGCTGATTTAGGCTTCAGGAGGTCATCCTGAACAAAATACATGTTGAAGTGTGTGCATAAGTCCTTTGGTTTAGGCGTGACACTCAATTTGAGTTTTTATTGCTTTAAATGCATTTTCAGCCCGAGCTGAGCGCGCTTTCTGACTTTGAATGTATCTTCATAGGAATGAGTTGTGTGGTCAAATTAATGCTCATTTAGGCGTCAGGTGGTCATCCTGAACAAAATACATGTTGAAGTGTGTGCATAAGTCCTTTGGTTTAGGCGTGACACTCAATTTGAGTTTTTATTGCTTTAAATGCATTTTCAGCCCGAGCTGAGCACATTTTGTGAGTTTGAATGTATCTTCATAGGAATGAGTTGTGTAGTCAAATTAATGCTCATATGGGCTTCAGGAGGTCATCCTGAACAAAATACATGTTGAAGTGTGTGCATAAGTCCTTTTGTTTAGGCGTGGCACTCAATTTGAGTTTTTATTGCTTTAAATGCATTTTCAGCCCGAGTTGAGCACGTTTTGTGAGTTTGAATGTATCTTCATAGGAATGAGTTGTGTAGACAAATTAATGCTCATATGGGCTTCAGGATGTCATCCTGAACTAAATACATGTTGAAGTGTGTGCATAAGTCCTTTGGTTTAGGTGTGACACTGAATTTGAGTTTTTATTGCTTAAAATGCATTTTCAGCCCGAGTTGAGCACGTTTTGTGAGTTTGAATGTATCTTCATAGGAATGAGTTGTGTAGACAAATTAATGCTCATATGGGCTTCAGGATGTCATCCTGAACTAAATACATGTTGAAGTGTGTGCATAAGTCCTTTGGTTTAGGTGTGACACTAAATTTGAGTTTTTATTGCTTTAAATGCATTTTCAGCCCGAGCTGAGCTCGTTTTGTGAGTTTGAATGTATCTTCATAGGAATGAGTTGTGTGGTCAAATTAATGCTTATTTAGGCTTCAGGAGGTCACCTTGAACAAAATACATGTTGAAGTGTGTGCATAAGTCCTTTGGTTTAGGCGTGACACTCAATTTGAGTTTTTATTGCTTTAAATGCATTTTCAGCCCGAGCTGAGCGCGTTTTGTGAGTTTGAATGTATCTTTATAGGAATGAGTTGTGTGGTCAAATTAATGCTCATTTAGGCGTCAGGTGGTCATCCTGAACAAAATACATGTTGAAGTGTGTGCATAAGTCCTTTGGTTTAGGCGTGACACTCAATTTGAGTTTTTATTGCTTTAAATGCATTTTCAGGCCGAGCTGAGCACGTTTTGTGTGTTTGAATGTATCTTCATAAGAATGAGTTGTGTGGTCAAATTAATGATCATATGGGCTTCAGGAGGTCATCCTGAACAAAATACATGTTGAAGTGTGTCCATAAGTCCTTTGGTTTAGGCGTGACACTCAATTTGAGTTTTTATTGCTTTAAATGCATTTTCAGCCCGAGCTGAGCGCGTTTTGTGAGTTTGAATGTATCTTCATAGGAATGAGTTGTGTGGTCAAATTAATGCTCAATTAGGCGTCAGGTGGTCATCCTGAACAAAATACATGTTGAAGTGTGTGCATAAGTCCTTTGGTTTAGGCGTGACACTCAATTTGAGTTTTTATTGCTTTAAATGCATTTTCAGGCCGAGCTGAGCACGTTTTGTGGGTTTGAATGTATCTTCATAGGAATGAGTTGTGTGGTCAAATTAATGCTCATATGGGCTTCAGGAGGTCATCCTGAACAAAATACATGTTGAAGTGTGTGCATAAGTCCTTTGGTTTAGGCGTGACACTCAATTTGAGTTTTTATTGCTTTAAATGCATTTTCAGCCCGAGCTGAGCACTTTTTTTGAGTTTGAATGTATCATAATAGGAATGAGTTGTGTGGTCAAATTATTGCTCATTTAGGCTTCAGGAGGTCATCCTGAACAAAACACATGTTGAAGTGTGTGCATAAGTCCTTTGGTTTAGGCGTGACACTCAATTTGAGTTTTTATTGCTTTAAATGCATTTTCAGGCCGAGCTGAGCACGTTTTGTGTGTTTGAATGTATCTTCATAGGAATGAGTTGTGTGGTCAAATGAATGCTCATTTAGGCGTCAGGTGGTCATCCTGAACAAAATACATGTTGAAGTGTGTGCATAAGTCCTTTGGTTTAAGCGTGACACTCAATTTGAGTTTTTATTGCTTTAAATGCATTTTCAGGCCGAGCTGAGCACGTTTTGTGTGTTTGAATGTATCTTCATAGGAATGAGTTGTGTGGTCAAATTAATGCTCATATGGGCTTCAGGAGGTCATCCTGAACAAAATACATGTTGAAGTGTGTGCATAAGTCCTTTGGTTTAGGCGTGACACTCAATTTTAGCTTTTATTGCTTTAAATGCATTTTCAGCCCGAGTTGAGCACGTTTTGTGAGTTTGAATGTATCTTCATAGGAATGAGTTGTGTGGTCAAATTAATGCTCATTTAGGCTTCAGGTGGTCATCGTGAACAAAATACATGTTGAAGTGTGTGCATAAGTCCTTTGGTTTAGGCGTGACACTCAATTTGAGTTTTTATTGCTTTAAATGCATTTTCAGCCCGAGCTGAGCACGTTTTGTGAGTTTGAATGTATCTTCATAGGAATGAGTTGTGTGGTCAAATTAATGCTCATATGGGCTTCAGGAGGTCATCCTGAACAAAATACATGTTGAAGTGTGTGCATAAGTCCTTTGGTTTAGGTGTGACACTCAATTTGAGTTTCTATTGCTTTAAATGCATTTTCAGCCCGAGCTGAGCACGTTTTTTGAGTTTGAATGTATCTTCATAGGAATGAGTTGTGTAATCAAATTATTGCTCATTTAGGCTTCAGGAGGTCATCTTGAACAAAATCCATGTTGAAGTGTGTGCATAAGTCCTTTGGTTTAGGCGTGACACTCAATTTGAGTTTTTATTGCTTTAAATGCATTTTCAGCCCGAGCTGAGCGTGTTTTGTGAGTTTGAATGTATCTTCATAGGAATGAGTTGTGTGGTCAAATTAATGCTTATTTAGGCTTCAGGAGGTCATCCTGAATAAAATACATGTTGAAGTGTGTGCATAAGTCCTTTGGTTTAGGCGTGACACTCAATTTGAGTTTTTATTGCTTTAAATGCATTTTCAGCCCGAGCTGAGCACGTT
Organism: Hippocampus guttulatus; assembly: GCF_054856545.1. Taxonomy (NCBI): domain Eukaryota; kingdom Metazoa; phylum Chordata; class Actinopteri; order Syngnathiformes; family Syngnathidae; genus Hippocampus; species Hippocampus guttulatus. The sequence goes on from NC_141265.1 coordinate 25,102,299, forward strand.
TTGTGAGTTTGAATGTATCTTCATAGGAATGAGTTGTGTAGTCAAATTAATGCTCATATGGGGTTCAGAAGGTCATCCTGAACAAAATACATGTTGAAATGTGTGCATAAGTCCTTTGGTTTAGGTGTGACACTCAATTTGAGTTTTTATTGCTTTAAATGCATTTTCAGCCCGAGCTGAGCACGTTTTGTGAGTTTGAATGTATCTTCATAGGAATGAGTTGTGTGGTCAAATTAATGCTCATTTAGGCTTCAGGTGGTCATCCTGAACTAAATACATGTTGAAGTGTGTGCATAAGTCCTTTGGTTTAGGCGTGACACTCAATTGGAGTTTTTATTGCTTTAAATTAAATGCATTTTCAGCCCGAGCTGAGCGCACTTTCTGACTTTGAATGTATCTTCATAGGAATGAGTTGTGTGGTCAAATTATTGCTGATTTAGGCTTCAGGAGGTCATCCTGAACAAAATACATGTTGAAGTGTGTGCATAAGTCCTTTGGTTTAGGCGTGACACTCAATTTGAGTTTTTATTGCTTTAAATGCATTTTCAGCCCGAGCTGAGCGCGCTTTCTGACTTTGAATGTATCTTCATAGGAATGAGTTGTGTGGTCAAATTAATGCTCATTTAGGCGTTAGGTGGTCATCCTGAACAAAATACATGTTGAAGTGTGTGCATAAGTCCTTTGGTTTAGGCGTGACACTCAATTTGAGTTTTTATTGCTTTAAATGCATTTTCAGCCCGAGCTGAGCACGTTTTGTGAGTTTGAATGTATCTTCATAGGAATGAGTTGTGTAGTCAAATTAATGCTCATATGGGCTTCAGGAGGTCATCCTGAACAAAATACATGTTGAAGTGTGTGCATAAGTCCTTTGGTTTAGGCGTGACACTCAATTTGAGTTTTTATTGCTTTAAATGCATTTTCAGCCCGAGTTGAGCACGTTTTGTGAGTTTGAATGTATCTTCATAGGAATGAGTTTTGTAGACAAATTAATGCTCATATGGGCTTCAGGATGTCATCCTGAACTAAATACATGTTGAAGTGTGTGCATAAGTCCTTTGGTTTAGGTGTGACACTAAATTTGAGTTTTTATTGCTTTAAATGCATTTTCAGCCCGAGCTGAGCGCGTTTTGTGAGTTTGAATGTATCTTCATAGGAATGAGTTGTGTGGTCAAATTAATGCTTATTTAGGCTTCAGGAGGTCACCCTGAACAAAATACATGTTGAAGTGTGTGCAAAAGTCCTTTGGTTTAGGCGTGACACTCAATTTGAGTTTTTATTGCTTTAAATGCATTTTCAGCCCGAGCTGAGCGCGTTTTGTGAGTTTGAATGTATCTTCATAGGAATGAGTTGTGTGGTCAAATTAATGCTCATTTAGGCGTCAGGTGGTCATCCTGAACAAAATACATGTTGAAGTGTGTGCATAAGTCCTTTGGTTTAGGCGTGACACTCAATTTGAGTTTTTATTGCTTTAAATGCATTTTCAGGCCGAGCTGAGCACGTTTTGTGTGTTTGAATGTATCTTCATAAGAATGAGTTGTGTGGTCAAATTAATGATCATATGGGCTTCAGGAGGTCATCCTGAACAAAATACATGTTGAAGTGTGTCCATAAGTCCTTTGGTTTAGGCGTGACACTCAATTTGAGTTTTTATTGCTTTAAATGCATTTTCAGCCCGAGCTGAGCGCGTTTTGTGAGTTTGAATGTATCTTCATAGGAATGAGTTGTGTGGTCAAATTAATGCTCAATTAGGCGTCAGGTGGTCATCCTGAACAAAATACATGTTGAAGTGTATGCATAAGTCCTTTGGTTTAGGCGTGACACTCAATTTGAGTTTTTATTGCTTTAAATGCATTTTCAGGCCGAGCTGAGCACGTTTTGTGTGTTTGAATGTATCTTCATAGGAATGAGTTGTGTGGTCAAATTAATGCTCATATGGGCTTCAGGAGGTCATCCTGAACAAAATACATGTTGAAGTGTGTGCATAAGTCCTTTGGTTTAGGCGTGACACTCAATTTGAGTTTTTATTGCTTTAAATGCATTTTCAGCCCGAGCTGAGCACTTTTTTTGAGTTTGAATGTATCTTCATAGGAATGAGTTGTGTGGTCAAATTATTGCTCATTTAGGCTTCAGGAGGTCATCCTGAACAAAACACATGTTGAAGTGTGTGCATAAGTCCTTTGGTTTAGGCGTGACACTCAATTTGAGTTTTTATTGCTTTAAATGCATTTTCAGGCCGAGCTGAGCACGTTTTGTGTGTTTGAATGTATCTTCATAGGAATGAGTTGTGTGGTCAAATGAATGCTCATTTAGGCGTCAGGTGGTCATCCTGAACAAAATACATGTTTAAGTGTGTGCATAAGTCCTTTGGTTTAGGCGTGACACTCAATTTGAGTTTTTATTGCTTTAAATGCATTTTCAGGCCGAGCTGAGCACGTTTTGTGTGTTTGAATGTATCTTCATAGGAATGAGTTGTGTGGTCAAATTAATGCTCATATGTCCTTCAGGAGGTCATCCTGAACAAAATACATGTTGAAGTGTGTGCATAAGTCCTTTGGTTTAGGCGTGACACTCAATTTGAGCTTTTATTGCTTTAAATGCATTTTCAGCCCGAGTTGAGCACGTTTTGTGAGTTTGAATGTATCTTCATAGGAATGAGTTGTGTGGTCAAATTAATGCTCATTTAGGCTTCAGGTGGTCATCGTGAACAAAATACATGTTGAAGTGTGTGCATAAGTCCTTTGGTTTAGGCGTGACACTCAATTTGAGTTTTTATTGCTTTAAATGCATTTTCAGCCCGAGCTGAGCACGTTTTGTGAGTTTGAATGTATCTTCATAGGAATGAGTTGTGTGGTCAAATTAATGCTCATATGGGCTTCAGGAGGTCATCCTGAACAAAATACATGTTGAAGTGTGTGCATAAGTCCTTTGGTTTAGGTGTGACACTCAATTTGAGTTTTTATTGCTTTAAATGCATTTTCAGCCCGAGCTGAGCACGTTTTTTGAGTTTGAATGTATCTTCATAGGAATGAGTTGTGTAATCAAATTATTGCTCATTTAGGCTTCAGGAGGTCATCTTGAACAAAATCCATGTTGAAGTGTGTGCATAAGTCCTTTGGTTTAGGCGTGACACTCAATTTGAGTTTTTATTGCTTTAAATGCATTTTCAGCCCGAGCTGAGCGTGTTTTGTGAGTTTGAATGTATCTTCATAGGAATGAGTTGTGTGGTCAAATTAATGCTTATTTAGGCTTCAGGAGGTCATCCTGAATAAAATACATGTTGAAGTGTGTGCATAAGTCCTTTGGTTTAGGCGTGACACTCAATTTGAGTTTTTATTGCTTTAAATGCATTTTCAGCCCGAGCTGAGCACGTTTTGTGAGTTTGAATGTATCTTCATAGGAATGAGTTGTGTAGTCAAATTAATGCTCATATGGGGTTCAGAAGGTCATCCTGAACAAAATACATGTTGAAATGTGTGCATAAGTCCTTTGGTTTAGGTGTGACACTCAATTTGAGTTTTTATTGCTTTAAATGCATTTTCAGCCCGAGCTGAGCACGTTTTGTGAGTTTGAATGTATCTTCATAGGAATGAGTTGTGTGGTCAAATTAATGCTCATTTAGGCTTCAGGTGGTCATCCTGAACTAAATACATGTTGAAGTGTGTGCATAAGTCCTTTGGTTTAGGCGTGACACTCAATTGGAGTTTTTATTGCTTTAAATTAAATGCATTTTCAGCCCGAGCTGAGCGCACTTTCTGACTTTGAATGTATCTTCATAGGAATGAGTTGTGTGGTCAAATTATTGCTGATTTAGGCTTCAGGAGGTCATCCTGAACAAAATACATGTTGAAGTGTGTGCATAAGTCCTTTGGTTTAGGCGTGACACTCAATTTGAGTTTTTATTGCTTTAAATGCATTTTCAGCCCGAGCTGAGCGCGCTTTCTGACTTTGAATGTATCTTCATAGGAATGAGTTGTGTGGTCAAATTAATGCTCATTTAGGCGTTAGGTGGTCATCCTGAACAAAATACATGTTGAAGTGTGTGCATAAGTCCTTTGGTTTAGGCGTGACACTCAATTTGAGTTTTTATTGCTTTAAATGCATTTTCAGCCCGAGCTGAGCACGTTTTGTGAGTTTGAATGTATCTTCATAGGAATGAGTTGTGTAGTCAAATTAATGCTCATATGGGCTTCAGGAGGTCATCCTGAACAAAATACATGTTGAAGTGTGTGCATAAGTCCTTTGGTTTAGGCGTGACACTCAATTTGAGTTTTTATTGCTTTAAATGCATTTTCAGCCCGAGTTGAGCACGTTTTGTGAGTTTGAATGTATCTTCATAGGAATGAGTTTTGTAGACAAATTAATGCTCATATGGGCTTCAGGATGTCATCCTGAACTAAATACATGTTGAAGTGTGTGCATAAGTCCTTTGGTTTAGGTGTGACACTAAATTTGAGTTTTTATTGCTTTAAATGCATTTTCAGCCCGAGCTGAGCGCGTTTTGTGAGTTTGAATGTATCTTCATAGGAATGAGTTGTGTGGTCAAATTAATGCTTATTTAGGCTTCAGGAGGTCACCCTGAACAAAATACATGTTGAAGTGTGTGCAAAAGTCCTTTGGTTTAGGCGTGACACTCAATTTGAGTTTTTATTGCTTTAAATGCATTTTCAGCCCGAGCTGATCGCGTTTTGTGAGTTTGAATGTATCTTCATAGGAATGAGTTGTGTGGTCAAATTAATGCTCATTTAGGCGTCAGGTGGTCATCCTGAACAAAATACATGTTGAAGTGTGTGCATAAGTCCTTTGGTTTAGGCGTGACACTCAATTTGAGTTTTTATTGCTTTAAATGCATTTTCAGGCCGAGCTGAGCACGTTTTGTGTGTTTGAATGTATCTTCATAAGAATGAGTTGTGTGGTCAAATTAATGATCATATGGGCTTCAGGAGGTCATCCTGAACAAAATACATGTTGAAGTGTGTCCATAAGTCCTTTGGTTTAGGCGTGACACTCAATTTGAGTTTTTATTGCTTTAAATGCATTTTCAGCCCGAGCTGAGCGCGTTTTGTGAGTTTGAATGTATCTTCATAGGAATGAGTTGTGTGGTCAAATTAATGCTCAATTAGGCGTCAGGTGGTCATCCTGAACAAAATACATGTTGAAGTGTATGCATAAGTCCTTTGGTTTAGGCGTGACACTCAATTTGAGTTTTTATTGCTTTAAATGCATTTTCAGGCCGAGCTGAGCACGTTTTGTGTGTTTGAATGTATCTTCATAGGAATGAGTTGTGTGGTCAAATTAATGCTCATATGGGCTTCAGGAGGTCATCCTGAACAAAATACATGTTGAAGTGTGTGCATAAGTCCTTTGGTTTAGGCGTGACACTCAATTTGAGTTTTTATTGCTTTAAATGCATTTTCAGCCCGAGCTGAGCACTTTTTTTGAGTTTGAATGTATCTTCATAGGAATGAGTTGTGTGGTCAAATTATTGCTCATTTAGGCTTCAGGAGGTCATCCTGAACAAAACACATGTTGAAGTGTGTGCATAAGTCCTTTGGTTTAGGCGTGACACTCAATTTGAGTTTTTATTGCTTTAAATGCATTTTCAGGCCGAGCTGAGCACGTTTTGTGTGTTTGAATGTATCTTCATAGGAATGAGTTGTGTGGTCAAATGAATGCTCATTTAGGCGTCAGGTGGTCATCCTGAACAAAATACATGTTTAAGTGTGTGCATAAGTCCTTTGGTTTAGGCGTGACACTCAATTTGAGTTTTTATTGCTTTAAATGCATTTTCAGGCCGAGCTGAGCACGTTTTGTGTGTTTGAATGTATCTTCATAGGAATGAGTTGTGTGGTCAAATTAATGCTCATATGTCCTTCAGGAGGTCATCCTGAACAAAATACATGTTGAAGTGTGTGCATAAGTCCTTTGGTTTAGGCGTGACACTCAATTTGAGCTTTTATTGCTTTAAATGCATTTTCAGCCCGAGTTGAGCGCGTTTTGTGAGTTTGAATGTATCTTCATAGGAATGAGTTGTGTGGTCAAATTAATGCTCATTTAGGCTTCAGGTGGTCATCGTGAACAAAATACATGTTGAAGTGTGTGCATAAGTCCTTTGGTTTAGGCGTGACACTCAATTTGAGTTTTTATTGCTTTAAATGCATTTTCAGCCCGAGCTGAGCACGTTTTGTGAGTTTGAATGTATCTTCATAGGAATGAGTTGTGTGGTCAAATTAATGCTCATATGGGCTTCAGGAGGTCATCCTGAACAAAATACATGTTGAAGTGTGTGCATAAGTCCTTTGGTTTAGGTGTGACACTCAATTTGAGTTTTTATTGCTTTAAATGCATTTTCAGCCCGAGCTGAGCACGTTTTTTGAGTTTGAATGTATCTTCATAGGAATGAGTTGTGTAATCAAATTATTGCTCATTTAGGCTTCAGGAGGTCATCTTGAACAAAATCCATGTTGAAGTGTGTGCATAAGTCCTTTGGTTTAGGCGTGACACTCAATTTGAGTTTTTATTGCTTTAAATGCATTTTCAGCCCGAGCTGAGCGTGTTTTGTGAGTTTGAATGTATCTTCATAGGAATGAGTTGTGTGGTCAAATTAATGCTTATTTAGGCTTTAGGAGGTCATCCTGAATAAAATACATGTTGAAGTGTGTGCATAAGTCCTTTGGTTTAGGCGTGACACTCAATTTGAGTTTTTATTGCTTTAAATGCATTTTCAGCCCGAGCTGAGCACGTTTTGTGAGTTTGAATGTATCTTCATAGGAATGAGTTGTGTAGTCAAATTAATGCTCATATGGGGTTCAGAAGGTCATCCTGAACAAAATACATGTTGAAATGTGTGCATAAGTCCTTTGGTTTAGGTGTGACACTCAATTTGAGTTTTTATTGCTTTAAATGCATTTTCAGCCCGAGCTGAGCACGTTTTGTGAGTTTGAATGTATCTTCATAGGAATGAGTTGTGTGGTCAAATTAATGCTCATTTAGGCTTCAGGTGGTCATCCTGAACTAAATACATGTTGAAGTGTGTGCATAAGTCCTTTGGTTTAGGCGTGACACTCAATTTGAGTTTTTATTGCTTTAAATGCATTTTCAGGCCGAGCTGAGCACGTTTTGTGTGTTTGAATGTATCTTCATAAGAATGAGTTGTGTGGTCAAATTAATGATCATATGGGCTTCAGGAGGTCATCCTGAACAAAATACATGTTGAAGTGTGTCCATAAGTCCTTTGGTTTAGGCGTGACACTCAATTTGAGTTTTTATTGCTTTAAATGCATTTTCAGCCCGAGCTGAGCGCGTTTTGTGAGTTTGAATGTATCTTCATAGGAATGAGTTGTGTGGTCAAATTAATGCTCAATTAGGCGTCAGGTGGTCATCCTGAACAAAATACATGTTGAAGTGTATGCATAAGTCCTTTGGTTTAGGCGTGACACTCAATTTGAGTTTTTATTGCTTTAAATGCATTTTCAGGCCGAGCTGAGCACGTTTTGTGTGTTTGAATGTATCTTCATAGGAATGAGTTGTGTGGTCAAATTAATGCTCATATGGGCTTCAGGAGGTCATCCTGAACAAAATACATGTTGAAGTGTGTGCATAAGTCCTTTGGTTTAGGCGTGACACTCAATTTGAGTTTTTATTGCTTTAAATGCATTTTCAGCCCGAGCTGAGCACTTTTTTTGAGTTTGAATGTATCTTCATAGGAATGAGTTGTGTGTTCAAATTATTGCTCATTTAGGCTTCAGGAGGTCATCCTGAACAAAACACATGTTGAAGTGTGTGCATAAGTCCTTTGGTTTAGGCGTGACACTCAATTTGAGTTTTTATTGCTTTAAATGCATTTTCAGGCCGAGCTGAGCACGTTTTGTGTGTTTGAATGTATCTTCATAGGAATGAGTTGTGTGGTCAACTGAATGCTCATTTAGGCGTCAGGTGGTCATCCTGAACAAAATACATGTTTAAGTGTGTGCATAAGTCCTTTGGTTTAGGCGTGACACTCAATTTGAGTTTTTATTGCTTTAAATGCATTTTCAGGCCGAGCTGAGCACGTTTTGTGTGTTTGAATGTATCTTCATAGGAATGAGTTGTGTGGTCAAATTAATGCTCATATGGGCTTCAGGAGGTCATCCTGAACAAAATACATGTTGAAGTGTGTGCATAAGTCCTTTGGTTTAGGCGTGACACTCAATTTGAGTTTTTATTGCTTTAAATGCATTTTCAGCCCGAGCTGAGCACTTTTTTTGAGTTTGAATGTATCTTCATAGGAATGAGTTGTGTGGTCAAATGAATGCTCATTTAGGCGTCAGGTGGTCATCCTGAACAAAATACATGTTTAAGTGTGTGCATAAGTCCTTTGGTTTAGGCGTGACACTCAATTTGAGCTTTTATTGCTTTAAATGCATTTTCAGCCCGAGTTGAGCACGTTTTGTGAGTTTGAATGTATCTTCATAGGAATGAGTTGTGTGGTCAAATTAATGCTCATTTAGGCTTCAGGTGGTCATCGTGAACAAAATACATGTTGAAGTGTGTGCATAAGTCCTTTGGTTTAGGCGTGACACTCAATTTGAGTTTTTATTGCTTTAAATGCATTTTCAGCCCGAGCTGAGCACGTTTTGTGAGTTTGAATGTATCTTCATAGGAATGAGTTGTGTGGTCAAATTAATGCTCATATGGGCTTCAGGAGGTCATCCTGAACAAAATACATGTTGAAGTGTGTGCATAAGTCCTTTGGTTTAGGTGTGACACTCAATTTGAGTTTTTATTGCTTTAAATGCATTTTCAGCCCGAGCTGAGCACGTTTTTTGAGTTTGAATGTATCTTCATAGGAATGAGTTGTGTAATCAAATTATTGCTCATTTAGGCTTCAGGAGGTCATCTTGAACAAAATCCATGTTGAAGTGTGTGCATAAGTCCTTTGGTTTAGGCGTGACACTCAATTTGAGTTTTTATTGCTTTAAATGCATTTTCAGCCCGAGCTGAGCGTGTTTTGTGAGTTTGAATGTATCTTCATAGGAATGAGTTGTGTGGTCAAATTAATGCTTATTTAGGCTTCAGGAGGTCATCCTGAATAAAATACATGTTGAAGTGTGTGCATAAGTCCTTTGGTTTAGGCGTGACACTCAATTTGAGTTTTTATTGCTTTAAATGCATTTTCAGCCCGAGCTGAGCACGTTTTGTGAGTTTGAATGTATCTTCATAGGAATGAGTTGTGTAGTCAAATTAATGCTCATATGGGGTTCAGAAGGTCATCCTGAACAAAATACATGTTGAAATGTGTGCATAAGTCCTTTGGTTTAGGTGTGACACTCAATTTGAGTTTTTATTGCTTTAAATGCATTTTCAGCCCGAGCTGAGCACGTTTTGTGAGTTTGAATGTATCTTCATAGGAATGAGTTGTGTGGTCAAATTAATGCTCATTTAGGCTTCAGGTGGTCATCCTGAACTAAATACATGTTGAAGTGTGTGCATAAGTCCTTTGGTTTAGGCGTGACACTCAATTGGAGTTTTTATTGCTTTAAATTAAATGCATTTTCAGCCCGAGCTGAGCGCACTTTCTGACTTTGAATGTATCTTCATAGGAATGAGTTGTGTGGTCAAATTATTGCTGATTTAGGCTTCAGGAGGTCATCCTGAACAAAATACATGTTGAAGTGTGTGCATAAGTCCTTTGGTTTAGGCGTGACACTCAATTTGAGTTTTTATTGCTTTAAATGCATTTTCAGCCCGAGCTGAGCGCGCTTTCTGACTTTGAATGTATCTTCATAGGAATGAGTTGTGTGGTCAAATTAATGCTCATTTAGGCGTCAGGTGGTCATCCTGAACAAAATACATGTTGAAGTGTGTGCATAAGTCCTTTGGTTTAGGCGTGACACTCAATTTGAGTTTTTATTGCTTTAAATGCATTTTCAGCCCGAGCTGAGCACGTTTTGTGAGTTTGAATGTATCTTCATAGGAATGAGTTGTGTAGTCAAATTAATGCTCATATGGGCTTCAGGAGGTCATCCTGAACAAAATACATGTTGAAGTGTGTGCATAAGTCCTTTGGTTTAGGCGTGACACTCAATTTGAGTTTTTAATGCTTTAAATGCATTTTCAGCCCGAGTTGAGCCCGTTTTGTGAGTTTGAATGTATCTTCATAGGAATGAGTTGTGTAGACAAATTAATGCTCATATGGGCTTCAGGATGTCATCCTGAACTAAATACATGTTGAAGTGTGTGCATAAGTCCTTTGGTTTAGGTGTGACACTAAATTTGAGTTTTTATTGCTTTAAATGCATTTTCAGCCCGAGCTGAGCGCGTTTTGTGAGTTTGAATGTATCTTCATAGGAATGAGTTGTGTGGTCAAATTAATGCTTATTTAGGCTTCAGGAGGTCACCCTGAACAAAATACATGTTGAAGTGTGTGCATAAGTCCTTTGGTTTAGGCGTGACACTCAATTTGAGTTTTTATTGCTTTAAATGCATTTTCAGCCCGAGCTGAGCGCGTTTTGTGAGTTTGAATGTATCTTCATAGGAATGAGTTGTGTGGTCAAATTAATGCTCATTTAGGCGTCAGGTGGTCATCCTGAACAAAATACATGTTGAAGTGTGTGCATAAGTCCTTTGGTTTAGGCGTGACACTCAATTTGAGTTTTTATTGCTTTAAATGCATTTTCAGGCCGAGCTGAGCACGTTTTGTGTGTTTGAATGTATCTTCATAAGAATGAGTTGTGTGGTCAAATTAATGATCATATGGGCTTCAGGAGGTCATCCTGAACAAAATACATGTTGAAGTGTGTGCATAAGTCCTTTGGTTTAGGCGTGACACTCAATTTGAGTTTTTATTGCTTTAAATGCATTTTCAGCCCGAGCTGAGCACGTTTTGTGAGTTTGAATGTATCTTCATAGGAATGAGTTGTGTGGTCAAATTAATGCTCATATGGGCTTCAGGAGGTCATCCTGAACAAAATACATGTTGAAGTGTGTGCATAAGTCCTTTGGTTTAGGTGTGACACTCAATTTGAGTTTCTATTGCTTTAAATGCATTTTCAGCCCGAGCTGAGCACGTTTTTTGAGTTTGAATGTATCTTCATAGGAATGAGTTGTGTAATCAAATTATTGCTCATTTAGGCTTCAGGAGGTCATCTTGAACAAAATCCATGTTGAAGTGTGTGCATAAGTCCTTTGGTTTAGGCGTGACACTCAATTTGAGTTTTTATTGCTTTAAATGCATTTTCAGCCCGAGCTGAGCGTGTTTTGTGAGTTTGAATGTATCTTCATAGGAATGAGTTGTGTGGTCAAATTAATGCTCATTTAGGCTTCAGGTGGTCATCCTGAACTAAATACATGTTGAAGTGTGTGCATAAGTCCTTTGGTTTAGGCGTGACACTCAATTTGAGCTTTTATTGCTTTAAATGCATTTTCAGCCCGAGTTGAGCACGTTTTGTGAGTTTGAATGTATCTTCATAGGAATGAGTTGTGTGGTCAAATTAATGCTCATTTAGGCTTCAGGTGGTCATCGTGAACAAAATACATGTTGAAGTGTGTGCATAAGTCCTTTGGTTTAGGCGTGACACTCAATTTGAGTTTTTATTGCTTTAAATGCATTTTCAGCCCGAGCTGAGCACGTTTTGTGAGTTTGAATGTATCTTCATAGGAATGAGTTGTGTGGTCAAATTAATGCTTATTTAGGCTTCAGGAGGTCATCCTGAATAAAATACATGTTGAAGTGTGTGCATAAGTCCTTTGGTTTAGGCGTGACACTCAATTTGAGTTTTTATTGCTTTAAATGCATTTTCAGCCCGAGCTGAGCACGTTTTGTGAGTTTGAATGTATCTTCATAGGAATGAGTTGTGTAGTCAAATTAATGCTCATATGGGGTTCAGAAGGTCATCCTGAACAAAATACATGTTGAAATGTGTGCATAAGTCCTTTGGTTTAGGTGTGACACTCAATTTGAGTTTTTATTGCTTTAAATGCATTTTCAGCCCGAGCTGAGCACGTTTTGTGAGTTTGAATGTATCTTCATAGGAATGAGTTGTGTGGTCAAATTAATGCTCATTTAGGCTTCAGGTGGTCATCCTGAACTAAATACATGTTGAAGTGTGTGCATAAGTCCTTTGGTTTAGGCGTGACACTCAATTGGAGTTTTTATTGCTTTAAATTAAATGCATTTTCAGCCCGAGCTGAGCGCACTTTCTGACTTTGAATGTATCTTCATAGGAATGAGTTGTGTGGTCAAATTATTGCTGATTTAGGCTTCAGGAGGTCATCCTGAACAAAATACATGTTGAAGTGTGTGCATAAGTCCTTTGGTTTAGGCGTGACACTCAATTTGAGTTTTTATTGCTTTAAATGCATTTTCAGCCCGAGCTGAGCGCGCTTTCTGACTTTGAATGTATCTTCATAGGAATGAGTTGTGTGGTCAAATTAATGCTCATTTAGGCGTCAGGTGGTCATCCTGAACAAAATACATGTTGAAGTGTGTGCATAAGTCCTTTGGTTTAGGCGTGACACTCAATTTGAGTTTTTATTGCTTTAAATGCATTTTCAGCCCGAGCTGAGCACGTTTTGTGAGTTTGAATGTATCTTCATAGGAATGAGTTGTGTAGTCAAATTAATGCTCATATGGGCTTCAGGAGGTCATCCTGAACAAAATACATGTTGAAGTGTGTGCATAAGTCCTTTGGTTTAGGCGTGACACTCAATTTGAGTTTTTAATGCTTTAAATGCATTTTCAGCCCGAGTTGAGCCCGTTTTGTGAGTTTGAATGTATCTTCATAGGAATGAGTTGTGTAGACAAATTAATGCTCATATGGGCTTCAGGATGTCATCCTGAACTAAATACATGTTGAAGTGTGTGCATAAGTCCTTTGGTTTAGGTGTGACACTAAATTTGAGTTTTTATTGCTTTAAATGCATTTTCAGCCCGAGCTGAGCGCGTTTTGTGAGTTTGAATGTATCTTCATAGGAATGAGTTGTGTGGTCAAATTAATGCTTATTTAGGCTTCAGGAGGTCACCCTGAACAAAATACATGTTGAAGTGTGTGCATAAGTCCTTTGGTTTAGGCGTGACACTCAATTTGAGTTTTTATTGCTTTAAATGCATTTTCAGCCCGAGCTGAGCGCGTTTTGTGAGTTTGAATGTATCTTCATAGGAATGAGTTGTGTGGTCAAATTAATGCTCATTTAGGCGTCAGGTGGTCATCCTGAACAAAATACATGTTGAAGTGTGTGCATAAGTCCTTTGGTTTAGGCGTGACACTCAATTTGAGTTTTTATTGCTTTAAATGCATTTTCAGGCCGAGCTGAGCACGTTTTGTGTGTTTGAATGTATCTTCATAAGAATGAGTTGTGTGGTCAAATTAATGATCATATGGGCTTCAGGAGGTCATCCTGAACAAAATACATGTTGAAGTGTGTGCATAAGTCCTTTGGTTTAGGCGTGACACTCAATTTGAGTTTTTATTGCTTTAAATGCATTTTCAGCCCGAGCTGAGCACGTTTTGTGAGTTTGAATGTATCTTCATAGGAATGAGTTGTGTGGTCAAATTAATGCTCATATGGGCTTCAGGAGGTCATCCTGAACAAAATACATGTTGAAGTGTGTGCATAAGTCCTTTGGTTTAGGTGTGACACTCAATTTGAGTTTCTATTGCTTTAAATGCATTTTCAGCCCGAGCTGAGCACGTTTTTTGAGTTTGAATGTATCTTCATAGGAATGAGTTGTGTGGTCAAATTAATGCTTATTTAGGCTTCAGGAGGTCACCCTGAACAAAATACATGTTGAAGTGTGTGCATAAGTCCTTTGGTTTAGGCGTGACACTCAATTTGAGTTTTTATTGCTTTAAATGCATTTTCAGCCCGAGCTGAGCGCGTTTTGTGAGTTTGAATGTATCTTCATAGGAATGAGTTGTGTGGTCAAATTAATGCTCATTTAGGCGTCAGGTGGTCATCCTGAACAAAATACATGTTGAAGTGTGTGCATAAGTCCTTTGGTTTAGGCGTGACACTCAATTTGAGTTTTTATTGCTTTAAATGCATTTTCAGGCCGAGCTGAGCACGTTTTGTGTGTTTGAATGTATCTTCATAAGAATGAGTTGTGTGGTCAAATTAATGATCATATGGGCTTCAGGAGGTCATCCTGAACAAAATACATGTTGAAGTGTGTCCATAAGTCCTTTGGTTTAGGCGTGACACTCAATTTGAGTTTTTATTGCTTTAAATGCATTTTCAGCCCGAGCTGAGCGCGCTTTCTGACTTTGAATGTATCTTCATAGGAATGAGTTGTGTGGTCAAATTAATGCTCAATTAGGCGTCAGGTGGTCATCCTGAACAAAATACATGTTGAAGTGTGTGCATAAGTCCTTTGGTTTAGGCGTGACACTCAATTTGAGTTTTTATTGCTTTAAATGCATTTTCAGGCCGAGCTGAGCACGTTTTGTGTGTTTGAATGTATCTTCATAGGAATGAGTTGTGTGGTCAAATTAATGCTCATATGGGCTTCAGGAGGTCATCCTGAACAAAATACATGTTGAAGTGTGTGCATAAGTCCTTTGGTTTAGGCGTGACACTCAATTTGAGTTTTTATTGCTTTAAATGCATTTTCAGCCTGAGTTGAGCACGTTTTGTGAGTTTGAATGTATCTTCATAGGAATGAGTTGTGTGGTCAAATTAATGCTCATTTAGGCTTCAGGTGGTCATCCTGAACTAAATACATGTTGAAGTGTGTGCATAAGTCCTTTGGTTTAGGCGTGACACTCAATTTGAGCTTTTATTGCTTTAAATGCATTTTCAGCCCGAGTTGAGCACGTTTTGTGAGTTTGAATGTATCTTCATAGGAATGAGTTGTGTGGTCAAATTAATGCTCATTTAGGCTTCAGGTGGTCATCGTGAACAAAATACATGTTGAAGTGTGTGCATAAGTCCTTTGGTTTAGGCGTGACACTCAATTTGAGTTTTTATTGCTTTAAATGCATTTTCAGCCCGAGCTGAGCACGTTTTGTGAGTTTGAATGTATCTTCATAGGAATGAGTTGTGTGGTCAAATTAATGCTCATATGGGCTTCAGGAGGTCATCCTGAACAAAATACATGTTGAAGTGTGTGCATAAGTCCTTTGGTTTAGGTGTGACACTCAATTTGAGTTTTTATTGCTTTAAATGCATTTTCAGCCCGAGCTGAGCACGTTTTTTGAGTTTGAATGTATCTTCATAGGAATGAGTTGTGTAATCAAATTATTGCTCATTTAGGCTTCAGGAGGTCATCTTGAACAAAATCCATGTTGAAGTGTGTGCATAAGTCCTTTGGTTTAGGCGTGACACTCAATTTGAGTTTTTATTGCTTTAAATGCATTTTCAGCCCGAGCTGAGCGTGTTTTGTGAGTTTGAATGTATCTTCATAGGAATGAGTTGTGTGGTCAAATTAATGCTTATTTAGGCTTCAGGAGGTCATCCTGAATAAAATACATGTTGAAGTGTGTGCATAAGTCCTTTGGTTTAGGCGTGACACTCAATTTGAGTTTTTATTGCTTTAAATGCATTTTCAGCCCGAGCTGAGCACGTTTTGTGAGTTTGAATGTATCTTCATAGGAATGAGTTGTGTAGTCAAATTAATGCTCATATGGGGTTCAGAAGGTCATCCTGAACAAAATACATGTTGAAATGTGTGCATAAGTCCTTTGGTTTAGGTGTGACACTCAATTTGAGTTTTTATTGCTTTAAATGCATTTTCAGCCCGAGCTGAGCACGTTTTGTGAGTTTGAATGTATCTTCATAGGAATGAGTTGTGTGGTCAAATTAATGCTCATTTAGGCGTCAGGTGGTCATCCTGAACAAAATACATGTTGAAGTGTGTGCATAAGTCCTTTGGTTTAGGCGTGACACTCAATTTGAGTTTTTATTGCTTTAAATGCATTTTCAGGCCGAGCTGAGCACGTTTTGTGTGTTTGAATGTATCTTCATAAGAATGAGTTGTGTGGTCAAATTAATGATCAAATGGGCTTCAGGAGGTCATCCTGAACAAAATACATGTTGAAGTGTGTCCATAAGTCCTTTGGTTTAGGCGTGACACTCAATTTGAGTTTTTATTGCTTTAAATGCATTTTCAGCCCGAGCTGAGCGCGTTTTGTGAGTTTGAATGTATCTTCATAGGAATGAGTTGTGTGGTCAAATTAATGCTCAATTAGGTGTCAGGTGGTCATCCTGAACAAAATACATGTTGAAGTGTGTGCATAAGTCCTTTGGTTTAGGCGTGACACTCAATTTGAGTTTTTATTGCTTTAAATGCATTTTCAGGCCGAGCTGAGCACGTTTTGTGTGTTTGAATGTATCTTCATAGGAATGAGTTGTGTGGTCAAATTAATGCTCATATGGGCTTCAGGAGGTCATCCTGAACAAAATACATGTTGAAGTGTGTGCATAAGTCCTTTGGTTTAGGCGTGACACTCAATTTGAGTTTTTATTGCTTTAAATGCATTTTCAGCCTGAGTTGAGCACGTTTTGTGAGTTTGAATGTATCTTCATAGGAATGAGTTGTGTGGTCAAATTAATGCTCATTTAGGCTTCAGGTGGTCATCCTGAACTAAATACATGTTGAAGTGTGTGCATAAGTCCTTTGGTTTAGGCGTGACACTCAATTTGAGCTTTTATTGCTTTAAATGCATTTTCAGCCCGAGTTGAGCACGTTTTGTGAGTTTGAATGTATCTTCATAGGAATGAGTTGTGTGGTCAAATTAATGCTCATTTAGGCTTCAGGTGGTCATCGTGAACAAAATACATGTTGAAGTGTGTGCATAAGTCCTTTGGTTTAGGCGTGACACTCAATTTGAGTTTTTATTGCTTTAAATGCATTTTCAGCCCGAGCTGAGCACGTTTTGTGAGTTTGAATGTATCTTCATAGGAATGAGTTGTGTGGTCAAATTAATGCTCATATGGGCTTCAGGAGGTCATCCTGAACAAAATACATGTTGAAGTGTGTGCATAAGTCCTTTGGTTTAGGTGTGACACTCAATTTGAGTTTTTATTGCTTTAAATGCATTTTCAGCCCGAGCTGAGCACGTTTTTTGAGTTTGAATGTATCTTCATAGGAATGAGTTGTGTAATCAAATTATTGCTCATTTAGGCTTCAGGAGGTCATCTTGAACAAAATCCATGTTGAAGTGTGTGCATAAGTCCTTTGGTTTAGGCGTGACACTCAATTTGAGTTTTTATTGCTTTAAATGCATTTTCAGCCCGAGCTGAGCGTGTTTTGTGAGTTTGAATGTATCTTCATAGGAATGAGTTGTGTGGTCAAATTAATGCTTATTTAGGCTTCAGGAGGTCATCCTGAATAAAATACATGTTGAAGTGTGTGCATAAGTCCTTTGGTTTAGGCGTGACACTCAATTTGAGTTTTTATTGCTTTAAATGCATTTTCAGCCCGAGCTGAGCACGTTTTGTGAGTTTGAATGTATCTTCATAGGAATGAGTTGTGTAGTCAAATTAATGCTCATATGGGGTTCAGAAGGTCATCCTGAACAAAATACATGTTGAAATGTGTGCATAAGTCCTTTGGTTTAGGTGTGACACTCAATTTGAGTTTTTATTGCTTTAAATGCATTTTCAGCCCGAGCTGAGCACGTTTTGTGAGTTTGAATGTATCTTCATAGGAATGAGTTGTGTGGTCAAATTAATGCTCATTTAGGCTTCAGGTGGTCATCCTGAACTAAATACATGTTGAAGTGTGTGCATAAGTCCTTTGGTTTAGGCGTGACACTCAATTGGAGTTTTTATTGCTTTAAATTAAATGCATTTTCAGCCCGAGCTGATCGCACTTTCTGACTTTGAATGTATCTTCATAGGAATGAGTTGTGTGGTCAAATTATTGCTGATTTAGGCTTCAGGAGGTCATCCTGAACAAAATACATGTTGAAGTGTGTGCATAAGTCCTTTGGTTTAGGCGTGACACTCAATTTGAGTTTTTATTGCTTTAAATGCATTTTCAGCCCGAGCTGAGCGCGCTTTCTGACTTTGAATGTATCTTCATAGGAATGAGTTGTGTGGTCAAATTAATGCTCATTTAGGTGTCAGGTGGTCATCCTGAACAAAATACATGTTGAAGTGTGTGCATAAGTCCTTTGGTTTAGGCGTGACACTCAATTTGAGTTTTTATTGCTTTAAATGCATTTTCAGGCCGAGCTGAGCACGTTTTGTGTGTTTGAATGTATCTTCATAGGAATGAGTTGTGTGGTCAAATTAATGCTCATATGGGCTTCAGGAGGTCATCCTGAACAAAATACATGTTGAAGTGTGTGCATAAGTCCTTTGGTTTAGGCGTGACACTCAATTTGAGTTTTTATTGCTTTAAATGCATTTTCAGCCTGAGTTGAGCACGTTTTGTGAGTTTGAATGTATCTTCATAGGAATGAGTTGGGTGGTCAAATTAATGCTCATTTAGGCTTCAGGTGGTCATCCTGAACTAAATACATGTTGAAGTGTGTGCATAAGTCCTTTGGTTTAGGCGTGACACTCAATTTGAGTTTTTATTGCTTTAAATGCATTTTCATCCCGAGCTGAGCACGTTTTGTGAGTTTGAATGTATCTTCATAGGAATGAGTTGTGTGGTCAAATTAATGCTCATATGGGCTTCAGGAGGTCATCCTGAACAAAATACATGTTGAAGTGTGTGCATAAGTCCTTTGGTTTAGGTGTGACACTCAATTTGAGTTTTTATTGCTTTAAATGCATTTTCAGAGCGAGCTGAGCACGTTTTTTGAGTTTGAATGTATCTTCATAGGAATGAGTTGTGTGGTCAAATTATTGCTCATTTAGGCTTCAGGAGGTCATCCTGAACAAAATACATGTTGAAGTGTGTGCATAAGTCCTTTGGTTTAGGCGTGACACTCAATTTGAGTTTTTATTGCTTTAAATGCATTTTCAGCCCGAGCTGAGCAAGGTTTGTGAGTTTGAATGTATCTTCATAGGAATGAGTTGTGTGGTCAAATTAATGCTCATTTAGGCTTCAGGTGGTCATCCTGAACAAAATACATGTTGAAGTGTGTGCATAAGTCCTTTGGTTTAGGCGTGACACTCAATTTGAGTTTTTATTGCTTTAAATGCACTTTCAGCCCGAGCTGAGCACGTTTTGTGAGTTTGAATGTATCTTCATAGGAATGAGTTGTGTGGTCAAATTAATGCTCATATGGGCTTCAGGAGGTCATCCTGAACAAAATACATTTTGAAGTGTGTGAATAAGTCCTTTGGTTTAGGTGTGACACTCAATTTGAGTTTTATTGCTTTAAATGCATTTTCAGCCCGAGCTGAGCACGTTTTGTGAGTTTGAATGTATCTTCATAGGAATGAGTTGTGTGGTCAAATTAATGCTCATATGGGCTTCAGGAGGTCATCCTGAACAAAATACATGTTGAAGTGTGTGCATAAGTCCTTTGGTTTAGGTGTGACACTCAATTTGAGTTTTTATTGCTTTAAATGCATTTTCAGCCCAAGCTGAGCGCGTTTTGTGAGTTTGAATGTATCTTCATAGGAATGAGTTGTGTGGTAAAATTAATGCTCAATTAGGCGTCAGGTTGTCATCCTGAACAAAATACATGTTGAAGTGTGTGCATAAGTCCTTTGGTTTAGGCGTGACACTCAATTTGAGTTTTTATTGCTTTAAATGCATTTTCAGGCCGAGCTGAGCACGTTTTGTGTGTTTGAATGTATCTTCATAGGAATGAGTTGTGTGGTCAAATTGATGCTCATATGGGCTTCAGGAGGTCATCCTGAACAAAATACATGTTGAAGTGTGTGCATAAGTCCTTTGGTTTAGGCGTGACACTCAATTTGAGTTTTTATTGCTTTAAATGCATTTTCAGCCTGAGTTGAGCACGTTTTGTGAGTTTGAATGTATCTTCATAGGAATGAGTTGTGTGGTCAAATTAATGCTCATTTAGGCTTCAGGTGGTCATCCTGAACAAAATACATGTTGAAGTGTGTGCATAAGTCCTTTGGTTTAGGCGTGACACTCAATTTGAGTTTTTATTGCTTTAAATGCATTTTCATCCCGAGCTGAGCACGTTTTGTGAGTTTGAATGTATCTTCATAGGAATGAGTTGTGTGGTCAAATTAATGCTCATATGGGCTTCAGGAGGTCATCCTGAACAAAATACATGTTGAAGTGTGTGCATAAGTCCTTTGGTTTAGGTGTGACACTCAATTTGAGTTTTTATTGCTTTAAATGCATTTTCAGACCGAGCTGAGCACGTTTTTTGAGTTTGAATGTATCTTCATAGGAATGAGTTGTGTGGTCAAATTATTGCTCATTTAGGCTTAAGGAGGTCATCCTGAACAAAATACATGTTGAAGTGTGTGCATAAGTCCTTTGGTTTAGGCGTGACCTTCAATTTGAGTTTTTATTGCTTTAAATGCATTTTCAGCCCGAGCTGAGCAAGTTTTGTGAGTTTGAATGTATCTTCATAGGAATGAGTTGTGTGGTCAAATTAATGCTCATTTAGGCTTCAGGTGGTCATCCTGAACAAAATACATGTTGAAGTGTGTGCATAAGTCCTTTGGTTTAGGTGTGACACTCAATTTGAGTTTTAATTGCTTTAAATGCATTTTCAGCCCGAGCTGAGCACGTTTTGTGAGTTTGAATGTATCTTCATAGGAATGAGTTGTGTAGTCAAATTAATGCTCATTTAGGCTTCAGGTGGTCATCCTGAACTAAATACATGTTGAAGTGTGTGCATAAGTCCTTTGGTTTAGGCGTGACACTCAATTTGAGTTTTTATTGCTTTAAATTAAATGCATTTTCAGCCCGAGCTGAGCGCGCTTTCTGACTTTGAATGTATCTTCATAGGAATGAGTTGTGTGGTCAAATTAATGCTCATTTAGGCGTCAGGTGGTCATCCTGAACAAAATACATGTTGAAGTGTGTGCATAAGTCCTTTGGTTTAGGCGTGACACTCAATTTGAGTTTTTATTGCTTTAAATGCATTTTCAGCCCGAGTTTAGCGCGTTTTGTGAGTTTGAATGTATTCTCATAGGAATGAGTTGTGTGGTCAAATTAATGCTCATATGGGCTTCAGGAGGTCATCCTGAACAAAATACATGTTGAAGTGTGTGCATAAGTCCTTTGGTTTAGGCGTGACACTCAATTTGAGCTTTTATTGCTTTAAATGCATTTTCAGCCCGAGTTGAGCGCGTTTTGTGAGTTTGAATGTATCTTCATAGGAATGAGTTGTGTGGTCAAATTAATGCTCATTTAGGCTTCAGGTGGTCATCGTGAACAAAATACATGTTGAAGTGTGTGCATAAGTCCTTTGGTTTAGGCGTGACACTCAATTTGAGTTTTTATTGCTTTAAATGCATTTTCAGCCCGAGCTGAGCACGTTTTGTGAGTTTGAATGTATCTTCATAGGAATGAGTTGTGTGGTCAAATTAATGCTCATATGGGCTTCAGGAGGTCATCCTGAACAAAATACATGTTGAAGTGTGTCCATAAGTCCTTTGGTTTAGGCGTGACACTCAATTTGAGTTTTTATTGCTTTAAATGCATTTTCAGCCTGAGTTGAGCACGTTTTGTGAGTTTGAATGTATCTTCATAGGAATGAGTTGTGTGGTCAAATTAATGCTCATTTAGGCTTCAGGTGGTCATCCTGAACTAAATACATGTTGAAGTGTGTGCATAAGTCCTTTGGTTTAGGCGTGACACTCAATTTGAGTTTTTATTGCTTTAAATGCATTTTCATCCCGAGCTGAGCACGTTTTGTGAGTTTGAATGTATCTTCATAGGAATGAGTTGTGTAGACAAATTAATGCTCATATGGGCTTCAGGATGTCATCCTGAACTAAATACATGTTGAAGTGTGTGCATAAGTCCTTTGGTTTAGGTGTGACACTAAATTTGAGTTTTTATTGCTTTAAATGCATTTTCAGCCCGAGCTGAGCGCGTTTTGTGAGTTTGAATGTATCTTCATAGGAATGAGTTGTGTGGTCAAATTAATGCTTATTTAGGCTTCAGGAGGTCACCCTGAACAAAATACATGTTGAAGTGTGTGCATAAGTCCTTTGGTTTAGGCGTGACACTCAATTTGAGTTTTTATTGCTTTAAATGCATTTTCAGCCCGAGCTGAGCGCGTTTTGTGAGTTTGAATGTATCTTCATAGGAATGAGTTGTGTGGTCAAATTAATGCTCATTTAGGCGTCAGATGGTCATCCTGAACAAAATACATGTTGAAGTGTGTGCATAAGTCCTTTGGTTTAGGCGTGACACTCAATTTGAGTTTTTATTGCTTTAAATGCATTTTCAGGCCGAGCTGAGCACGTTTTGTGTGTTTGAATGTATCTTCATAAGAATGAGTTGTGTGGTCAAATTAATGATCATATGGGCTTCAGGAGGTCATCCTGAACAAAATACATGTTGAAGTGTGTCCATAAGTCCTTTGGTTTAGGCGTGACACTCAATTTGAGTTTTTATTGCTTTAAATGCATTTTCAGCCCGAGCTGAGCGCGTTTTGTGAGTTTGAATGTATCTTCATAGGAATGAGTTGTGTGGTCAAATTAATGCTCAATTAGGCGTCAGGTGGTCATCCTGAACAAAATACATGTTGAAGTGTGTGCATAAGTCCTTTGGTTTAGGCGTGACACTCAATTTGAGTTTTTATTGCTTTAAATGCATTTTCAGGCCGAGCTGAGCACGTTTTGTGTGTTTGAATGTATCTTCATAGGAATGAGTTGTGTGGTCAAATTAATGCTCATATGGGCTTCAGGAGGTCATCCTGAACAAAATACATGTTGAAGTGTGTGCATAAGTCCTTTGGTTTAGGCGTGACACTCAATTTGAGTTTTTATTGCTTTAAATGCATTTTCAGGCCGAGCTGAGCACGTTTTGTGTGTTTGAATGTATCTTCATAAGAATGAGTTGTGTGGTCAAATTAATGATCATATGGGCTTCAGGAGGTCATCCTGAACAAAATACATGTTGAAGTGTGTCCATAAGTCCTTTGGTTTAGGCGTGACACTCAATTTGAGTTTTTATTGCTTTAAATGCATTTTAAGCCCGAGCTGAGCGCGTTTTGTGAGTTTGAATGTATCTTCATAGGAATGAGTTGTGTGGTCAAATTAATGCTCAATTAGGCGTCAGGTGGTCATCCTGAACAAAATACATGTTGAAGTGTGTGCATAAGTCCTTTGGTTTAGGCGTGACACTCAATTTGAGTTTTTATTGCTTTAAATGCATTTTCAGGCCGAGCTGAGCACGTTTTGTGTGTTTGAATGTATCTTCATAGGAATGAGTTGTGTGGTCAAATTAATGCTCATATGGGCTTCAGGAGGTCATCCTGAACAAAATACATGTTGAAGTGTGTGCATAAGTCCTTTGGTTTAGGCGTGACACTCAATTTGAGTTTTTATTGCTTTAAATGCATTTTCAGCCTGAGTTGAGCACGTTTTGTGAGTTTGAATGTATCTTCATAGGAATGAGTTGTGGTCAAATTAATGCTCATTTAGGCTTCAGGTGGTCATCCTGAACTAAATACATGTTGAAGTGTGTGCATAAGTCCTTTGGTTTAGGCGTGACACTCAATTTGAGTTTTTATTGCTTTAAATGCATTTTCATCCCGAGCTGAGCACGTTTTGTGAGTTTGAATGTATCTTCATAGGAATGAGTTGTGTAGACAAATTAATGCTCATATGGGCTTCAGGATGTCATCCTGAACTAAATACATGTTGAAGTGTGTGCATAAGTCCTTTGGTTTAGGTGTGACACTAAATTTGAGTTTTTATTGCTTTAAATGCATTTTCAGCCCGAGCTGAGCGCGTTTTGTGAGTTTGAATGTATCTTCATAGGAATGAGTTGTGTGGTCAAATTAATGCTTATTTAGGCTTCAGGAGGTCACCCTGAACAAAATACATGTTGAAGTGTGTGCATAAGTCCTTTGGTTTAGGCGTGACACTCAATTTGAGTTTTTATTGCTTTAAATGCATTTTCAGCCCGAGCTGAGCGCGTTTTGTGAGTTTGAATGTATCTTCATAGGAATGAGTTGTGTGGTCAAATTAATGCTCATTTAGGCGTCAGGTGGTCATCCTGAACAAAATACATGTTGAAGTGTGTGCATAAGTCCTTTGGTTTAGGCGTGACACTCAATTTGAGTTTTTATTGCTTTAAATGCATTTTCAGGCCGAGCTGAGCACGTTTTGTGTGTTTGAATGTATCTTCATAAGAATGAGTTGTGTGGTCAAATTAATGATCATATGGGCTTCAGGAGGTCATCCTGAACAAAATACATGTTGAAGTGTGTCCATAAGTCCTTTGCTTTAGGCGTGACACTCAATTTGAGTTTTTATTGCTTTAAATGCATTTTCAGCCCGAGCTGAGCGCGTTTTGTGAGTTTGAATGTATCTTCATAGGAATGAGTTGTGTGGTCAAATTAATGCTCAATTAGGCGTCAGGTGGTCATCCTGAACAAAATACATGTTGAAGTGTGTGCATAAGTCCTTTGGTTTAGGCGTGACACTCAATTTGAGTTTTTATTGCTTTAAATGCATTTTCAGGCCGAGCTGAGCACGTTTTGTGTGTTTGAATGTATCTTCATAGGAATGAGTTGTGTGGTCAAATTAATGCTCATATGGGCTTCAGGAGGTCATCCTGAACAAAATACATGTTGAAGTGTGTGCATAAGTCCTTTGGTTTAGGCGTGACACTCAATTTGAGTTTTTATTGCTTTAAATGCATTTTCAGCCTGAGTTGAGCACGTTTTGTGAGTTTGAATGTATCTTCATAGGAATGAGTTGGGTGGTCAAATTAATGCTCATTTAGGCTTCAGGTGGTCATCCTGAACTAAATACATGTTGAAGTGTGTGCATAAGTCCTTTGGTTTAGGCGTGACACTCAATTTGAGTTTTTATTGCTTTAAATGCATTTTCATCCCGAGCTGAGCACGTTTTGTGAGTTTGAATGTATCTTCATAGGAATGAGTTGTGTGGTCAAATTAATGCTCATATGGGCTTCAGGAGGTCATCCTGAACAAAATACATGTTGAAGTGTGTGCATAAGTCCTTTGGTTTAGGTGTGACACTCAATTTGAGTTTTTATTGCTTTAAATGCATTTTCAGAGCGAGCTGAGCACGTTTTTTGAGTTTGAATGTATCTTCATAGGAATGAGTTGTGTGGTCAAATTATTGCTCATTTAGGCTTCAGGAGGTCATCCTGAACAAAATACATGTTGAAGTGTGTGCATAAGTCCTTTGGTTTAGGCGTGACACTCAATTTGAGTTTTTATTGCTTTAAATGCATTTTCAGCCCGAGCTGAGCAAGGTTTGTGAGTTTGAATGTATCTTCATAGGAATGAGTTGTGTGGTCAAATTAATGCTCATTTAGGCTTCAGGTGGTCATCCTGAACAAAATACATGTTGAAGTGTGTGCATAAGTCCTTTGGTTTAGGCGTGACACTCAATTTGAGTTTTTATTGCTTTAAATGCACTTTCAGCCCGAGCTGAGCACGTTTTGTGAGTTTGAATGTATCTTCATAGGAATGAGTTGTGTGGTCAAATTAATGCTCATATGGGCTTCAGGAGGTCATCCTGAACAAAATACATTTTGAAGTGTGTGAATAAGTCCTTTGGTTTAGGTGTGACACTCAATTTGAGTTTTATTGCTTTAAATGCATTTTCAGCCCGAGCTGAGCACGTTTTGTGAGTTTGAATGTATCTTCATAGGAATGAGTTGTGTGGTCAAATTAATGCTCATATGGGCTTCAGGAGGTCATCCTGAACAAAATACATGTTGAAGTGTGTGCATAAGTCCTTTGGTTTAGGTGTGACACTCAATTTGAGTTTTTATTGCTTTAAATGCATTTTCAGCCCGAGCTGAGCGCATTTTGTGAGTTTGAATGTATCTTCATAGGAATGAGTTGTGTGGTAAAATTAATGCTCAATTAGGCGTCAGGTTGTCATCCTGAACAAAATACATGTTGAAGTGTGTGCATAAGTCCTTTGGTTTAGGCGTGACACTCAATTTGAGTTTTTATTGCTTTAAATGCATTTTCAGGCCGAGCTGAGCAAGGTTTGTGAGTTTGAATGTATCTTCATAGGAATGAGTTGTGTGGTCAAATTAATGCTCATTTAGGCTTCAGGTGGTCATCCTGAACAAAATACATGTTGAAGTGTGTGCATAAGTCCTTTGGTTTAGGCGTGACACTCAATTTGAGTTTTTATTGCTTTAAATGCACTTTCAGCCCGAGCTGAGCACGTTTTGTGAGTTTGAATGTATCTTCATAGGAATGAGTTGTGTGGTCAAATTAATGCTCATATGGGCTTCAGGAGGTCATCCTGAACAAAATACATTTTGAAGTGTGTGAATAAGTCCTTTGGTTTAGGTGTGACACTCAATTTGAGTTTTATTGCTTTAAATGCATTTTCAGCCCGAGCTGAGCACGTTTTGTGAGTTTGAATGTATCTTCATAGGAATGAGTTGTGTGGTCAAATTAATGCTCATATGGGCTTCAGGAGGTCATCCTGAACAAAATACATGTTGAAGTGTGTGCATAAGTCCTTTGGTTTAGGTGTGACACTCAATTTGAGTTTTTATTGCTTTAAATGCATTTTCAGCCCGAGCTGAGCGCATTTTGTGAGTTTGAATGTATCTTCATAGGAATGAGTTGTGTGGTAAAATTAATGCTCAATTAGGCGTCAGGTTGTCATCCTGAACAAAATACATGTTGAAGTGTGTGCATAAGTCCTTTGGTTTAGGCGTGACACTCAATTTGAGTTTTTATTGCTTTAAATGCATTTTCAGGCCGAGCTGAGCACGTTTTGTGTGTTTGAATGTATCTTCATAGGATTGAGTTGTGTGGTCAAATTAATGCTCATATGGGCTTCAGGAGGTCATCCTGAACAAAATACATGTTGAAGTGTGTGCATAAGTCCTTTGGTTTAGGCGTGACACTCAATTTGAGTTTTTATTGCTTTAAATGCATTTTCAGCCTGAGTTGAGCACGTTTTGTGAGTTTGAATGTATCTTCATAGGAATGAGTTGTGTGGTCAAATTAATGCTCATTTAGGCTTCAGGTGGTCATCCTGAACTAAATACATGTTGAAGTGTGTGCATAAGTCCTTTGGTTTAGGCGTGACACTCAATTTGAGTTTTTATTGCTTTAAATGCATTTTCATCCCGAGCTGAGCACGTTTTGTGAGTTTGAATGTATCTTCATAGGAATGAGTTGTGTGGTCAAATTAATGCTCATATGGGCTTCAGGAGGTCATCCTGAACAAAATACATGTTGAAGTGTGTGCATAAGTCCTTTGGTTTAGGTGTGACACTCAATTTGAGTTTTTATTGCTTTAAATGCATTTTCAGACCGAGCTGAGCACGTTTTTTGAGTTTGAATGTATCTTCATAGGAATGAGTTGTGTGGTCAAATTATTGCTCATTTAGGCTTAAGGAGGTCATCCTGAACAAAATACATGTTGAAGTGTGTGCATAAGTCCTTTGGTTTAGGCGTGACACTCAATTTGAGTTTTTATTGCTTTAAATGCATTTTCAGCCCGAGCTGAGCAAGTTTTGTGAGTTTGAATGTATCTTCATAGGAATGAGTTGTGTGGTCAAATTAATGCTCATTTAGGCTTCAGGTGGTCATCCTGAACAAAATACATGTTGAAGTGTGTGCATAAGTCCTTTGGTTTAGGTGTGACACTCAATTTGAGTTTTAATTGCTTTAAATGCATTTTCAGCCCGAGCTGAGCACGTTTTGTGAGTTTGAATGTATCTTCATAGGAATGAGTTGTGTAGTCAAATTAATGCTCATTTAGGCTTCAGGTGGTCATCCTGAACTAAATACATGTTGAAGTGTGTGCATAAGTCCTTTGGTTTAGGCGTGACACTCAATTTGAGTTTTTATTGCTTTAAATTAAATGCATTTTCAGCCCGAGCTGAGCGCGCTTTCTGACTTTGAATGTATCTTCATAGGAATGAGTTGTGTGGTCAAATTAATGCTCATTTAGGCGTCAGGTGGTCATCCTGAACAAAATACATGTTGAAGTGTGTGCATAAGTCCTTTGGTTTAGGCGTGACACTCAATTTGAGTTTTTATTGCTTTAAATGCATTTTCAGCCCGAGTTTAGCGCGTTTTGTGAGTTTGAATGTATTCTCATAGGAATGAGTTGTGTGGTCAAATTAATGCTCATATGGGCTTCAGGAGGTCATCCTGAACAAAATACATGTTGAAGTGTGTGCATATGTCCTTTGGTTTAGGCGTGACACTCAATTTGAGCTTTTATTGCTTTAAATGCATTTTCAGCCCGAGTTGAGCGCGTTTTGTGAGTTTGAATGTATCTTCATAGGAATGAGTTGTGTGGTCAAATTAATGCTCATTTAGGCTTCAGGTGGTCATCGTGAACAAAATACATGTTGAAGTGTGTGCAAAAGTCCTTTGGTTTAGGCGTGACACTCAATTTGAGTTTTTATTGCTTTAAATGCATTTTCAGCCCGAGCTGAGCACGTTTTGTGAGTTTGAATGTATCTTCATAGGAATGAGTTGTGTGGTCAAATTAATGCTCATATGGGCTTCAGGAGGTCATCCTGAACAAAATACATGTTGAAGTGTGTGCATAAGTCCTTTGGTTTAGGTGTGACACTCAATTTGACTTTTTATTGCTTTAAATGCATTTTCAGCCCGAGCTGAGCACTTTTTTTGAGTTTGAATGTATCTTCATAGGAATGAGTTGTGTGGTCAAATTATTGCTCATTTAGGCTTCAGGAGGTCATCCTGAACAAAACACATGTTGAAGTGTGTGCATAAGTCCTTTGGTTTAGGCGTGACACTCAATTTGAGTTTTTATTGCTTTAAATGCATTTTCAGGCCGAGCTGAGCACGTTTTGTGTGTTTGAATGTATCTTCATAGGAATGAGTTGTGTGGTCAAATGAATGCTCATTTAGGCGTCAGGTGGTCATCCTGAACAAAATACATGTTGAAGTGTGTGCATAAGTCCTTTGGTTTAGGCGTGACACTCAATTTGAGTTTTTATTGCTTTAAATGCATTTTCAGGCCGAGCTGAGCACGTTTTGTGTGTTTGAATGTATCTTCATAGGAATGAGTTGTGTGGTCAAATTAATGCTCATATGGGCTTCAGGAGGTCATCCTGAACAAAATACATGTTGAAGTGTGTGCATAAGTCCTTTGGTTTAGGCGTGACACTCAATTTGAGCTTTTATTGCTTTAAATGCATTTTCAGCCCGAGTTGAGCACGTTTTGTGAGTTTGAATGTATCTTCATAGCAATGAGTTGTGTGGTCAAATTAATGCTCATTTAGGCTTCAGGTGGTCATCGTGAACAAAATACATGTTGAAGTGTGTGCATAAGTCCTTTGGTTTAGGCGTGACACTCAATTTGAGTTTTTATTGCTTTAAATGCATTTTCAGCCCGAGCTGAGCACGTTTTGTGAGTTTGAATGTATCTTCATAGGAATGAGTTGTGTGGTCAAATTAATGCTCATATGGGCTTCAGGAGGTCATCCTGAACAAAATACATGTTGAAGTGTGTGCATAAGTCCTTTGGTTTAGGTGTGACACTCAATTTGAGTTTTTATTGCTTTAAATGCATTTTCAGCCCGAGCTGAGCACGTTTTTTGAGTTTGAATGTATCTTCATAGGAATGAGTTGTGTAATCAAATTATTGCTCATTTAGGCTTCAGGAGGTCATCTTGAACAAAATCCATGTTGAAGTGTGTGCATAAGTCCTTTGGTTTAGGCGTGACACTCAATTTGAGTTTTTATTGCTTTAAATGCATTTTCAGCCCGAGCTGAGCGTGTTTTGTGAGTTTGAATGTATCTTCATAGGAATGAGTTGTGTGGTCAAATTAATGCTTATTTAGGCTTCAGGAGGTCATCCTGAATAAAATACATGTTGAAGTGTGTGCATAAGTCCTTTGGTTTAGGCGTGACACTCAATTTGAGTTTTTATTGCTTTAAATGCATTTTCAGCCCGAGCTGAGCACGTTTTGTGAGTTTGAATGTATCTTCATAGGAATGAGTTGTGTAGTCAAATTAATGCTCATATGGGCTTCAGGAGGTCATCCTGAACAAAATACATGTTGAAGTGTGTGCATAAGTCCTTTGGTTTAGGCGTGACACTCAATTTGAGTTTTTATTGCTTTAAATGCATTTTCAGCCCGAGTTGAGCGCGTTTTGTGAGTTTGAATGTATTCTCATAGGAATGAGTTGTGTGGTCAAATTAATGCTCATATGGGCTTCAGGAGGTCATCCTGAACAAAATACATGTTGAAGTGTGTGCATAAGTCCTTTGGTTTAGGCGTGACACTCAATTTGAGCTTTTATTGCTTTAAATGCATTTTCAGCCCGAGTTGAGCACGTTTTGTGAGTTTGAATGTATCTTCATAGCAATGAGTTGTGTGGTCAAATTAATGCTCATTTAGGCTTCAGGTGGTCATCGTGAACAAAATACATGTTGAAGTGTGTGCATAAGTCCTTTGGTTTAGGCGTGACACTCAATTTGAGTTTTTATTGCTTTAAATGCATTTTCAGCCCGAGCTGAGCACGTTTTGTGAGTTTGAATGTATCTTCATAGGAATGAGTTGTGTGGTCAAATTAATGCTCATATGGGCTTCAGGAGGTCATCCTGAACAAAATACATGTTGAAGTGTGTGCATAAGTCCTTTGGTTTAGGTGTGACACTCAATTTGAGTTTTTATTGCTTTAAATGCATTTTCAGCCCGAGCTGAGCGCGTTTTGTGAGTTTGAATGTATCTTCATAGGAATGAGTTGTGTAGTCAAATTAATGCTCATATGGGCTTCAGGAGGTCATCCTGAACAAAATACATGTTGAAGTGTGTGCATAAGTCCTTTGGTTTAGGCGTGACACTCAATTTGAGTTTTTATTGCTTTAAATGCATTTTCAGCCCGAGCTGAGCACGTTTTTTGAGTTTGAATGTATCTTCATAGGAATGAGTTGTGTAATCAAATTATTGCTCATTTAGGCTTCAGGAGGTCATCTTGAACAAAATCCATGTTGAAGTGTGTGCATAAGTCCTTTGGTTTAGGCGTGACACTCAATTTGAGTTTTTATTGCTTTAAATGCATTTTCAGCCCGAGCTGAGCGTGTTTTGTGAGTTTGAATGTATCTTCATAGGAATGAGTTGTGTGGTCAAATTAATGCTTATTTAGGCTTCAGGAGGTCATCCTGAATAAAATACATGTTGAAGTGTGTGCATAAGTCCTTTGGTTTAGGCGTGACACTCAATTTGAGTTTTTATTGCTTTAAATGCATTTTCAGCCCGAGCTGAGCACGTTTTGTGAGTTTGAATGTATCTTCATAGGAATGAGTTGTGTAGTCAAATTAATGCTCATATGGGCTTCAGGAGGTCATCCTGAACAAAATACATGTTGAAGTGTGTGCATAAGTCCTTTGGTTTAGGCGTGACACTCAATTTGAGTTTTTATTGCTTTAAATGCATTTTCAGCCCGAGTTGAGCGCGTTTTGTGAGTTTGAATGTATTCTCATAGGAATGAGTTGTGTGGTCAAATTAATGCTCATATGGGCTTCAGGAGGTCATCCTGAACAAAATACATGTTGAAGTGTGTGCATAAGTCCTTTGGTTTAGGCGTGACACTCAATTTGAGCTTTTATTGCTTTAAATGCATTTTCAGCCCGAGTTGAGCGCGTTTTGTGAGTTTGAATGTATCTTCATAGGAATGAGTTGTGTGGTCAAATTAATGCTCATTTAGGCTTCAGGTGGTCATCGTGAACAAAATACATGTTGAAGTGTGTGCATAAGTCCTTTGGTTTAGGCGTGACACTCAATTTGAGTTTTTATTGCTTTAAATGCATTTTCAGCCCGAGCTGAGCACGTTTTGTGAGTTTGAATGTATCTTCATAGGAATGAGTTGTGTGGTCAAATGAATGCTCATTTAGGCGTCAGGTGGTCATCCTGAACAAAATACATGTTGAAGTGTGTGCATAAGTCCTTTGGTTTAGGCGTGACACTCAATTTGAGTTTTTATTGCTTTAAATGCATTTTCAGGCCGAGCTGAGCACGTTTTGTGTGTTTGAATGTATCTTCATAGGAATGAGTTGTGTGGTCAAATTAATGCTCATATGGGCTTCAGGAGGTCATCCTGAACAAAATACATGTTGAAGTGTGTGCATAAGTCCTTTGGTTTAGGCGTGACACTCAATTTGAGCTTTTATTGCTTTAAATGCATTTTCAGCCCGAGTTGAGCACGTTTTGTGAGTTTGAATGTATCTTCATAGGAATGAGTTGTGTGGTCAAATTAATGCTCATTTAGGCTTCAGGTGGTCATCGTGAACAAAATACATGTTGAAGTGTGTGCATAAGTCCTTTGGTTTAGGCGTGACACTCAATTTGAGTTTTTATTGCTTTAAATGCATTTTCAGCCCGAGCTGAGCACGTTTTGTGAGTTTGAATGTATCTTCATAGGAATGAGTTGTGTGGTCAAATTAATGCTCATATGGGCTTCAGGAGGTCATCCTGAACAAAATACATGTTGAAGTGTGTGCATAAGTCCTTTGGTTTAGGTGTGACACTCAATTTGAGTTTTTATTGCTTTAAATGCATTTTCAGCCCGAGCTGAGCACGTTTTTTGAGTTTGAATGTATCTTCATAGGAATGAGTTGTGTAATCAAATTATTGCTCATTTAGGCTTCAGGAGGTCATCTTGAACAAAATCCATGTTGAAGTGTGTGCATAAGTCCTTTGGTTTAGGCGTGACACTCAATTTGAGTTTTTATTGCTTTAAATGCATTTTCAGCCCGAGCTGAGCGTGTTTTGTGAGTTTGAATGTATCTTCATAGGAATGAGTTGTGTGGTCAAATTAATGCTTATTTAGGCTTCAGGAGGTCATCCTGAATAAAATACATGTTGAAGTGTGTGCATCAGTCCTTTGGTTTCGGCGTGACACTCAATTTGAGTTTTTATTGCTTTAAATGCATTTTCAGCCCGAGCTGAGCACGTTTTGTGAGTTTGAATGTATCTTCATAGGAATGAGTTGTGTAGTCAAATTAATGCTCATATGGGGTTCAGAAGGTCATCCTGAACAAAATACATGTTGAAATGTGTGCATAAGTCCTTTGGTTTAGGTGTGACACTCAATTTGAGTTTTTATTGCTTTAAATGCATTTTCAGCCCGAGCTGAGCACGTTTTGTGAGTTTGAATGTATCTTCATAGGAATGAGTTGTGTGGTCAAATAAATGCTCATTTAGGCTTCAGGTGGTCATCCTGAACTAAATACATGTTGAAGTGTGTGCATAAGTCCTTTGGTTTAGGCGTGACACTCAATTGGAGTTTTTATTGCTTTAAATTAAATGCATTTTCAGCCCGAGCTGAGCGCACTTTCTGACTTTGAATGTATCTTCATAGGAATGAGTTGTGTGGTCAAATTAATGCTCATTTAGGCGTCAGGTGGTCATCCTGAACAAAATACATGTTGAAGTGTGTGCATAAGTCCTTTGGTTTAGGCGTGACACTCAATTTGAGTTTTTATTGCTTTAAATGCATTTTCAGCCCGAGCTGAGCACATTTTGTGAGTTTGAATGTATCTTCATAGGAATGAGTTGTGTAGTCAAATTAATGCTCATATGGGCTTCAGGAGGTCATCCTGAACAAAATACATGTTGAAGTGTGTGCATAAGTCCTTTGGTTTAGGCGTGGCACTCAATTTGAGTTTTTATTGCTTTAAATGCATTTTCAGCCCGAGTTGAGCACGTTTTGTGAGTTTGAATGTATCTTCATAGGAATGAGTTGTGTAGACAAATTAATGCTCATATGGGCTTCAGGATGTCATCCTGAACTAAATACATGTTGAAGTGTGTGCATAAGTCCTTTGGTTTAGGTGTGACACTGAATTTGAGTTTTTATTGCTTTAAATGCATTTTCAGCCCGAGTTGAGCACGTTTTGTGAGTTTGAATGTATCTTCATAGGAATGAGTTGTGTAGACAAATTAATGCTCATATGGGCTTCAGGATGTCATCCTGAACTAAATACATGTTGAAGTGTGTGCATAAGTCCTTTGGTTTAGGTGTGACACTAAATTTGAGTTTTTATTGCTTTAAATGCATTTTCAGCCCGAGCTGAGCGCGTTTTGTGAGTTTGAATGTATCTTCATAGGAATGAGTTGTGTGGTCAAATTAATGCTTATTTAGGCTTCAGGAGGTCACCCTGAACAAAATACATGTTGAAGTGTGTGCATAAGTCCTTTGGTTTAGGCGTGACACTCAATTTGAGTTTTTATTGCTTTAAATGCATTTTCAGCCCGAGCTGAGCGCGTTTTGTGAGTTTGAATGTATCTTCATAGGAATGAGTTGTGTGGTCAAATTAATGCTCATTTAGGCGTCAGGTGGTCATCCTGAACAAAATACATGTTGAAGTGTGTGCATAAGTCCTTTGGTTTAGGCGTGACACTCAATTTGAGTTTTTATTGCTTTAAATGCATTTTCAGGCCGAGCTGAGCACGTTTTGTGTGTTTGAATGTATCTTCATAAGAATGAGTTGTGTGGTCAAATTAATGATCATATGGGCTTCAGGAGGTCATCCTGAACAAAATACATGTTGAAGTGTGTGCATAAGTCCTTTGGTTTAGGCGTGACACTCAATTTGAGTTTTTATTGCTTTAAATTAAATGCATTTTCAGCCCGAGCTGAGCGCGCTTTCTGACTTTGAATGTATCTTCATAGGAATGAGTTGTGTGGTCAAATTAATGCTCATTTAGGCGTCAGGTGGTCATCCTGAACAAAATACATGTTGAAGTGTGTGCATAAGTCCTTTGGTTTAGGCGTGACACTCAATTTGAGCTTTTATTGCTTTAAATGCATTTTCAGCCCGAGTTGAGCGCGTTTTGTGAGTTTGAATGTATCTTCATAGGAATGAGTTGTGTGGTCAAATTAATGCTCATTTAGGCTTCAGGTGGTCATCGTGAACAAAATACATGTTGTAGTGTGTGCATAAGTCCTTTGGTTTAGGCGTGACACTCAATTTGAGTTTTTATTGCTTTAAATGCATTTTCAGCCCGAGCTGAGCACGTTTTGTGAGTTTGACTGTATCTTCATAGGAATGAGTTGTGTGGTCAAATTAATGCTCATATGGGCTTCAGGAGGTCATCCTGAACAAAATACATGTTGAAGTGTGTGCATAAGTCCTTTGGTTTAGGTGTGACACTCAATTTGAGTTTTTATTGCTTTAAATGCATTTTCAGCCCGAGCTGAGCGCTTTTTTTGAGTTTGAATGTATCTTCATAGGAATGAGTTGTGTGGTCAAATTATTGCTCATTTAAGCTTCAGGAGGTCATCCTGAACAAAACACATGTTGAAGTGTGTGCATAAGTCCTTTGGTTTAGGCGTGACACTCAATTTGAGTTTTTATTGCTTTAAATGCATTTTCAGGCCGAGCTGAGCACGTTTTGTGTGTTTGAATGTATCTTCATAGGAATGAGTTGTGTGGTCAAATTAATGCTCATATGGGCTTCAGGAGGTCATCCTGAACAAAATACATGTTGAAGTGTGTGCATAAGTCCTTTGGTTTAGGCGTGACACTCAATTTGAGCTTTTATTGCTTTAAATGCATTTTCAGCCCGAGTTGAGCACGTTTTGTGAGTTTGAATGTATCTTCATAGGAATGAGTTGTGTGGTCAAATTAATGCTCATTTAGGCTTCAGGTGGTCATCGTGAACAAAATACATGTTGAAGTGTGTGCATAAGTCCTTTGGTTTAGGCGTGACACTCAATTTGAGTTTTTATTGCTTTAAATGCATTTTCAGCCCGAGCTGAGCACGTTTTGTGAGTTTGAATGTATCTTC
Organism: Hippocampus guttulatus; assembly: GCF_054856545.1. Taxonomy (NCBI): domain Eukaryota; kingdom Metazoa; phylum Chordata; class Actinopteri; order Syngnathiformes; family Syngnathidae; genus Hippocampus; species Hippocampus guttulatus. Next base: position 25,138,078 of record NC_141265.1, read on the forward strand.
ATAGGAATGAGTTGTGTGGTCAAATTAATGCTCATATGGGCTTCAGGAGGTCATCCTGAACAAAATACATGTTGAAGTGTGTGCATAAGTCCTTTGGTTTAGGTGTGACACTCAATTTGAGTTTTTATTGCTTTAAATGCATTTTCAGCCCGAGCTGAGCACGTTTTTTGAGTTTGAATGTATCTTCATAGGAATGAGTTGTGTAATCAAATTATTGCTCATTTAGGCTTCAGGAGGTCATCTTGAACAAAATCCATGTTGAAGTGTGTGCATAAGTCCTTTGGTTTAGGCGTGACACTCAATTGGAGTTTTTATTGCTTTAAATTAAATGCATTTTCAGCCCGAGCTGAGCGCACTTTCTGACTTTGAATGTATCTTCATAGGAATGAGTTGTGTGGTCAAATTATTGCTGATTTAGGCTTCAGGAGGTCATCCTGAACAAAATACATGTTGAAGTGTGTGCATAAGTCCTTTGGTTTAGGCGTGACACTCAATTTGAGTTTTTATTGCTTTAAATGCATTTTCAGCCCGAGCTGAGCGCGCTTTCTGACTTTGAATGTATCTTCATAGGAATGAGTTGTGTGGTCAAATTAATGCTCATTTAGGCGTCAGGTGGTCATCCTGAACAAAATACATGTTGACGTGTGTGCATAAGTCCTTTGGTTTAGGCGTGACACTCAATTTGAGTTTTTATTGCTTTAAATGCATTTTCAGCCCGAGCTGAGCACGTTTTGTGAGTTTGAATGTATCTTCATAGGAATGAGTTGTGTAGTCAAATTAATGCTCATATGGGCTTCAGGAGGTCATCCGGAACAAAATACATGTTGAAGTGTGTGCATAAGTCCTTTGGTTTAGGCGTGACACTCAATTTGAGTTTTTAATGCTTTAAATGCATTTTCAGCCCGAGTTGAGCCCGTTTTGTGAGTTTGAATGTATCTTCATAGGAATGAGTTGTGTAGACAAATTAATGCTCATATGGGCTTCAGGATGTCATCCTGAACTAAATACATGTTGAAGTGTGTGCATAAGTCCTTTGGTTTAGGTGTGACACTAAATTTGAGTTTTTATTGCTTTAAATGCATTTTCAGCCCGAGCTGAGCGCGTTTTGTGAGTTTGAATGTATCTTCATAGGAATGAGTTGTGTGGTCAAATTAATGCTTATTTAGGCTTCAGGAGGTCACCCTGAACAAAATACATGTTGAAGTGTGTGCATAAGTCCTTTGGTTTAGGCGTGACACTCAATTTGAGTTTTTATTGCTTTAAATGCATTTTCAGCCCGAGCTGAGCGCGTTTTGTGAGTTTGAATGTATCTTCATAGGAATGAGTTGTGTGGTCAAATTAATGCTCATTTAGGCGTCAGGTGGTCATCCTGAACAAAATACATGTTGAAGTGTGTGCATAAGTCCTTTGGTTTAGGCGTGACACTCAATTTGAGTTTTTATTGCTTTAAATGCATTTTCAGGCCGAGCTGAGCACGTTTTGTGTGTTTGAATGTATCTTCATAAGAATGAGTTGTGTGGTCAAATTAATGATCATATGGGCTTCAGGAGGTCATCCTGAACAAAATACATGTTGAAGTGTGTCCATAAGTCCTTTGGTTTAGGCGTGACACTCAATTTGAGTTTTTATTGCTTTAAATGCATTTTCAGCCCGAGCTGAGCGCGTTTTGTGAGTTTGAATGTATCTTCATAGGAATGAGTTGTGTGGTCAAATTAATGCTCAATTAGGCGTCAGGTGGTCATCCTGAACAAAATACATGTTGAAGTGTGTGCATAAGTCCTTTGGTTTAGGCGTGACACTCAATTTGAGTTTTTATTGCTTTAAATGCATTTTCAGTCCGAGCTGAGCACGTTTTGTGTGTTTGAATGTATCTTCATAGGAATGAGTTGTGTGGTCAAATTAATGCTCATATGGGCTTCAGGAGGTCATCCTGAACAAAATACATGTTGAAGTGTGTGCATAAGTCCTTTGGTTTAGGCGTGACACTCAATTTGAGTTTTTATTGCTTTAAATGCATTTTCAGCCTGAGTTGAGCACGTTTTGTGAGTTTGAATGTATCTTCATAGGAATGAGTTGTGTGGTCAAATTAATGCTCATTTAGGCTTCAGGTGGTCATCCTGAACTAAATACATGTTGAAGTGTGTGCATAAGTCCTTTGGTTTAGGCGTGACACTCAATTTGAGCTTTTATTGCTTTAAATGCATTTTCAGCCCGAGCTGAGCACGTTTTGTGAGTTTGAATGTATCTTCATAGGAATGAGTTGTGTGGTCAAATTAATGCTCATATGGGCTTCAGGAGGTCATCCTGAACAAAATACATGTTGAAGTGTGTGCATAAGTCCTTTGGTTTAGGTGTGACACTCAATTTGAGTTTTTATTGCTTTAAATGCATTTTCAGCCCGAGCTGAGCACGTTTTTTGAGTTTGAATGTATCTTCATAGGAATGAGTTGTGTAATCAAATTATTGCTCATTTAGGCTTCAGGAGGTCATCTTGAACAAAATCCATGTTGAAGTGTGTGCATAAGTCCTTTGGTTTAGGCGTGACACTCAATTTGAGTTTTTATTGCTTTAAATGCATTTTCAGCCCGAGCTGAGCGTGTTTTGTGAGTTTGAATGTATCTTCATAGGAATGAGTTGTGTGGTCAAATTAATGCTTATTTAGGCTTCAGGAGGTCATCCTGAATAAAATACATGTTGAAGTGTGTGCATAAGTCCTTTGGTTTAGGCGTGACACTCAATTTGATTTTTTATTGCTTTAAATGCATTTTCAGCCCGAGCTGAGCACGTTTTGTGAGTTTGAATGTATCTTCATAGGAATGAGTTGTGTAGTCAAATTAATGCTCATATGGGGTTCAGAAGGTCATCCTGAACAAAATACATGTTGAAATGTGTGCATAAGTCCTTTGGTTTAGGTGTGACACTCAATTTGAGTTTTTATTGCTTTAAATGCATTTTCAGCCCGAGCTGAGCACGTTTTGTGAGTTTGAATGTATCTTCATAGGAATGAGTTGTGTGGTCAAATTAATGCTCATATGGGCTTCAGGAGGTCATCCTGAACAAAATACATGTTGAAGTGTGTGCATAAGTCCTTTGGTTTAGGCGTGACACTCAATTTGAGTTTTTATTGCTTTAAATGCATTTTCAGCCCGAGCTGAGCACGTTTTTTGAGTTTGAATGTATCTTCATAGGAATGAGTTGTGTAATCAAATTATTGCTCATTTAGGCTTCAGGAGGTCATCTTGAACAAAATCCATGTTGAAGTGTGTGCATAAGTCCTTTGGTTTAGGCGTGACACTCAATTTGAGTTTTTATTGCTTTAAATGCATTTTCAGCCCGAGCTGAGCGTGTTTTGTGAGTTTGAATGTATCTTCATAGGAATGAGTTGTGTGGTCAAATTAATGCTTATTTAGGCTTCAGGAGGTCATCCTGAATAAAATACATGTTGAAGTGTGTGCATAAGTCCTTTGGTTTAGGCGTGACACTCAATTTGAGTTTTTATTGCTTTAAATGCATTTTCAGCCCGAGCTGAGCACGTTTTGTGAGTTTGAATGTATCTTCATAGGAATGAGTTGTGTAGTCAAATTAATGCTCATATGGGGTTCAGAAGGTCATCCTGAACAAAATACATGTTGAAATGTGTGCATAAGTCCTTTGGTTTAGGTGTGACACTCAATTTGAGTTTTTATTGCTTTAAATGCATTTTCAGCCCGAGCTGAGCACGTTTTGTGAGTTTGAATGTATCTTCATAGGAATGAGTTGTGTGGTCAAATTAATGCTCATTTAGGCTTCAGGTGGTCATCCTGAACTAAATACATGTTGAAGTGTGTGCATAAGTCCTTTGGTTTAGGCGTGACACTCAATTGGAGTTTTTATTGCTTTAAATTAAATGCATTTTCAGCCCGAGCTGATCGCACTTTCTGACTTTGAATGTATCTTCATAGGAATGAGTTGTGTGGTCAAATTATTGCTGATTTAGGCTTCAGGAGGTCATCCTGAACAAAATACATGTTGAAGTGTGTGCATAAGTCCTTTGGTTTAGGCGTGACACTCAATTTGAGTTTTTATTGCTTTAAATGCATTTTCAGCCCGAGCTGAGCGCGCTTTCTGACTTTGAATGTATCTTCATAGGAATGAGTTGTGTGGTCAAATTAATGCTCATTTAGGCGTCAGGTGGTCATCCTGAACAAAATACATGTTGAAGTGTGTGCATAAGTCCTTTGTTTTAGGCGTGACACTCAATTGAGTTTTTATTGCTTTAAATGCATTTTCAGCCCGAGCTGAGCACGTTTTGTGAGTTTGAATGTATCTTCATAGGAATGAGTTGTGTAGTCAAATTAATGCTCATATGGGCTTCAGGAGGTCATCCTGAACAAAATACATGTTGAAGTGTGTGCATAAGTCCTTTGGTTTAGGCGTGACACTCAATTTGAGTTTTTATTGCTTTAAATGCATTTTCAGCCCGAGCTGAGCGCGTTTTGAGAGTTTGAATGTATCTTCATAGGAATGAGTTGTGTGGTCAAATTAATGCTTATTTAGGCTTCAGGAGGTCATCCTGAACAAAATACATGTTGAAGTGTGTGCATAAGTCCTTTGGTTTAGGCGTGACACTCAATTTGAGTTTTTATTGCTTTAAATGCATTTTCAGCCCGAGCTGAGCACGTTTTGTGAGTTTGAATGTATCTTCATAGGAATGAGTTGTGTAGTCAAATTAATGCTCATATGGGCTTCAGGAGGTCATCCTGAACAAAATACATGTTGAAGTGTGTGCATAAGTCCTTTGGTTTAGGCGTGACACTCAATTTGAGTTTTTATTGCTTTAAATGCATTTTCAGCCCGAGCTGAGCGCGTTTTGTGAGTTTGAATGTATCTTCATAGGAATGAGTTGTGTGGTCAAATTAATGCTCATTTAGGCGTCAGGTGGTCATCCTGAACAAAATACATGTTGAAGTGTGTGCATAAGTCCTTTGGTTTAGGCGTGACACTCAATTTGAGTTTTTATTGCTTTAAATGCATTTTCAGGCCGAGCTGAGCACGTTTTGTGTGTTTGAATGTATCTTCATAAGAATGAGTTGTGTGGTCAAATTAATGATCATATGGGCTTCAGGAGGTCATCCTGAACAAAATACATGTTGAAGTGTGTCCATAAGTCCTTTGGTTTAGGCGTGACACTCAATTTGAGTTTTTATTGCTTTAAATGCATTTTCAGCCCGAGCTGAGCACGTTTTGTGAGTTTGAATGTATCTTCATAGGAATGAGTTGTGTGGTCAAATTAATGCTCATTTAGGCTTCAGGTGGTCATCCTGAACTAAATACATGTTGAAGTGTGTGCATAAGTCCTTTGGTTTAGGCGTGACACTCAATTGGAGTTTTTATTGCTTTAAATTAAATGCATTTTCAGCCCGAGCTGATCGCACTTTCTGACTTTGAATGTATCTTCATAGGAATGAGTTGTGTGGTCAAATTATTGCTGATTTAGGCTTCAGGAGGTCATCCTGAACAAAATACATGTTGAAGTGTGTGCATAAGTCCTTTGGTTTAGGCGTGACACTCAATTTGAGTTTTTATTGCTTTAAATGCATTTTCAGCCCGAGCTGAGCGCGCTTTCTGACTTTGAATGTATCTTCATAGGAATGAGTTGTGTGGTCAAATTAATGCTCATTTAGGCGTCAGGTGGTCATCCTGAACAAAATACATGTTGAAGTGTGTGCATAAGTCCTTTGTTTTAGGCGTGACACTCAATTGAGTTTTTATTGCTTTAAATGCATTTTCAGCCCGAGCTGAGCACGTTTTGTGAGTTTGAATGTATCTTCATAGGAATGAGTTGTGTAGTCAAATTAATGCTCATATGGGCTTCAGGAGGTCATCCTGAACAAAATACATGTTGAAGTGTGTGCATAAGTCCTTTGGTTTAGGCGTGACACTCAATTTGAGTTTTTATTGCTTTAAATGCATTTTCAGCCCGAGCTGAGCGCGTTTTGAGAGTTTGAATGTATCTTCATAGGAATGAGTTGTGTGGTCAAATTAATGCTTATTTAGGCTTCAGGAGGTCATCCTGAACAAAATACATGTTGAAGTGTGTGCATAAGTCCTTTGGTTTAGGCGTGACACTCAATTTGAGTTTTTATTGCTTTAAATGCATTTTCAGCCCGAGCTGAGCACGTTTTGTGAGTTTGAATGTATCTTCATAGGAATGAGTTGTGTAGTCAAATTAATGCTCATATGGGCTTCAGGAGGTCATCCTGAACAAAATACATGTTGAAGTGTGTGCATAAGTCCTTTGGTTTAGGCGTGACACTCAATTTGAGTTTTTATTGCTTTAAATGCATTTTCAGCCCGAGCTGAGCGCGTTTTGTGAGTTTGAATGTATCTTCATAGGAATGAGTTGTGTGGTCAAATTAATGCTCATTTAGGCGTCAGGTGGTCATCCTGAACAAAATACATGTTGAAGTGTGTGCATAAGTCCTTTGGTTTAGGCGTGACACTCAATTTGAGTTTTTATTGCTTTAAATGCATTTTCAGGCCGAGCTGAGCACGTTTTGTGTGTTTGAATGTATCTTCATAAGAATGAGTTGTGTGGTCAAATTAATGATCATATGGGCTTCAGGAGGTCATCCTGAACAAAATACATGTTGAAGTGTGTCCATAAGTCCTTTGGTTTAGGCGTGACACTCAATTTGAGTTTTTATTGCTTTAAATGCATTTTCAGCCCGAGCTGAGCGCGTTTTGTGAGTTTGAATGTATCTTCATAGGAATGAGTTGTGTGGTCAAATTAATGCTCAATTAGGCGTCAGGTGGTCATCCTGAACAAAATACATGTTGAAGTGTGTGCATAAGTCCTTTGGTTTAGGCGTGACACTCAATTTGAGTTTTTATTGCTTTAAATGCATTTTCAGGCCGAGCTGAGCACGTTTTGTGTGTTTGAATGTATCTTCATAGGAATGAGTTGTGTGGTCAAATTAATGCTCATATGGGCTTCAGGAGGTCATCCTGAACAAAATACATGTTGAAGTGTGTGCATAAGTCCTTTGGTTTAGGCGTGACACTCAATTTGAGTTTTTATTGCTTTAAATGCATTTTCAGCCTGAGTTGAGCACGTTTTGTGAGTTTGAATGTATCTTCATAGGAATGAGTTGTGTGGTCAAATTAATGCTCATTTAGGCTTCAGGTGGTCATCCTGAACTAAATACATGTTGAAGTGTGTGCATAAGTCCTTTGGTTTAGGCGTGACACTCAATTTGAGTTTTTATTGCTTTAAATGCATTTTCATCCCGAGCTGAGCACGTTTTGTGAGTTTGAATGTATCTTCATAGGAATGAGTTGTGTGGTCAAATTAATGCTCATATGGGCTTCAGGAGGTCATCCTGAACAAAATACATGTTGAAGTGTGTGCATAAGTCCTTTGGTTTAGGTGTGACACTCAATTTGAGTTTTTATTGCTTTAAATGCATTTTCAGACCGAGCTGAGCACGTTTTTTGAGTTTGAATGTATCTTCATAGGAATGAGTTGTGTGGTCAAATTATTGCTCATTTAGGCTTCAGGAGGTCATCCTGAACAAAATACATGTTGAAGTGTGTGCATAAGTCCTTCGGTTTAGGCGTGACACTCAATTTGAGTTTTTATTGCTTTAAATGCACTTTCAGCCCGAGCTGAGCACGTTTTGTGAGTTTGAATGTATCTTCATAGGAATGAGTTGTGTGGTCAAATTAATGCTTATTTAGGCTTCAGGAGGTCACCCTGAACAAAATACATGTTGAAGTGTGTGCATAAGTCCTTTGGTTTAGGCGTGACACTCAATTTGAGTTTTTATTGCTTTAAATGCATTTTCAGCCCGAGCTGAGCAAGTTTTGTGAGTTTGAATGTATCTTCATACGAATGAGTTGTGTGGTCAAATTAATGCTCATTTAGGCTTCAGGTGGTCATCCTGAACAAAATACATGTTGAAGTGTGTGCATAAGTCCTTTGGTTTAGGTGTGACACTCAATTTGAGTTTTAATTGCTTTAAATGCATTTTCAGCCCAAGCTGAGCACGTTTTGTGAGTTTGAATGTATCTTCATAGGAATGAGTTGTGTAGTCAAATTAATGCTCATTTAGGCTTCAGGTGGTCATCCTGAACTAAATACATGTTGAAGTGTGTGCATAAGTCCTTTGGTTTAGGCGTGACACTCAATTTGAGTTTTTATTGCTTTAAATGCATTTTCAGGCCGAGCTGAGCACGTTTTGTATGTTTGAATGTATCTTCATAGGAATGAGTTGTGTGGTCAAATTAATGCTCATATGGGCTTCAGGAGGTCATCCTGAACAAAATACATGTTGAAGTGTGTGCATAAGTCCTTTGGTTTAGGCGTGACACTCAATTTGAGCTTTTATTGCTTTAAATGCATTTTCAGCCCGAGTTGAGCACGTTTTGTGAGTTTGAATGTATCTTCATAGGAATGAGTTGTGTGGTCAAATTAATGCTCATTTAGGCTTCAGGTGGTCATCGTGAACAAAATCCATGTTGAAGTGTGTGCATAAGTCCTTTGGTTTAGGCGTGACACTCAATTTGAGTTTTTATTGCTTTAAATGCATTTTCAGCCCGAGCTGAGCGTGTTTTGTGAGTTTGAATGTATCTTCATAGGAATGAGTTGTGTGGTCAAATTAATGCTTATTTAGGCTTCAGGAGGTCATCCTGAATAAAATACATGTTGAAGTGTGTGCATAAGTCCTTTGGTTTAGGCGTGACACTCAATTAGAGTTTTTATTGCTTTAAATGCATTTTCAGCCCGAGCTGAGCACGTTTTGTGAGTTTGAATGTATCTTCATAGGAATGAGTTGTGTGGTCAAATTAATGCTCATTTAGGCGTCAGGTGGTCATCCTGAACAAAATACATGTTGAAGTGTGTGCATAAGTCCTTTGTTTTAGGCGTGACACTCAATTGAGTTTTTATTGCTTTAAATGCATTTTCAGCCCGAGCTGAGCACGTTTTGTGAGTTTGAATGTATCTTCATAGGAATGAGTTGTGTAGTCAAATTAATGCTCATATGGGCTTCAGGAGGTCATCCTGAACAAAATACATGTTGAAGTGTGTGCATAAGTCCTTTGGTTTAGGCGTGACACTCAATTGGAGTTTTTATTGCTTTAAATTAAATGCATTTTCAGCCCGAGCTGAGCGCACTTTCTGACTTTGAATGTATCTTCATAGGAATGAGTTGTGTGGTCAAATTATTGCTGATTTAGGCTTCAGGAGGTCATCCTGAACAAAATACATGTTGAAGTGTGTGCATAAGTCCTTTGGTTTAGGCGTGACACTCAATTTGAGTTTTTATTGCTTTAAATGCATTTTCAGCCCGAGCTGAGCGCGCTTTCTGACTTTGAATGTATCTTCATAGGAATGAGTTGTGTGGTCAAATTAATGCTCATTTAGGCGTCAGGTGGTCATCCTGAACAAAATACATGTTGAAGTGTGTGCATAAGTCCTTTGTTTTAGGCGTGACACTCAATTGAGTTTTTATTGCTTTAAATGCATTTTCAGCCCGAGCTGAGCACGTTTTGTGAGTTTGAATGTATCTTCATAGGAATGAGTTGTGTAGTCAAATTAATGCTCATATGGGCTTCAGGAGGTCATCCTGAACAAAATACATGTTGAAGTGTGTGCATAAGTCCTTTGGTTTAGGCGTGACACTCAATTTGAGTTTTTATTGCTTTAAATGCATTTTCAGCCCGAGCTGAGCGCGTTTTGTGAGTTTGAATGTATCTTCATAGGAATGAGTTGTGTGGTCAAATTAATGCTTATTTAGGCTTCAGGAGGTCATCCTGAACAAAATACATGTTGAAGTGTGTGCATAAGTCCTTTGGTTTAGGCGTGACACTCAATTTGAGTTTTTATTGCTTTAAATGCATTTTCAGCCCGAGCTGAGCACGTTTTGTGAGTTTGAATGTATCTTCATAGGAATGAGTTGTGTAGTCAAATTAATGCTCATATGGGCTTCAGGAGGTCATCCTGAACAAAATACATGTTGAAGTGTGTGCATAAGTCCTTTGGTTTAGGCGTGACACTCAATTTGAGTTTTTATTGCTTTAAATGCATTTTCAGCCCGAGCTGAGCGCGTTTTGTGAGTTTGAATGTATCTTCATAGGAATGAGTTGTGTGGTCAAATTAATGCTCATTTAGGCGTCAGGTGGTCATCCTGAACAAAATACATGTTGAAGTGTGTGCATAAGTCCTTTGGTTTAGGCGTGACACTCAATTTGAGTTTTTATTGCTTTAAATGCATTTTCAGGCCGAGCTGAGCACGTTTTGTGTGTTTGAATGTATCTTCATAAGAATGAGTTGTGTGGTCAAATTAATGATCATATGGGCTTCAGGAGGTCATCCTGAACAAAATACATGTTGAAGTGTGTCCATAAGTCCTTTGGTTTAGGCGTGACACTCAATTTGAGTTTTTATTGCTTTAAATGCATTTTCAGCCCGAGCTGAGCGCGTTTTGTGAGTTTGAATGTATCTTCATAGGAATGAGTTGTGTGGTCAAATTAATGCTCAATTAGGCGTCAGGTGGTCATCCTGAACAAAATACATGTTGAAGTGTGTGCATAAGTCCTTTGGTTTAGGCGTGACACTCAATTTGAGTTTTTATTGCTTTAAATGCATTTTCAGGCCGAGCTGAGCACGTTTTGTGTGTTTGAATGTATCTTCATAGGAATGAGTTGTGTGGTCAAATTAATGCTCATATGGGCTTCAGGAGGTCATCCTGAACAAAATACATGTTGAAGTGTGTGCATAAGTCCTTTGGTTTAGGCGTGACACTCAATTTGAGTTTTTATTGCTTTAAATGCATTTTCAGCCTGAGTTGAGCACGTTTTGTGAGTTTGAATGTATCTTCATAGGAATGAGTTGTGTGGTCAAATTAATGCTCATTTAGGCTTCAGGTGGTCATCCTGAACTAAATACATGTTGAAGTGTGTGCATAAGTCCTTTGGTTTAGGCGTGACACTCAATTTGAGTTTTTATTGCTTTAAATGCATTTTCATCCCGAGCTGAGCACGTTTTGTGAGTTTGAATGTATCTTCATAGGAATGAGTTGTGTGGTCAAATTAATGCTCATATGGGCTTCAGGAGGTCATCCTGAACAAAATACATGTTGAAGTGTGTGCATAAGTCCTTTGGTTTAGGTGTGACACTCAATTTGAGTTTTTATTGCTTTAAATGCATTTTCAGACCGAGCTGAGCACGTTTTTTGAGTTTGAATGTATCTTCATAGGAATGAGTTGTGTGGTCAAATTTTGCTCATTTAGGCTTCAGGAGGTCATCCTGAACAAAATACATGTTGAAGTGTGTGCATAAGTCCTTTGGTTTAGGCGTGACACTCAATTTGAGTTTTTATTGCTTTAAATGCACTTTCAGCCCGAGCTGAGCACGTTTTGTGAGTTTGAATGTATCTTCATAGGAATGAGTTGTGTGGTCAAATTAATGCTCATTTAGGCTTCAGGTGGTCATCCTGAACAAAATACATGTTGAAGTGTGTGCATAAGTCCTTTGGTTTAGGTGTGACACTCAATTTGAGTTTTAATTGCTTTAAATGCATTTTCAGCCCAAGCTGAGCACGTTTTGTGAGTTTGAATGTATCTTCATAGGAATGAGTTGTGTAGTCAAATTAATGCTCATTTAGGCTTCAGGTGGTCATCCTGAACTAAATACATGTTGAAGTGTGTGCATAAGTCCTTTGGTTTAGGCGTGACACTCAATTTGAGTTTTTATTGCTTTAAATGCATTTTCAGGCCGAGCTGAGCACGTTTTGTGTGTTTGAATGTATCTTCATAGGAATGAGTTGTGTGGTCAAATTAATGCTCATATGGGCTTCAGGAGGTCATCCTGAACAAAATACATGTTGAAGTGTGTGCATAAGTCCTTTGGTTTAGGCGTGACACTCAATTTGAGCTTTTATTGCTTTAAATGCATTTTCAGCCCGAGTTGAGCACGTTTTGTGAGTTTGAATGTATCTTCATAGGAATGAGTTGTGTGGTCAAATTAATGCTCATTTAGGCTTCAGGTGGTCATCGTGAACAAAATCCATGTTGAAGTGTGTGCATAAGTCCTTTGGTTTAGGCGTGACACTCAATTTGAGTTTTTATTGCTTTAAATGCATTTTCAGCCCGAGCTGAGCGTGTTTTGTGAGTTTGAATGTATCTTCATAGGAATGAGTTGTGTGGTCAAATTAATGCTTATTTAGGCTTCAGGAGGTCATCCTGAATAAAATACATGTTGAAGTGTGTGCATAAGTCCTTTGGTTTAGGCGTGACACTCAATTTGAGTTTTTATTGCTTTAAATGCATTTTCAGCCCGAGCTGAGCACGTTTTGTGAGTTTGAATGTATCTTCATAGGAATGAGTTGTGTAGTCAAATTAATGCTCATATGGGGTTCAGAAGGTCATCCTGAACAAAATACATGTTGAAATGTGTGCATAAGTCCTTTGGTTTAGGTGTGACACTCAATTTGAGTTTTTATTGCTTTAAATGCATTTTCAGCCCGAGCTGAGCACGTTTTGTGAGTTTGAATGTATCTTCATAGGAATGAGTTGTGTAGTCAAATTAATGCTCATATGGGCTTCAGGAGGTCATCCTGAACAAAATACATGTTGAAGTGTGTGCATAAGTCCTTTGGTTTAGGCGTGACACTCAATTTGAGTTTTTATTGCTTTAAATGCATTTTCAGCCCGAGTTGAGCACGTTTTGTGAGTTTGAATGTATCTTCATAGGAATGAGTTGTGTAGACAAATTAATGCTCATATGGGCTTCAGGATGTCATCCTGAACTAAATACATGTTGAAGTGTGTGCATAAGTCCTTTGGTTTAGGCGTGACACTCAATTTGAGTTTTTATTGCTTTAAATGCATTTTCAGCCCGAGCTGAGCACGTTTTGTGAGTTTGAATGTATCTTCATAGGAATGAGTTGTGTAGTCAAATTAATGCTCATATGGGCTTCAGGAGGTCATCCTGAACAAAATACATGTTGAAGTGTGTGCATAAGTCCTTTGGTTTAGGCGTGACACTCAATTTGAGTTTTTATTGCTTTAAATGCATTTTCAGCCCGAGCTGAGCGCGTTTTGTGAGTTTGAATGTATCTTCATAGGAATGAGTTGTGTGGTCAAATTAATGCTCATTTAGGCGTCAGGTGGTCATCCTGAACAAAATACATGTTGAAGTGTGTGCATAAGTCCTTTGGTTTAGGCGTGACACTCAATTTGAGTTTTTATTGCTTTAAATGCATTTTCAGGCCGAGCTGAGCACGTTTTGTGTGTTTGAATGTATCTTCATAAGAATGAGTTGTGTGGTCAAATTAATGATCATATGGGCTTCAGGAGGTCATCCTGAACAAAATACATGTTGAAGTGTGTCCATAAGTCCTTTGGTTTAGGCGTGACACTCAATTTGAGTTTTTATTGCTTTAAATGCATTTTCAGCCCGAGCTGAGCGCGTTTTGTGAGTTTGAATGTATCTTCATAGGAATGAGTTGTGTGGTCAAATTAATGCTCAATTAGGCGTCAGGTGGTCATCCTGAACAAAATACATGTTGAAGTGTGTGCATAAGTCCTTTGGTTTAGGCGTGACACTCAATTTGAGTTTTTATTGCTTTAAATGCATTTTCAGGCCGAGCTGAGCACGTTTTGTGTGTTTGAATGTATCTTCATAGGAATGAGTTGTGTGGTCAAATTAATGCTCATATGGGCTTCAGGAGGTCATCCTGAACAAAATACATGTTGAAGTGTGTGCATAAGTCCTTTGGTTTAGGCGTGACACTCAATTTGAGTTTTTATTGCTTTAAATGCATTTTCAGCCTGAGTTGAGCACGTTTTGTGAGTTTGAATGTATCTTCATAGGAATGAGTTGTGTGGTCAAATTAATGCTCATTTAGGCTTCAGGTGGTCATCCTGAACTAAATACATGTTGAAGTGTGTGCATAAGTCCTTTGGTTTAGGCGTGACACTCAATTTGAGTTTTTATTGCTTTAAATGCATTTTCATCCCGAGCTGAGCACGTTTTGTGAGTTTGAATGTATCTTCATAGGAATGAGTTGTGTGGTCAAATTAATGCTCATATGGGCTTCAGGAGGTCATCCTGAACAAAATACATGTTGAAGTGTGTGCATAAGTCCTTTGGTTTAGGTGTGACACTCAATTTGAGTTTTTATTGCTTTAAATGCATTTTCAGACCGAGCTGAGCACGTTTTTTGAGTTTGAATGTATCTTCATAGGAATGAGTTGTGTGGTCAAATTTTGCTCATTTAGGCTTCAGGAGGTCATCCTGAACAAAATACATGTTGAAGTGTGTGCATAAGTCCTTTGGTTTAGGCGTGACACTCAATTTGAGTTTTTATTGCTTTAAATGCACTTTCAGCCCGAGCTGAGCACGTTTTGTGAGTTTGAATGTATCTTCATAGGAATGAGTTGTGTGGTCAAATTAATGCTCATTTAGGCTTCAGGTGGTCATCCTGAACAAAATACATGTTGAAGTGTGTGCATAAGTCCTTTGGTTTAGGTGTGACACTCAATTTGAGTTTTAATTGCTTTAAATGCATTTTCAGCCCAAGCTGAGCACGTTTTGTGAGTTTGAATGTATCTTCATAGGAATGAGTTGTGTAGTCAAATTAATGCTCATTTAGGCTTCAGGTGGTCATCCTGAACTAAATACATGTTGAAGTGTGTGCATAAGTCCTTTGGTTTAGGCGTGACACTCAATTTGAGTTTTTATTGCTTTAAATGCATTTTCAGGCCGAGCTGAGCACGTTTTGTGTGTTTGAATGTATCTTCATAGGAATGAGTTGTGTGGTCAAATTAATGCTCATATGGGCTTCAGGAGGTCATCCTGAACAAAATACATGTTGAAGTGTGTGCATAAGTCCTTTGGTTTAGGCGTGACACTCAATTTGAGCTTTTATTGCTTTAAATGCATTTTCAGCCCGAGTTGAGCACGTTTTGTGAGTTTGAATGTATCTTCATAGGAATGAGTTGTGTGGTCAAATTAATGCTCATTTAGGCTTCAGGTGGTCATCGTGAACAAAATCCATGTTGAAGTGTGTGCATAAGTCCTTTGGTTTAGGCGTGACACTCAATTTGAGTTTTTATTGCTTTAAATGCATTTTCAGCCCGAGCTGAGCGTGTTTTGTGAGTTTGAATGTATCTTCATAGGAATGAGTTGTGTGGTCAAATTAATGCTTATTTAGGCTTCAGGAGGTCATCCTGAATAAAATACATGTTGAAGTGTGTGCATAAGTCCTTTGGTTTAGGCGTGACACTCAATTTGAGTTTTTATTGCTTTAAATGCATTTTCAGCCCGAGCTGAGCACGTTTTGTGAGTTTGAATGTATCTTCATAGGAATGAGTTGTGTAGTCAAATTAATGCTCATATGGGGTTCAGAAGGTCATCCTGAACAAAATACATGTTGAAATGTGTGCATAAGTCCTTTGGTTTAGGTGTGACACTCAATTTGAGTTTTTATTGCTTTAAATGCATTTTCAGCCCGAGCTGAGCACGTTTTGTGAGTTTGAATGTATCTTCATAGGAATGAGTTGTGTAGTCAAATTAATGCTCATATGGGCTTCAGGAGGTCATCCTGAACAAAATACATGTTGAAGTGTGTGCATAAGTCCTTTGGTTTAGGCGTGACACTCAATTTGAGTTTTTATTGCTTTAAATGCATTTTCAGCCCGAGTTGAGCACGTTTTGTGAGTTTGAATGTATCTTCATAGGAATGAGTTGTGTAGACAAATTAATGCTCATATGGGCTTCAGGATGTCATCCTGAACTAAATACATGTTGAAGTGTGTGCATAAGTCCTTTGGTTTAGGTGTGACACTCAATTTGAGTTTTTATTGCTTTAAATGCATTTTCAGACCGAGCTGAGCACGTTTTTTGAGTTTGAATGTATCTTCATAGGAATGAGTTGTGTGGTCAAATTAATGCTTATTTAGGCTTCAGGAGGTCATCCTAAATAAAATACATGTTGAAGTGTGTGCATAAGTCCTTTGGTTTAGGCGTGACACTCAATTTGAGTTTTTATTGCTTTAAATGCATTTTCAGCCCGAGCTGAGCACGTTTTGTGAGTTTGAATGTATCTTCATAGGAATGAGTTGTGTGGTCAAATTAATGCTCATATGGGCTTCAGGAGGTCATCCTGAACAAAATACATGTTGAAGTGTGTGCATAAGTCCTTTGGTTTAGGTGTGACACTCAATTTGAGTTTTTATTGCTTTAAATGCATTTTCAGCCCGAGTTGAGCACGTTTTGTGAGTTTGAATGTATCTTCATAGGAATGAGTTGTGTGGTCAAATTAATGCTCATTTAGGCGTCAGGTGGTCATCCTGAACAAAATACATGTTGAAGTGTGTGCATAAGTCCTTTGGTTTAGGCGTGACACTCAATTTGAGTTTTTATTGCTTTAAATGCATTTTCAGCCCGAGCTGAGCACGTTTTGTGAGTTTGAATGTATCTTCATAGGAATGAGTTGTGTAGTCAAATTAATGCTCATATGGGCTTCAGGAGGTCATCCTGAAAAAAATACATGTTGAAGTGTGTGCATAAGTCCTTTGGTTTAGGCGTGACACTCAATTTGAGTTTTTATTGCTTTAAATGCATTTTCAGCCCGAGTTGAGCACGTTTTGTGAGTTTGAATGTATCTTCATAGGAATGAGTTGTGTAGACAAATTAATGCTCATATGGGCTTCAGGATGTCATCCTGAACTAAATACATGTTGAAGTGTGTGCATAAGTCCTTTGGTTTAGGTGTGACACTCAATTTGAGTTTTTATTGCTTTAAATGCATTTTCAGACCGAGCTGAGCACGTTTTTTGAGTTTGAATGTATCTTCATAGGAATGAGTTGTTTGGTCAAATTAATGCTTATTTAGGCTTCAGGAGGTCATCCTGAATAAAATACATGTTGAAGTGTGTGCATAAGTCCTTTGGTTTAGGCGTGACACTCAATTTGAGTTTTTATTGCTTTAAATGCATTTTCAGCCCGAGCTGAGCACGTTTTGTGAGTTTGAATGTATCTTCATAGGAATGAGTTGTGTGGTCAAATTAATGCTCATATGGGCTTCAGGAGGTCATCCTGAACAAAATACATGTTGAAGTGTGTGCATAAGTCCTTTGGTTTAGGTGTGACACTCAATTTGAGTTTTTATTGCTTTAAATGCATTTTCAGACCGAGCTGAGCACGTTTTTTGAGTTTGAATGTATCTTCATAGGAATGAGTTGTGTGGTCAAATTATTGCTCATTTAGGCTTCAGGAGGTCATCCTGAACAAAATACATGTTGAAGTGTGTGCATAAGTCCTTTGGTTTAGGTGTGACACTCAATTTGAGTTTTTATTGCTTTAAATGCATTTTCAGACCGAGCTGAGCACGTTTTTTGAGTTTGAATGTATCTTCATAGGAATGAGTTGTGTGGTCAAATTATTGCTCATTTAGGCTTCAGGAGGTCATCCTGAACAAAATACATGTTGAAGTGTGTGCATAAGTCCTTTGGTTTAGGCGTGACACTCAATTTGAGTTTTTATTGCTTTAAATGCATTTTCAGCCCGAGCTGAGCAAGTTTTGTGAGTTTGAATGTATCTTCATAGGAATGAGTTGTGTGGTCAAATTAATGCTCATTTAGGCTTCAGGTGGTCATCCTGAACAAAATACATGTTGAAGTGTGTGCATAAGTCCTTTGGTTTAGGTGTGACACTCAATTTGAGTTTTAATTGCTTTAAATGCATTTTCAGCCCGAGCTGAGCACGTTTTGTGAGTTTGAATGTATCTTCATAGGAATGAGTTGTGTAGTCAAATTAATGCTCATTTAGGCTTCAGGTGGTCATCCTGAACTAAATACATGTTGAAGTGTGTGCATAAGTCCTTTGGTTTAGGTGTGACACTCAATTTGAGTTTTAATTGCTTTAAATGCATTTTCAGCCCGAGCTGAGCACGTTTTGTGAGTTTGAATGTATCTTCATAGGAATGAGTTGTGTGGTCAAATTAATGCTCATTTAGGCTTCAGGTGGTCATCCTGAACAAAATACATGTTGAAGTGTGTGCATAAGTCCTTTGGTTTAGGCGTGACACTCAATTTGAGTTTTTATTGCTTTAAATGCATTTTCAGCCCGAGCTGAGCGCGTTTTGTGAGTTTGAATGTATCTTCATAGGAATGAGTTGTGTGGTCAAATTAATGCTTATTTAGGCTTCAGGAGGTCACCCTGAACAAAATACATGTTGTAGTGTGTGCATAAGTCCTTTGGTTTAGGCGTGACACTCAATTTGAGTTTTTATTGCTTTAAATGCATTTTCAGCCCGAGCTGAGCGCGTTTTGTGAGTTTGAATGTATCTTCATAGGAATGAGTTGTGTGGTCAAATTAATGCTCATTTAGGCGTCAGGTGGTCATCCTGAACAAAATACATGTTGAAGTGTGTGCATAAGTCCTTTGGTTTAGGCGTGACACTCAATTTGAGTTTTTATTGCTTTAAATGCATTTTCAGGCCGAGCTGAGCACGTTTTGTGTGTTTGAATGTATCTTCATAGGAATGAGTTGTGTGGTCAAATTAATGCTCATATGGGCTTCAGGAGGTCATCCTGAACAAAATACATGTTGAAGTGTGTGCATAAGTCCTTTGGTTTAGGCGTGACACTCAATTTGAGTTTTTATTGCTTTAAATGCATTTTCAGCCCGAGCTGAGCGCGTTTTGTGAGTTTGAATGTATCTTCATAGGAATGAGTTGTGTGGTCAAATTAATGCTTATTTAGGCTTCAGGAGGTCACCCTGAACAAAATACATGTTGTAGTGTGTGCATAAGTCCTTTGGTTTAGGCGTGACACTCAATTTGAGTTTTTATTGCTTTAAATGCATTTTCAGCCCGAGCTGAGCGCGTTTTGTGAGTTTGAATGTATCTTCATAGGAATGAGTTGTGTGGTCAAATTAATGCTCATTTAGGCGTCAGGTGGTCATCCTGAACAAAATACATGTTGAAGTGTGTGCATAAGTCCTTTGGTTTAGGCGTGACACTCAATTTGAGTTTTTATTGCTTTAAATGCATTTTCAGGCCGAGCTGAGCACGTTTTGTGTGTTTGAATGTATCTTCATAGGAATGAGTTGTGTGGTCAAATTAATGCTCATATGGGCTTCAGGAGGTCATCCTGAACAAAATACATGTTGAAGTGTGTGCATAAGTCCTTTGGTTTAGGCTTGACACTCAATTTGAGTTTTTATTGCTTTAAATGCATTTTCAGCCCGAGCTGAGCACGTTTTGTGAGTTTGAATGTATCTTCATAGGAATGAGTTGTGTGGTCAAATTAATGCTCATTTAGGTGTCAGGTGGTCATCCTGAACAAAATACATGTTGAAGTGTGTGCATAAGTCCTTTGGTTTAGGCGTGACACTCAATTTGAGTTTTTATTGCTTTAAATGCATTTTCAGCCCGAGCTGAGCACGTTTTGTGAGTTTGAATGTATCTTCATAGGAATGAGTTGTGTGGTCAAATTAATGCTCATATGGGCTTCAGGAGGTCATCCTGAACAAAATACATGTTGAAGTGTGTGCATAAGTCCTTTGGTTTAGGCGTGACACTCAATTTGAATTTTTATTGCTTTAAATGCATTTTCAGCCCGAGCTGAGCACGTTTTGTGAGTTTGAATGTATCTTCATAGGAATGAGTTGTGTGGTCAAATTAATGCTCATTTAGGCTTCAGGTGGTCATCCTGAACTAAATACATGTTGAAGTGTGTGCATAAGTCCTTTGGTTTAGGCGTGACACTCAATTTGAGTTTTTATTGCTTTAAATGCATTTTCAGCCCGAGCTGAGCACGTTTTGTGAGTTTGAATGTATCTTCATAGGAATGAGTTGTGTAGTCAAATTAATGCTCATATGGGCTTCAGGAGGTCATCCTGAACAAAATACATGTTGAAGTGTGTGCATAAGTCCTTTGGTTTAGGCGTGACACTCAATTTGAGTTTTTATTGCTTTAAATGCATTTTCAGCCCGAGTTGAGCACGGTTTGTGAGTTTGAATGTATCTTCATAGGAATGAGTTGTGTAGTCAAATTAATGCTCATATGGGCTTCAGGATGTCATCCTGAACTAAATACATGTTGAAGTGTGTGCATAAGTCCTTTGGTTTAGGTGTGACACTCAATTTGAGTTTTTATTGCTTTAAATGCATTTTCAGCCCGAGCTGAGCGCGTTTTGTGAGTTTGAATGTATCTTCATAGGAATGAGTTGTGTGGTCAAATTAATGCTCATTTAGGCTTCAGGTGGTCATCCTGAACAAAATACATGTTGAAGTGTGTGCATAAGTCCTTTGGTTTAGGTGTGACACTCAATTTGAGTTTTAATTGCTTTAAATGCATTTTCAGCCCGAGCTGAGCACGTTTTGTGAGTTTGAATGTATCTTCATAGGAATGAGTTGTGTAGTCAAATTAATGCTCATTTAGGCTTCAGGTGGTCATCCTGAACTAAATACATGTTGAAGTGTGTGCATAAGTCCTTTGGTTTAGGCGTGACACTCAATTTGAGTTTTTATTGCTTTAAATTAAATGCATTTTCAGCCCGAGCTGAGCGCGCTTTCTCACTTTGAATGTATCTTCATAGGAATGAGTTGTGTGGTCAAATTAATGCTCATTTAGGCTTCAGGTGGTCATCCTGAACTAAATACATGTTGAAGTGTGTGCATAAGTCCTTTGGTTTAGGCGTGACACTCAATTTGAGTTTTTATTGCTTTAAATGCATTTTCAGCCCGAGCTGAGCACGTTTTGTGAGTTTGAATGTATCTTCATAGGAATGAGTTGTGTAGTCAAATTAATGCTCATATGGGCTTCAGGAGGTCATCCTGAACTAAATACATGTTGAAGTGTGTGCATAAGTCCTTTGGTTTAGGCGTGACACTCAATTTGAGTTTTTATTGATTTAAATTAAATGCATTTTCAGCCCGAGCTGAGCGCGCTTTCTGACTTTGAATGTATCTTCATAGGAATGAGTTGTGTGGTCAAATTAATGCTCATTTAGGCGTCAGGTGGTCATCCTGAACAAAATACATGTTGAAGTGTGTGCATAAGTCCTTTGGTTTAGGCGTGACACTCAATTTGAGTTTTTATTGCTTTAAATGCATTTTCAGCCCGAGTTGAGCGCGTTTTGTGAGTTTGAATGTATTCTCATAGGAATGAGTTGTGTGGTCAAATTAATGCTCATATGGGCTTCAGGAGGTCATCCTGAACAAAATACATGTTGAAGTGTGTGCATAAGTCCTTTGGTTTAGGCGTGACACTCAATTTGAGCTTTTATTGCTTTAAATG
This sequence comes from Hippocampus guttulatus, assembly GCF_054856545.1. Classification (NCBI taxonomy): domain Eukaryota; kingdom Metazoa; phylum Chordata; class Actinopteri; order Syngnathiformes; family Syngnathidae; genus Hippocampus; species Hippocampus guttulatus. The sequence continues at coordinate 25,159,372 of NC_141265.1, forward strand.
CATTTTCAGCCCGAGTTGAGCGCGTTTTGTGAGTTTGAATGTATCTTCATAGGAATGAGTTGTGTGGTCAAATTAATGCTCATATGGGCTTCAGGAGGTCATCCTGAACAAAATACATGTTGAAGTGTGTGCATAAGTCCTTTGGTTTAGGTGTGACACTCAATTTGAGTTTTTATTGCTTTAAATGCATTTTCAGCCCGAGCTGAGCACTTTTTTTGAGTTTGAATGTATCTTCATAGGAATGAGTTGTGTGGTCAAATTATTGCTCATTTAGGCTTCAGGAGGTCATCCTGAACAAAACACATGTTGAAGTGTGTGCATAAGTCCTTTGGTTTAGGCGTGACACTCAATTTGAGTTTTTATTGCTTTAAATGCATTTTCAGCCCGAGCTGAGCACGTTTTGTGAGTTTCAATGTATCTTTATAGGAATGAGTTGTGTAGTCAAACTAATGCTCATATGGGCTTCAGGAGGTCATCCTGAGCAAAATACATGTTGAGGTGTGTGCATACGTCCTTTGGTTTAGGTGTGACACTCAATTTGAGTTTTAATTGCTTTAAATGCATTTTCAGCCCGAGCTGAGCACGTTTTGTGAGTTTGAATGTATCTTCATAGGAATGAGTTGTGTAGTCAAATTAATGCTCATTTAGGCTTCAGGTGGTCATCCTGAACTAAATACATGTTGAAGTGTGTGCATAAGTCCTTTGGTTTAGGCGTGACACTCAATTTGAGTTTTTATTGATTTAAATTAAATGCATTTTCAGCCCGAGCTGAGCGCGCTTTCTGACTTTGAATGTATCTTCATAGGAATGAGTTGTGTGGTCAAATTAATGCTCATTTATGCGTCAGGTGGTCATCCTGAACAAAATACATGTTGAAGTGTGTGCATAAGTCCTTTGGTTTAGGCGTGACACTCAATTTGAGTTTTTATTGCTTTAAATGCATTTTCAGGCCGAGCTGAGCACGTTTTGTGAGTTTGAATGTATCTTCATAGGAATGAGTTGTGTAGTCAAATTAATGCTCATATGGGCTTCAGGAGGTCATCCTGAACAAAATACATGTTGAAGTGTGTGCATAAGTCCTTTGGTTTAGGCGTGACACTCAATTTGAGTTTTTATTGCTTTAAATGCATTTTCAGGCCGAGCTGAGCACGTTTTGTGTGTTTGAATGTATCTTCATAGGAATGAGTTGTGTGGTCAAATTAATGCTCATATGGGCTTCAGGAGGTCATCCTGAACAAAATACATGTTGAAGTGTGTGCATAAGTCCTTTGGTTTAGGCGTGACACTCAATTTGAGTTTTTATTGCTTTAAATGCATTTTCAGCCCGAGCTGAGCGCGTTTTGTGAGTTTGAATGTATCTTCATAGGAATGAGTTGTGTGGTCAAATTAATGCTTATTTAGGCTTCAGGAGGTCACCCTGAACAAAATACATGTTGTAGTGTGTGCATAAGTCCTTTGGTTTAGGCGTGACACTCAATTTGAGTTTTTATTGCTTTAAATGCATTTTCAGCCCGAGCTGAGCGCGTTTTGTGAGTTTGAATGTATCTTCATAGGAATGAGTTGTGTGGTCAAATTAATGCTCATTTAGGCGTCAGGTGGTCATCCTGAACAAAATACATGTTGAAGTGTGTGCATAAGTCCTTTGGTTTAGGCGTGACACTCAATTTGAGTTTTTATTGCTTTAAATGCATTTTCAGGCCGAGCTGAGCACGTTTTGTGTGTTTGAATGTATCTTCATAGGAATGAGTTGTGTGGTCAAATTAATGCTCATATGGGCTTCAGGAGGTCATCCTGAACAAAATACATGTTGAAGTGTGTGCATAAGTCCTTTGGTTTAGGCTTGACACTCAATTTGAGTTTTTATTGCTTTAAATGCATTTTCAGCCCGAGCTGAGCACGTTTTGTGAGTTTGAATGTATCTTCATAGGAATGAGTTGTGTGGTCAAATTAATGCTCATTTAGGCGTCAGGTGGTCATCCTGAACAAAATACATGTTGAAGTGTGTGCATAAGTCCTTTGGTTTAGGCGTCACACTCAATTTGAGGTTTTATTGCTTTAAATGCATTTTCAGCCCGAGCTGAGCACGTTTTGTGAGTTTGAATGTATCTTCATAGGAATGAGTTGTGTGGTCAAATTAATGCTCATATGGGCTTCAGGAGGTCATCCTGAACAAAATACATGTTGAAGTGTGTGCATAAGTCCTTTGGTTTAGGCGTGACACTCAATTTGAATTTTTATTGCTTTAAATGCATTTTCAGCCCGAGCTGAGCACGTTTTGTGAGTTTGAATGTATCTTCATAGGAATGAGTTGTGTGGTCAAATTAATGCTCATTTAGGCTTCAGGTGGTCATCCTGAACTAAATACATGTTGAAGTGTGTGCATAAGTCCTTTGGTTTAGGCGTGACACTCAATTTGAGTTTTTATTGCTTTAAATGCATTTTCAGCCCGAGCTGAGCACGTTTTGTGAGTTTGAATGTATCTTCATAGGAATGAGTTGTGTAGTCAAATTAATGCTCATATGGGCTTCAGGAGGTCATCCTGAACAAAATACATGTTGAAGTGTGTGCATAAGTCCTTTGGTTTAGGCGTGACACTCAATTTGAGTTTTTATTGCTTTAAATGCATTTTCAGCCCGAGTTGAGCACGGTTTGTGAGTTTGAATGTATCTTCATAGGAATGAGTTGTGTAGTCAAATTAATGCTCATATGGGCTTCAGGATGTCATCCTGAACTAAATACATGTTGAAGTGTGTGCATAAGTCCTTTGGTTTAGGTGTGACACTCAATTTGAGTTTTATTGCTTTAAATGCATTTTCAGCCCGAGCTGAGCACGTTTTGTGAGTTTGAATGTATCTTCATAGGAATGAGTTGTGTGGTCAAATTAATGCTCATATGGGCTTCAGGAGGTCATCCTGAACAAAATACATGTTGAAGTGTGTGCATAAGTCCTTTGGTTTAGGTGTGACACTCAATTTGAGTTTTTATTGCTTTAAATGCATTTTCAGCCCGAGCTGAGCACGTTTTGTGAGTTTGAATGGATCTTCATAGGAATGAGTTGTGTGGTCAAATTAATGCTCATTTAGGCTTCAGGTGGTCATCCTGAACTAAATACATGTTGAAGTGTGTGAATAAGTCCTTTGGTTTAGGCGTGACACTCAATTTGAGTTTTTATTGCTTTAAATTGAATGCATTTTCAGCCCGAGCTGAGCGCGCTTTCTGACTTTGAATGTATCTTCATAGGAATGAGTTGTGTGGTGAAATTATTGCTGAATTAGGCTTCAGGAGGTCATCCTGAACAAAATACATGTTGAAAAGTGTGCATAAGTCCTTTGGTTTAGGCGTGACACTCAATTTGAGTTTTTATTGCTTTAAATGCATTTTCAGCCCGAGCTGAGCACGTTTTGTGAGTTTGAATGTATCTTCATAGGAATGAGTTGTGTGGTCAAATTAATGCTCATTTAGGCGTCAGGTAGTCATCCTGAACAAAATACATGTTGAAGTGTGTGCATAAGTCCTTTGGTTTAGGCGTGACACTCAATTTGAGTTTTTATTGCTTTAAATGCATTTTCAGGCCGAGCTGAGCACGTTTTGTGTGTTTGAATGTATCTTCATAGGAATGAGTTGTGTGGTCAAATTAATGCTCATATGGGCTTCAGGAGGTCATCCTGAACAAAATACATGTTGAAGTGTGTGCATAAGTCCTTTGGTTTAGGCTTGACACTCAATTTGAGTTTTTATTGCTTTAAATGCATTTTCAGCCCGAGTTGAGCATGTTTTGTGAGTTTGAATGTATCTTAATAGGAATGAGTTGTGTAGTCAAACTAATGCTCATATGGGCTTCAGGAGGTCATCCTGAGCAAAATACATGTTGAAGTGTGTGCATAAGTCCTTTGGTTTAGGCGTGACACTCAATTTGAGTTTTAATTGCTTTAAATGCATTTTCAGCCCGAGCTGAGCGCGCTTTCTGACTTTGAATGTATCTTCATAGGAATGAATTGTGTGGTCAAATTAATGCTCATTTAGGCGTCAGGTGGTCATCCTGAACAAAATACATGTTGACGTGTGTGCATAAGTCCTTTGGTTTAGGCGTGACACTCAATTTGAGTTTTTATTGCTTTAAATGCATTTTCAGCCCGAGTTGAGCACGTTTTGTGAGTTTGAATGTATCTTCATAGGAATGAGTTGTGTAGTCAAATTAATGCTCATATGGGCTTCAGGAGGTCATCCTGAACAAAATACATGTTGAAGTGTGTGCATAAGTCCTTTGGTATAGGCGTGACACTCAATTTGAGTTTTTATTGCTTTAAATGCATTTTCAGCCCGAGTTGAGCACGTTTTGTGAGTTTGAATGTATCTTCATAGGAATGAGTTGTGTAGACAAATTAATGCTCATATGGGCTTCAGGATGTCATCCTGAACTAAATACATGTTGAAGTGTGTGCATAAGTCCTTTGGTTTAGGTGTGACACTAAATTTGAGTTTTTATTGCTTTAAATGCATTTTCAGCCCGAGCTGAGCGCGTTTTGTGAGTTTGAATGTATCTTCATAGGAATGAGTTGTGTGGTCAAATTAATGCTTATTTAGGCTTCAGGAGGTCACCCTGAACAAAATACATGTTGTAGTGTGTGCATAAGTCCTTTGGTTTAGGCGTGACACTCAATTTAAATTTTTATTGCTTTAAATGCATTTTCAGCCCGAGCTGAGCGCGTTTTGTGAGTTTGAATGTATCTTCATAGGAATGAGGTGTGTGGTCAAATTAATGCTCATATGGGCTTCAGGAGGTCATCCTGAACAAAATACATGTTGAAGTGTGTGCATAAGTCCTTTGGTTAAGGCGTGACACTCAATTTGAGTTTTTATTGCTTTAAATGCATTTTCAGCCCGAGCTGAGCGCGCTTTCTGACTTTGAATGTATCTTCATAGGAATGAGTTGTGTGGTCAAATTATTGCTCATTTAGGCTTCAGGAGGTCATCCTGAACAAAATACATGTTGAAGTGTGTGCATAAGTCCTTTGGTTTAGGCGTGACACTCAATTTGAGTTTTTATTGCTTTAAATGCATTTTCAGCCCGAGCTGAGCGCGCTTTCTGACTTTGAATGTATCTTCATAGGAATGAGTTGTGTGGTCAAATTAATGCTCATATGGGCTTCAGGAGGTCATCCTGAACAAAATACATGTTGAAGTGTGTGCATAAGTCCTTTGGTTTAGGCGTGACACTCAATTTGAGTTTTTATTGCTTTAAATTAAATGCATTTTCAGCCCGAGCTGAGCGCGCTTTCTGACTTTTAATGTATCTTCATAGGAATGAGTTGTGTGGTCAAATTAATGCTCATATGGGCTTCAGGAGGTCATCCTGAACAAAATACATGTTGAAGTGTGTGAATAAGTCCTTTAGTTTAGGTGTGACACTCAATTTGAGTTTTATTGCTTTAAATGCATTTTCAGCCCGAGCTGAGCACGTTTTGTGAGTTTGAATGTATCTTCATAGGAATGAGTTGTGTGGTCAAATTAATGCTCATATGGGCTTCAGGAGGTCATCCTGAACAAAATACATGTTGAAGTGTGTGCATAAGTCCTTTGGTTTAGGTGTGACACTCAATTTGAGTTTTATTGCTTTAAATGCATTTTCAGCCCGAGCTGAGCACGTTTTGTGAGTTTGAATGTATCTTCATAGGAATGAGTTGTGTGGTCAAATTAATGCTCATATGGGCTTCAGGAGGTCATCCTGAACAAAATACATGTTGAAGTGTGTGCATAAGTCCTTTGGTTTAGGTGTGACACTCAATTTGAGTTTTTATTGCTTTAAATGCATTTTTAGCCCGAGCTGAGCACGTTTTTTGAGTTTGAATGTATCTTCATAGGAATGAGTTGTGTGGTCAAATTATTGCTCATTTAGGCTTCAGGAGGTCATCCTGAACAAAATACATGTTGAAGTGTGTGCATAAGTCCTTTGGTTTAGGCGTGACACTCAATTTGAGTTTTTATTGCTTTAAATGCATTTTCAGCCCGAGCTGAGCACGTTTTGTGAGTTTGAATGTATCTTCATAGAATGAGTTGTGTGGTCAAATTAATGCTCATTTAGGCTTCAGGTGGTCATCCTGAACAATATACATGTTGAAGTGTGTGCATAAGTCCTTTGGTTTAGGCGTGACATTCAATTTGAGTTTTTATTGCATTAAATGCATTTTCAGCCCGAGCTGAGCATGGTTTATGAGTTTGAATGTATCTTCATAGGAATGAGTTGTGTGGTCAAATTAATGCTCATTTAGGCTTCAGGTGGTCATCCTGAACTAAATACATGTTGAAGTGTGTGCATAAGTCCTTTGGTTTAGGCGTGACACTCAATTTGAGTTTTTATTGCTTTAAATTAAATGCATTTTCAGCCCGAGCTGAGCGCGCTTTCTGACTTTGAATGTATCTTCATAGGAATGAGTTGTGTGGTCAAATTAATGCTTATTTAGGCTTCAGGAGGTCATCCTGAACAAAATACATGTTGAAGTGTGTGCATAAGTCCTTTGGTTTAGGCGTGACACTCAATTTGAGTTTTTATTGCTTTAAATGCATTTTCAGACCGAGCTGAGCACGTTTTGTGAGTTTGAATGTATCTTCATAGGAATGAGTTGTGTGGTCAAATTAATGCTCATTTAGGCTTCAGGAGGACATCCTGAACTAAATACATGTTGAAGTGTGTGCATAAGTCCTTTGGTTTAGGCGTGACACTCAATTTGAGTTTTTATTGCTTTAAATGCATTTTCAGCCCGAGCTGAGCACGTTTTGTGAGTTTGAATGTATCTTCATAGGAATGAGTTGTGTAGTCAAATTAATGCTCATATGGGCTTCAGGAGGTCATCCTGAACAAAATACATGTTGAAGTGTGTGCATAAGTCCTTTGGTTTAGGCGTGACACTCAATTTGAGTTTTTATTGCTTTAAATGCATTTTCAGCCCGAGCTGAGCACGTTTTGTGAGTTTGAATGTATCTTTATAGGAATGAGTTGTTTAGTCAAATTAATGCTCATATGGGCTTCAGGAGGTCATCCTGAACAAAATACATGTTGAAGTGTGTGCATAAGTCCTTTGGTTTAGGTGTGACACTCAATTTGAGTTTTAATTGCTTTAAATGCATTTTCAGCCCGAGCTGAGCACGTTTTGTGAGTTTGAATGTATCTTCATAGGAATGAGTTGTGTAGTCAAATTAATGCTCATTTAGGCTTCAGGTGGTCATCCTGAACTAAATACATGTTGAAGTGTGTGCATAAGTCCTTTGGTTTAGGCGTGACACTCAATTTGAGTTTTTATTGCTTTAAATTAAATGCATTTTCAGCCCGAGCTGAGCGCGCTTTCTGACTTTGAATGTATCTTCATAGGAATGAGTTGTGTGGTCAAATTAATGCTCATTTAGGCGTCAGGTGGTCATCCTGAACAAAATACATGTTGAAGTGTGTGCATAAGTCCTTTGGTTTAGGCGTGACACTCAATTTGAGTTTTTATTGCTTTAAATGCATTTTTAGCCCGAGCTGAGCACGTTTTGTGAGTTTGAATGTATCTTCATAGGAATGAGTTTTGTAGTCAAATTAATGCTCATATGGGCTTCAGGAGGTCACCCTGAACAAAATACATGTTGAAGTGTGTGCATAAGTCCTTTGGTTTAGGCGTGACACTCAATTTGAGTTTTTATTGCTTTAAATGCATTTTCAGCCCGAGTTGAGCACGTTTTGTGAGTTTGAATGTATCTTCATAGGAATGAGTTGTGTAGACAAATTAATGCTCATATGGGCTTCAGGATGTCATCCTGAACTAAATACATGTTGAAGTGTGTGCATAAGTCCTTTGGTTTAGGTGTGACACTAAATTTGAGTTTTTATTGCTTTAAATGCATTTTCAGCCCGAGCTGAGCGCGTTTTGTGAGTTTGAATGTATCTTCATAGGAATGAGTTGTGTGGTCAAATTAATGCTTATTTAGGCTTCAGGAGGTCACCCTGAAAAAAATACATGTTGTAGTGTGTGCATAAGTCCTTTGGTTTAGGCGTGACACTCAATTTGAGTTTTTATTGCTTTAAATGCATTTTCAGGCCGAGCTGAGCACGTTTTGTGTGTTTGAATGTATCTTCATAGGAATGAGTTGTTTGGTCAAATTAATGCTCATATGGGCTTCAGGAGGTCATCCTGAACAAAATACATGTTGAAGTGTGTGCATAAGTCCTTTGGTTTAGGCGTGACACTCAATTTGAGTTTTTATTGCTTTAAATGCATTTTCAGCCCGAGTTGAGCACGTTTTGTGAGTTTGAATGTATCTTCATAGGAATGAGTTGTGTGGTCAAATTAATGCTCATTTAGGCTTCAGGTGGTCATCCTGAACTAAATACATGTTGAAGTGTGTGCATAAGTCCTTTGGTTTAGGCGTGACACTCAATTTGAGTTTTTATTGCTTTAAATTAAATGCATTTTCAGCCCGAGCTGAGCGCGCTTTCTGACTTTGAATGTATCTTCATAGGAATGAGTTGTGTGGTCAAATTAATGCTCATATGGGCTTCAGGAGGTCATCCTGAACAAAATACATGTTGAAGTGTGTGCATAAGTCCTTTGGTTTAGGCGTGACACTCAATTTGAGTTTTTATTCCTTTAAATGCATTTTCAGCCCGAGTTGAGCACGTTTTGTGAGTTTGAATGTATCTTCATAGGAATGAGTTGTGTGGTCAAATTAATGCTCATATGGGCTTCAGGAGTTCATCCTGAACAAAATACATGTTGAAGTGTGTGCATAAGTCCTTTGGTTTAGGTGTGACACTCAATTTGAGTTTTTATTGCTTTAAATGCATTTTCAGCCCGAGCTGAGCACGTTTTGTGAGTTTGAATGTATCTTCATAGGAATGAGTTGTGTAGTCAAATTAATGCTCATTTAGGCTTCAGGTGGTCATCCTGAACTAAATACATGTTGAAGTGTGTGCATAAGTCCTTTGGTTTAGGCGTGACACTCAATTTGAGTTTTTATTGCTTTAAATTAAATGCATTTTCAGCCCGAGCTGAGCGCGCTTTCTGACTTTGAATGTATCTTCATAGGAATGAGTTGTGTGGTCAAATTAATGCTCATTTAGGCGTCAGGTGGTCATCCTGAACAAAATACATGTTGAAGTGTGTGCATAAGTCCTTTGGTTTAGGCGTGACACTCAATTTGAGTTTTTATTGCTTTAAATGCATTTTCAGTCCGAGCTGAGCACGTTTTGTGAGTTTGAATGTATCTTCATAGGAATGAGTTGTGTAGTCAAATAAATGCTCATATGGGCTTCAGGAGGTCATCCTGAACAAAATACATGTTGAAGTGTGTGCATAAGTCCTTTGGTTTAGGCGTGACACTCAATTTGAGTTTTTATTGCTTTAAATGCATTTTCAGCCCGAGTTGAGCACGTTTTGTGAGTTTGAATGTATCTTCATAGGAATGAGTTGTGTAGTCAAATTAATGCTCATATGGGCTTCAGGATGTCATCCTGAACTAAATACATGTTGAAGTGTGTGCATAAGTCCTTTGGTTTAGGTGTGACACTAAATTTGAGTTTTTATTGCTTTAAATGCATTTTCAGCCCGAGCTGAGCGCGTTTTGTGAGTTTGAATGTATCTTCATAGGAATGAGTTGTGTGGTCAAATTAATGCTTATTTAGGCTTCAGGAGGTCATCCTGAACAAAATACATGTTGAAGTGTGTGCATAAGTCCTTTGGTTTAGGCGTGACACTCAATTTGAGTTTTTATTGCTTTAAATGCATTTTCAGCCCGAGCTGAGCACGTTTTGTGAATTTGAATGTATCTTCATAGGAATGAGTTGTGTAGTCAAATTAATGCTCATATGGGCTTCAGGAGGTCATCCTGAACAAAATACATGTTGAAGTGTGTGCATAAGTCCTTAGGTTTAGGTGTGACACTCAATTTGAGTTTTTATTGCTTTAAATGCATTTTCAGCCCGAGCTGAGCACGTTTTGTGAGTTTGAATGTATCTTCATAGGAATGAGTTGTGTGGTCAAATTAATGCTTATTTAGGCTTCAGGAGGTCATCCTGAACAAAATACATGTTGAAGTGTGTGCATAAGTCCTTTGGTTTAGGCGTGACACTCAATTTGAGTTTTTATTGCTTTAAATGCATTTTCAGCCCGAGCTGAGCACGTTTTGTGAATTTGAATGTATCTTCATAGGAATGAGTTGTGTAGTCAAATTAATGCTCATATGGGCTTCAGGAGGTCATCCTGAACAAAATACATGTTGAAGTGTGTGCATAAGTCCTTAGGTTTAGGTGTGACACTCAATTTGAGTTTTTATTGCTTTAAATGCATTTTCAGCCCGAGCTGAGCACGTTTTGTGAGTTTGAATGTATCTTCATAGGAATGAGTTGTGTGGTCAAATGAATGCTCATTTAGGCTTCAGGTGGTCATCCTGAACTAAATACATGTTGAAGTGTGTGCATAAGTCCTTTGGTTTAGGCGTGACACTCAATTTGAGTTTTTATTGCTTTAAATTAAATGCATTTTCAGCCCGAGCTGAGCGCGCTTTCTGACTTTGAATGTATCTTCATAGGAATGAGTTGTGTGGTCAAATTAATGCTCATATGGGCTTCAGGAGGTCATCCTGAACAAAATACATGTTGAAGTGTGTGCATAAGTCTTTTGGTTTAGGCGTGACACTCAATTTGAGTTTTTATTGCTTTAAATTAAATGCATTTTCAGCCCGAGCTGAGCGCGCTTTCTGACTTTGAATGTATCTTCATAGGAATGAGTTGTGTGGTCAAATTAATGCTCATTTAGGCTTCAGGTGGTCATCCTGAACTAAATACATGTTGAAGTGTGTGCATAAGTCCTTTGGTTTAGGCGTGACACTCAATTTGAGTTTTTATTCCTTTAAATGCATTTTCAGCCCGAGTTGAGCACGTTTTGTGAGTTTGAATGTATCTTCATAGGAATGAGTTGTGTGGTCAAATTAATGCTCATTTAGGCTTCAGGTGGTCATCCTGAACAAAATACATGTTAAAGTGTGTGCATAAGTCCTTTGGTTTAGGTGTGACACTCAATTTGAGTTTTTATTGCTTTAAATGCATTTTAAGCCCAAGCTGAGCACGTTTTGTGAGTTTGAATGTATCTTCATAGGAATGAGTTGTGTGGTCAAATTAATGCTCATTTAGGCTTCAGTTGGTCATCCTGAACTAAATACATGTTGAAGTGTGGGCATAAGTCCTTTGGTTTAGGCGTGACACTCAATTTGAGTTTTTATTGCTTTAAATTAAATGCATTTTCAGCCCGAGCTGAGCACGTTTTCTGACTTTGAATGTATCTTCATAGGAATGAGTTGTGTGGTCAAATTATTGCTGATTTAGGCTTCAGGAGGTCATCCTGAACAAAATACATGTTGAAGTGTGTGCATAAGTCCTTTGGTTTAGGCGTGACACTCAATTTGAGTTTTTATTGCTTTAAATGCATTTTCAGCCCGAGCTGAGCACGTTTTGTGAGTTTGAATGTATCTTAATAGGAATGAGTTGTGTGGTCAATTTAATGCTCATTTAGGCGTCAGGTGGTCATCCTGAACAAAATACATGTTGAAGTGTGTGCATAAGTCCTTTGGTTTAGGCGTGACACTCAATTTGAGTTTTTATTGCTTTAAATGCATTTTCAGGCCGAGCTGAGCACGTTTTGTGTGTTTGAATGTATCATCATAGGAATGAGTTGTGTGGTCAAATTAATGCTCATATGGGCTTCAGGAGGTCATATTGAACAAAATACATGTTGAAGTGTGTGCATAAGTCCTTTGGTTTAGGCGTGACACTCAATTTGAGCTTTTATTGCTTTAAATGCATTTTCAGCCCGAGTTGAGCACGTTTTGTGAATTTGAATGTATCTTCATAGGAATGAGTTGTGTGGTCAAATTAATGCTCATTTAGGCTTCAGGTGGTCATCGTGAACAAAATACATGTTGAAGTGTGTGCATAAGTCCTTTGGTTTAGGCGTGACACTCAATTTGAGTTTTTATTGCTTTAAATGCATTTTCAGCCCGAGTTGAGCACGTTTTCTGAGTTTGAATGTATCTTCATAGGAATGAGTTGTGTGGTCAAATTAATGCTCATATGGGCTTCAGGAGGTCATCCTGAACAAAATACATGTTGAAGTGTGTGCAAAAGTCCTTTGGTTTAGGTGTGATACTCAATTTGAGTTTTTATTGCTTTAAATGCATTTTCAGCCCGAGCTGAGCACGTTTTTTGAGTTTGAATGTATCTTCATAGGAATGAGTTGTGTGGTCAAATTATTGCTCATTTAGGCTTCAGGAGGTCATCCTGAACAAAATACATGTTGAAGTGTGTGCATAAGTCCTTTGGTTTAGGCGTGACATTCAATTTGAGTTTTTATTGCTTTAAATGCATTTTCAGCCCGAGCTGAGCATGTTTTGTGAGTTTGAATGTATCTTCATAGGAATGAGATGTGTGGTCAAATTAATGCTCATTTAGGCTTCAGGTGGTCATCCTGAACTAAATACATGTTGAAGTGTGTGCATAAGTCCTTTGGTTTAGGTGTGACACTCAATTTGAGTTTTTATTGCTTTAAATGCATTTTCAGCCCGAGCTGAGCGCGTTTTGTGAGTTTGAATGTATCTTCATAGGAATGAGTTGTGTGGTCAGATTAATGCTTATTTAGGCTTCAGGAGGTCATCCTGAACAAAATACATGTTGAAGTGTGTGCATAAGTCCTTTGGTTTAGGCGTGACACTCAATTTGAGTTTTTATTGCTTTAAATGCATTTTCAGCCCTAGCTGAGCACGTTTTGTGAGTTTGAATGTATCTTCATAGGAATGAGTTGTGTAGTCAAATTAATGCTCATATGGGCTTCAGAAGGCCTTCCTGAACAAAATACATGTTGAAGTGTGTGCATAAGTCCTTTGGTTTAGGTGTGACACTCAATTTGAGTTTTTATTGCTTTAAATGCATTTTCAGCCCGAGCTGAGCACGTTTTGTGAGTTTGAATGTATCTTCATAGGAATGAGTTGTGTGGTCAAATTAATGCTTATTTAGGCCTCAGGAGGTCATCCTGAACAAAATACATGTTGAAGTGTGTGCATAAGTCCTTTTGTTTAGGCGTGACACTAAATTTGAGTTTTTATTGCTTTAAATGCATTTTCAGCCCGAGCTGAGCACGTTTTGTGAGTTTGAATGTATCTTCATAGAATGAGTTGTGTGGTCAAATTAATGCTTATTTGGGCTTCAGGAGGTCATCCTGAACAAAATACACGTTGGAGTGTGTGAATAAGTCCTTTGGTTTAGGTGTGACACTCAATTTGAGTTTTATTGCTTTAAATGCATTTTCAGCCCGAGCTGAGCACGTTTTGTGAGTTTGAATGTATCTTCATAGGAATTAGTTGTGTGGTCAAATTAATGCTCATTTAGGCTTCAGGTGGTCATCCTGAACAAAATACATGTTGAAGTGTGTGCATAAGTCCTTTGGTTTAGGCGTGACACTCAATTTGAGTTTTTATTGCTTTAAATGCATTTTCAGCCCGAGCTGAGCACATTTTGAGAGTTTGAATGTATCTTCATAGGAATGAGTTGTGTGGTCAAATTAATGCTCATATGGGCTTCAGGAAGTCATCCTGAACAAAATACATGTTGAAGTGTGTGCATAAGTCCTTTGGTTTAGGTGTGACACTCAATTTGAGTTTTTATTGCTTTAAATGCATTTTCAGCCCGAGCTGAGCACATTTTGAGAGTTTGAATGTATCTTCATAGGAATGAGTTGTGTGGTCAAATTAATGCTCATATGGGCTTCAGGAGGTAATCCTGAACTAAATACATGTGCAAGTGTGTGATAAGTCCTTTTTTAGGCGTGACACTCAATTTGAGTTTTTATTGCTTTAAATGCATTTTTAGCCCGAGCTGAGCACGTTTTGTGAGTTTGAATGTATCTTCATAGGAATGAGTTTTGTAGTCAAATTAATGCTCATATGGGCTTCAGGAGGTCACCCTGAACAAAATACATGTTGAAGTGTGTGCATAAGTCCTTTGGTTTAGGCGTGACACTCAATTTGAGTTTTTATTGCTTTAAATGCATTTTCAGCCCGAGTTGAGCACGTTTTGTGAGTTTGAATGTATCTTCATAGGAATGAGTTGTGTGGTCAAATTAATGCTCATTTAGGCTTCAGGTGGTCATCCTGAACTAAATACATGTTGAAGTGTGTGCATAAGTCCTTTGGTTTAGGTGTGACACTCAATTTGAGTTTTTATTGCTTTAAATGCATTTTCAGCCCGAGCTGAGCGCGTTTTGTGAGTTTGAATGTATCTTTATAGGAATGAGTTGTGTGGTCAAATCAATGCTTATTTAGGCTTCAGGAGGTCATCCTGAACAAAATACATGTTGAAGTGTGTGCATAAGTCCTTTGGTTTAGGCATGACACTCAATTTGAGTTTTTATTGCTTTAAATGCATTTTCAGCCCGAGCTGAGCACGTTTTGTGAGTTTGAATGTATCTTCATAGGAATGAGTTGTGTAGTCAAATTAATGCTCATATGGGATTCAGAAGCTCATCCTGAACAAAATACATGTTGAAGTGTGTGCATAAGTCCTTTGGTTTAGGCGTGACACTCAATTTGAGTTTTTATTGCTTTAAATGCATTTTCAGCCCGAGCTGAGCACGTTTTGTGAGTTTGAATGTATCTTCATAGGAATGAGTTGTGTGGTCAAATTAATGCTCATTTAGGCTTCAGGTGGTCATCCTGAACTAAATACATGTTGAAGTGTGTGCATAAATCCTTTGGTTTAGGCGTGACACTCAATTTGAGTTTTTATTGCTTTAAATGCATTTTCAGCCCGAGCTGAGCACGTTTTGTGAGTTTGAATGTATCTTCATAGGAATGAGTTGTGTGGTCAGATTAATGCTTATTAAGGCTTCAGGAGGTCATCCTGAACAAAATACATGTTGAAGTGTGTGCATAAGTCCTTTGGTTTAGGCGTGACACTCAATTTGAGTTTTTATTGCTTTAAATGCATTTTCAGCCCTAGCTGAGCACGTTTTTTGAGTTTGAATGTATCTTCATAGGAATGAGTTGTGTAGTCAAATTAATGCTCATATGGGCTTCAGAAGGTCTTCCTGAACAAAATACATGTTGAAGTGTGTGCATAAGTCCTTTGGTTTAGGTGTGACACTCAATTTGAGTTTTTATTGCTTTAAATGCATTTTCAGCCCGAGCTGAGCACGTATTGTGAGTTTGAATGTATCTTCATAGGAATGAGTTGTGTGGTCAAATTAATGCTCATTTAGGCTTCAGGTGGTCATCCTGAACTAAATACATGTTGAAGTGTGTGCATAAGTCCTTTGGTTTAGGCGTGACACTCAATTTGAGTTTTTATTGCTTTAAATGCATTTTCAGCCCGAGCTGAGCACGTTTTGTGAGTTTGAATGTATCTTCATAGGAATGAGTTGTGTCGTCAAATTAATGCTCATATGGGCTTCAGGAGGTCATCCTGAACAAAATACATGTTGAAGTGTGTGCATAAGTCCTTTGGTTTAGGCGTGACACTCAATTTGAGTTTTTATTGCTTTAAATGCATTTTCAGCCGGAGCTGAGCACGTTTTGTGAGTTTGAATGTATCTTCATAGGAATGAGTTGTGTAGTCAAATTAATGCTCATATGGGCTTCAGGAGGTCATCCTGAACAAAATACATGTTGAAGTGTGTGCATAAGTCCTTTGGTTTAGGCGTGACACTCAATTTGAGTTTTTATTGCTTTAAATGCATTTTCAGCCCGAGTTGAGCACGTTTTGTGAGTTTGAATGTATCTTTATAGGAATGAGTTGTGTAGACAAATTAATGCTCATATGGGCTTCAGGATGTCATCCTGAACTAAATACATGTTGAAGTGTGTGCATAAATCCTTTGGTTTAGGTGTAACACTAAATTTGAGTTTTTATTGCTTTAAATGCATTTTCAGCCCGAGCTGAGCGCGTTTTGTGAGTTTGAATGTATCTTCATAGGAATGAGTTGTGTGGTCAAATTAATGCTTATTTAGGCTTCAGGAGGTCACCCTGAACAAAATACATGTTGTAGTGTGTGCATAAGTCCTTTGGTTTAGGCGTGACACTCAATTTGAGTTTTTATTGCTTTAAATGCATTTTCAGGCCGAGCTGAGCACGTTTTGTGTGTTTGAATGTATCTTCATAGGAATGAGTTGTGTGGTCAAATTAATGCTCATATGGGCTTCAGGAGGTCATCCTGAACAAAATACATGTTGAAGTGTGTGCATAAGTCCTTTGGTTTAGGCGTGACACTCAATTTGAGTTTTTATTGCTTTAAATGCATTTTCAGCCCGAGCTGAGCACGTTTTGTGAGTTTGAATGTATCTTCATAGGAATGAGTTGTGTGGTCAAATTAATGCTCATTTAGGCTTCAGGTGGTCATCCTGAACTAAATACATGTTGAAGTGTGTGCATAAGTCCTTTGGTTTAGGCGTGACACTCAATTTGAGTTTTTATTGCTTTAAATGCATTTTCAGCCCGAGCTGAGCACGTTTTGTGAGTTTGAATGTATCTTCATAGGAATGAGTTGTGTGGTCAGATTAATGCTTATTAAGGCTTCAGGAGGTCATCCTGAACAAAATACATGTTGAAGTGTGTGCATAAGTCCTTTGGTTTAGGCGTGACACTCAATTTGAGTTTTTATTGCTTTAAATGCATTTTCAGCCCTAGCTGAGCACGTTTTTTGAGTTTGAATGTATCTTCATAGGAATGAGTTGTGTAGTCAAATTAATGCTCATATGGGCTTCAGAAGGTCTTCCTGAACAAAATACATGTTGAAGTGTGTGCATAAGTCCTTTGGTTTAGGTGTGACACTCAATTTGAATTTTTATTGCTTTAAATGCATTTTCAGCCCGAGCTGAGCACGTATTGTGAGTTTGAATGTATCTTCATAGGAATGAGTTGTGTGGTCAAATTAATGCTCATTTAGGCTTCAGGTGGTCATCCTGAACTAAATACATGTTGAAGTGTGTGCATAAGTCCTTTGGTTTAGGCGTGACACTCAATTTGAGTTTTTATTGCTTTAAATGCATTTTCAGCCCGAGCTGAGCACGTTTTGTGAGTTTGAATGTATCTTCATAGGAATGAGTTGTGTAGTCAAATTAATGCTCATATGGGCTTCAGGAGGTCATCCTGAACAAAATACATGTTGAAGTGTGTGCATAAGTCCTTTGGTTTAGGCGTGACACTCAATTTGAGTTTTTATTGCTTTAAATGCATTTTCAGCCGGAGCTGAGCACGTTTTGTGAGTTTGAATGTATCTTCATAGGAATGAGTTGTGTAGTCAAATTAATGCTCATATGGGCTTCAGGAGGTCATCCTGAACAAAATACATGTTGAAGTGTGTGCATAAGTCCTTTGGTTTAGGCGTGACACTCAATTTGAGTTTTTATTGCTTTAAATGCATTTTCAGCCCGAGTTGAGCACGTTTTGTGAGTTTGAATGTATCTTCATAGGAATGAGTTGTGTAGACAAATTAATGCTCATATGGGCTTCAGGATGTCATCCTGAACTAAATACATGTTGAAGTGTGTGCATAAATCCTTTGGTTTAGGTGTAACACTAAATTTGAGTTTTTATTGCTTTAAATGCATTTTCAGCCCGAGCTGAGCGCGTTTTGTGAGTTTGAATGTATCTTCATAGGAATGAGTTGTGTGGTCAAATTAATGCTTATTTAGGCTTCAGGAGGTCACCCTGAACAAAATACATGTTGTAGTGTGTGCATAAGTCCTTTGGTTTAGGCGTGACACTCAATTTGAGTTTTTATTGCTTTAAATGCATTTTCAGCCTGAGCTGAGCGCGTTTTGTGAGTTTGAATGTATCTTCATAGGAATGAGTTGTGTGATCAAATTAATGCTCATTTAGGCGTCAGGTGGTCATCCTGAACAAAATACATGTTGAAGTGTGTGCATAAGTCCTTTGGTTTAGGCGTGACACTCAATTTGAGTTTTTATTGCTTTAAATGCATTTTCAGGCCGAGCTGAGCACGTTTTGTGTGTTTGAATGTATCTTCATAGGAATGAGTTGTGTGGTCAAATTAATGCTCATATGGGCTTCAGGAGGTCATCCTGAACAAAACACATGTTGAAGTGTGTGCATAAGTCCTTTGGTTTAGGCGTGACACTCAATTTGAGTTTTTATTGCTTTAAATGCATTTTCAGCCCGAGCTGAGCACGTTTTGTGAGTTTGAATGTATCTTCATAGGAATGAGTTGTGTGGTCAAATTAATGCTCATTTAGGCGTCAGGTGGTCATCCTGAACAAAATACATGTTGAAGTGTGTGCATAAGTCCTTTGGTTTAGGCGTGACACTCAATTTGAGTTTTTATTGCTTTAAATGCATTTTCAGCCCGAGCTGAGCACGTTTTGTGAGTTTGAATGTATCTTCATAGGAATGAGTTGTGTGGTCAAATTAATGCTTATTTAGGCCTCAGGAGGTCATCCTGAACAAAATACATGTTGAAGTGTGTGCATAAGTCCTTTTGTTTAGGCGTGACACTAAATTTGAGTTTTTATTGCTTTAAATGCATTTTCAGCCCGAGCTGAGCACGTTTTGTGAGTTTGAATGTATCTTCATAGAATGAGTTGTGTGGTCAAATTAATGCTTATTTGGGCTTCAGGAGGTCATCCTGAACAAAATACACGTTGGAGTGTGTGAATAAGTCCTTTGGTTTAGGTGTGACACTCAATTTGAGTTTTATTGCTTTAAATGCATTTTCAGCCCGAGCTGAGCACGTTTTGTGAGTTTGAATGTATCTTCATAGGAATTAGTTGTGTGGTCAAATTAATGCTCATTTAGGCTTCAGGTGGTCATCCTGAACAAAATACATGTTGAAGTGTGTGATAAGTCCTTTTTTAGGCGTGACACTCAATTTGAGTTTTTATTGCTTTAAATGCATTTTCAGCCCGAGCTGGGCACGTTTTGTGAGTTTGAATGTATCTTCATAGGAATGAGTTGTGTAGTCAAATTAATGCTCATATGGGCTTCAGGAAGTCATCCTGAACAAAATACATGTTGAAGTGTGTGCATAAGTCCTTTGGTTTAGGTGTGACACTCAATTTAAGTTTTTATTTCTTTAAATGCATTTTCAGCCCGAGCTGAGCACGTTTTGTGAGTTTGAATGTATCTTCATAGGAATGAGTTGTGTGGTCAAATTAATGCTTATTTAGGCTTCAGGAGGTCATCCTGAACAAAATACATGTTGAAGTGTGTGCATAAGTCCTTTTGTTTAGGCGTGACACTCAATTTGAGTTTTTATTGCTTTAAATGCATTTTCAGCCCGAGCTGAGCACGTTTTGTGAGTTTGAATGTATCTTCATAGAATGAGTTGTGTGGTCAAATTATAGAGTATTTGGGCTTCAGGAGGTCATCCTGAACAAAATACATGTTGGAGTGTGTGCATAAGTCCTTTGGTTTAGGTGTGACACTCAATTTGAGTTTTATTGCTTTAAATGCATTTTCAGCCCGAGCTGAGCACGTTTTGTGAGTTTGAATGTATCTTCATAGAATGAGTTGTGTGGTCAAATTAATGCTTATTTGGGCTTCAGGAGGTCATCCTGAACAAAATACATGTTGGAGTGTGTGCATAAGTCCTTTGGTTTAGGCGTGACACTCAATTTGAGTTTTTATTGCTTTAAATGCATTTTCAGCCCGAGCTGAGCACGTTTTGTGAGTTTGAATGTATCTTCATAGGAATGAGTTGTGTGGTAAATTTAATGCTCATATGGGCTTCAGGAGGTCATCCTGAACAAAATACATGTTGAAGTGTGTGCATAGGTCCTTTGGTTTAGGCGTGACACTCAATTTGAGTTTTTATTGCTTTAAATGCATTTTCAGCCCGAGCTGAGCATGTTTTGTGAGTTTGAATGTATCTTCATAGGAATGAGATGTGTGGTCAAATTAATGCTCATTTAGGCTTCAGGTGGTCATCCTGAACTAAATACATGTTGAAGTGTGTGCATAAGTCCTTTGGTTTAGGTGTGACACTCAATTTGAGTTTTTATTGCTTTAAATGCATTTTCAGCCCGAGCTGAGCGCGTTTTGTGAGTTTGAATGTATCTTCATAGGAATGAGTTGTGTGGACAGATTAATGCTTATTTAGGCTTCAGGAGGTCATCCTGAACAAAATACATGTTGAAGTGTGTGCATAAGTCCTTTGGTTTAGGCGTGACACTCAATTTGAGTTTTTATTGCTTTAAATGCATTTTCAGCCCTAGCTGAGCACGTTTTGTGAGTTTGAATGTATCTTCATAGGAATGAGTTGTGTAGTCAAATTAATGCTCATATGGGCTTCAGAAGGTCTTCCTGAACAAAATACATGTTGAAGTGTGTGCATAAGTCCTTTGGTTTAGGTGTGACACTCAATTTGAGTTTTTATTGCTTTAAATGCATTTTCAGCCCGAGCTGAGCACGTTTTGTGAGTTTGAATGTATCTTCATAGGAATGAGTTGTGTGGTCAAATTAATGCTCATTTAGGCGTCAGGTGGTCATCCTGAACAAAATACATGTTGAAGTGTGTGCATAAGTCCTTTGGTTTAGGCGTGACACTCAATTTGAGTTTTTATTGCTTTAAATGCATTTTCAGCCCGAGCTGAGCACGTTTTGTGAGTTTGAATGTATCTTCATAGGAATGAGTTGTGTGGTCAAATTAATGCTTATTTAGGCCTCAGGAGGTCATCCTGAACAAAATACATGTTGAAGTGTGTGCATAAGTCCTTTTGTTTAGGCGTGACACTAAATTTGAGTTTTTATTGCTTTAAATGCATTTTCAGCCCGAGCTGAGCACGTTTTGTGAGTTTGAATGTATCTTCATAGAATGAGTTGTGTGGTCAAATTAATGCTTATTTGGGCTTCAGGAGGTCATCCTGAACAAAATACACGTTGGAGTGTGTGAATAAGTCCTTTGGTTTAGGTGTGACACTCAATTTGAGTTTTATTGCTTTAAATGCATTTTCAGCCCGAGCTGAGCACGTTTTGTGAGTTTGAATGTATCTTCATAGGAATTAGTTGTGTGGTCAAATTAATGCTCATTTAGGCTTCAGGTGGTCATCCTGAACAAAATACATGTTGAAGTGTGTGATAAGTCCTTTTTTAGGCGTGACACTCAATTTGAGTTTTTATTGCTTTAAATGCATTTTCAGCCCGAGCTGAGCACGTTTTGTGAGTTTGAATGTATCTTCATAGGAATGAGTTGTGTAGTCAAATTAATGCTCATATGGGCTTCAGGAAGTCATCCTGAACAAAATACATGTTGAAGTGTGTGCATAAGTCCTTTGGTTTAGGTGTGACACTCAATTTAAGTTTTTATTTCTTTAAATGCATTTTCAGCCCGAGCTGAGCACGTTTTGTGAGTTTGAATGTATCTTCATAGGAATGAGTTGTGTGGTCAAATTAATGCTTATTTAGGCTTCAGGAGGTCATCCTGAACAAAATACATGTTGAAGTGTGTGCATAAGTCCTTTTGTTTAGGCGTGACACTCAATTTGAGTTTTTATTGCTTTAAATGCATTTTCAGCCCGAGCTGAGCACGTTTTGTGAGTTTGAATGTATCTTCATAGAATGAGTTGTGTGGTCAAATTATAGAGTATTTGGGCTTCAGGAGGTCATCCTGAACAAAATACATGTTGGAGTGTGTGCATAAGTCCTTTGGTTTAGGTGTGACACTCAATTTGAGTTTTATTGCTTTAAATGCATTTTCAGCCCGAGCTGAGCACGTTTTGTGAGTTTGAATGTATCTTCATAGAATGAGTTGTGTGGTCAAATTAATGCTTATTTGGGCTTCAGGAGGTCATCCTGAACAAAATACATGTTGGAGTGTGTGCATAAGTCCTTTGGTTTAGGCGTGGCACTCAATTTGAGTTTTTATTGCTTTAAATGCATTTTCAGCCCGAGCTGAGCACGTTTTGTGAGTTTGAATGTATCTTCATAGGAATGAGTTGTGTGGTAAATTTAATGCTCATATGGGCTTCAGGAGGTCATCCTGAACAAAATACATGTTGAAGTGTGTGCATAGGTCCTTTGGTTTAGGCGTGACACTCAATTTGAGTTTTTATTGCTTTAAATGCATTTTCAGCCCGAGCTGAGCATGTTTTGTGAGTTTGAATGTATCTTCATAGGAATGAGATGTGTGGTCAAATTAATGCTCATTTAGGCTTCAGGTGGTCATCCTGAACTAAATACATGTTGAAGTGTGTGCATAAGTCCTTTGGTTTAGGTGTGACACTCAATTTGAGTTTTTATTGCTTTAAATGCATTTTCAGCCCGAGCTGAGCGCGTTTTGTGAGTTTGAATGTATCTTCATAGGAATGAGTTGTGTGGACAGATTAATGCTTATTTAGGCTTCAGGAGGTCATCCTGAACAAAATACATGTTGAAGTGTGTGCATAAGTCCTTTGGTTTAGGCGTGACACTCAATTTGAGTTTTTATTGCTTTAAATGCATTTTCAGCCCTAGCTGAGCACGTTTTGTGAGTTTGAATGTATCTTCATAGGAATGAGTTGTGTAGTCAAATTAATGCTCATATGGGCTTCAGAAGGTCTTCCTGAACAAAATACATGTTGAAGTGTGTGCATAAGTCCTTTGGTTTAGGTGTGACACTCAATTTGAGTTTTTATTGCTTTAAATGCATTTTCAGCCCGAGCTGAGCACGTTTTGTGAGTTTGAATGTATCTTCATAGGAATGAGTTGTGTGGTCAAATTAATGCTCATTTAGGCTTCAGGTGGTCATCCTGAACTAAATACATGTTGAAGTGTGTGCATAAGTCCTTTGGTTTAGGCGTGACACTCAATTTGAGTTTTTATTGCTTTAAATGCATTTTCAGCCCGAGCTGAGCACGTTTTGTGAGTTTGAATGGATCTTCATAGGAATGAGTTGTGTAGTCAAATTAATGCTCATATGGGCTTCAGGAGGTCATCCTGAACAAAATACATGTTGAAGTGTGTGCATAAGTCCTTTGGTTTAGGCGTGACACTCAATTTGAGTTTTTATTGCTTTAAATGCATTTTCAGCCGGAGCTGAGCACGTTTTGTGAGTTTGAATGTATCTTCATAGGAATGAGTTGTGTAGTCAAATTAATGCTCATATGGGCTTCAGGAGGTCATCCTGAACAAAATACATGTTGAAGTGTGTGCATAAGTCCTTTGGTTTAGGCGTGACACTCAATTTGAGTTTTTATTGCTTTAAATGCATTTTCAGCCCGAGTTGAGCACGTTTTGTGAGTTTGAATGTATCTTCATAGGAATGAGTTGTGTAGACAAATTAATGCTCATATGGGCTTCAGGATGTCATCCTGAACTAAATACATGTTGAAGTGTGTGCATAAATCCTTTGGATTAGGTGTGACACTAAATTTGAGTTTTTATTGCTTTAAATGCATTTTCAGCCCGAGCTGAGCGCGTTTTGTGAGTTTGAATGTATCTTCATAGGAATGAGTTGTGTGGTCAAATTAATGCTTATTTAGGCTTCAGGAGGTCACCCTGAACAAAATACATGTTGTAGTGTGTGCATAAGTCCTTTGGTTTAGGCGTGACACTCAATTTGAGTTTTTATTGCTTTAAATGCATTTTCAGCCTGAGCTGAGCGCGTTTTGTGAGTTTGAATGTATCTTCATAGGAATGAGTTGTGTGGTCAAATTAATGCTCATTTAGGCGTCAGGTGGTCATCCTGAACAAAATACATGTTGAAGTGTGTGCATAAGTCCTTTGGTTTAGGCGTGACACTCAATTTGAGTTTTTATTGCTTTAAATGCATTTTCAGGCCGAGCTGAGCACGTTTTGTGTGTTTGAATGTATCTTCATAGGAATGAGTTGTGTGGTCAAATTAATGCTCATATGGGCTTCAGGAGGTCATCCTGAACAAAACACATGTTGAAGTGTGTGCATAAGTCCTTTGGTTTAGGCGTGACACTCAATTTGAGTTTTTATTGCTTTAAATGCATTTTCAGCCCGAGCTGAGCACGTTTTGTGAGTTTGAATGTATCTTCATAGGAATGAGTTGTGTGGTCAAATTAATGCTCATTTAGGCTTCAGGTGGTCATCCTGAATAAAATACATGTTGAAGTGTGTGCATAAGTCCTTTGGTTTAGGCGTGACACTCAATTTGAGTTTTTATTGCTTTAAATGCATTTTCAGCCCGAGCTAAGCAAGTTTTGTGAGTTTAAATGTATCTTCATAGGAATGAGTCGTGTAGTCAAATTAATGCTCATATGGGGTTCAGAGGGTCATCCTGAACAAAATACATGTTGAAGTGTGTGCATAAGTCCTTTGGTTTAGGTGTGACACTCAATTTGAGTTTTTATTGCTTTAAATGCATTTTCAGCCCGAGCTGAGCACGTTTTGTGAGTTTGAATGTATCTTCATAGAATGAGTTGTGTGGTCAAATTAATGCTTATTTGGGCTTCAGGAGGTCATCCTAAACAAAATACATGTTGGAGTGTGTGCATAAGTCCTTTGGTTTAGGTGTGACACTCAATTTGAGTTTTATTGCTTTAAATGCATTTTCAGCCCGAGCTGAGCACGTTTTGTGAGTTTGAATGTATCTTCATAGGAATGAGTTGTGTGGTCAAATTAATGCTCATATGGGCTTCAGGAGGTCATCCTGAACTAAATACATGTTGAAGTGTGTGCATAAGTCCTTTGGTTTAGGTGTGGCACTCAATTTGAATTTTTATTGCTTTAAATGCATTTTCAGCCCGAGCTGAGCGCGTTTTGTGAGTTTGAATGTATCTTCATAGGAATGAGTTGTGTGGTCAGATTAATGCTTATTTAGGCTTCAGGAGGTCATCCTGAACAAAATACATGTTGAAGTGTGTGCATAAGTCCTTTGGTTTAGGCGTGACACTCAATGTGAGTTTTTATTGCTTTAAATGCATTTTCAGCCCGAGCTGAGCACGTTTTGTGAGTTTGAATGTATCTTCATAGGAATGAGTTGTGTAGTCAAATTAATGCTCATATGGGCTTCAGAAGGTCATCCTGAACAAAATACATGTTGAAGTGTGTGCATAAGTCCTTTGGTTTAGGCGTGACACTCAATTTGAGTTTTTATTGCTTTAAATGCATTTTCATCCCGAGCTGAGCACGTTTTGTGAGTTTGAATGTATCTTCATAGGAATGAGTTGTGTGGTCAAATTAATGCTCATTTAGGCTTCAGGTGGTCATCCTGAACTAAATACATGTTGAACTGTGTGCATAAGTCCTTTGGTTTAGGCGTGACACTCAATTTGAGTTTTTATTGCTTTAAATGCATTTTCAGCCCGAGCTGAGCACGTTTTGTGAGTTTGAATGTATCTTCATAGGAATGAGTTGTGTGGTCAAATTAATGCTCATATGGGCTTCAGGAGGTCATCCTGAACAAAATACATGTTGAAGTGTGTGCATAAGTCCTTTGGTTTAGGCGTGACACTCAATTTGAGTTTTTATTGCTTTAAAAGCATTTTCAGCCCGAGCTGAGCACGTTTTTTGAGTTTGAATGTATCTTCATAGGAATGAGTTGTGTAGTCAAATTAATGCTCATATGGGCTTCAGGATGTCATCCTGAACTAAATACATGTTGAAGTGTGTGCATAAGTCCTTTGGTTTAGGTGTGACACTAAATTTGAGTTTTTATTGCTTTAAATGCATTTTCAGCCCGAGCTGAGCGCGTTTTGTGACTTTGAATGTATCTTCATAGGTATGAGTTGTGTGGTCAAATTATTGCTGATTTGGGCTTCAGGAGGTCATCCTGAACAAAATACATGTTGAAGTGTGTGCATAAGTCCTTTGGTTTAGGCCTGACACTCAATTTGAGTTTTTATTGCTTTAAATGCATTTTTAGCCCGAGCTGAGCACGTTTTGTGAGTTTGAATGTATCTTCATAGGAATGAGTTGTGTAGTCAAATTAATGCTCATATGGGCTTCAGAAGGTCATCCTGAACAAAATACATGTTGAAGTGTGTGCATAAGTCATTTGGTTTAGGTGTGACACTCAATTTGAGTTTTTATTGCTTTAAATGCATTTTCAGCCCGAGCTGAGCACGTTTTCTGAGTTTGAATGTATCTTCATAGGAATGAGTTGTGTGGTCAAATTAATGCTCATTTAGGCTTCAGGTGGTCATCCTGAACTAAATACATGTTGAAGTGTGTGCATAAGTCCTTTGGTTTAGGCGTGACACTCAATTTGAGTTTTTATTGCTTTAAATGCATTTTCAGCCCGAGTTGAGCACGTTTTGTGAGTTTGAATGTATCTTCATAGGAATGAGTTGTGTAGACAAATTAATGCTCATATGGGCTTCAGGATGTCATCCTGAACTAAATACATGTTGAAGTGTGTGCATAAGTCCTTTGGTTTAGGTGTGACACTAAATTTGAGTTTTTATTGCTTTAAATGCATTTTCAGCCCGAGCTGAGCGCGTTTTGTGAGTTTGAATGTATCTTCATAGGAATGAGTTGTGTGGTCAAATTAATGCTTATTTAGGCTTCAGGAGGTCACCCTGAACAAAATACATGTTGTAGTGTGTGCATAAGTCCTTTGGTTTAGGCGTTACACTCAATTTGAGTTTTTATTGCTTTAAATGCATTTTCAGCCCGAGCTGAGCGCGTTTTGTGAGTTTGAATGTATCTTCATAGGAATGAGTTGTGTGGTCAAATTAATGCTCATTTAGGCGTCAGGTGGTCATCCTGAACAAAATACATGTTGAAGTGTGTGCATAAGTCCTTTGGTTTAGGCGTGACACTCAATTTGAGTTTTTATTGCTTTAAATGCATTTTCAGCCCGAGCTGAGCACGTTTTGTGAGTTTGAATGTATCTTCATAGAATGAGTTGTGTGGTCAAATTAATGCTCATTTAGGCTTCAGGTGGTCATCCTGAACAAAATACATGTTGAAGTGTGTGCATAAGTCCTTTGGTTTAGGCGTGACACTCAATTTAATTTTTTATTGCTTTAAATGCATTTTCAGCCCGAGTTGAGCACGTTTTGTGAGTTTGAATGTATCTTCATAGGAATGAGTTGTGTGGTCAAATGAATGCTCATTTAGGCTTCAGGTGGTCATCCTGAACAAAATACATGTTGAAGTGTGTGCATAAGTCCTTTGGTTTAGGCGTGACACTCAATTTGAGTTTTTATTGCTTTAAATGCATTTTCAGCCCGAGCTGAGCACGTTTTGTGAGTTTGAATGTATCTTCATAGGAATGAGTTGTGTGGTCAAATTAATGCTCATTTAGGCTTCAGGTGGTCATCCTGAACAAAATACATGTTGAAGTGTGTGCATAAGTCCTTTGGTTTAGGCGTGACACTCAATTTGAGTTTTTATTGCTTTAAATGCATTTTCAGCCTGAGCTGAGCACGTTTTGTGAGTTTGAATGTATCTTCATAGAATGAGTTGTGTGGTCAAATTAATGCTCATTTAGGCTTCAGGTGGTCATCCTGAACAAAATACATGTTGAAGTGTGTGCATAAGTCCTTTGGTTTAGGCGTGACACTCAATTTGAGTTTTTATTGCTTTAAATGCATTTTCAGCCCGAGATGAGCACGTTTTGTGAGTTTGAATGTATCTTCATAGGAATGAGTTATGTGGTCAAAATAATGCTCATTTAGGCTTCAGGTGGTCATCCTGAACTAAATACATGTTGAAGTGTGTGCATAAGTCCTTTGGTTTGGGCGTGACACTCAATTTGAGTTTTTATTGCTTTAAATGCATTTTCAGGCCGAGCTGAGCACGTTTTGTGTGTTTGAATGTATCTTCATAGGAATGAGTTGTGTGGTCAAATTAATGCTCATATGGGCTTCAGGAGGTCATCCTGAACAAAATACATGTTGAAGTGTGTGCATAAGTCCTTTGGTTTAGGCGTGACACTCAATTTGAGCTTTTATTGCTTTAAATGCATTTTCAGCCCGAGTTGAGCACGTTTTGTGAGTTTGAATGTATCTTCATAGGAATGAGTTGTGTGGTCAAATTAATGCTCATTTAGGCTTCAGGTGGTCATCGTGAACAAAATACATGTTGAAGTGTGTGCATAAGTCCTTTGGTTTAGGCAAGACACTCAATTTGAGTTTTTATTGCTTTAAATGCATTTTCAGCCCAAGCTGAGCACGTTTTGTGAGTTTGAATGTATCTTCATAGGAATGAGTTGTGTGGTCAAATTAATGCTCATATGGGCTTCAGGAGGTCATCCTGAACAAAATACATGTTGAAGTGTGTGCATAAGTCCTTTGGTTTAGGCGTGACACTCAATTTGAGTTTTTATTGCTTTAAATGCATTTTCAGGCCGAGTTGAGCACGTTTTGTGAGTTTGAATGTATCTTTATAGGAATGAGTTGTGTGGTCAAATTAATGCTCATTTAGGGTTCAGGTGGTCATCCGGAACTAAATACATGTTAAAGTGTGTGCATAAGTCGTTTGGTTTAGGTGTGACACTCAATTTGAGTTTTTATTGCTTTAAATGCATTTTCAGCCCGAGCTGAGCGCGCTTTCTGACTTTGAATGTATCTTCATAGGAATGAGTTGTGTGGTCAAATTATTGCTGATTTAGGCTTCAGGAGGTTATCCTGAACAAAATACATGTTGAAGTGTGTGCATAAGTCCTTTGGTTTAGGCGTGACACTCAATTTGATTTTTTTATTGCTTTAAATGCATTTTCAGCCCGAGCTGAGCGTGTTTTGTGAGTTTGAATGTATCTTCATAGGAATGAGTTGTGTGGTCAAATTAATGCTTATTTAGGCTTCAGGAGGTCATCCTGAACATAATACATGTTGAAGTGTGTGCATAAGTCCTTTTGTTTAGGCGTGACACTCAATTTGAGTTTTTATTGCTTTAAATGCATTTTCAGCCCGAGCTGAGCACGTTTTGAGAGTTTGAATGTATCTTCATAGGAATGAGTTGTGTGGTCAAATTAATGCTCATATGGGCTTCAGGAGGTCATCCTGAACTAAATACATGTTGAAGTGTGTGCATAAGTCCTTTGGTTTAGGCGTGACACTCAATTTGAGTTTTTATTGCTTTAAATGCATTTTCACCCCGAGCTGAGCGCGCTTTCTGACTTTGAATGTATCTTAATAGGAATGAGATGTGTGGTCAAATTAATGCTTATTTAGGCTTCAGGAGGTCATCCTGAACAAAATACATGTTGAAGTGTGTGCATAAGTCCTTTTGTTTAGGCGTGACACTCAATTTGAGTTTTTTTTTGCTTTAAATGCATTTTCAGCCTGAACTGAGCACGTTTTGTGAGTTTGAATGTATCTTCATAGGAATGAGTTGTGTGGTCAAATTAATGCTCATTTAGGCTTCAGGTGGTCATCCTGAACTAAATACATGTTGAAGTGTGTGCATAAGTCCTTTGGTTTAGGCGTGACACTCAATTTGAGTTTTTATTGCTTTAAATGCATTTTCAGCCCGAGCTGAGCGCGCTTTCTGACTTTGAATGTATCTTCATAGGAATGAGTTGTGTAGTCAAATTAATCCTCATTTAGGCTTCAGGAGGTCATCCTGAACAAAATACATGTTGAAGTGTGTGCATAAGTCCTTTGGTTTAGGCGTGACACTCAATTTGAGTTTTTATTGCTTTAAATGCATTTTCAGCCCGAGCTGAGCGCGCTTTCTGACTTTGAATGTATCTTCATAGGAATGAGTTGTGTGGTCAAATTATTGCTGATTTGGGCTTCAGGAGGTCATCCTGAACAAAATACATGTTGAAGTGTGTGCATAAGTCCTTTGGTTTAGGCCTGACACTCAATTTGAGTTTTTATTGCTTTAAATGCATTTTTAGCCCGAGCTGAGCACGTTTTGTGAGTTTGAATGTATCTTCATAGGAATGAGTTGTGTAGTCAAATTAATGCTCATATGGGCTTCAGAAGGTCATCCTGAACAAAATACATGTTGAAGTGTGTGCATAAGTCCTTTGGTTTAGGCGTGACACTCAATTTGAGTTTTTATTGCTTTAAATGCATTTTCAGCCCGAGTTGAGCACGTTTTGTGAGTTTGAATGTATCTTCATAGGAATGAGTTGTGTAGACAAATTAATGCTCATATGGGCTTCAGGATGTCATCCTGAACTAAATACATGTTGAAGTGTGTGCATAAGTCCTTTGGTTTAGGTGTGACACTAAATTTGAGTTTTTATTGCTTTAAATGCATTTTCAGCCCGAGCTGAGCGCGTTTTGTGAGTTTGAATGTATCTTCATAGGAATGAGTTGTGTGGTCAAATTAATGCTTATTTAGGCTTCGGGAGGTCACCCTGAACAAAATACATGTTGTAGTGTGTGCATAAGTCCTTTGGTTTAGGCGTGACACTCAATTTGATTTTTTTATTGCTTTAAATGCATTTTCAGCCCGAGCTGAGCGCGTTTTGTGAGTTTGAATGTATCTTCATAGGAATGAGTTGTGTGGTCAAATTAATGCTTATTTAGGCTTCAGGAGGTCATCCTGAACAAAATACATGTTGAAGTGTGTGCATAAGTCCTTTTGTTTAGGCGTGACACTCAATTTGAGTTTTTATTGCTTTAAATGCATTTTCAGCCCGAGCTGAGCACGTTTTGAGAGTTTGAATGTATCTTCATAGGAATGAGTTGTGTGGTCAAATTAATGCTCATATGGGCTTCAGGAGGTCATCCTGAACTAAATACATGTTGAAGTGTGTGCATAAGTCCTTTGGTTTAGGCGTGACACTCAATTTGAGTTTTTATTGCTTTAAATGCATTTTCACCCCGAGCTGAGCGCGCTTTCTGACTTTGAATGTATCTTAATAGGAATGAGATGTGTGGTCAAATTAATGCTTATTTAGGCTTCAGGAGGTCATCCTGAACAAAATACATGTTGAAGTGTGTGCATAAGTCCTTTTGTTTAGGCGTGACACTCAATTTGAGTTTTTATTGCTTTAAATGCATTTTCAGCCCGAGCTGAGCACGTTTTGAGAGTTTGAATGTATCTTCATAGGAATGAGTTGTGTGGTCAAATTAATGCTCATATGGGCTTCAGGAGGTCATCCTGAACTAAATACATGTTGAAGTGTGTGCATAAGTCCTTTGGTTTAGGCGTGACACTCAATTTGAGTTTTTATTGCTTTAAATGCATTTTCACCCCGAGCTGAGCGCGCTTTCTGACTTTGAATGTATCTTAATAGGAATGAGATGTGTGGTCAAATTAATGCTTATTTAGGCTTCAGGAGGTCATCCTGAACAAAATACATGTTGAAGTGTGTGCATAAGTCCTTTTGTTTAGGCGTGACACTCAATTTGAGTTTTTTTTTGCTTTAAATGCATTTTCAGCCCGAACTGAGCACGTTTTGTGAGTTTGAATGTATCTTCATAGGAATGAGTTGTGTGGTCAAATTAATGCTCATTTAGGCTTCAGGTGGTCATCCTGAACAAAATACATGTTGAAGTGTGTGCATAAGTCCTTTGGTTTAGGCGTGACACTCAATTTGAGTTTTTATTGCTTTAAATGCATTTTCAGCCCGAGCTGAGCGCGCTTTCTGACTTTGAATGTATCTTCATAGGAATGAGTTGTGTGGTCAAATTATTGCTGATTTGGGCTTCAGGAGGTCATCCTGAACAAAATACATGTTGAAGTGTGTGCATAAGTCCTTTGGTTTAGGCCTGACACTCAATTTGAGTTTTTATTGCTTTAAATGCATTTTTAGCCCGAGCTGAGCACGTTTTGTGAGTTTGAATGTATCTTCATAGGAATGAGTTGTGTAGTCAAATTAATGCTCATATGGGCTTCAGAAGGTCATCCTGAACAAAATACATGTTGAAGTGTGTGCATAAGTCCTTTGGTTTAGGCGTGACACTCAATTTGAGTTTTTATTGCTTTAAATGCATTTTCAGCCCGAGTTGAGCACGTTTTGTGAGTTTGAATGTATCTTCATAGGAATGAGTTGTGTAGACAAATTAATGCTCATATGGGCTTCAGGATGTCATCCTGAACTAAATACATGTTGAAGTGTGTGCATAAGTCCTTTGGTTTAGGTGTGACACTAAATTTGAGTTTTTATTGCTTTAAATGCATTTTCAGCCCGAGCTGAGCGCGTTTTGTGAGTTTGAATGTATCTTCATAGGAATGAGTTGTGTGGTCAAATTAATGCTTATTTAGGCTTCAGGAGGTCACCCTGAACAAAATACATGTTGTAGTGTGTGCATAAGTCCTTTGGTTTAGGCGTTACACTCAATTTGAGTTTTTATTGCTTTAAATGCATTTTCAGCCCGAGCTGAGCGCGTTTTGTGAGTTTGAATGTATCTTCATAGGAATGAGTTGTGTGGTCAAATTAATGCTCATTTAGGCGTCAGGTGGTCATCCTGAACAAAATACATGTTGAAGTGTGTGCATAAGTCCTTTGGTTTAGGCGTGACACTCAATTTGAGTTTTTATTGCTTTAAATGCATTTTCAGCCCGAGCTGAGCACGTTTTGTGAGTTTGAATGTATCTTCATAGAATGAGTTGTGTGGTCAAATTAATGCTCATTTAGGCTTCAGGTGGTCATCCTGAACAAAATACATGTTGAAGTGTGTGCATAAGTCCTTTGGTTTAGGCGTGACACTCAATTTAATTTTTTATTGCTTTAAATGCATTTTCAGCCCGAGTTGAGCACGTTTTGTGAGTTTGAATGTATCTTCATAGGAATGAGTTGTGTGGTCAAATTAATGCTCATTTAGGCTTCAGGTGGTCATCCTGAACAAAATACATGTTGAAGTGTGTGCATAAGTCCTTTGGTTTAGGCGTGACACTCAATTTGAGTTTTTATTGCTTTAAATGCATTTTCAGCCCGAGCTGAGCACGTTTTGTGAGTTTGAATGTATCTTCATAGGAATGAGTTGTGTGGTCAAATTAATGCTCATTTAGGCTTCAGGTGGTCATCCTGAACAAAATACATGTTGAAGTGTGTGCATAAGTCCTTTGGTTTAGGCGTGACACTCAATTTGAGTTTTTATTGCTTTAAATGCATTTTCAGCCCGAGATGAGCACGTTTTGTGAGTTTGAATGTATCTTCATAGGAATGAGTTATGTGGTCAAAATAATGCTCATTTAGGCTTCAGGTGGTCATCCTGAACTAAATACATGTTGAAGTGTGTGCATAAGTCCTTTGGTTTGGGCGTGACACTCAATTTGAGTTTTTATTGCTTTAAATGCATTTTCAGGCCGAGCTGAGCACGTTTTGTGTGTTTGAATGTATCTTCATAGGAATGAGTTGTGTGGTCAAATTAATGCTCATATGGGCTTCAGGAGGTCATCCTGAACAAAATACACGTTGAAGTGTGTGCATAAGTCCTTTGGTTTAGGCGTGACACTCAATTTGAGCTTTTATTGCTTTAAATGCATTTTCAGCCCGAGTTGAGCACGTTTTGTGAGTTTGAATGTATCTTCATAGGAATGAGTTGTGTGGTCAAATTAATGCTCATTTAGGCTTCAGGTGGTCATCGTGAACAAAATACATGTTGAAGTGTGTGCATAAGTCCTTTGGTTTAGGCGTGACACTCAATTTGAGTTTTTATTGCTTTAAATGCATTTTCAGCCCAAGCTGAGCACGTTTTGTGAGTTTGAATGTATCTTCATAGGAATGAGTTGTGTGGTCAAATTAATGCTCATATGGGCTTCAGGAGGTCATCCTGAACAAAATACATGTTGAAGTGTGTGCATAAGTCCTTTGGTTTGGGCGTGACACTCAATTTGAGTTTTTATTGCTTTAAATGCATTTTCAGGCCGAGCTGAGCACGTTTTGTGTGTTTGAATGTATCTTCATAGGAATGAGTTGTGTGGTCAAATTAATGCTCATATGGGCTTCAGGAGGTCATCCTGAACAAAATACATGTTGAAGTGTGTGCATAAGTCCTTTGGTTTAGGCGTGACACTCAATTTGAGCTTTTATTGCTTTAAATGCATTTTCAGCCCGAGCTGAGCACGTTTTTTGAATTTGAATGTATCTTCATAGGAATGAGTTGTGTGGTCAAATTAATGCTCATTTAGGCTTCAGGTGGTCATCCTGAACAAAATACATGTTGAAGTGTGTGCATAAGTCCTTTGGTTTAGGCGTGACATTCAATTTGAGTTTTTATTGCTTTAAATGCATTTTCAGCCCGAGCTGAGCATGTTTTGTGAGTTTGAATGTATCTTCATAGGAATGAGTTGTGTGGTCAGATTAATGCTCATTTAGGCTTCAGGTGGTCATCCTCAACTAAATACATGTTGAAATGTGTGCATAAGTCCTTTGGTTTAGGTGTGACACTCAATTTGAGTTTTTATTGCTTTAAATGCATTTTCAGCCCGAGCTGAGCGCGTTTTGTGAGTTTGAATGTATCTTCATAGGAATGAGTTGTGTGGTCAAATTAATGCTTATTTAGGCTTCAGGAGGTCATCCTGAACAAAATACATGTTGAAATGTGTGAATAAGTCCTTTGGTTTAGGCGTGACACTCAATTTGAGTTTTTATTGCTTTAAATGCATTTTCAGCCCGAGCTGAGCACGTTTTGTGAGTTTGAATGTATCTTCATAGGAATGAGTTGTGTGGTCAAATTAATGCTCATTTAGGCTTCAGGTGGTCATCCTGAACTAAATACATGTTGAAGTGTGTGCATAAGTCCTTTGGTTTAGGCGTGACACTCAATTTGAGTTTTTATTGCTTTAAATTAAATGCATTTTCAGCCCGAGCTGAGCGCACTTTCTGACTTTGAATGTATCTTCATAGGAATGAGTTGTGTGGTCAAATTATTGCTGATTTAGGCTTCAGGAGGTCATCCTGAACAAAATACATGTTGAAGTGTGTGTATAAGTCCTTTGGTTTAGGCGTGACACTCAATAAGAGTTTTTATTGCTTTAAATGCATTTTCAGCCCGAGCTGAGCACGTTTTGTGAGTTTGAATGTATCTTCATAGGAATGAGTTGTGTGGTCAAATTAATGCTCATTTAGGCGTCAGGTGGTCATCCTGAACAAAATACATGTTGAAGTGTGTGCATAAGTCCTTTGGTTTAGGCGTGACACTCAATTTGAGTTTTTATTGCTTTAAATGCATTTGAAGGCCGAGCTGAGCACGTTTTGTGTGTTTGAATGTATCTTCATAGGAATGAGTTGTGTGGTCAAATTAATGCTCATATGGGCTTCAGGAGGTCATCCTGAACAAAATACATGTTGAAGTGTGTGCATAAGTCCTTTGGTTTAGGCGTGACACTCAATTTGAGTTTTTATTGCTTTAAATGCATTTTCAGCCCGAGTTGAGCACGTTTTGTGAGTTTGAATGTATCTTCATAGGAATGAGTTGTGTGGTCAAATTAATGCTCATTTAGGCTTCAGGTGGTCATCCTGAACAAAATACATGTTGAAGTGTGTGCATAATTCCTTTGGTTTGGGCGTGACACTCAATTTGAGTTTTTATTGCTTTAAATGCATTTTCAGCCCGAGCTGAGCACGTTTTGTGAGTTTGAATGTATTTTCATAGGAATGAGTTGTGTGGTCAAATTAATGCTCATTTAGGCTTCAGGTGGTCATCCTGAACTAAATACATGTTGAAGTGTGTGCATAATTCCTTTGGTTTAGGTGTGACACTCAATTTGAGTTTTTATTGCTTTAAATGCATTTTCAGGCCGAGCTGAGCACGTTTTGTGTGTTTGAATGTATCTTCATAGGAATGAGTTGTGTAGTCAAATTAATGCTCATATGGGCTTCAGGAGGTCATCCTGAACAAAATACATGTTGAAGTGTGTGCATAAGTCCTTAGGTTTAGGTGTGACACTCAATTTGAGTTTTTATTGCTTTAAATTAAATGCATTTTCAGCCCGAGCTGAGCGCGCTTTCTGACTTTGAATGTATCTTCATAGGAATGAGTTGTGTGGTCAAATTATTGCTGATTTAGGCTTCAGGAGGTCATCCTGAACAAAATACATGTTGAAGTGTGTGCATAAGTCCTTTGGTTTAGGCGTGACACTCAATTTGAGTTTTTATTGCTTTAAATGCATTTTCAGCCCGAGCTGAGCCAGTTTTGTGAGTTTGAATGTATCTTCATAGGAATGAGTTGTGTGGTCAAATTAATGCTCATTTAGGCGTCAGGTGGTCATCCTGAACAAAATACATGTTGAAGTGTGTGCATAAGTCCTTTGGTTTAGGCGTGACACTCAATTTGAGTTTTTATTGCTTTAAATGCATTTTCAGCCCGAGCTGAGCACGTTTTGTGAGTTTGAATGTATCTTCATAGGAATGAGTTGTGTGGTCAAATTAATGCTCATATGGGCTTCAGGAGGTCATCCTGAACAAATACATGTTGAAGTGTGTGCAAAAGTCCTTTGGTTTAGGTTTGACACTCAATTTGAGTTTTTATTGCTTTAAATGCATTTTCAGCCCGAGCTGAGCACGTTTTGTGAGTTTGAATGTATCTTCATAGAATGAGTTGTGTGGTCAAATTAATGCTCATGTAGGCTTCAGGTGGTCGTCCTGAACAAAATACATGTTGAAGTGTGTGCATAAGTCCTTTGGTTTAGGCGTGACATTCAATTTGAGTTTTTATTGCTTTAAATGCATTTTCAGCCCGAGCTGAGCATGTTTTGTGAGTTTGAATGTATCTTCATAGGAATGAGATGTGTGGTCAAATTAATGCTCATTTAGGCTTCAGGTGGTCATCCTGAACTAAATACATGTTGAAGTGTGTGCATAAGTCCTTTGGTTTAGGTGTGACACTCAATTTGAGTTTTTATTGCTTTAAATGCATTTTCAGCCCGAGCTGAGCGCGTTTTCTGAGTTTGAATGTATCTTCATAGGAATGAGTTGTGTGGTCAAATTAATGCTTATTTAGGCTTCAGGAGGTCATCCTGAACAAAATACATGTTGAAGTGTGTGCATAAGTCCTTTGGTTTAGGTGTGACGCTCAATTTGAGTTTTTATTGCTTTAAATGCATTTTCAGCCCGAGCTGAGCACGTTTTGTGAGTTTGAATGTATCTTCATAGGAACGAGTTGTGTGGTCAAATTAATGCTCATTTAGGCTTCAGGTGGTCATCCTGAACTAAATACATGTTGAAGTGTGTGCATAAGTCCTT
Organism: Hippocampus guttulatus; assembly: GCF_054856545.1. Taxonomy (NCBI): domain Eukaryota; kingdom Metazoa; phylum Chordata; class Actinopteri; order Syngnathiformes; family Syngnathidae; genus Hippocampus; species Hippocampus guttulatus. The sequence goes on from NC_141265.1 coordinate 25,196,385, forward strand.
TGGTTTAGGCGTGACACTCAATTTGAGTTTTTATTGCTTTAAATGCATTTTCAGCCCGAGTTGAGCACGTTTTGTGAGTTTGAATGTATCTTCATAGGAATGAGTTGTGTGGTCAAATTAATGCTCATTTAGGCTTCAGGTGGTCATCCTGAACTAAATACATGTTGAAGTGTGTGCATAAGTCCTTTGGTTTAGGCGTGACACTCAATTTGAGTTTTTATTGCTTTAAATGCATTTTCAGCCCGAGCTGAGCACGTTTTGTGAGTTTGAATGTATCTTCATAGGAATGAGTTGTGTAGTCAAATTAATGCTCATATGGGCTTCAGGAGGTCATCCTGAACAAAATACATGTTGAAGTGTGTGCATAAGTCCTTAGGTTTAGGTGTGACACTCAATTTGAGTTTTTATTGCTTTAAATTAAATGCATTTTCAGCCCGAGCTGAGCGCGCTTTCTGACTTTGAATGTATCTTCATAGGAATGAGTTGTGTGGTCAAATTAATGCTCATTTAGGCGTCAGGTGGTCATCCTGAACAAAATACATGTTGAAGTGTGTGCATAAGTCCTTTGGTTTAGGCGTGACACTCAATTTGAGTTTTTATTGCTTTAAATGCATTTGAAGGCCGAGCTGAGCACGTTTTGTGTGTTTGAATGTATCTTCATAGGAATGAGTTGTGTGGTCAAATTAATGCTCATATGGGCTTCAGGAGGTCATCCTGAACAAAATACATGTTGAAGTGTGTGCATAAGTCCTTTGGTTTAGGCGTGACACTCAATTTAATTTTTTATTGCTTTAAATGCATTTTCAGCCCGAGTTGAGCACGTTTTGTGAGTTTGAATGTATCTTCATAGGAATGAGTTGTGTGGTCAAATGAATGCTCATTTAGGCTTCAGGTGGTCATCCTGAACAAAATACATGTTGAAGTGTGTGCATAAGTCCTTTGGTTTAGGCGTGACACTCAATTTGAGTTTTTATTGCTTTAAATGCATTTTCAGCCCGAGCTGAGCGCGTTTTGTGAGTTTGAATGTATCTTCATAGGAATGAGTTGTGTGGTCAAATTAATGCTTATTTAGGCTTCAGGAGGTCACCCTGAACAAAATACATGTTGTAGTGTGTGCATAAGTCCTTTGGTTTAGGCGTTACACTCAATTTGAGTTTTTATTGCTTTAAATGCATTTTCAGCCCGAGCTGAGCGCGTTTTGTGAGTTTGAATGTATCTTCATAGGAATGAGTTGTGTGGTCAAATTAATGCTCATTTAGGCGTCAGGTGGTCATCCTGAACAAAATACATGTTGAAGTGTGTGCATAAGTCCTTTGGTTTAGGCGTGACACTCAATTTGAGTTTTTATTGCTTTAAATGCATTTTCAGCCCGAGCTGAGCACGTTTTGTGAGTTTGAATGTATCTTCATAGAATGAGTTGTGTGGTCAAATTAATGCTCATTTAGGCTTCAGGTGGTCATCCTGAACAAAATACATGTTGAAGTGTGTGCATAAGTCCTTTGGTTTAGGCGTGACACTCAATTTAATTTTTTATTGCTTTAAATGCATTTTCAGCCCGAGTTGAGCACGTTTTGTGAGTTTGAATGTATCTTCATAGGAATGAGTTGTGTGGTCAAATGAATGCTCATTTAGGCTTCAGGTGGTCATCCTGAACAAAATACATGTTGAAGTGTGTGCATAAGTCCTTTGGTTTAGGCGTGACACTCAATTTGAGTTTTTATTGCTTTAAATGCATTTTCAGCCCGAGCTGAGCACGTTTTGTGAGTTTGAATGTATCTTCATAGGAATGAGTTGTGTGGTCAAATTAATGCTCATTTAGGCTTCAGGTGGTCATCCTGAACAAAATACATGTTGAAGTGTGTGCATAAGTCCTTTGGTTTAGGCGTGACACTCAATTTGAGTTTTTATTGCTTTAAATGCATTTTCAGCCTGAGCTGAGCACGTTTTGTGAGTTTGAATGTATCTTCATAGAATGAGTTGTGTGGTCAAATTAATGCTCATTTAGGCTTCAGGTGGTCATCCTGAACAAAATACATGTTGAAGTGTGTGCATAAGTCCTTTGGTTTAGGCGTGACACTCAATTTGAGTTTTTATTGCTTTAAATGCATTTTCAGCCCGAGATGAGCACGTTTTGTGAGTTTGAATGTATCTTCATAGGAATGAGTTATGTGGTCAAAATAATGCTCATTTAGGCTTCAGGTGGTCATCCTGAACTAAATACATGTTGAAGTGTGTGCATAAGTCCTTTGGTTTGGGCGTGACACTCAATTTGAGTTTTTATTGCTTTAAATGCATTTTCAGGCCGAGCTGAGCACGTTTTGTGTGTTTGAATGTATCTTCATAGGAATGAGTTGTGTGGTCAAATTAATGCTCATATGGGCTTCAGGAGGTCATCCTGAACAAAATACATGTTGAAGTGTGTGCATAAGTCCTTTGGTTTAGGCGTGACACTCAATTTGAGCTTTTATTGCTTTAAATGCATTTTCAGCCCGAGTTGAGCACGTTTTGTGAGTTTGAATGTATCTTCATAGGAATGAGTTGTGTGGTCAAATTAATGCTCATTTAGGCTTCAGGTGGTCATCGTGAACAAAATACATGTTGAAGTGTGTGCATAAGTCCTTTGGTTTAGGCGTGACACTCAATTTGAGTTTTTATTGCTTTAAATGCATTTTCAGCCCAAGCTGAGCACGTTTTGTGAGTTTGAATGTATCTTCATAGGAATGAGTTGTGTGGTCAAATTAATGCTCATATGGGCTTCAGGAGGTCATCCTGAACAAAATACATGTTGAAGTGTGTGCATAAGTCCTTTGGTTTAGGCGTGACACTCAATTTGAGTTTTTATTGCTTTAAATGCATTTTCAGGCCGAGTTGAGCACGTTTTGTGAGTTTGAATGTATCTTTATAGGAATGAGTTGTGTGGTCAAATTAATGCTCATTTAGGGTTCAGGTGGTCATCCGGAACTAAATACATGTTAAAGTGTGTGCATAAGTCGTTTGGTTTAGGTGTGACACTCAATTTGAGTTTTTATTGCTTTAAATGCATTTTCAGCCCGAGCTGAGCGCGCTTTCTGACTTTGAATGTATCTTCATAGGAATGAGTTGTGTGGTCAAATTATTGCTGATTTAGGCTTCAGGAGGTTATCCTGAACAAAATACATGTTGAAGTGTGTGCATAAGTCCTTTGGTTTAGGCGTGACACTCAATTTGATTTTTTTATTGCTTTAAATGCATTTTCAGCCCGAAATGAGCGTGTTTTGTGAGTTTGAATGTATCTTCATAGGAATGAGTTGTGTGGTCAAATTAATGCTTATTTAGGCTTCAGGAGGTCATCCTGAACATAATACATGTTGAAGTGTGTGCATAAGTCCTTTTGTTTAGGCGTGACACTCAATTTGAGTTTTTATTGCTTTAAATGCATTTTCAGCCCGAGCTGAGCACGTTTTGAGAGTTTGAATGTATCTTCATAGGAATGAGTTGTGTGGTCAAATTAATGCTCATATGGGCTTCAGGAGGTCATCCTGAACTAAATACATGTTGAAGTGTGTGCATAAGTCCTTTGGTTTAGGCGTGACACTCAATTTGAGTTTTTATTGCTTTAAATGCATTTTCACCCCGAGCTGAGCGCGCTTTCTGACTTTGAATGTATCTTAATAGGAATGAGATGTGTGGTCAAATTAATGCTTATTTAGGCTTCAGGAGGTCATCCTGAACAAAATACATGTTGAAGTGTGTGCATAAGTCCTTTTGTTTAGGCGTGACACTCAATTTGAGTTTTTTTTTGCTTTAAATGCATTTTCAGCCTGAACTGAGCACGTTTTGTGAGTTTGAATGTATCTTCATAGGAATGAGTTGTGTGGTCAAATTAATGCTCATTTAGGCTTCAGGTGGTCATCCTGAACTAAATACATGTTGAAGTGTGTGCATAAGTCCTTTGGTTTAGGCGTGACACTCAATTTGAGTTTTTATTGCTTTAAATGCATTTTCAGCCCGAGCTGAGCGCGCTTTCTGACTTTGAATGTATCTTCATAGGAATGAGTTGTGTAGTCAAATTAATCCTCATTTAGGCTTCAGGAGGTCATCCTGAACAAAATACATGTTGAAGTGTGTGCATAAGTCCTTTGGTTTAGGCGTGACACTCAATTTGAGTTTTTATTGCTTTAAATGCATTTTCAGCCCGAGCTGAGCGCGCTTTCTGACTTTGAATGTATCTTCATAGGAATGAGTTGTGTGGTCAAATTATTGCTGATTTGGGCTTCAGGAGGTCATCCTGAACAAAATACATGTTGAAGTGTGTGCATAAGTCCTTTGGTTTAGGCCTGACACTCAATTTGAGTTTTTATTGCTTTAAATGCATTTTTAGCCCGAGCTGAGCACGTTTTGTGAGTTTGAATGTATCTTCATAGGAATGAGTTGTGTAGTCAAATTAATGCTCATATGGGCTTCAGAAGGTCATCCTGAACAAAATACATGTTGAAGTGTGTGCATAAGTCCTTTGGTTTAGGCGTGACACTCAATTTGAGTTTTTATTGCTTTAAATGCATTTTCAGCCCGAGTTGAGCACGTTTTGTGAGTTTGAATGTATCTTCATAGGAATGAGTTGTGTAGACAAATTAATGCTCATATGGGCTTCAGGATGTCATCCTGAACTAAATACATGTTGAAGTGTGTGCATAAGTCCTTTGGTTTAGGTGTGACACTAAATTTGAGTTTTTATTGCTTTAAATGCATTTTCAGCCCGAGCTGAGCGCGTTTTGTGAGTTTGAATGTATCTTCATAGGAATGAGTTGTGTGGTCAAATTAATGCTTATTTAGGCTTCGGGAGGTCACCCTGAACAAAATACATGTTGTAGTGTGTGCATAAGTCCTTTGGTTTAGGCGTGACACTCAATTTGATTTTTTTATTGCTTTAAATGCATTTTCAGCCCGAGCTGAGCGCGTTTTGTGAGTTTGAATGTATCTTCATAGGAATGAGTTGTGTGGTCAAATTAATGCTTATTTAGGCTTCAGGAGGTCATCCTGAACAAAATACATGTTGAAGTGTGTGCATAAGTCCTTTTGTTTAGGCGTGACACTCAATTTGAGTTTTTATTGCTTTAAATGCATTTTCAGCCCGAGCTGAGCACGTTTTGAGAGTTTGAATGTATCTTCATAGGAATGAGTTGTGTGGTCAAATTAATGCTCATATGGGCTTCAGGAGGTCATCCTGAACTAAATACATGTTGAAGTGTGTGCATAAGTCCTTTGGTTTAGGCGTGACACTCAATTTGAGTTTTTATTGCTTTAAATGCATTTTCACCCCGAGCTGAGCGCGCTTTCTGACTTTGAATGTATCTTAATAGGAATGAGATGTGTGGTCAAATTAATGCTTATTTAGGCTTCAGGAGGTCATCCTGAACAAAATACATGTTGAAGTGTGTGCATAAGTCCTTTTGTTTAGGCGTGACACTCAATTTGAGTTTTTATTGCTTTAAATGCATTTTCAGCCCGAGCTGAGCACGTTTTGAGAGTTTGAATGTATCTTCATAGGAATGAGTTGTGTGGTCAAATTAATGCTCATATGGGCTTCAGGAGGTCATCCTGAACTAAATACATGTTGAAGTGTGTGCATAAGTCCTTTGGTTTAGGCGTGACACTCAATTTGAGTTTTTATTGCTTTAAATGCATTTTCACCCCGAGCTGAGCGCGCTTTCTGACTTTGAATGTATCTTAATAGGAATGAGATGTGTGGTCAAATTAATGCTTATTTAGGCTTCAGGAGGTCATCCTGAACAAAATACATGTTGAAGTGTGTGCATAAGTCCTTTTGTTTAGGCGTGACACTCAATTTGAGTTTTTTTTTGCTTTAAATGCATTTTCAGCCCGAACTGAGCACGTTTTGTGAGTTTGAATGTATCTTCATAGGAATGAGTTGTGTGGTCAAATTAATGCTCATTTAGGCTTCAGGTGGTCATCCTGAACAAAATACATGTTGAAGTGTGTGCATAAGTCCTTTGGTTTAGGCGTGACACTCAATTTGAGTTTTTATTGCTTTAAATGCATTTTCAGCCCGAGCTGAGCGCGCTTTCTGACTTTGAATGTATCTTCATAGGAATGAGTTGTGTGGTCAAATTATTGCTGATTTGGGCTTCAGGAGGTCATCCTGAACAAAATACATGTTGAAGTGTGTGCATAAGTCCTTTGGTTTAGGCCTGACACTCAATTTGAGTTTTTATTGCTTTAAATGCATTTTTAGCCCGAGCTGAGCACGTTTTGTGAGTTTGAATGTATCTTCATAGGAATGAGTTGTGTAGTCAAATTAATGCTCATATGGGCTTCAGAAGGTCATCCTGAACAAAATACATGTTGAAGTGTGTGCATAAGTCCTTTGGTTTAGGCGTGACACTCAATTTGAGTTTTTATTGCTTTAAATGCATTTTCAGCCCGAGTTGAGCACGTTTTGTGAGTTTGAATGTATCTTCATAGGAATGAGTTGTGTAGACAAATTAATGCTCATATGGGCTTCAGGATGTCATCCTGAACTAAATACATGTTGAAGTGTGTGCATAAGTCCTTTGGTTTAGGTGTGACACTAAATTTGAGTTTTTATTGCTTTAAATGCATTTTCAGCCCGAGCTGAGCGCGTTTTGTGAGTTTGAATGTATCTTCATAGGAATGAGTTGTGTGGTCAAATTAATGCTTATTTAGGCTTCAGGAGGTCACCCTGAACAAAATACATGTTGTAGTGTGTGCATAAGTCCTTTGGTTTAGGCGTTACACTCAATTTGAGTTTTTATTGCTTTAAATGCATTTTCAGCCCGAGCTGAGCGCGTTTTGTGAGTTTGAATGTATCTTCATAGGAATGAGTTGTGTGGTCAAATTAATGCTCATTTAGGCGTCAGGTGGTCATCCTGAACAAAATACATGTTGAAGTGTGTGCATAAGTCCTTTGGTTTAGGCGTGACACTCAATTTGAGTTTTTATTGCTTTAAATGCATTTTCAGCCCGAGCTGAGCACGTTTTGTGAGTTTGAATGTATCTTCATAGAATGAGTTGTGTGGTCAAATTAATGCTCATTTAGGCTTCAGGTGGTCATCCTGAACAAAATACATGTTGAAGTGTGTGCATAAGTCCTTTGGTTTAGGCGTGACACTCAATTTAATTTTTTATTGCTTTAAATGCATTTTCAGCCCGAGTTGAGCACGTTTTGTGAGTTTGAATGTATCTTCATAGGAATGAGTTGTGTGGTCAAATTAATGCTCATTTAGGCTTCAGGTGGTCATCCTGAACAAAATACATGTTGAAGTGTGTGCATAAGTCCTTTGGTTTAGGCGTGACACTCAATTTGAGTTTTTATTGCTTTAAATGCATTTTCAGCCCGAGCTGAGCACGTTTTGTGAGTTTGAATGTATCTTCATAGGAATGAGTTGTGTGGTCAAATTAATGCTCATTTAGGCTTCAGGTGGTCATCCTGAACAAAATACATGTTGAAGTGTGTGCATAAGTCCTTTGGTTTAGGCGTGACACTCAATTTGAGTTTTTATTGCTTTAAATGCATTTTCAGCCCGAGATGAGCACGTTTTGTGAGTTTGAATGTATCTTCATAGGAATGAGTTATGTGGTCAAAATAATGCTCATTTAGGCTTCAGGTGGTCATCCTGAACTAAATACATGTTGAAGTGTGTGCATAAGTCCTTTGGTTTGGGCGTGACACTCAATTTGAGTTTTTATTGCTTTAAATGCATTTTCAGGCCGAGCTGAGCACGTTTTGTGTGTTTGAATGTATCTTCATAGGAATGAGTTGTGTGGTCAAATTAATGCTCATATGGGCTTCAGGAGGTCATCCTGAACAAAATACACGTTGAAGTGTGTGCATAAGTCCTTTGGTTTAGGCGTGACACTCAATTTGAGCTTTTATTGCTTTAAATGCATTTTCAGCCCGAGTTGAGCACGTTTTGTGAGTTTGAATGTATCTTCATAGGAATGAGTTGTGTGGTCAAATTAATGCTCATTTAGGCTTCAGGTGGTCATCGTGAACAAAATACATGTTGAAGTGTGTGCATAAGTCCTTTGGTTTAGGCGTGACACTCAATTTGAGTTTTTATTGCTTTAAATGCATTTTCAGCCCAAGCTGAGCACGTTTTGTGAGTTTGAATGTATCTTCATAGGAATGAGTTGTGTGGTCAAATTAATGCTCATATGGGCTTCAGGAGGTCATCCTGAACAAAATACATGTTGAAGTGTGTGCATAAGTCCTTTGGTTTGGGCGTGACACTCAATTTGAGTTTTTATTGCTTTAAATGCATTTTCAGGCCGAGCTGAGCACGTTTTGTGTGTTTGAATGTATCTTCATAGGAATGAGTTGTGTGGTCAAATTAATGCTCATATGGGCTTCAGGAGGTCATCCTGAACAAAATACATGTTGAAGTGTGTGCATAAGTCCTTTGGTTTAGGCGTGACACTCAATTTGAGCTTTTATTGCTTTAAATGCATTTTCAGCCCGAGTTGAGGACGTTTTGTGAGTTTGAATGTATCTTCATAGGAATGAGTTGTGTGGTCAAATTAATGCTCATTTAGGCTTCAGGTGGTCATCGTGAACAAAATACATGTTGAAGTGTGTGCATAAGTCCTTTGGTTTAGGCGTGACACTCAATTTGAGTTTTTATTGCTTTAAATGCATTTTCAGCCCGAGCTGAGCACGTTTTGTGAGTTTGAATGTATCTTCATAGGAATGAGTTGTGTGGTCAAATTAATGCTCATATGGGCTTCAGGAGGTCATCCTGAACAAAATACATGTTGAAGTGTGTGCATAAGTCCTTTGGTTTAGGTGTGACACTCAATTTGAGTTTTTATTGCTTTAAATTAAATGCATTTTCAGCCCGAGCTGAGCACGTTTTTTGAATTTGAATGTATCTTCATAGGAATGAGTTGTGTGGTCAAATTAATGCTCATTTAGGCTTCAGGTGGTCATCCTGAACAAAATACATGTTGAAGTGTGTGCATAAGTCCTTTGGTTTAGGCGTGACATTCAATTTGAGTTTTTATTGCTTTAAATGCATTTTCAGCCCGAGCTGAGCATGTTTTGTGAGTTTGAATGTATCTTCATAGGAATGAGTTGTGTGGTCAGATTAATGCTCATTTAGGCTTCAGGTGGTCATCCTCAACTAAATACATGTTGAAATGTGTGCATAAGTCCTTTGGTTTAGGTGTGACACTCAATTTGAGTTTTTATTGCTTTAAATGCATTTTCAGCCCGAGCTGAGCGCGTTTTGTGAGTTTGAATGTATCTTCATAGGAATGAGTTGTGTGGTCAAATTAATGCTTATTTAGGCTTCAGGAGGTCATCCTGAACAAAATACATGTTGAAATGTGTGAATAAGTCCTTTGGTTTAGGCGTGACACTCAATTTGAGTTTTTATTGCTTTAAATGCATTTTCAGCCCGAGCTGAGCACGTTTTGTGAGTTTGAATGTATCTTCATAGGAATGAGTTGTGTGGTCAAATTAATGCTCATTTAGGCTTCAGGTGGTCATCCTGAACTAAATACATGTTGAAGTGTGTGCATAAGTCCTTTGGTTTAGGCGTGACACTCAATTTGAGTTTTTATTGCTTTAAATTAAATGCATTTTCAGCCCGAGCTGAGCGCACTTTCTGACTTTGAATGTATCTTCATAGGAATGAGTTGTGTGGTCAAATTATTGCTGATTTAGGCTTCAGGAGGTCATCCTGAACAAAATACATGTTGAAGTGTGTGTATAAGTCCTTTGGTTTAGGCGTGACACTCAATAAGAGTTTTTATTGCTTTAAATGCATTTTCAGCCCGAGCTGAGCACGTTTTGTGAGTTTGAATGTATCTTCATAGGAATGAGTTGTGTGGTCAAATTAATGCTCATTTAGGCGTCAGGTGGTCATCCTGAACAAAATACATGTTGAAGTGTGTGCATAAGTCCTTTGGTTTAGGCGTGACACTCAATTTGAGTTTTTATTGCTTTAAATGCATTTGAAGGCCGAGCTGAGCACGTTTTGTGTGTTTGAATGTATCTTCATAGGAATGAGTTGTGTGGTCAAATTAATGCTCATATGGGCTTCAGGAGGTCATCCTGAACAAAATACATGTTGAAGTGTGTGCATAAGTCCTTTGGTTTAGGCGTGACACTCAATTTGAGTTTTTATTGCTTTAAATGCATTTTCAGCCCGAGTTGAGCACGTTTTGTGAGTTTGAATGTATCTTCATAGGAATGAGTTGTGTGGTCAAATTAATGCTCATTTAGGCTTCAGGTGGTCATCCTGAACAAAATACATGTTGAAGTGTGTGCATAATTCCTTTGGTTTGGGCGTGACACTCAATTTGAGTTTTTATTGCTTTAAATGCATTTTCAGCCCGAGCTGAGCACGTTTTGTGAGTTTGAATGTATTTTCATAGGAATGAGTTGTGTGGTCAAATTAATGCTCATTTAGGCTTCAGGTGGTCATCCTGAACTAAATACATGTTGAAGTGTGTGCATAATTCCTTTGGTTTAGGTGTGACACTCAATTTGAGTTTTTATTGCTTTAAATGCATTTTCAGGCCGAGCTGAGCACGTTTTGTGTGTTTGAATGTATCTTCATAGGAATGAGTTGTGTAGTCAAATTAATGCTCATATGGGCTTCAGGAGGTCATCCTGAACAAAATACATGTTGAAGTGTGTGCATAAGTCCTTAGGTTTAGGTGTGACACTCAATTTGAGTTTTTATTGCTTTAAATTAAATGCATTTTCAGCCCGAGCTGAGCGCGCTTTCTGACTTTGAATGTATCTTCATAGGAATGAGTTGTGTGGTCAAATTATTGCTGATTTAGGCTTCAGGAGGTCATCCTGAACAAAATACATGTTGAAGTGTGTGCATAAGTCCTTTGGTTTAGGCGTGACACTCAATTTGAGTTTTTATTGCTTTAAATGCATTTTCAGCCCGAGCTGAGCCAGTTTTGTGAGTTTGAATGTATCTTCATAGGAATGAGTTGTGTGGTCAAATTAATGCTCATTTAGGCGTCAGGTGGTCATCCTGAACAAAATACATGTTGAAGTGTGTGCATAAGTCCTTTGGTTTAGGCGTGACACTCAATTTGAGTTTTTATTGCTTTAAATGCATTTTCAGCCCGAGCTGAGCACGTTTTGTGAGTTTGAATGTATCTTCATAGGAATGAGTTGTGTGGTCAAATTAATGCTCATATGGGCTTCAGGAGGTCATCCTGAACAAATACATGTTGAAGTGTGTGCAAAAGTCCTTTGGTTTAGGTTTGACACTCAATTTGAGTTTTTATTGCTTTAAATGCATTTTCAGCCCGAGCTGAGCACGTTTTGTGAGTTTGAATGTATCTTCATAGAATGAGTTGTGTGGTCAAATTAATGCTCATGTAGGCTTCAGGTGGTCGTCCTGAACAAAATACATGTTGAAGTGTGTGCATAAGTCCTTTGGTTTAGGCGTGACATTCAATTTGAGTTTTTATTGCTTTAAATGCATTTTCAGCCCGAGCTGAGCATGTTTTGTGAGTTTGAATGTATCTTCATAGGAATGAGATGTGTGGTCAAATTAATGCTCATTTAGGCTTCAGGTGGTCATCCTGAACTAAATACATGTTGAAGTGTGTGCATAAGTCCTTTGGTTTAGGTGTGACACTCAATTTGAGTTTTTATTGCTTTAAATGCATTTTCAGCCCGAGCTGAGCGCGTTTTCTGAGTTTGAATGTATCTTCATAGGAATGAGTTGTGTGGTCAAATTAATGCTTATTTAGGCTTCAGGAGGTCATCCTGAACAAAATACATGTTGAAGTGTGTGCATAAGTCCTTTGGTTTAGGTGTGACGCTCAATTTGAGTTTTTATTGCTTTAAATGCATTTTCAGCCCGAGCTGAGCACGTTTTGTGAGTTTGAATGTATCTTCATAGGAACGAGTTGTGTGGTCAAATTAATGCTCATTTAGGCTTCAGGTGGTCATCCTGAACTAAATACATGTTGAAGTGTGTGCATAAGTCCTTTGGTTTAGGCGTGACACTCAATTTGAGTTTTTATTGCTTTAAATGCATTTTCAGCCCGAGTTGAGCACGTTTTGTGAGTTTGAATGTATCTTCATAGGAATGAGTTGTGTGGTCAAATTAATGCTCATTTAGGCTTCAGGTGGTCATCCTGAACTAAATACATGTTGAAGTGTGTGCATAAGTCCTTTGGTTTAGGCGTGACACTCAATTTGAGTTTTTATTGCTTTAAATGCATTTTCAGCCCGAGCTGAGCACGTTTTGTGAGTTTGAATGTATCTTCATAGGAATGAGTTGTGTAGTCAAATTAATGCTCATATGGGCTTCAGGAGGTCATCCTGAACAAAATACATGTTGAAGTGTGTGCATAAGTCCTTAGGTTTAGGTGTGACACTCAATTTGAGTTTTTATTGCTTTAAATTAAATGCATTTTCAGCCCGAGCTGAGCGCGCTTTCTGACTTTGAATGTATCTTCATAGGAATGAGTTGTGTGGTCAAATTAATGCTCATTTAGGCGTCAGGTGGTCATCCTGAACAAAATACATGTTGAAGTGTGTGCATAAGTCCTTTGGTTTAGGCGTGACACTCAATTTGAGTTTTTATTGCTTTAAATGCATTTGAAGGCCGAGCTGAGCACGTTTTGTGTGTTTGAATGTATCTTCATAGGAATGAGTTGTGTGGTCAAATTAATGCTCATATGGGCTTCAGGAGGTCATCCTGAACAAAATACATGTTGAAGTGTGTGCATAAGTCCTTTGGTTTAGGCGTGACACTCAATTTGAGTTTTTATTGCTTTAAATGCATTTTCAGCCCGAGTTGAGCACGTTTTGTGAGTTTGAATGTATCTTCATAGGAATGAGTTGTGTGGTCAAATTAATGCTCATTTAGGCTTCAGGTGGTCATCCTGAACAAAATACATGTTGAAGTGTGTGCATAATTCCTTTGGTTTGGGCGTGACACTCAATTTGAGTTTTTATTGCTTTAAATGCATTTTCAGCCCGAGCTGAGCACGTTTTGTGAGTTTGAATGTATTTTCATAGGAATGAGTTGTGTGGTCAAATTAATGCTCATTTAGGCTTCAGGTGGTCATCCTGAACTAAATACATGTTGAAGTGTGTGCATAATTCCTTTGGTTTAGGTGTGACACTCAATTTGAGTTTTTATTGCTTTAAATGCATTTTCAGGCCGAGCTGAGCACGTTTTGTGTGTTTGAATGTATCTTCATAGGAATGAGTTGTGTAGTCAAATTAATGCTCATATGGGCTTCAGGAGGTCATCCTGAACAAAATACATGTTGAAGTGTGTGCATAAGTCCTTAGGTTTAGGTGTGACACTCAATTTGAGTTTTTATTGCTTTAAATTAAATGCATTTTCAGCCCGAGCTGAGCGCGCTTTCTGACTTTGAATGTATCTTCATAGGAATGAGTTGTGTGGTCAAATTATTGCTGATTTAGGCTTCAGGAGGTCATCCTGAACAAAATACATGTTGAAGTGTGTGCATAAGTCCTTTGGTTTAGGCGTGACACTCAATTTGAGTTTTTATTGCTTTAAATGCATTTTCAGCCCGAGCTGAGCCAGTTTTGTGAGTTTGAATGTATCTTCATAGGAATGAGTTGTGTGGTCAAATTAATGCTCATTTAGGCGTCAGGTGGTCATCCTGAACAAAATACATGTTGAAGTGTGTGCATAAGTCCTTTGGTTTAGGCGTGACACTCAATTTGAGTTTTTATTGCTTTAAATGCATTTTCAGCCCGAGCTGAGCACGTTTTGTGAGTTTGAATGTATCTTCATAGGAATGAGTTGTGTGGTCAAATTAATGCTCATATGGGCTTCAGGAGGTCATCCTGAACAAATACATGTTGAAGTGTGTGCAAAAGTCCTTTGGTTTAGGTTTGACACTCAATTTGAGTTTTTATTGCTTTAAATGCATTTTCAGCCCGAGCTGAGCACGTTTTGTGAGTTTGAATGTATCTTCATAGAATGAGTTGTGTGGTCAAATTAATGCTCATGTAGGCTTCAGGTGGTCGTCCTGAACAAAATACATGTTGAAGTGTGTGCATAAGTCCTTTGGTTTAGGCGTGACATTCAATTTGAGTTTTTATTGCTTTAAATGCATTTTCAGCCCGAGCTGAGCATGTTTTGTGAGTTTGAATGTATCTTCATAGGAATGAGATGTGTGGTCAAATTAATGCTCATTTAGGCTTCAGGTGGTCATCCTGAACTAAATACATGTTGAAGTGTGTGCATAAGTCCTTTGGTTTAGGTGTGACACTCAATTTGAGTTTTTATTGCTTTAAATGCATTTTCAGCCCGAGCTGAGCGCGTTTTCTGAGTTTGAATGTATCTTCATAGGAATGAGTTGTGTGGTCAAATTAATGCTTATTTAGGCTTCAGGAGGTCATCCTGAACAAAATACATGTTGAAGTGTGTGCATAAGTCCTTTGGTTTAGGTGTGACGCTCAATTTGAGTTTTTATTGCTTTAAATGCATTTTCAGCCCGAGCTGAGCACGTTTTGTGAGTTTGAATGTATCTTCATAGGAACGAGTTGTGTGGTCAAATTAATGCTCATTTAGGCTTCAGGTGGTCATCCTGAACTAAATACATGTTGAAGTGTGTGCATAAGTCCTTTGGTTTAGGCGTGACACTCAATTTGAGTTTTTATTGCTTTAAATGCATTTTCAGCCCGAGTTGAGCACGTTTTGTGAGTTTGAATGTATCTTCATAGGAATGAGTTGTGTGGTCAAATTAATGCTCATTTAGGCTTCAGGTGGTCATCCTGAACTAAATACATGTTGAAGTGTGTGCATAAGTCCTTTGGTTTAGGCGTGACACTCAATTTGAGTTTTTATTGCTTTAAATGCATTTTCAGCCCGAGCTGAGCACGTTTTGTGAGTTTGAATGTATCTTCATAGGAATGAGTTGTGTAGTCAAATTAATGCTCATATGGGCTTCAGGAGGTCATCCTGAACAAAATACATGTTGAAGTGTGTGCATGAGTCCTTTGGTTTAGGCGTGACACTCAATTTGAGTTTTTATTGCTTTAAATGCATTTTCAGCCCGAGCTGAGCACGTTTTGTGAGTTTGAATGTATCTTCATAGGAATGAGTTGTGTGGTCAAATTAATGCTGATATGGGCTTCGGGAGGTCATCCTGAACAAAATACATGTTGAAGTGTGTGCATAAGTCCTTTGGTTTAGGTGTGACACTCAATTTGAGTTTTTATTGCTTTAAATGCATTTTCAGCCCGAGCTGAGCACGTTTTGTGAGTTTGAATGTATCTTCATAGGAATAAGTTGTGTAGTCAAATTAATGCTCATATGGGCTTCAGGATGTCATCCTGAACTAAATACATGTTGAAGTGTGTGCATAAGTCCTTTGGTTTAGGTGTGACACTAAATTTGAGTTTTTATTGCTTTAAATGCATTTTCAGCCCGAGCTGAGCGCGTTTTGTGAGTTTGAATGTATCTTCATAGGAATGAGTTGTGTGGTCAAATTAATGCTTATTTAGGCTTCAGGAGGTCATCCTGAACAAAATACATGTTGAAGTGTGTGCATAAGTCCTTTGGTTTAGGCGTGACACTCAATTTGAGTTTTTATTGCTTTAAATGCATTTTCAGCCCGAGCTGAGCACGTTTTGTGATTTTGAATGTATCTTCATAGGAATAAGTTGTGTAGTCAAATTAATGCTTATTTGGGCTTCAGGAGGTCATCCTGAACAAAATACACGTTGGAGTGTGTGAATAAGTCCTTTGGTTTAGGTGTGACACTCAATTTGAGTTTTATTGCTTTAAATGCATTTTCAGCCCGAGCTGAGCACGTTTTGTGAGTTTGAATGTATCTTCATAGGAATTAGTTGTGTGGTCAAATTAATGCTCATTTAGGCTTCA
Organism: Hippocampus guttulatus; assembly: GCF_054856545.1. Classification (NCBI taxonomy): domain Eukaryota; kingdom Metazoa; phylum Chordata; class Actinopteri; order Syngnathiformes; family Syngnathidae; genus Hippocampus; species Hippocampus guttulatus. Next base: position 25,212,257 of record NC_141265.1, read on the forward strand.
GGTGGTCGTCCTGAACAAAATACATGTTGAAGTGTGTGCATAAGTCCTTTGGTTTAGGTGTGACACTCAATTTGAGTTTTTATTGCTTTAAATGCATTTTCAGCCCGAGCTGAGCACGTTTTGTGAGTTTGAATGTATCTTCATAGGAATGAGTTGTGTGGTCAAATTAATGCTGATATGGGCTTCGGGAGGTCATCCTGAACAAAATACATGTTGAAGTGTGTGCATAAGTCCTTTGGTTTAGGTGTGACACTCAATTTGAGTTTTTATTGCTTTAAATGCATTTTCAGCCCGAGCTGAGCACGTTTTGTGAGTTTGAATGTATCTTCATAGGAATAAGTTGTGTAGTCAAATTAATGCTCATATGGGCTTCAGGATGTCATCCTGAACTAAATACATGTTGAAGTGTGTGCATAAGTCCTTTGGTTTAGGCGTGACACTCAATTTGAGTTTTTATTGCTTTAAATGCATTTTCAGCCCGAGCTGAGCGCGCTTTCTGACTTTGAATGTATCTTCATAGGAATGAGTTGTGTGGTCAAATTATTGCTGATTTAGGCTTCAGGAGGTCATCCTGAACAAAATACATGTTGAAGTGTGTGCATAAAGCCTTTGGTTTAGGCGTGACACTCAATTTGAGTTTTTATTGCTTTAAAAGCATTTTCAGCCCGAGCTGAGCACGTTTTGTGAGTTTGAATGTATCTTCATAGGAATGAGTTGTGTGGTCAAATTAATGCTCATTTAGGCGTCAGGTGGTCATCCTGAACAAAATACATGTTGAAGTGTGTGCATAAGTCCTTTGGTTTAGGCGTGACACTCAATTTGAGTTTTTATTGCTTTAAATGCATTTTCAGCCCGAGCTGAGCACGTTTTGTGAGTTTGAATGTATCTTCATAGAATGAGTTGTGTGGTCAAATTAATGCTCCTTTAGGCTTCAGGTGGTCATCCTGAACTAAATACATGTTGAAGTGTGTGCATAAGTCCTTTGGTTTAGGCGTGACACTCAATTTGAGTTTTTATTGCTTTAAATGCATTTTCAGCCCGAGCTGAGCACGTTTTGTGAGTTTGAATGTATCTTCATAGGAATGAGTTGTGTAGTCAAATTAATGCTCATATGGGCTTCAGGAGGTCATCCTGAACAAAATACATGTTGAAGTGTGTGCATAAGTCCCTTGGTTTAGGTGTGACACTCAATTTGAGTTTTTATTGCTTTAAATGCATTTTCAGCCCAAGCTGAGCACGTTTTGTGAGTTTGAATGTATCTTCATAGGAATGAGTTGTGTGGTCAAATTAATGCTCATTTAGGCTTCAGGTGGTCATCCTGAACTAAATACATGTTGAAGTGTGTGCATACGTCCTTTGGTTTAGGCGTGACACTCAATTTGAGTTTTTATTGCTTTAAATTAAATGCATTTTCAGCCCGAGCTGAGCGCGCTTTCTGACTTTGAATGTATCTTCATAGGAATGAGTTGTGTGGTCAAATTATTGCTGATTTAGGCTTCAGGAGGTCATCCTGAACAAAATACATGTTGAAGTGTGTGCATAAGTCCTTTGGTTTAGGCGTGACACTCAATTTGAGTTTTTATTGCTTTAAAAGCATTTTCAGCCCGAGCTGAGCACGTTTTGTGAGTTTGAATGTATCTTCATAGGAATGAGTTGTGTGGTCAAATTAATGCTCATTTAGGCGTCAGGTGGTCATCCTGAACAAAATACATGTTGAAGTGTGTGCATAAGTCCTTTGGTTTAGGCGTGACACTCAATTTGAGTTTTTATTCCTTTAAATGCATTTTCAGGCCGAGCTGAGCACGTTTTGTGTGTTTGAATGTATCTTCATAGGAATGAGTTGTGTGGTCAAATTAATGCTCATTTAGGCTTCAGGTGGTCATCGTGAACAAAATACATGTTGAAGTGTGTGCATGAGTCCTTTGGTTTAGGCGTGACACTCAATTTGAGTTTTTATTGCTTGAAATTAAATGCATTTTCAGCCCGAGCTGAGCGCGCTTCCTGACTTTGAATGTATCTTCATAGGAATGAGTTGTGTAGTCAAATTAATGCTCATATGGGCTTCAGGATGTCATCCTGAACTAAATACATGTTGAAGTGTGTGCATAAGTCCTTTGGTTTAGGTGTGACACTAAATTTGAGTTTTTATTGCTTTAAATGCATTTTCAGCCCGAGCTGAGCGCGTTTTGTGAGTTTGAATGTATCTTCATAGGAATGAGTTGTGTGGTCAAATTAATGCTCATTTAGGCTTCAGGTGGTCATCCTGAACTAAATACATGTTGAAGTGTGTGCATAAGTCCTTTGGTTTAGGTGTGACACTCAATTTGAGTTTTTATTGCTTTAAATGCATTTTCAGCCCGAGCTGAGCACGTTTTGTGAGTTTCAATGTATCTTCATAGGAATGAGTTGTGTAGTCAAATTAATGCTCATTTAGGCTTCAGGTGGTCATCCTGAACTAAATACATGTTGAAGTGTGAGCATAAGTCCTTTGGTTTAGGCGTGACACTCAATTTGAGTTTTTATTGCTTTAAATGCATTTTCAGCCCGAGTTGAGCACGTTTTGTGAGTTTGAATGTATCTTCATAGGAATGAGTTGTGTGGTCAAATTAATGCTCATTTAGGCGTCAGGTGGTCATCCTGAAAAAAATACATGTTGAAGTGTGTGCATAAGTCCTTTGGTTTAGGCGTGACACTCAATTTGAGTTTTTATTGCTTTAAATGCATTTTCAGCCCGAGCTGAGCACGTTTTGTGAGTTTGAATGTATCTTCATAGGAATGAGTTGTGTAGTCAAATTAATGCTCATATGGGCTTCAGGAGGTCATCCTGAACAAAATACATGTTGAAGTGTGTGCATAAGTCCTTTGGTTTAGGCGTGACACTCAATTTGAGTTTTTATTGCTTAAAATGCATTTTCAGCCCGAGTTGAGCACGTTTTGTGAGTTTGAATGTATCTTCATAGGAATGAGTTGTGTGGTCAAATTAATGCTCATTTAGGCTTCAGGTGGTCATCCTGAACTAAATACATGTTGAAGTGTGTGCATAAGTCCTTTGGTTTAGGCGTGACACTCAATTTGAGTTTTTATTGCTTTAAATGCATTTTCAGCCCGAGCTGAGCACGTTTTGTGAGTTTGAATGTATCTTTATAGGAATGAGTTGTGTAGTCAAATTAATGCTCATATGGGCTTCAGGAGGTCATCCTGAACAAAATACATGTTGAAGTGTGTGCATAAGTCCTTTGGTTTAGGTGTGACACTCAATTTGAGGTTTTATTGCTTTAAATGCATTTTCAGCCCGAGCTGAGCACGTTTTGTGAGTTTGAATGTATCTTCATAGGAATGAGTTGTGTAGTCAAATTAATGCTCATTTAGGCTTCAGGTGGTCATCCTGAACTAAATACATGTTAAAGTGTGAGCATAAGTCCTTTGGTTTAGGCGTGACACTCAATTTGAGTTTTTATTGCTTTAAATGCATTTTCAGCCCGAGTTGAGCATGTTTTGTGAGTTTGAATGTATCTTCATAGGAATGAGTTGTGTGGTCAAATTAATGCTCATTTAGGCGTCAGGTGGTCATCCTGAACAAAATACATGTTGAAGTGTGCGCATAAGTCCTTTGGTTTAGGCGTGACACTCAATTTGAGTTTTTATTGCTTTAAATGCATTTTCAGCCCGAGCTGAGCACGTTTTGTGAGTTTGAATGTATCTTCATAGGAATGAGTTGTGTAGTCAAATTAATGCTCATATGGGCTTCAGGAGGTCATCCTGAACAAAATACATGTTGAAGTGTGTGCATAAGTCCTTTGGTTTAGGCGTGACACTCAATTTGAGTTTTTATTGCTTTAAATGCATTTTCAGGCCGAGTTGAGCACGTTTTGTGAGTTTGAATGTATCTTTATAGGAATGAGTTGTGTGGTCAAATTAATGCTCATTTAGGGTTCAGGTGGTCATCCGGAACTAAATACATGTTAAAGTGTGTGCATAAGTCGTTTGGTTTAGGTGTGACACTCAATTTGAGTTTTTATTGCTTTAAATGCATTTTCAGCCCGAGCTGAGCGCGCTTTCTGACTTTGAATGTATCTTCATAGGAATGAGTTGTGTGGTCAAATTATTGCTGATTTAGGCTTCAGGAGGTTATCCTGAACAAAATACATGTTGAAGTGTGTGCATAAGTCCTTTGGTTTAGGCGTGACACTCAATTTGATTTTTTTATTGCTTTAAATGCATTTTCAGCCCGAGCTGAGCGCGTTTTGTGAGTTTAAATGTATCTTCATAGGAATGAGTTGTGTGGTCAAATTAATGCTTATTTAGGCTTCAGGAGGTCATCCTGAACAAAATACATGTTGAAGTGTGTGCATAAGTCCTTTTGTTTAGGCGTGACACTCAATTTGAGTTTTTATTGCTTTAAATGCATTTTCAGCCCGAGCTGAGCACGTTTTGAGAGATTGAATGTATCTTCATAGGAATGAGTTGTGTGGTCAAATTAATGCTCATATGGGCTTCAGGAGGTCATCCTGAACTAAATACATGTTGAAGTGTGTGCATAAGTCCTTTGGTTTAGGCGTGACACTCAATTTGAGTTTTTATTGCTTTAAATGCATTTTCACCCCGAGCTGAGCGCGCTTTCTGACTTTGAATGTATCTTAATAGGAATGAGATGTGTGGTCAAATTAATGCTTATTTAGGCTTCAGGAGGTCATCCTGAACAAAATACATGTTGAAGTGTGTGCATAAGTCCTTTTGTTTAGGCGTGACACTCAATTTGAGTTTTTTTTTGCTTTAAATGCATTTTCAGCCCGAACTGAGCACGTTTTGTGAGTTTGAATGTATCTTCATAGGAATGAGTTGTGTGGTCAAATTAATGCTCATTTAGGCTTCAGGTGGTCATCCTGAACTAAATACATGTTGAAGTGTGTGCATAAGTCCTTTGGTTTAGGCGTGACACTCAATTTGAGTTTTTATTGCTTTAAATGCATTTTCAGCCCGAGCTGAGCGCGCTTTCTGACTTTGAATGTATCTTCATAGGAATGAGTTGTGTAGTCAAATTAATCCTCATTTAGGCTTCAGGAGGTCATCCTGAACAAAATACATGTTGAAGTGTGTGCATAAGTCCTTTGGTTTAGGCGTGACACTCAATTTGAGTTTTTATTGCTTTAAATGCATTTTCAGCCCGAGCTGAGCACGTTTTGTGAGTTTGAATGTATCTTCATAGGAATGAGTTGTGTGGTCAAATTATTGCTGATTTAGGCTTCAGGAGGTTATCCTGAACAAAATACATGTTGAAGTGTGTGCATAAGTCCTTTGGTTTAGGCGTGACACTCAATTTGATTTTTTTATTGCTTTAAATGCATTTTCAGCCCGAGCTGAGCGCGTTTTGTGAGTTTGAATGTATCTTCATAGGAATGAGTTGTGTGGTCAAATTAATGCTTATTTAGGCTTCAGGAGGTCATCCTGAACAAAATACATGTTGAAGTGTGTGCATAAGTCCTTTTGTTTAGGCGTGACACTCAATTTGAGTTTTTATTGCTTTAAATGCATTTTCAGCCCGAGCTGAGCACGTTTTGAGAGTTTGAATGTATCTTCATAGGAATGAGTTGTGTGGTCAAATTAATGCTCATATGGGCTTCAGGAGGTCATCCTGAACTAAATACATGTTGAAGTGTGTGCATAAGTCCTTTGGTTTAGGCGTGACACTCAATTTGAGTTTTTATTGCTTTAAATGCATTTTCACCCCGAGCTGAGCACGCTTTCTGACTTTGAATGTATCTTAATAGGAATGAGATGTGTGGTCAAATTAATGCTTATTTAGGCTTCAGGAGGTCATCCTGAACAAAATACATGTTGAAGTGTGTGAATAAGTCCTTTTGTTTAGGCGTGACACTCAATTTGAGTTTTTTTTCGCTTTAAATGCATTTTCAGCCCGAACTGAGCACGTTTTGTGAGTTTGAATGTATCTTCATAGAAATGAGTTGTGTGGTCAAATTAATGCTCATTTAGGCTTCAGGTGGTCATCCTGAACTAAATACATGTTGAAGTGTGTGCATAAGTCCTTTGGTTTAGGCGTGACACTCAATTTGAGTTTTTATTGCTTTAAATGCATTTTCAGCCCGAGCTGAGCGCGCTTTCTGACTTTGAATGTATCTTCATAGGAATGAGTTGTGTAGTCAAATTAATGCTCATTTAGGCTTCAGGAGGACATCCTGAACTAAATATATGTTGAAGTGTGTGCATAAGCCCTTTGGTTTAGGCGTGACACTCAATTTGAGTTTTTATTGCGAAATGCATTTTCAGGCCGAACTGAGGGCGTTTTCTGAGTTTGAATGTATCTTCATAGGAATGAGTGTGTGGTCAAATTAATGCTCATTTAGGCTTCAGAAGGTCATCCTGAACAAAATACATGTTGAAGTGTGTGCATAAGTCCTTTGGTTTAGGCGTGACACTCAATTTGAGTTTTTATTGCTTTTAATGCATTTTCAGCCCGAGCTGAGCGCGCTTTATGACTTTGAATGTATCTTCATAGGAATGAGTTGTGTGGTCAAATTAATGCTCATTTAGGCTTCAGGTGGTCATCCTGAACAAAATACATGTTGAAGTGTGTGCATAAGTCCTTTGGTTTAGGCGTGACACTCAATTTGAGTTTTTATTGCTTTAAATGCATTTTCAGCCCGAGTTGAGCACGTTTTGTGAGTTTGAATGTATCTTCATAGGAATGAGTTGTGTAGTCAAATTAATGCTCATATGGGCTTCAGGAGGTCATCCTGAACAAAATACATGTTGAAGTGTGTGAATAAGTCCTTTGGTTTAGGTGTGACACTCAATTTGAGTTTTTATTGCTTAAAATGCATTTTCAGCCCGAGCTGAGCGCGCTTTCTGACTTTGAATGTATCTTCATAGGAATGAGTTGTGTAGTCAAATTAATGCTCATATGGGCTTCAGGAGGTCATCCTGAACAAAATACATGTTGAAGTGTGTGCATAAGTCCTTTGGTTTAGGCGTGACACTCAATTTGAGTTTTTATTGCTTTAAATGCATTTTCAGGCCGAGCTGAGCACGTTTTGTGAGTTAGAATGTATCTTCATAGGAATGAGTTGTCTGATCAAATTAATCCTCATTTAGGCTTCAGGAGGTCATCCTGAACAAAATACATGTTGAAGTGTGTGCATAAGTCCTTTGGTTTAGGCGTGACACTCAATTTGAGTTTTTATTGCTTTAAATGCATTTTCAGCCCGAGCTGAGCACGTTTTGTGAGTTTGAATGTATCTTCATAGGAATGAGTTGTGTGGTCAAATTAATGCTCATTTAGGCTTCAGGTGGTCATCCTGAACAAAATACATGTTGAAGTGTGTGCATAAGTCCTTTGGTTTAGGCGTGACACTCAATTTGAGTTTTTATTGCTTTAAATGCATTTTCAGCCCGAGCTGAGCACGTTTTGTGAGTTTAAATGTATCTTCATAGGAATGAGTTGTGTGGTCAAATTATTGCTCATTTAGGCTTCAGGAGGTCATCCTGAACAAAATACATGTTGAAGTGTGTGCATAAGTCCTTTGGTTTAGGCGTGACACTCAATTTGAGTTTTTATTGCTTTAAATGCATTTTCAGCCTGAGCTGAGCACGTTTTGTGAGTTTGAATGTATCTTCATAGAATGAGTTGTGTGGTCAAATTAATGCTCATTTAGGCTTCAGGTGGTCATCCTGAACAAAATACATGTTGAAGTGTGTGCATAAGTCCTTTGGTTTAGGCGTGACACTCAATTTGAGTTTTTATTGCTTTAAATGCATTTTCAGCCCGAGCTGAGCACGTTTTGTGAGTTTGAATGTATCTTCATAGAAATGAGTTGTGTAGTCAAATTAATGCTCATATGGGCTTCAGGAGGTCATCCTGAACAAAATACATGTTGAAGTGTGTGCATAAGTCCTTTGGTTTAGGTGTGACACTCAATTTGAGTTTTTATTGCTTTAAATGCATTTTCAGCCTGAGCTGAGCACGTTTTGTGAGTTTGAATGTATCTTCATATGAATGAGTTGTGTGGTCAAATTAATGCTCATTTAGGCTTCAGGTGGTCATCCTGAACAAAATACATGTTGAAGTGTGTGCATAAGTCCTTTGGTTTAGGCGTGACACTCAATTTGAGCTTTTATTGCTTTAAATGCATTTTCAGCCCGAGCTGAGCACGTTTTGTGAGTTTCAATGTATCTTCATAGGAATGAGTTGTGTAGTCAAATTAATGCTCATAGGGGCTTCAGGAGGTCATCCTGAACAAAATACATGTTGAAGTGTGTGCATAAGTCGTTTGGTTTAGGTGTGACACTCAATTTGAGTTTTTATTGCTTTAAATGCATTTTCAGCCCGAGCTGAGCACGTTTTGTGAGTTTGAATGTATCTTCATAGGAATGAGTTGTGTGGCCAAATTAATGCTTATTTAGGCTTAAGGAGGTCATCCTGAACAAAATACATGTTGAAGTGTGTGCAAAAGTCCTTTTGTTTAGGCGTGACACTCAATTTGAGTTTTTATTGCTTTAAATGCATTTTCAGCCCGAGCTGAGCACGTTTTGTGAGTTTGAATGTATCTTCATAGGAATGAGTTGTGTGGTCAAATTAATGCTCATTTAGGCTTCAGGTGGTCATCCAGAACTAAATACATGTTGAAGTGTGTGCATAAGTCCTTTGGTTTAGGCGTGACACTCAATTTTAGTTATTATTGCTTTAAATTAAATGCATTTTCAGCCCGAGCTGAGCGCGCTTTCTGACTTTGGATGTATCTTCATAGGAATGAGTTGTGTGGTGAAATTATTGCTGATTTAGGCTTCAGGAGGTCATCCTGAACAAAATACATGTTGAAGTGTGTGCATAAGTCCTTTGGTTTAGGCGTGACACTCAATTTGAGTTTTTATTGCTTTAAATGCATTTTCAGCCCGAGCTGAGCACGTTTTGTGAGTTTGAATGTATCTTCATAGAAATGAGTTGTGTGGTCATATTAATGCTCATTTAGGCTTCAGGTGGTCATCCTGAACTAAATACATGTTGAAGTGTGTGCATAAGTCCTTTGGTTTAGGCGTGACACTCAATTTGAGTTTTTATTGCTTTAAATGCATTTTCAGCCCGAGCTGAGCACGTTTTGTGAGTTTGAATGTATCTTCATAGGAATGAGTTGTGTGGTCAAATTAATGCTCATTTAGGCTTCAGGTGGTCATCGTGAACAAAATACATGTTGAAGTGTGTGCATAAGTCCTTTGGTTTAGGCGTGACATTCAATTTGAGTTTTTATTGCTTTAAATTAAATGCATTTTCAGCCCGAGCTGAGCGCGCTTTCTGACTTTGAATGTATCTTCATAGGAATGAGTTGTGTAGTCAAATCAATGCTCATATGGGCTTCAGGAGGTCATCCTGAACAAAATACATGTTAAAGTGTGTGCATAAGTCCTTTGGTTTAGGCGTGACATTCAATTTGAGTTTTTATTGCTTTAAATGCATTTTCAGCCCGAGCTGAGCATGTTTTGTGAGTTTGAATGTATCTTCATAGGAATGAGTTGTGTGGTCAAATTAATGCTCATTTAGGCTTCAGGTGGTCATCCTGAACAAAATACATGTTGAAGTGTGTGCATAAGTCCTTTGGTTTAGGTGTGACACTCAATTTGAGTTTTTATTGCTTTAAATGCATTTTCAGCCCGAGCTGAGCGCGTTTTGTGAGTTTGAATGTATCTTCATAGGAATGAGTTGTGTGGTCAAATTAATGCTTATTTAGGCTTCAGGTGGTCATCCTGAACAAAATACATGTTGAAGTGTGTGCATAAGTCCTTTGGTTTAGGCGTGACACTCAATTTGAGTTTTTATTGCTTTAAATGCATTTTCAGCCCGAGTTGAGCACGTTTTGTGAGTTTGAATGTATCTTCATAGGAATGAGTTGTGTGGTCAAATTAATGCTCATTTAGGCTTCAGGTGGTCATCCTGAACAAAATACATGTTGAAGTGTGTGCATAAGTCCTTTGGTTTAGGTGTGACACTCAATTTGAGTTTTTATTGCTTTAAATGCATTTTCAGCCCAGGCTGAGCACGTTTTGTGAGTTTGAATGTATCTTCATAGGAATGAGTTTTGTAGTCAAATTAATGCTCATTTAGGCTTCAGGTGGTCATCCTGAACTAAATACATGTTGAAGTGTGTGCATAAGTCCTTTGGTTTAGGCGTGACACTCAATTTGAGTTTTTATTGCTTTAAATTAAATGCATTTTCAGCCCGAGCTGAGCGCGCTTTCTGACTTTGAATGTATCTTCATAGGAATGAGTTGTGTGGTCAAATTAATGCTCATTTAGGCGTCAGGTGGTCATCCTGAACAAAATACATGTTGAAGTGTGTGCATAAGTCCTTTGGTTTAGGCGTGACACTCAATTTGAGTTTTTATTGCTTTAAATGCATTTTCAGCCCGAGCTGAGCACGTTTTGTGAGTTTGAATGTATCTTCATAGGAATGAGTTGTGTAGTCAAATTAATGCTCATATGGGCTTCAGGAGGTCATCCTGAACAAAATACATGTTGAAGTGTGTGCATAAGTCCTTTGGTTTAGGCGTGACATTCAATTTGAGTTTTTATTGCTTTAAATGCATTTTCAGCCCGAGCTGAGCATGTTTTGTGAGTTTGAATGTATCTTCATAGGAATGAGTTGTGTGGTCAAATTAATGCTCATTTAGGCTTCAGGTAGTCATCCTGAACAAAATACATGTTGAAGTGTGTGCATAAGTCCTTTGGTTTAGGTGTGACACTCAATTTGAGTTTTTATTGCTTTAAATGCATTTTCAGCCCGAGCTGAGCGCGTTTTGTGAGTTTGAATGTATCTTCATAGGAATGAGTTGTGTGGTCAAATTAATGCTTATTTAGGCTTCAGGAGGTCATCCTGAACAAAATACATGTTGAAGTGTGTGCATAAGTCCTTTGGTTTAGGCGTGACACTCAATTTGAGTTTTTATTGCTTTAAATTAAATGCATTTTCAGCCCGAGCTGAGCGCGCTTTCTGACTTTGAATGTATCTTCATAGGAATGAGTTGTGTGGTCAAATTAATGCTCATTTAGGCTTCAGGAGGTCATCCTGAACAAAATACATGTTAAAGTGTGTGCATAAGTCCTTTGGTTTAGGCGTGACACTCAATTTGAGCTTTTATTGCTTTAAATGCATTTTCAGCCCGAGTTGAGCACGTTTTGTGAGTTTGAATGTATCTTCATAGGAATGAGTTGTGTGGTCAAATTAATGCTCATTTAGGCTTCAGGTGGTCATCGTGAACAAAATACATGTTGAAGTGTGTGCATAAGTCCTTAGATTTAGGCGTGACACTCAATTTGAGTTTTTATTGCTTTAAATGCATTTTCAGCCCGAGCTGAGCACGTTTTGTGAGTTTGAATGTATCTTCATAGGAATGAGTTGTGTGGTCAAATTAATGCTCATTTAGGCTTCAGGTGGTCATCCTGAACTAAATACATGTTGAAGTGTGGGCATAAGTCCTTTGGTTTAGGCGTGACACTCAATTTGAGTTTTTATTGCTTTAAATGCATTTTCAGCCCGAGCTGAGCACGTTTTGTGAGTTTGAATGTATCTTCATAGGAATGAGTTGTGTGGTCAAATTAATGCTCATTTAGGCTTCAGGTGGTCATCCTGAACAAAATACATGTTGAAGTGTGTGCATAAGTCCTTTGGTTTAGGCGTGACACTCAATTTGAGTTTTTATTGCTTTAAATGCATTTTCAGCCCGAGCTGAGCACGTTTTGTGAGTTTGAATGTTTCTTCATAGGAATGAGTTGTGTAGTCAAATTAATGCTCATATGGGCTTCAGGAGGTCATCCTGAACAAAATGTATGTTGAAGTGTGTGCATAAGTCCTTTGGTTTAGGTGTGACACTCAATTTGAGTTTTTATTGCTTTAAATGCATTTTCAGCCCGAGCTGAGCACGTTTTGTGAGTTTGAATGTATCTTCATAGGAATGAGTTGTGTGGTCAAATTAATGCTCATTTAGGCTTCAGGTGGTCATCCTGAACTAAATACATGTTGAAGTGTGTGCATAAGTCCTTTGGTTTAGGCGTGACACTCAATTTGAGTTTTTATTGCTTTAAATGCATTTTCAGCCCGAGCTGAGCACGTTTTGTGAGTTTGAATGTATCTTCATAGAAATGAGTTGTGTGGTCAAATTAATGCTCATTTAGGCTTCAGGTGGTCATCCTGAACTAAATACATGTTGAAGTGTGTGCATAAGTCCTTTGGTTTAGGCGTGACACTCAATTTGAGTTTTTATTGCTTTAAATTAAATGCATTTTCAGCCCGAGCTGAGCGCGCTTTCTGACTTTGGATGTATCTTCATAGGAATGAGTTGTGTGGTGAAATTATTGCTGATTTAGGCTTCAGGAGGTCATCCTGAACAAAATACATGTTGAAGTGTGTGCATAAGTCCTTTGGTTTAGGCGTGACACTCAATTTGAGTTTTTATTGCTTTAAATGCATTTTCAGCCCGAGCTGAGCACGTTTTGTGAGTTTGAATGTATCTTCATAGAAATGAGTTGTGTGGTCAAATTAATGCTCATTTAGGCTTCAGGTGGTCATCCTGAACTAAATACATGTTGAAGTGTGTGCATAAGTCCTTTGGTTTAGGCGTGACACTCAATTTGAGTTTTTATTGCTTTAAATGCATTTTCAGCCCGAGCTGAGCACGTTTTGTGAGTTTGAATGTATCTTCATAGAAATGAGTTGTGTGGTCAAATTAATGCTCATTTAGGCTTCAGGTGGTCATCCTGAACTAAATACATGTTGAAGTGTGTGCATAAGTCCTTTGGTTTAGGCGTGACACTCAATTTGAGTTTTTATTGCTTTAAATGCATTTTCAGCCCGAGCTGAGCACGTTTTGTGAGTTTGAATGTATCTTCATCGGAATGAGTTGTGTGGTCAAATTAATGCTCATTTAGGCTTCAGGTGGTCATCCTGAACTAAATACATGTTGAAGTGTGTGCATAAGTCCTTTGGTTTAGGCGTGACACTCAATTTGAGTTTTTATTGCTTTAAATGCATTTTCAGCCCGAGCTGAGCACGTTTTGTGAGTTTGAATGTATCTTCATAGGAATGAGTTGTGTAGTCAAATCAATGCTCATATGGGCTTCAGGAGGTCATCCTGAACAAAATACATGTTAAAGTGTGTGCATAAGTCCTTTGGTTTAGGCGTGACATTCAATTTGAGTTTTTATTGCTTTAAATGCATTTTCAGCCCGAGCTGAGCATGTTTTGTGAGTTTGAATGTATCTTCATAGGAATGAGTTGTGTGGTCAAATTAATGCTCATTTAGGCTTCAGGTGGTCATCCTGAACAAAATACATGTTGAAGTGTGTGCATAAGTCCTTTGGTTTAGGTGTGACACTCAATTTGAGTTTTTATTGCTTTAAATGCATTTTCAGCCCGAGCTGAGCGCGTTTTGTGAGTTTGAATGTATCTTCATAGGAATGAGTTGTGTGGTCAAATTAATGCTTATTTAGGCTTCAGGTGGTCATCCTGAACAAAATACATGTTGAAGTGTGTGCATAAGTCCTTTGGTTTAGGCGTGACACTCAATTTGAGTTTTTATTGCTTTAAATGCATTTTCAGCCCGAGTTGAGCACGTTTTGTGAGTTTGAATGTATCTTCATAGGAATGAGTTGTGTGGTCAAATTAATGCTCATTTAGGCTTCAGGTGGTCATCCTGAACAAAATACATGTTGAAGTGTGTGCATAAGTCCTTTGGTTTAGGCGTGACACTCAATTTGAGTTTTTATTGCTTTAAATGCATTTTCAGGCCGAGCTGAGCACGTTTTGTGTGTTTGAATGTATCTTCATAGGAATGAGTTGTGTGGTCAAATTAATGCTCATATGGGCTTCAGGAGGTCATCCTGAACAAAATACATGTTGAAGTGTGTGCATAAGTCCTTTGGTTTAGGCGTGACACTCAATTTGAGCTTTTATTGCTTTAAATGCATTTTTAGCCCGAGTTGAGCACGTTTTGTGAGTTTGAATGTATCTTCATAGGAATGAGTTGTGTGGTCAAATTAATGCTCATTTAGGCTTCAGGTGGTCATCGTGAACAAAATACATGTTGAAGTGTGTGCATAAGTCCTTTGATTTAGGCGTGACACTCAATTTGAGTTTTTATTGCTTTAAATGCATTTTCAGCCCGAGCTGAGCACGTTTTGTGAGTTTGAATGTATCTTCATAGGAATGAGTTGTGTGGTCAAATTAATGCTCATTTAGGCTTCAGGTGGTCATCCTGAACTAAATACATGTTGAAGTGTGTGCATAAGTCCTTTGGTTTAGGCGTGACACTCAATTTGAGTTTTTATTGCTTTAAATTAAATGCATTTTCAGCCCGAGCTGAGCGCGCTTTCTGACTTTGAATGTATCTTCATAGGAATGAGTTGTGTGGTCAAATTAATGCTCATTTAGGCGTCAGGTGGTCATCCTGAACAAAATACATGTTGAAGTGTGTGCATAAGTCCTTTGGTTTAGGCGTGACACTCAATTTGAGTTTTTATTGCTTTAAATGCATTTTCAGCCCGAGCTGAGCACGTTTTGTGAGTTTGAATGTATCTTCATAGGAATGAGTTGTGTAGTCAAATTAATGCTCATATGGGCTTCAGGAGGTCATCCTGAACAAAATACATGTTGAAGTGTGTGCATAAGTCCTTTGGTTTAGGCGTGACATTCAATTTGAGTTTTTATTGCTTTAAATGCATTTTCAGCCCGAGCTGAGCATGTTTTGTGAGTTTGAATGTATCTTCATAGGAATGAGTTGTGTGGTCAAATTAATGCTCATTTAGGCTTCAGGTGGTCATCCTGAACAAAATACATGTTGAAGTGTGTGCATAAGTCCTTTGGTTTAGGTGTGACACTCAATTTGAGTTTTTATTGCTTTAAATGCATTTTCAGCCCGAGCTGAGCGCGTTTTGTGAGTTTGAATGTATCTTCATAGGAATGAGTTGTGTGGTCAAATTAATGCTTATTTAGGCTTCAGGAGGTCATCCTGAACAAAATACATGTTGAAGTGTGTGCATAAGTCCTTTGGTTTAGGCGTGACACTCAATTTGAGTTTTTATTGCTTTAAATGCATTTTCAGCCCGAGTTGAGCACGTTTTGTGAGTTTTAATGTATCTCCATAGGAATGAGTTGTGTGGTCAAATGAATGCTCATTTAGGCGTCAGGTGGTCATCCTGAACAAAATACATGTTGAAGTGTGTGCATAAGTCCTTTGGTTTAGGCGTGACACTCAATTTGAGTTTTTATTGCTTTAAATGCATTTTCAGGCCGAGCTGAGCACGTTTTGTGTGTTTGAATGTATCTTCATAGGAATGAGTTGTGTGGTCAAATTAATGCTCATATGGGCTTCAGGAGGTCATCCTGAACAAAATACATGTTGAAGTGTGTGCATAAGTCCTTTGGTTTAGGCGTGACACTCAATTTGAGCTTTTATTGCTTTAAATGCATTTTCAGCCCGAGCTGAGCACGTTTTGTGAGTTTGAATGTTTCTTCATAGGAATGAGTTGTGTAGTCAAATTAATGCTCATATGGGCTTCAGGAGGTCATCCTGAACAAAATGTATGTTGAAGTGTGTGCATAAGTCCTTTGGTTTAGGTGTGACACTCAATTTGAGTTTTTATTGCTTTAAATGCATTTTCAGCCCGAGCTGAGCACGTTTTGTGAGTTTGAATGTATCTTCATAGGAATGAGTTGTGTGGTCAAATTAATGCTCATTTAGGCTTCAGGTGGTCATCCAGAACTAAATACATGTTGAAGTGTGTGCATAAGTCCTTTGGTTTAGGCGTGACACTCAATTTGAGTTTTTATTGCTTTAAATTAAATGCATTTTCAGCCCGAGCTGAGCGCGCTTTCTGACTTTGGATGTATCTTCATAGGAATGAGTTGTGTGGTGAAATTATTGCTGATTTAGGCTTCAGGAGGTCATCCTGAACAAAATACATGTTGAAGTGTGTGCATAAGTCCTTTGGTTTAGGCGTGACACTCAATTTGAGTTTTTATTGCTTTAAATGCATTTTCAGCCCGAGCTGAGCACGTTTTGTGAGTTTGAATGTATCTTCATAGAAATGAGTTGTGTGGTCAAATTAATGCTCATTTAGGCTTCAGGTGGTCATCGTGAACAAAATACATGTTGAAGTGTGTGCATAAGTCCTTTGGTTTAGGCGTGACATTCAATTTGAGTTTTTATTGCTTTAAATTAAATGCATTTTCAGCCCGAGCTGAGCGCGCTTTCTGACTTTGAATGTATCTTCATAGGAATGAGTTGTGTAGTCAAATCAATGCTCATATGGGCTTCAGGAGGTCATCCTGAACAAAATACATGTTAAAGTGTGTGCATAAGTCCTTTGGTTTAGGCGTGACATTCAATTTGAGTTTTTATTGCTTTAAATGCATTTTCAGCCCGAGCTGAGCATGTTTTGTGAGTTTGAATGTATCTTCATAGGAATGAGTTGTGTGGTCAAATTAATGCTCATTTAGGCTTCAGGTGGTCATCCTGAACAAAATACATGTTGAAGTGTGTGCATAAGTCCTTTGGTTTAGGTGTGACACTCAATTTGAGTTTTTATTGCTTTAAATGCATTTTCAGCCCGAGCTGAGCGCGTTTTGTGAGTTTGAATGTATCTTCATAGGAATGAGTTGTGTGGTCAAATTAATGCTTATTTAGGCTTCAGGTGGTCATCCTGAACAAAATACATGTTGAAGTGTGTGCATAAGTCCTTTGGTTTAGGCGTGACACTCAATTTGAGTTTTTATTGCTTTAAATGCATTTTCAGCCCGAGTTGAGCACGTTTTGTGAGTTTGAATGTATCTTCATAGGAATGAGTTGTGTGGTCAAATTAATGCTCATTTAGGCTTCAGGTGGTCATCCTGAACAAAATACATGTTGAAGTGTGTGCATAAGTCCTTTGGTTTAGGCGTGACACTCAATTTGAGTTTTTATTGCTTTAAATGCATTTTCAGGCCGAGCTGAGCACGTTTTGTGTGTTTGAATGTATCTTCATAGGAATGAGTTGTGTGGTCAAATTAATGCTCATATGGGCTTCAGGAGGTCATCCTGAACAAAATACATGTTGAAGTGTGTGCATAAGTCCTTTGGTTTAGGCGTGACACTCAATTTGAGCTTTTATTGCTTTAAATGCATTTTCAGCCCGAGTTGAGCACGTTTTGTGAGTTTGAATGTATCTTCATAGGAATGAGTTGTGTGGTCAAATTAATGCTCATTTAGGCTTCAGGTGGTCATCGTGAACAAAATACATGTTGAAGTGTGTGCATAAGTCCTTTGATTTAGGCGTGACACTCAATTTGAGTTTTTATTGCTTTAAATGCATTTTCAGCCCGAGCTGAGCACGTTTTGTGAGTTTGAATGTATCTTCATAGGAATGAGTTGTGTGGTCAAATTAATGCTCATTTAGGCTTCAGGTGGTCATCCTGAACTAAATACATGTTGAAGTGTGTGCATAAGTCCTTTGGTTTAGGCGTGACACTCAATTTGAGTTTTTATTGCTTTAAATTAAATGCATTTTCAGCCCGAGCTGAGCGCGCTTTCTGACTTTGAATGTATCTTCATAGGAATGAGTTGTGTGGTCAAATTAATGCTCATTTAGGCGTCAGGTGGTCATCCTGAACAAAATCTATGTTGAAGTGTGTGCATAAGTCCTTTGGTTTAGGCGTGACACTCAATTTGAGTTTTTATTGCTTTAAATGCATTTTCAGCCCGAGCTGAGCACGTTTTGTGAGTTTGAATGTATCTTCATAGGAATGAGTTGTGTAGTCAAATTAATGCTCATATG
Organism: Hippocampus guttulatus; assembly: GCF_054856545.1. NCBI lineage: Eukaryota > Metazoa > Chordata > Actinopteri > Syngnathiformes > Syngnathidae > Hippocampus > Hippocampus guttulatus. The sequence goes on from NC_141265.1 coordinate 25,230,069, forward strand.
GGCTTCAGGAGGTCATCCTGAACAAAATACATGTTGAAGTGTGTGCATAAGTCCTTTGGTTTAGGCGTGACATTCAATTTGAGTTTTTATTGCTTTAAATGCATTTTCAGCCCGAGCTGAGCATGTTTTGTGAGTTTGAATGTATCTTCATAGGAATGAGTTGTGTGGTCAAATTAATGCTCATTTAGGCTTCAGGTGGTCATCCTGAACAAAATACATGTTGAAGTGTGTGCATAAGTCCTTTGGTTTAGGTGTGACACTCAATTTGAGTTTTTATTGCTTTAAATGCATTTTCAGCCCGAGCTGAGCGCGTTTTGTGAGTTTGAATGTATCTTCATAGGAATGAGTTGTGTGGTCAAATTAATGCTTATTTAGGCTTCAGGAGGTCATCCTGAACAAAATACATGTTGAAGTGTGTGCATAAGTCCTTTGGTTTAGGCGTGACACTCAATTTGAGTTTTTATTGCTTTAAATGCATTTTCAGCCCGAGTTGAGCACGTTTTGTGAGTTTTAATGTATCTCCATAGGAATGAGTTGTGTGGTCAAATGAATGCTCATTTAGGCGTCAGGTGGTCATCCTGAACAAAATACATGTTGAAGTGTGTGCATAAGTCCTTTGGTTTAGGCGTGACACTCAATTTGAGTTTTTATTGCTTTAAATGCATTTTCAGGCCGAGCTGAGCACGTTTTGTGTGTTTGAATGTATCTTCATAGGAATGAGTTGTGTGGTCAAATTAATGCTCATATGGGCTTCAGGAGGTCATCCTGAACAAAATACATGTTGAAGTGTGTGCATAAGTCCTTTGGTTTAGGCGTGACACTCAATTTGAGTTTTTATTGCTTTAAATGCATTTTCAGCCCGAGCTGAGCACGTTTTGTGAGTTTGAATGTATCTTCATAGGAATGAGTTGTGTGGTCAAATTAATGCTCATATGGGCTTCAGGAGGTCATCCTGAACAAAATACATGTTGAAGTGTGTGCATAAGTCCTTTGGTTTAGGCGTGACACTCAATTTGAGCTTTTATTGCTTTAAATGCATTTTCAGCCCGAGTTGAGCACGTTTTGTGAGTTTGAATGTATCTTCATAGGAATGAGTTGTGTGGTCAAATTAATGCTCATTTAGGCTTCAGGTGGTCATCCTGACAAAATACATGTTGAAGTGTGTGCATAAGTCCTTTGGTTTAGGCGTGACACTCAATTTGAGTTTTTATTGCTTTAAATGCATTTTCAGCCCGAGCTGAGCACGTTTTTTGAGTTTGAATGTATCTTCATAGGAATGAGTTGTGTAATCAAATTATTGCTCATTTAGGCTTCAGGAGGTCATCTTGAACAAAATCCATGTTGAAGTGTGTGCATAAGTCCTTTGGTTTAGGCGTGACACTCAATTTGAGTTTCTATTGCTTTAAATGCATTTTCAGCCCGAGCTGAGCGTGTTTTGTGAGTTTGAATGTATCTTCATAGGAATGAGTTGTGTGGTCAAATTAATGCTTATTTAGGCTTCAGGAGGTCATCCTGAATAAAATACATGTTGAAGTGTGTGCATAAGTCCTTTGGTTTAGGCGTGACACTCAATTTGAGTTTTTATTGCTTTAAATGCATTTTCAGCCCGAGCTGAGCACGTTTTGTGAGTTTGAATGTATCTTCATAGGAATGAGTTGTGTGGTCAAATTAATGATTATTTAGGCTTCAGGTGGTCATCCTGAACTAAATACATGTTAAAGTGTGTGCATAAGTCCTTTGGTTTAGGCGTGACACTCAATTGGAGTTTTCATTGCTTTAAATTAAATGCATTTTCAGCCCGAGCTGAGCGCACTTTCTGACTTTGAATGTATCTTCTTAGGAATGAGTTGTGTGGTCAAATTATTGCTGATTTAGGCTTCAGGAGGTCATCCTGAACAAAATACATGTTGAAGTGTGTGCATAAGTCCTTTGGTTTAGGCGTGACACTCAATTTGAGTTTTTATTGCTTTAAATGCATTTTCAGCCCGAGCTGAGTGCGCTTTCTGACTTTGAATGTATCTTCATAGGAATGAGTTGTGTGGTCAAATTATTGCTCATTTAGGCTTCAGGAGGTCATCCTGAACAAAATACATGTTGAAGTGTGTGCATAAGTCCTTTGGTTTAGGCGTGACACTCAATTTGAGTTTTTATTGCTTTAAATGCATTTTCAGCCCGAGCTGAGCAAGTTTTGTGAGTTTGAATGTATCTTCATAGGAATGAGTTGTGTGGTCAAATTAATGCTCATTTAGGCTTCAGGTGGTCATCCTGAACAAAATACATGTTGAAGTGTGTGCATGAGTCCTTTGGTTTAGGCGTGACATTAAATTTGAGTTTTTATTGCTTTAAATGCATTTTCAGCCCGAGCTGAGCATGTTTTGTGAGTTTGAATGTATCTTTATAGGAATGAGTTGTGTGGTCAAATTAATGCTCATTTAGGCTTCAGGTGGTCATCCTGAACAAAATACATGTTGACGTGTGTGCATAAGTCCTTTGGTTTAGGCGTGACACTCAATTTGAGTTTTTATTGCTTTAAATGCATTTTCAGCCCGAGCTGAGCACGTTTTGTGAGTTTGAATGTATCTTCATAGAATGAGTTGTGTGGTCAAATTAATGCTCATTTAGGCTTCAGGTGGTCATCCTGAACAAAATACATGTTGAAGTGTGTGCATAAGTCCTTTGGTTTAGGCGTGACATTCAATTTGAGTTTTTATTGCTTTAAATGCATTTTTAGCCCGAGCTGAGCATGTTTTGTGAGTTTGAATGTATCTTCATAGGAATGAGTTGTGTGGTCAAATTAATGCTCATTTAGGCTTCAGGTGGTCATCCTGAACTAAATACATGTTGAAGTGTGTGCATAAGTCCTTTGGTTTAGGTGTGACACTCAATTTGAGTTTTTATTGCTTTAAATGCATTTTCAGCCCGAGCTGAGCGTGTTTTGTGAGTTTGAATGTATCTTCATAGGAATGAGTTGTGTGGTCAAATTATGCTTATTTAGGCTTCAGGAGGTCATCCTGAATAAAATACATGTTGAAGTGTGTGCATAAGTCCTTTGGTTTAGGCGTGACACTCAATTTGAGTTTTTATTGCTTTAAATGCATTTTCAGCCCGAGCTGAGCACGTTTTGTGAGTTTGAATGTATCTTCATAGGAATGAGTTGTGTAGTCAAATTAATGCTCATATGGGGTTCAGAAGGTCATCCTGAACAAAATACATGTTGAAATGTGTGCATAAGTCCTTTGGTTTAGGTGTGACACTCAATTTGAGTTTTTATTGCTTTAAATGCATTTTCAGCCCGAGCTGAGCACGTTTTGTGAGTTTGAATGTATCTTCATAGGAATGAGTTGTGTGGTCAAATTAATGCTCATTTAGGCTTCAGGTGGTCATCCTGAACTAAATACATGTTGAAGTGTGTGCATAAGTCCTTTGGTTTAGGCGTGACACTCAATTGGAGTTTTTATTGCTTTAAATTAAATGCATTTTCAGCCCGAGCTGAGCGCACTTTCTGACTTTGAATGTATCTTCATGGGAATGAGTTGTGTGGTCAAATTATTGCTGATTTAGGCTTCAGGAGGTCATCCTGAACAAAATACATGTTGAAGTGTGTGCATAAGTCCTTTGGTTTAGGCGTGACACTCAATTTGAGTTTTTATTGCTTTAAATGCATTTTCAGCCCGAGCTGAGTGCGCTTTCTGACTTTGAATGTATCTTCATAGGAATGAGTTGTGTGGTCAAATTATTGCTCATTTAGGCTTCAGGAGGTCATCCTGAACAAAATACATGTTGAAGTGTGTGCATAAGTCCTTTGGTTTAGGCGTGACACTCAATTTGAGTTTTTATTGCTTTAAATGCATTTTCAGCCCGAGCTGAGCAAGTTTTGTGAGTTTGAATGTATCTTCATAGGAATGAGTTGTGTGGTCAAATTAATGCTCATTTAGGCTTCAGGTGGTCATCCTGAACAAAATACATGTTGAAGTGTGTGCATGAGTCCTTTGGTTTAGGCGTGACATTCAATTTGAGTTTTTATTGCTTTAAATGCATTTTCAGCCCGAGCTGAGCATGTTTTGTGAGTTTGAATGTATCTTTATAGGAATGAGTTGTGTGGTCAAATTAATGCTCATTTAGGCTTCAGGTGGTCATCCTGAACAAAATACATGTTGACGTGTGTGCATAAGTCCTTTGGTTTAGGTGTGACACTCAATTTGAGTTTTTATTGCTTTAAATGCATTTGCAGCCCGAGCTGAGCGCGTTTTATGAGTTTGAATGTATCTTCATAGGAATGAGTTGTGTGGTCAAATTAATGCTTATTTAGGCTTCAGGAGGTCATCCTGAATAAAATACACGTTGAAGTGTGTGCATAAGTCCTTTGGTTTAGGCGTGACACTCAATTTGAGTTTTTATTGCTTTAAATGCATTTTCAGCCCGAGCTGAGCACGTTTTGTGAGTTTGAATGTATCTTCATAGGAATGAGTTGTGTAGTCAAATTAATGCTCATATGGGGTTCAGAAGGCCATCCTGGACAAAATACATGTTGAAATGTGTGCATAAGTCCTTTGGTTTAGGTGTGACACTCAATTTGAGTTTTTATTGCTTTAAATGCATTTTCAGCCCGAGCTGAGCACGTTTTGTGAGTTTGAATGTATCTTCATAGGAATGAGTTGTGTGGTCAAATTAATGCTCATTTAGGCTTCAGGTGGTCATCCTGAACTAAATACATGTTGAAGTGTGTGCATAAGTCCTTTGGTTTAGGCGTGACACTCAATTGGAGTTTTTATTGCTTTAAATGAAATGCATTTTCAGCCCGAGCTGAGCGCACTTTCTGACTTTGAATGTATCTTCATAGGAATGAGTTGTGTGGTCAAATTATTGCTGATTTAGGCTTCAGGAGGTCATCCTGAACAAAATACATGTTGAAGTGTGTGCATAAGTCCTTTGGTTTAGGCGTGACACTCAATTTGAGTTTTTATTGCTTTAAATGCATTTTCAGCCCGAGCTGAGTGCGCTTTCTGACTTTGAATGTATCTTCATAGGAATGAGTTGTGTGGTCAAATTATTGCTCATTTAGGCTTCAGGAGGTCATCCTGAACAAAATACATGTTGAAGTGTGTGCATAAGTCCTTTGGTTTAGGCGTGACACTCAATTTGAGTTTTTATTGCTTTAAATGCATTTTCAGCCCGAGCTGAGCAAGTTTTGTGAGTTTGAATGTATCTTCATAGGAATGAGTTGTGTGGTCAAATTAATGCTCATTTAGGCTTCAGGTGGTCATCCTGAACAAAATACATGTTGAAGTGTGTGCATGAGTCCTTTGGTTTAGGCGTGACATTCAATTTGAGTTTTTATTGCTTTAAATGCATTTTCAGCCCGAGCTGAGCATGTTTTGTGAGTTTGAATGTATCTTTATAGGAATGAGTTGTGTGGTCAAATTAATGCTCATTTAGGCTTCAGGTGGTCATCCTGAACAAAATACATGTTGACGTGTGTGCATAAGTCCTTTGGTTTAGGTGTGACACTCAATTTGAGTTTTTATTGCTTTAAATGCATTTGCAGCCCGAGCTGAGCACGTTTTGTGAGTTTGAATGTATCTTCATAGGAATGAGTTGTGTAGTCAAATTAATGCTCATTTAGGCTTCAGGTGGTCATCCTGAACTAAATACATGTTGAAGTGTGTGCATAAGTCCTTTGGTTTAGGCGTGACACTCAATTTGAGTTTTTATTGCTTTAAATGCATTTTCAGCCCGAGTTGAGCACGTTTTGTGAGTTTGAATGTATCTTCATAGGAATGAGTTGTGTGGTCAAATTAATGCTCATTTAGGCTTCAGGTGGTCATCCTGAACTAAATACATGTTGAAGTGTGTGCATAAGTCCTTTGGTTTAGGCGTGACACTCAATTTGAGTTTTTATTGCTTTAAATGCATTTTCAGCCCGAGCTGAGCACGTTTTGTGAGTTTGAATGTATCTTCATAGGAATGAGTTGTGTAGTCAAATTACTGCTCATATGGGCTTCAGGAGGTCATCCTGAACAAAATACATGTTGAAGTGTGTGCATAAGTCCTTTGGTTTAGGTGTGACACTCAATTTGAGTTTTTATTGCTTTAAATGCATTTTCAGCCCGAGCTGAGCACGTTTTGTGAGTTTGAATGTATCTTCATAGGAATGAGTTGTGTGGTCAAATTAATGCTCATTTAGGCTTCAGGTGGTCATCCTGAACTAAATACATGTTGAAGTGTGTGCATAAGTCCTTTGGTTTAGGCGTGACACTCAATTTGAGTTTTTATTGCTTTAAATTAAATGCATTTTCAGCCCGAGCTGAGCGCGCTTTCTGACTTTGAATGTATCTTCATAGGAATGAGTTGTGTGGTGAAATTTTTGCTGATTTAGGCTTCAGGAGGTCATCCTGAACAAAATACATGTTGAAGGGTGTGCATAAGTCCTTTGGTTTAGGCGTGACACTCAATTTGAGTTTTTATTGCTTTAAATGCATTTTCAGCCCGAGCTGAGCACGTTTTGTGAGTTTGAATGTATCTTCATAGCAATGAGTTGTGTGGTCAAATTAATGCTCATTTAGGCTTCAGGTGGTCATCCTGAACTAAATACATGTTGAAGTGTGGGCATAAGTCCTTTGGTTTAGGCGTGACACTCAATTTGAGTTTTTATTGCTTTAAATGCATTTTCAGCCCGAGCTGAGCACGTTTTGTGAGTTTGAATGTATCTTCATAGAATGAGTTGTGTGGTCAAATTAATGCTCATTTAGGCTTCAGGTGGTCATCCTGAACAAAATACATGTTGAAGTGTGTGCATAAGTCCTTTGGTTTAGGCGTGACACTCAATTTGAGTTTTTATTGCTTGAAATGCATTTTCAGCCCGAGCTCAGCACGTTTTGTGAGTTTGAATGTATCTTCATAGGAATGAGTTGTGTGGTCAAATTAATGCTCATTTAGGCTTCAGGTGGTCATCCTGAACTAAATACATGTTGAAGTGTGTGCATAAGTCCTTTGGTTTAGGCGTGACACTCAATTGGAGTTTTTATTGCTTTAAATGAAATGCATTTTCAGCCCGAGCTGAGCGCACTTTCTGACTTTGAATGTATCTTCATAGGAATGAGTTGTGTGGTCAAATTATTGCTGATTTAGGCTTCAGGAGGTCATCCTGAACAAAATACATGTTGAAGTGTGTGCATAAGTCCTTTGGTTTAGGCGTGACACTCAATTTGAGTTTTTATTGCTTTAAATGCATTTTCAGCCCGAGCTGAGTGCGCTTTCTGACTTTGAATGTATCTTCATAGGAATGAGTTGTGTGGTCAAATTATTGCTCATTTAGGCTTCAGGAGGTCATCCTGAACAAAATACATGTTGAAGTGTGTGCATAAGTCCTTTGGTTTAGGCGTGACACTCAATTTGAGTTTTTATTGCTTTAAATGCATTTTCAGCCCGAGCTGAGCAAGTTTTGTGAGTTTGAATGTATCTTCATAGGAATGAGTTGTGTGGTCAAATTAATGCTCATTTAGGCTTCAGGTGGTCATCCTGAACAAAATACATGTTGAAGTGTGTGCATGAGTCCTTTGGTTTAGGTGTGACACTCAATTTGAGTTTTTATTGCTTTAAATGCATTTGCAGCCCGAGCTGAGCGCGTTTTATGAGTTTGAATGTATCTTCATAGGAATGAGTTGTGTGGTCAAATTAATGCTTATTTAGGCTTCAGGAGGTCATCCTGAACAAAATACATGTTGAAGTGTGTGCATAAGTCCTTTGGTTTAGGTGTGACACTCAATTTGAGTTTTAATTGCTTTAAATGCATTTTCAGCCCGAGCTGAGCACGTTTTGTGAGTTTGAATGTATCTTCATAGGAATGAGTTGTGTAGTCAAATTAATGCTCATTTAGGCTTCAGGTGGTCATCCTGAACTAAATACATGTTGAAGTGTGTGCATAAGTCCTTTGGTTTAGGCGTGACACTCAATTTGAGTTTTTTTTGCTTTAAATGCATTTTCAGCCCGAGTTGAGCACGTTTTGTGAGTTTGAATGTATCTTCATAGGAATGAGTTGTGTGGTCAAATTAATGCTCATTTAGGCTTCAGGTGGTCATCCTGAACTAAATACATGTTGAAGTGTGTGCATAAGTCCTTTGGTTTAGGCGTGACACTCAATTTGAGTTTTTATTGCTTTAAATGCATTTTCAGCCCGAGCTGAGCACGTTTTGTGAGTTTGAATGTATCTTCATAGGAATGAGTTGTGTAGTCAAATTACTGCTCATATGGGCTTCAGGAGGTCATCCTGAACAAAATACATGTTGAAGTGTGTGCATAAGTCCTTTGGTTTAGGTGTGACACTCAATTTGAGTTTTTATTGCTTTAAATGCATTTTCAGCCCGAGCTGAGCACGTTTTGTGAGTTTGAATGTATCTTCATAGGAATGAGTTGTGTGGTCAAATTAATGCTCATTTAGGCTTCAGGTGGTCATCCTGAACTAAATACATGTTGAAGTGTGTGCATAAGTCCTTTGGTTTAGGCGTGACACTCAATTTGAGTTTTTATTGCTTTAAATTAAATGCATTTTCAGCCCGAGCTGAGCGCGCTTTCTGACTTTGAATGTATCTTCATAGGAATGAGCTGTGTGGTGAAATTTTTGCTGATTTAGGCTTCAGGAGGTCATCCTGAACAAAATACATGTTGAAGGGTGTGCATAAGTCCTTTGGTTTAGGCGTGACACTCAATTTGAGTTTTTATTGCTTTAAATGCATTTTCAGGCCGAGCTGAGCACGTTTTGTGAGTTTGAATGTATCTTCATAGCAATGAGTTGTGTGGTCAAATTAATGCTCATTTAGGCTTCAGGTGGTCATCCTGAACTAAATACATGTTGAAGTGTGGGCATAAGTCCTTTGGTTTAGGCGTGACACTCAATTTGAGTTTTTATTGCTTTAAATGCATTTTCAGCCCGAGCTGAGCACGTTTTGTGAGTTTGAATGTATCTTCATAGAATGAGTTGTGTGGTCAAATTAATGCTCATTTAGGCTTCAGGTGGTCATCCTGAACAAAATACATGTTGAAGTGTGTGCATAAGTCCTTTGGTTTAGGCGTGACATTCAATTTGAGTTTTTATTGCTTTAAATGCATTTTCAGCCCGAGCTGAGCATGTTTTGTGAGTTTGAATGTATCTTCATAGGAATGAGTTGTGTGGTCAAATTAATGCTCATTTAGGCTTCAGGTGGTCATCCTGAACAAAATACATGTTGACGTGTGTGCATAAGTCCTTTGGTTTAGGCGTGACACTCAATTTGAGTTTTTATTGCTTTAAATGCATTTTCAGCCCGAGTTGAGCACGTTTTGTGAGTTTGAAAATATCTTCATAGGAATGAGTTGTGTTTTCAAATTAATGCTCATTTAGGCTTCAGGTGGTCATCCTGAACTAAATACATGTTGAAGTGTGTGCATAAGTCCTTTGGTTTAGGCGTGACACTCAATTTGAGTTTTTATTGCTTTAAATGCATTTTCAGCCCGAGCTGAGCACGTTTTGTGAGTTTGAATGTATCTTCATAGGAATGAGTTGTGTAGTCAAATTAATGCTCATATGGGCTTCAGGAGGTCATCCTGAACAAAATACATGTTGAAGTGTGTGCATAAGTCCTTTGGTTTAGGTGTGACACTCAATTTGAGTTTTTATTGCTTTAAATGCATTTTCAGCCCGAGCTGAGCACGTTTTGTGAGTTTGAATGTATCTTCATAGGAATGAGTTGTGTAGTCAAATTAATGCTCATATGGGCTTCAGGAGGTCATCCTGAACAAAATACATGTTGAAGTGTGTGCATAAGTCCTTTGGTTTAGGCGTGACACTCAATTTGAGTTTTTATTGCTTGAAATGCATTTTCAGCCCGAGCTCAGCACGTTTTGTGAGTTTGAATGTATCTTCATAGGAATGAGTTGTGTGGTCAAATTAATGCTCATTTAGGCTTCAGGTGGTCATCCTGAACTAAATACATGTTGAAGTGTGTGCATAAGTCCTTTGGTTTAGGCGTGACACTCAATTGGAGTTTTTATTGCTTTAAATGAAATGCATTTTCAGCCCGAGCTGAGCGCACTTTCTGACTTTGAATGTATCTTCATAGGAATGAGTTGTGTGGTCAAATTATTGCTGATTTAGGCTTCAGGAGGTCATCCTGAACAAAATACATGTTGAAGTGTGTGCATAAGTCCTTTGGTTTAGGCGTGACACTCAATTTGAGTTTTTATTGCTTTAAATGCATTTTCAGCCCGAGCTGAGTGCGCTTTCTGACTTTGAATGTATCTTCATAGGAATGAGTTGTGTGGTCAAATTATTGCTCATTTAGGCTTCAGGAGGTCATCCTGAACAAAATACATGTTGAAGTGTGTGCATAAGTCCTTTGGTTTAGGCGTGACACTCAATTTGAGTTTTTATTGCTTTAAATGCATTTTCAGCCCGAGCTGAGCAAGTTTTGTGAGTTTGAATGTATCTTCATAGGAATGAGTTGTGTGGTCAAATTAATGCTCATTTAGGCTTCAGGTGGTCATCCTGAACAAAATACATGTTGAAGTGTGTGCATGAGTCCTTTGGTTTAGGTGTGACACTCAATTTGAGTTTTTATTGCTTTAAATGCATTTGCAGCCCGAGCTGAGCGCGTTTTATGAGTTTGAATGTATCTTCATAGGAATGAGTTGTGTGGTCAAATTAATGCTTATTTAGGCTTCAGGAGGTCATCCTGAACAAAATACATGTTGAAGTGTGTGCATAAGTCCTTTGGTTTAGGTGTGACACTCAATTTGAGTTTTAATTGCTTTAAATGCATTTTCAGCCCGAGCTGAGCACGTTTTGTGAGTTTGAATGTATCTTCATAGGAATGAGTTGTGTAGTCAAATTAATGCTCATTTAGGCTTCAGGTGGTCATCCTGAACTAAATACATGTTGAAGTGTGTGCATAAGTCCTTTGGTTTAGGCGTGACACTCAATTTGAGTTTTTATTGCTTTAAATGCATTTTCAGCCCGAGTTGAGCACGTTTTGTGAGTTTGAATGTATCTTCATAGGAATGAGTTGTGTGGTCAAATTAATGCTCATTTAGGCTTCAGGTGGTCATCCTGAACTAAATACATGTTGACGTGTGTGCATAAGTCCTTTGGTTTAGGCGTGACACTCAATTTGAGTTTTTATTGCTTTAAATGCATTTTCAGCCCGAGCTGAGCACGTTTTGTGAGTTTGAATGTATCTTCATAGGAATGAGTTGTGTAGTCAAATTACTGCTCATATGGGCTTCAGGAGGTCATCCTGAACAAAATACATGTTGAAGTGTGTGCATAAGTCCTTTGGTTTAGGTGTGACACTCAATTTGAGTTTTTATTGCTTTAAATGCATTTTCAGCCCGAGCTGAGCACGTTTTGTGAGTTTGAATGTATCTTCATAGGAATGAGTTGTGTGGTCAAATTAATGCTCATTTAGGCTTCAGGTGGTCATCCTGAACTAAATACATGTTGAAGTGTGTGCATAAGTCCTTTGGTTTAGGCGTGACACTCAATTTGAGTTTTTATTGCTTTAAATTAAATGCATTTTCAGCCCGAGCTGAGCGCGCTTTCTGACTTTGAATGTATCTTCATAGGAATGAGCTGTGTGGTGAAATTTTTGCTGATTTAGGCTTCAGGAGGTCATCCTGAACAAAATACATGTTGAAGGGTGTGCATAAGTCCTTTGGTTTAGGCGTGACACTCAATTTGAGTTTTTATTGCTTTAAATGCATTTTCAGCCCGAGCTGAGCACGTTTTGTGAGTTTGAATGTATCTTCATAGCAATGAGTTGTGTGGTCAAATTAATGCTCATTTAGGCTTCAGGTGGTCATCCTGAACTAAATACATGTTGAAGTGTGGGCATAAGTCCTTTGGTTTAGGCGTGACACTCAATTTGAGTTTTTATTGCTTTAAATGCATTTTCAGCCCGAGCTGAGCACGTTTTGTGAGTTTGAATGTATCTTCATAGAATGAGTTGTGTGGTCAAATTAATGCTCATTTAGGCTTCAGGTGGTCATCCTGAACAAAATACATGTTGAAGTGTGTGCATAAGTCCTTTGGTTTAGGCGTGACATTCAATTTGAGTTTTTATTGCTTTAAATGCATTTTCAGCCCGAGCTGAGCATGTTTTGTGAGTTTGAATGTATCTTCATAGGAATGAGTTGTGTGGTCAAATTAATGCTCATTTAGGCTTCAGGTGGTCATCCTGAACAAAATACATGTTGACGTGTGTGCATAAGTCCTTTGGTTTAGGCGTGACACTCAATTTGAGTTTTTATTGCTTTAAATGCATTTTCAGCCCGAGTTGAGCACGTTTTGTGAGTTTGAAAATATCTTCATAGGAATGAGTTGTGTTTTCAAATTAATGCTCATTTAGGCTTCAGGTGGTCATCCTGAACTAAATACATGTTGAAGTGTGTGCATAAGTCCTTTGGTTTAGGCGTGACACTCAATTTGAGTTTTTATTGCTTTAAATGCATTTTCAGCCCGAGCTGAGCACGTTTTGTGAGTTTGAATGTATCTTCATAGGAATGAGTTGTGTAGTCAAATTAATGCTCATATGGGCTTCAGGAGGTCATCCTGAACAAAATACATGTTGAAGTGTGTGCATAAGTCCTTTGGTTTAGGTGTGACACTCAATTTGAGTTTTTATTGCTTTAAATGCATTTTCAGCCCGAGCTGAGCACGTTTTGTGAGTTTGAATGTATCTTCATAGGAATGAGTTGTGTGGTCAAATTAATAATCATTTAGGCTTCAGGTGGTCATCCAGAACTAAATACATGTTGAAGTGTGTGCATAAGTCCTTTGGTTTAGGCGTGACACTCAATTTGAGTTTTTATTGCTTTAAATTAAATGCATTTTCAGCCCGAGCTGAGCGCGCTTTCTGAATTTGAATGTATCTTCATAGGAATGAGTTGTGTGGTGAAATTATTGCTGATTTAGGATTCAGGAGGTCATCCTGAACAAAATACATGTTGAAGTGTGTGCATAAGTCCTTTGGTTTAGGCGTGACACTCAATTTGAGTTTTTATTGCTTTAAATGCATTTTCAGCCCGAGCTGAGCACGTTTTGTGAGTTTGAATGTATCTTTATAGGAATGAGTTGTGTAGTCAAATTAATGCTCATATGGGCTTCAGGAGGTCATCCTGAACAAAATACATGTTGAAGTGTGTGCATAAGTCCTTTGGTTTAGGTGTGACACTCAATTTGAGTTTTTATTGCTTTAAATGCATTTTCAGCCCGAGTTGAGCACGTTTTGTGAGTTTGAATGTATCTTCATAGGAATGAGTTGTGTAGTCAAATTAATGCTCATTTAGGCTTCAGGTGGTCATCCTGAACAAAATACATGTTGAAGTGTGTGCATAAGTCCTTTGGTTTAGGCGTGACACTCAATTTGAGTTTTTATTGCTTTAAATGCATTTTCAGCCCGAGCTGAGCGCGTTTTGTGAGTTTGAATGTATCTTCATAGGAATGAGTTGTGTGGTCAAATTAATGCTTATTTAGGCTTCAGGAGGTCATCCTGAACAAAATACATGTTGAAGTGTGTGCATAAGTCCTTTGGTTTAGGCGTGACACTCAATTTGAGTTTTTATTGCTTTAAATGCATTTTCAGCCCGAGCTGAGCACGTTTTGTGAGTTTGAATGTATCTTCATAGGAATGAGTTGTGTAGTCAAATTAATGCTCATATGGGCTTCAGGAGGTCATCCTGAACAAAATACATGTTGAAGTGTGTGCATAAGTCCTTTGGTTTAGGTGTGACACTCAATTTGAGTTTTTATTGCTTTAAATGCATTTTCAGCCCGAGCTGAGCACGTTTTGTGAGTTTGAATGTATCTTCATAGGAATGAGTTGTGTGGTCAAATTAATGCTCATTTAGGCTTCAGGTGGTCATCCTGAACTAAATACATGTTGAAGTGTGTGCATAAGTCATTTGGTTTAGGCGTGACACTCAATTTGAGTTTTTATTGCTTTAAATTAAATGCATTTTCAGCCCGAGCTGAGCGCGCTTTCTGACTTTGAATGTATCTTCATAGGAATGAGTTGTGTGGTCAAATTATTGCTGTTTTAGGCTTCAGGAGGTCATCCTGAACAAAATACATGTTGAAGTGTGTGCATAAGTCCTTTGGTTTAGGCGTGACACTCAATTTGAGTTTTTATTGCTTTAAATGCATTTTCAGCCCGAGCTGAGCACGTTTTGTGAGTTTGAATGTATCTTCATAGGAATGAGTTGTGTGCTCAAATTAATGCTCATTTAGGCGTCAGGTGGTCATCCTGAACTAAATACATGTTGAAGTGTGTGCATAATTCCTTGGGTTTAGGCGTGACACTCAATTTGAGTTTTTATTGCTTTAAATGCATTTTCAGCCCGAGCTGAGCACGTTTTGTGAGTTTGAATGTATCTTCATAGGAATGAGTTGTGTAGTCAAATTAATGCTCATTTAGGCTTCAGGTGGTCATCCTGAACTAAATACATGTTGAAGTGTGTGCATAAGTCATTTGGTTTAGGCGTGACACTCAATTTGAGTTTTTATTGCTTTAAATTAAATGCATTTTCAGCCCGAGCTGAGCGCGCTTTCTGACTTTGAATGTATCTTCATAGGAATGAGTTGTGTGGTCAAATTAATGCTCATTTAGGCTTCAGGTGGTCATCCTGAACAAAATACATGTTGAAGTGTGTGCATAAGTCCTTTGGTTTAGGCGTGACACTCAATTTGAGTTTTTATTACTTTAAATGCATTTTCAGCCCGAGCTGAGCGCGTTTTGTGAGTTTGAATGTATCTTCATAGGAATGAGTTGTGTGGTCAAATTAATGCTCATTTAGGCTTCAGGTGGTCATCCTGAACTAAATACATGTTGAAGTGTGTGCATAATTCCTTGGGTTTAGGCGTGACACTCAATTTGAGTTTTTATTGCTTTAAATGCATTTTCAGCCCGAGCTGAGCACGTTTTGTGAGTTTGAATGTATCTTCATAGGAATGAGTTGTGTAGTCAAATTAATGCTCATATGGGCTTCAGGAGGTCATCCTGAACAAAATACATGTTGAAGTGTGTGCATAAGTCCTTTGGTTTAGGCGTGACACTCAATTTGAGTTTTTATTGCTTTAAATGCATTTTCAGCCCGAGCTGAGCACGTTTTGTGAGTTTGAATGTATCTTCATAGGAATGAGTTGTGTGGTCAAATGAATGCTCATTTAGGCTTCAGGTGGTCATCCTGAACTAAGTACATGTTGAAGTGTGTGCATTAGTCCTTTGGTTTGGGCGTGACACTCAATTTGAGTTTTTATTGCTTTAAATGCATTTTCAGCCTGAGCTGAGCGCGCTTTCTGACTTTGAATGTATCTTCATGGGCGGCCCGGTAGTCCAGTGGTTAGCACGTCGGCTTCACAGTGCAGAGGTACCGGGTTCGATTCCAGCTCCGGCCTCCCTGTGTGGAGTTTGCATGTTCTCCCCGGGCCTGCGTGGGTTTTCTCCGGGTGCTCCGGTTTCCTCCCACATTCCAAAAAAATAAAAAAAAAACATGCATGTCAGGCTGATTGGACGCTCAAAAATTGTCCCTAGGTGTGAGTGTGGGCGTGGATGGTTGTTCGTCTCCGTGTGCCCTGCGATTGGCTGGCAACTGATTCAGGGTGTCCCCCGCCTACTGCCCGAAGACGGCTGGGATAGGCTCCAGCACCCACCGCGACCCTAGTAAGGATCAAGCGGTTCGGAAAATGGATGGATGTATCTTCATAGGAATGAGTTGTGTGGTCAAATTATTGCTCATTTAGGCTTCAGGAGGTCATCCTGAACAAAATACATGTTGAAGTGTGTGCATAAGTCCTTTGGTTTAGGCGTGACACTCAATTTGAGTTTTTATTGCTTTAAATTAAATGCATTTTCAGCCCGAGCTGAGCGCGCTTTCTGACTTTGAATGTATCTTCATAGAAATGAGTTGTGTGGTCAAATTATTGCTGATTTAGGCTTCAGGAGGTCATCCTGAACAAAATACATGTTGAAGTCTGTGCATAAGTCCTTTGGTTTAGGCGTGACACTCAATTTGAGTTTTTATTGCTTTAAATGCATTTTCAGCCCGAGCTGAGCACGTTTTGTGAGTTTGAATGTATCTTCATAGGAATGAGTTGTGTGGTCAAATTAATGCTCATTTAGGCTTCAGGAGGTCATCCTGAACAAAATACATGTTGAAGTGTGTGCATAAGTCCTTTGGTTTAGGCGTGACACTCAATTTGAGTTTTTATTGCTTTAAATGCATTTTCAGCCCGAGCTGAGCACGTTTTGTGAGTTTGAATGTATCTTCATAGGAATGAGTTGTGTAGTCAAATTAATGCTCATATGGGCTTCAGGAGGTCATCCTGAACAAAATACATGTTGAAGTGTGTGCATAAGTCCTTTGGTTTAGGTGTGACACTCAATTTGAGTTTTTATTGCTTTAAATGCATTTTCAGCCCGAGCTGAGCACGTTTTGTGAGTTTGAATGTATCTTCATAGGAATGAGTTGTGTGGTCAAATTAATGCTCATTTAGGCTTCAGGTGGTCATCCTGAACTAAATACATGTTGAAGTGTGTGCATAAGTCATTTGGTTTAGGCGTGACACTCAATTTGAGTTTTTATTGCTTTAAATTAAATGCATTTTCAGCCCGAGCTGAGCGCGCTTTCTGACTTTGAATGTATCTTCATAGGAATGAGTTGTGTGGTCAAATTATTACTGTTTTAGGCTTCAGGAGGTCATCCTGAACAAAATACATGTTGAAGTGTGTGCATAAGTCCTTTGGTTTAGGCGTGACACTCAATTTGAGTTTTTATTGCTTTAAATGCATTTTCAGCCCGAGCTGAGCACGTTTTGTGAGTTTGAATGTATCTTCATAGGAATGAGTTGTGTGGTCAAATTAATGCTCATTTAGGCGTCAGGTGGTCATCCTGAACAAAATACATGTTGAAGTGTGTGCATAAGTCCTTTGGTTTAGGCGTGACACTCAATTTGAGTTTTTATTGCTTTAAATGCATTTTCAGGCCGAGCTGAGCACGTTTTGTGAGTTTGAATGTATCTTCATAGGAATGAGTTGTGTGGTCAAATTAATGCTCATTTAGGCTTCAGGTGGTCATCCTGAACAAAATACATGTTGAAGTGTGTGCATAAGTCCTTTGGTTTAGGCGTGACACTCAATTTGAGTTTTTATTGCTTTAAATGCATTTTCAGCCCGAGCTGAGCACGTTTTGTGAGTTTGAATGTATCTTCATAGGAATGAGTTGTGTGGTCAAATTAATGCTCATTTAGGCTTCAGGTGGTCATCCTGAACTAAATACATGTTGAAGTGTGTGCATAATTCCTTGGGTTTAGGCGTGACACTCAATTTGAGTTTTTATTGCTTTAAATGCATTTTCAGCCCGAGCTGAGCACGTTTTGTGAGTTTGAATGTATCTTCATAGGAATGAGTTGTGTAGTCAAATTAATGCTCATATGGGCTTCAGGAGGTCATCCTGAACAAAATACATGTTGAAGTGTGTGCATAAGTCCTTTGGTTTAGGCGTGACACTCAATTTGAGTTTTTATTGCTTTAAATGCATTTTCAGCCCGAGCTGAGCACGTTTTGTGAGTTTGAATGTATCTTCATAGGAATGAGTTGTGTGGTCAAATTAATGCTCATTTAGGCTTCAGGTGGTCATCCTGAACTAAGTACATGTTGAAGTGTGTGCATTAGTCCTTTGGTTTGGGCGTGACACTCAATTTGAGTTTTTATTGCTTTAAATGTATTTTCAGCCCGAGCTGAGCACGTTTTGTGAGTTTGAATGTATCTTCATAGGAATGAGTTGTGTGGTCAAATTAATGCTCATTTAGGCTTCAGGTGGTCATCCTGAACTAAATACATGTTGAAGTGTGTGCATAAGTCCTTTGGTTTAGGCGTGACACTCAATTTGAGTTTTTATTGCTTTAAATGCATTTTCAGCCTGAGCTGAGCGCGCTTTCTGACTTTGAATGTATCTTCATAGGAATGAGTTGTGTGGTCAAATTATTGCTCATTTAGGCTTCAGGAGGTCATCCTGAACAAAATACATGTTGAAATGTGTGCATAAGTCCTTTGGTTTAGGCGTGACACTCAATTTGAGTTTTTATTGCTTTAAATGCATTTTCAGCCCGAGCTGAGCACGTTTTGTGAGTTTGAATGTATCTTCATAGGAATGAGTTGTGTGGTCAAATTAATGCTCATTTAGGCTTCGGGTGGTCATCCTGAACAAAATACATGTTGAAGTGTGTGCATAAGTCCTTTGGTTTAGGTGTGACACTCAATTTGAGTTTTTATTGCTTTAAATGCATTTTCAGCCCGAGCTGAGCACGTTTTTTGAGTTTGAATGTATCTTCATAGCAATGAGTTGT
The DNA here is from genome assembly GCF_054856545.1 of Hippocampus guttulatus. Lineage (NCBI taxonomy): Eukaryota > Metazoa > Chordata > Actinopteri > Syngnathiformes > Syngnathidae > Hippocampus > Hippocampus guttulatus. Next base: position 25,248,442 of record NC_141265.1, read on the forward strand.
GTGGTCAAATTATTGCTCATTTAGGCTTCAGGAGGTCATCCTGAACAAAATACATGTTGAAGTGTGTGCATAAGTCCTTTGGTTTAGGCGTGACACTCAATTTGAGTTTTTATTGCTTTAAATGCATTTTCAGCCCGAGCTGAGCACGTTTTGTGAGTTTGAATGTATCTTCATAGGAATGAGTTGTGTGGTCAAATTAATGCTCATTTAGGCGTCAGGTGGTCATCCTGAACAAAATACATGTTGAAGTGTGTGCATAAGTCCTTTGGTTTAGGCGTGACACTCAATTTGAGTTTTTATTGCTTTAAATGCATTTTCAGGCCGAGCTGAGCACGTTTTGTGAGTTTGAATGTATCTTCATAGGAATGAGTTGTGTGGTCAAATTAATGCTCATTTAGGCTTCAGGTGGTCATCCTGAACAAAATACATGTTGAAGTGTGTGCATAAGTCCTTTGGTTTAGGCGTGACACTCAATTTGAGTTTTTATTGCTTTAAATGCATTTTCAGCCCGAGCTGAGCACGTTTTGTGAGTTTGAATGTATCTTCATAGGAATGAGTTGTGTGGTCAAATTAATGCTCATTTAGGCTTCAGGTGGTCATCCTGAACTAAATACATGTTGAAGTGTGTGCATAATTCCTTGGGTTTAGGCGTGACACTCAATTTGAGTTTTTATTGCTTTAAATGCATTTTCAGCCCGAGCTGAGCACGTTTTGTGAGTTTGAATGTATCTTCATAGGAATGAGTTGTGTAGTCAAATTAATGCTCATATGGGCTTCAGGAGGTCATCCTGAACAAAATACATGTTGAAGTGTGTGCATAAGTCCTTTGGTTTAGGCGTGACACTCAATTTGAGTTTTTATTGCTTTAAATGCATTTTCAGCCCGAGCTGAGCACGTTTTGTGAGTTTGAATGTATCTTCATAGGAATGAGTTGTGTGGTCAAATTAATGCTCATTTAGGCTTCAGGTGGTCATCCTGAACTAAGTACATGTTGAAGTGTGTGCATTAGTCCTTTGGTTTGGGCGTGACACTCAATTTGAGTTTTTATTGCTTTAAATGTATTTTCAGCCCGAGCTGAGCACGTTTTGTGAGTTTGAATGTATCTTCATAGGAATGAGTTGTGTGGTCAAATTAATGCTCATTTAGGCTTCAGGTGGTCATCCTGAACTAAATACATGTTGAAGTGTGTGCATAAGTCCTTTGGTTTAGGCGTGACACTCAATTTGAGTTTTTATTGCTTTAAATGCATTTTCAGCCTGAGCTGAGCGCGCTTTCTGACTTTGAATGTATCTTCATAGGAATGAGTTGTGTGGTCAAATTATTGCTCATTTAGGCTTCAGGAGGTCATCCTGAACAAAATACATGTTGAAATGTGTGCATAAGTCCTTTGGTTTAGGCATGACACTCAATTTGAGTTTTTATTGCTTTAAATGCATTTTCAGCCCGAGCTGAGCACGTTTTGTGAGTTTGAATGTATCTTCATAGGAATGAGTTGTGTGGTCAAATTAATGCTCATTTAGGCTTCGGGTGGTCATCCTGAACAAAATACATGTTGAAGTGTGTGCATAAGTCCTTTGGTTTAGGTGTGACACTCAATTTGAGTTTTTATTGCTTTAAATGCATTTTCAGCCCGAGCTGAGCACGTTTTTTGAGTTTGAATGTATCTTCATAGCAATGAGTTGTGTGGTCAAATTATTGCTCATTTAGGCTTCAGGAGGTCATCCTGAACAAAATACATGTTGAAGTGTGTGCATAAGTCCTTTGGTTTAGGCGTGACACTCAATTTGAGTTTTTATTGCTTTAAATGCATTTTCAAGCCGAGCTGAGCACGTTTTGTGAGTTTGAATGTATCTTCATAGAATGAGTTGTGTGGTCAAATTAATGCTCATTTAGGCTTCAGGTGGTCATCCTGAACAAAATACATGTTGAAGTGTGTGCATAAGTCCTTTGGTTTAGGCGTGACATTCAATTTGAGTTTTTATTGCATTAAATGCATTTTCAGCCCGAGCTGAGCATGTTTTGTGAGTTTGAATGTATCTTCATAGGAATGAGTTGTGTGGTCAAATTAATGCTCATTTAGGCTTCAGGTGGTCATCCTGAACAAAATACATGTTGAAGTGTGTGCATAAGTCCTTTGGTTTAGGTGTGACACTCAATTTGAGTTTTTATTGCTTTAAATGCATTTTCAGCCCGAGCTGAGCGTGTTTTGTGAGTTTGAATGTATCTTCATAGGAATGAGTTGTGTGGTCAAATTAATGCTCATTTAGGCTTCAGGAGGTCATCCTGAACAAAATACATGTTGAAGTGTGTGCATAAGTCCTTTGGTTTAGGCGTGACACTCAATTTGAGTTTTTATTGCTTTAAATGCATTTTCAGCCCGAGTTGAGAACGTTTTGTGAGTTTGAATGTATCTTCATAGGAATGAGTTGTGTAGACAAATTAATGCTCATATGGGCTTCAGGATGTCATCCTGAACTAAATACATGTTGAAGTGTGTGCATAAGTCCTTTGGTTTAGGTGTGACACTAAATTTGAATTTTTATTGCTTTAAATGCATTTTCAGCCCGAGCTGAGCACGTTTTGTGAGTTTGAATGTATCTTCATAGGAATGAGTTGTGTAGTCAAATTAATGCTCATATGGGCTTCAGGAGGTCATCCTGAACAAAATACATGTTGAAGTGTGTGCATAAGTCCTTTGGTTTAGGCGTGACACTCAATTTGAGTTTTTATTGCTTTAAATGCATTTTCAGCCCGAGCTGAGCACGTTTTGTGAGTTTGAATGTATCTTCATAGGAATGAGTTGTGTGGTCAAATTAATGCTTATTTAGGCTTCAGGAGGTCATCCTGAACAAAATACATGTTGAAGTGTGTGCATAAGTCCTTTGGTTTAGGCGTGACACTCAATTTGAGTTTTTATTGCTTTAAATGCATTTTCAGCCCGAGCTGAGCACGTTTTGTGAGTTTGAATGTATCTTCATAGGAATGAGTTGTGTGGTCAAATTAATGCTCATTTAGGCGTCAGGTGGTCATCCTGAACAAAATACATGTTGAAGTGTGTGCATAAGTCCTTTGGTTTAGGCGTGACACTCAATTTGAGTTTTTATTCCTTTAAATGCATTTTCAGGCCGAGCTGAGCACGTTTTGTGTGTTTGAATGTATCTTCATAGGAATGAGTTGTGTGGTCAAATTAATGCTCATTTAGGCTTCAGGTGGTCATCGTGAACAAAATACATGTTGAAGTGTGTGCATGAGTCCTTTGGTTTAGGCGTGACACTCAATTTGAGTTTTTATTGCTTTAAATTAAATGCATTTTCAGCCCGAGCTAAGCGCGCTTCCTGACTTTGAATGTATCTTCATAGGAATGAGTTGTGTGGTCAAATTAATTCTCATATGGGCTTCAGGAGGTCATCCTGAACAAAATACATGTTGAAGTGTGTGCATAAATCCTTTGGTTTAGGCGTGACACTCAATTTGAGTTTTTATTGCTTTAAATCCATTTTCAGCCCGAGCTGAGCACGTTTTTTGAGTTTGAATGTATCTTCATAGGAATGAGTTGTGTGGTCAAATTATTGCTCATTTAGGCTTCAGGAGGTCATCCTGAACAAAATACATGTTGAAGTGTTTGTATAAGTCCTTTGGTTTAGGCGTGACACTCAATTTGAGTTTTTATTGCTTTAAATGCATTTTCAGCCCGAGCTGAGCACGTTTTGTGAGTTTGAATGTATCTTCATAGGAATGAGTTGTGTAGTCAAATTAATGCTCATATGGGCTTCAGGAGGTCATCCTGAACAAAATACATGTTGAAGTGTGTGCATAAGTCCTTTGGTTTAGGCGTGAGACTCAATTTGAGTTTTTATTGCTTTAAATGCATTTTCAGCCCGAGCTGAGCACGTTTTGTGTGTTTGAATGTATCTTCATAGGAATTAGTTGTGTGGTCAAATTAATGCTCATATGGGCTTCGGGAGGTCATCCTGAACAAAATACATGTTGAAGTGTGTGCATAAGTCCTTTGGTTTAGGTGTGACACTCAATTTGAGTTTTTATTGCTTTAAATGCATTTTCAGCCCGAGCTGAGCACGTTTTTTGAGTTTGAATGTATCTTCATAGGAATGAGTTGTGTGGTCAAATTATTGCTCATTTAGGCTTCAGGAGGTCATCCTGAACAAAATACATGTTGAAGTGTTTGTATAAGTCCTTTGGTTTAGGCGTGACACTCAATTTGAGTTTTTATTGCTTTAAATGCATTTTCAGCCCGAGCTGAGCACGTTTTGTGAGTTTAAATGTATCTTCATAGGAATGAGTTGTGTAGTCAAATTAATGCTCATATGGGCTTCAGGAGGTCATCCTGAACAAAATACATGTTGAAGTGTGTGCATAAGTCCTTTGGTTTAGGCGTGAGACTCAATTTGAGTTTTTATTGCTTTAAATGCATTTTCAGCCCGAGCTGAGCACGTTTTGTGTGTTTGAATGTATCTTCATAGGAATTAGTTGTGTGGTCAAATTAATGCTCATATGGGCTTCGGGAGGTCATCCTGAACAAAATACATGTTGAAGTGTGTGCATAAGTCCTTTGGTTTAGGTGTGACACTCAATTTGAGTTTTTATTGCTTTAAATGCATTTTCAGCCCGAGCTGAGCACGTTTTTTGAGTTTGAATGTATCTTCATAGGAATGAGTTGTGTGGTCAAATTATTGCTCATTTAGGCTTCAGGAGGTCATCCTGAACAAAATACATGTTGAAGTGTTTGTATAAGTCCTTTGGTTTAGGCGTGACACTCAATTTGAGTTTTTATTGCTTTAAATGCATTTTCAGCCCGAGCTGAGCACGTTTTGTGAGTTTAAATGTATCTTCATAGGAATGAGTTGTGTAGTCAAATTAATGCTCATATGGGCTTCAGGAGGTCATCCTGAACAAAATACATGTTGAAGTGTGTGCATAAGTCCTTTGGTTTAGGCGTGAGACTCAATTTGAGTTTTTATTGCTTTAAATGCATTTTCAGCCCGAGCTGAGCACGTTTTGTGAGTTTGAATGTATCTTCATAGGAATGAGTTGTGTGGTCAAATTAATGCTCATTTAGGCTTCAGGTGGTCATCCTGAACTAAATACATGTTGAAGTGTGTGCATAAGTCCTTTGGTTTAGGCGTGACACTCAATTTGAGTTTTTATTGCTTTAAATTAAATGCATTTTCAACCTGAGCTGAGCGCACTTTCTGACTTTGAATGTATCTTCATAGGAATGAGTTGTGTGGTCTAATTATTGCTGATTTAGGCTTCAGGAGGTCATCCTGAACAAAATACATGTTGAAGTGTGTGCATAAGTCCTTTGGTTTAGGCGTGACACTCAATTTGAGTTTTTATTGCTTTAAATGCATTTTCAGCCCGAGCTGAGCACGTTTTGTGAGTTTGAATGTATCTTCATAGGAATGAGTTGTGTGGTCAAATTATTGCTCATTTAGGCTTCAGGAGGTCATCCTGAACAAAACACATGTTGAAGTGTGTGCATAAGTCCTTTGGTTTAGGCGTGACACTCAATTTGAGTTTTTATTGCTTTAAATGCATTTTCAGCCCGAGCTGAGCACGTTTTGTGAGTTTGAATGTATCTTCATAGAATGAGTTGTGTGGTCAAATTAATGCTCATTTAGGCTTCAGGTGGTCATCCTGAACAAAATACATGTTGAAGTGTATGCATAAGTCCTTTGGTTTAGGCGTGACATACAATTTGAGTTTTTATTGCTTTAAATGCATTTTCAGCCCGAGCTGAGCATGTTTTGTGAGTTTGAATGTATCTTCATAGGAATGAGTTGTGTGGTCAAATTAATGCTCATTTAGGCTTCAGGTGGTCATCCTGAACTAAATACATGTTGAAGTGTGTGCATAAGTCCTTTGGTTTAGGTGTGACACTCAATTTGAGTTTTTATTGCTTTAAATGCATTTTCAGCCCGAGCTGAGCGCTTTTTGTGAGTTTGAATGTATCTTCATAGGAATGAGTTGTGTGGTCAAATTAATGCTTATTTAGGCTTCAGGAGGTCATCCTGAACAAAATACATGTTGAAGTGTGTGCATAAGTCCTTTGGTTTAGGCGTGACACTCAATTTGAGTTTTTATTGCTTTAAATGCATTTTCAGCCCGAGCTGAGCACGTTTTGTGAGTTTGAATGTATCTTCATAGGAATGAGTTGTGTGGTCAAATTAATGCTCATTTAGGCTTCAGGTGGTCATCCTGAACTAAATACATGTTGAAGTGTGTGCATAAGTCCTTTGGTTTAGGCGTGACACTCAATTTGAGTTTTTATTGCTTTAAATTAAATGCATTTTCAGCCCGAGCTGAGCGCGCTTTCTGACTTTGAATGTATCTTCATAGGAATGAGTTGTGTGGTCAAATTATTGCTGATTTAGGCTTCAGGAGGTCATCCTGAACAAAATACATGTTGAAGTGTGTGCATAAGTCCTTTGGTTTAGGCGTGACACTCAATTTGAGTTTTTATTGCTTTAAATGCATTTTCAGGCCGAGCTGAGCACGTTTTGTGAGTTTGAATGTATCTTCATAGGAATGAGTTGTGTAGTCAAATTAATGCTCATATGGGCTTCAGAAGGTCATCCTGAACAAAATACATGTTGAAGTGTGTGCATAAGTCCTTTGGTTTAGGCGTGACACTCAATTTGAGTTTTTATTGCTTTAAATGCATTTTCAGCCCGAGCTGAGCACGTTTTGTGAGTTTGAATGTGTCTTCATAGGAATGAGTTGTGTGGTCAAATTAATGCTCATTTAGGCTTCAGGTGGTCATCCTGAACTAAATACATGTTGAAGTGTGTGCATAAGTCCTTTGGTTTAGGCGTGACACTCAATTTGAGTTTTTATTGCTTTAAATGCATTTTCAGCCCGAGCTGAGCACGTTTTGTGAGTTTGAATGTATCTTCATAGGAATGAGTTGTGTAGTCAAATTAATGCTCATATGGGCTTCAGGAGGTCATCCTGAACAAAATACATGTTGAAGTGTGTGCATAAGTCCTTTGGTTTAGGCGTGACACTCAATTTGAGTTTTTATTGCTTTAAATGCATTTTCAGCCCGAGTTGAGCACGTTTTGTGAGTTTGAATGTATCTTCATAGGAATGAGTTGTGTAGTCAAATTAATGCTCATATGGGCTTCAGGATGTCATCCTGAACTAAATACATGTTGAAGTGTGTGCATAAGTCCTTTGGTTTAGGTGTGACACTAAATTTGAGTTTTTATTGCTTTAAATGCATTTTCAGCCCGAGCTGAGCGCGTTTTGTGAGTTTGAATGTATCTTCATAGGAATGAGTTGTGTGGTCAAATTAATGCTCATTTAGGCTTCAGGTGGTCATCCTGAACTAAATACATGTTGAAGTGTGTGCATAAGTCCTTTGGTTTAGGCATGACACTCAATTTGAGTTTTTATTGCTTTAAATGCATTTTCAGCCCGAGTTGAGCACGTTTTGTGAGTTTGAATGTATCTTCATAGGAATGAGTTGTGTAGTCAAATTAATGCTCATATGGGCTTCAGGAGGTCATCCTGAACAAAATACATGTTGAAGTGTGTGCATAAGTCCTTTGGTTTAGGCGTGACACTCAATTTGAGTTTTTATTGCTTTAAATGCATTTTCAGCCCGAGTTGAGCACGTTTTGTGAGTTTGAATGTATCTTCATAGGAATGAGTTGTGTGGTCAAATTAATGCTCATTTAGGCGTCAGGTGGTCATCCTGAACAAAATACATGTTGAAGTGTGTGCATAAGTCCTTTGGTTTAGGCGTGACACTCAATTTGAGTTTTTATTGCTTTAAATGCATTTTCAGCCCGAGCTGAGCACGTTTTGTGAGTTTGAATGTATCTTCATAGGAATGAGTTGTGTAGTCAAATTAATGCTCATATGGGCTTCAGGAGGTCATCCTGAACAAAATACATGTTGAAGTGTGTGCATAAGTCCTTTGGTTTAGGCGTGACACTCAATTTGAGTTTTTATTGCTTTAAATGCATTTTCAGCCCGAGTTGAGCACGTTTTGTGAGTTTGAATGTATCTTCATAGGACTGAGTTGTGTGGTCAAATTAATGCTCATTTAGGCTTCAGGTGGTCATCCTGAACTAAATACATGTTGAAATGTGTGCATAAGTCCTTTGGTTTAGGCGTGACACTCAATTTGAGTTTTTATTGCTTTAAATGCATTTTCAGCCCGAGCTGAGCACGTTTTGTGAGTTTGAATGTATCTTTATAGGAATGAGTTGTGTAGTCAAATTAATGCTCATATGGGCTTCAGGAGGTCATCCTGAACAAAATACATGTTGAAGTGTGTGCATAAGTCCTTTGGTTTAGGTGTGACACTCAATTTGAGTTTTTATTGCTTTAAATGCATTTTCAGCCCGAGCTGAGCACGTTTTGTGAGTTTGAATGTATCTTCATAGGAATGAGATGTGTAGTCAAATTAATGCTCATTTAGGCTTCAGGTGGTCATCCTGAACTAAATACATGTTAAAGTGTGAGCATAAGTCCTTTGGTTTAGGCGTGACACTCAATTTGAGTTTTTATTGCTTTAAATGCATTTTCAGCCCGAGTTGAGCACGTTTTGTGAGTTTGAATGTATCTTCATAGGAATGAGTTGTGTGGTCAAATTAATGCTCATTTAGGCGTCAGGTGGTCATCCTGAACAAAATACATGTTGAAGTGTGCGCATAAGTCCTTTGGTTTAGGCGTGACACTCAATTTGAGTTTTTATTGCTTTAAATGCATTTTCAGCCCGAGCTGAGCACGTTTTGTGAGTTTGAATGTATCTTCATAGGAATGAGTTGTGTGGTCAAATTATTGCTGATTTAGGCTTCAGGAGGTCATCCTGAACAAAATACATGTTGAAGTGTGTGCATAAGTCCTTTGGTTTAGGCGTGACACTCAATTTGAGTTTTTATTGCCTTAAATGCATTTTCAGGCCGAGCTGAGCACGTTTTGTGAGTTTGAATGTATCTTCATAGGAATGAGTTGTGTAGTCAAATTAATGCTCATATGGGCTTCAGAAGGTCATCCTGAACAAAATACATGTTGAAGTGTGTGCATAAGTCCTTTGGTTTAGGCGTGACACTCAATTTGAGTTTTTATTGCTTTAAAGGCTTACTTGACTTCCGGGGTGAGAGGACGCTGGCGTGTATGTCGCCGCTTCTCACTCCAAACTTTTCCAAAACTTTTCAGATATTTCTTCTGATTTTTCTTTTGCCCTTCTGTTTTTGGACTGTTTGGACTGTGATTGATGTAACAAATCATAGCTTCACCCGATCAATCAAACCCCAAATCGTAACTTAGTCCACGGGCTAACGCCGGTAGCTTAAACTTACCGGCTGTCACCGCACCGGCCTTTCTCCCTCGTCATGGGGCGGCACAACTTCGCCGCCTTTGGGTTATTTCTGATACTTCTGACGTTCTGCCATCATCCAGTGACAGGACTACTCCACTATTCTGTCGCGGATCTTCTCCGGATCCGGAGGATTGCACCGGAGCCTCCACCGCCGGAACTGCACCATCATCCTGACATTGCTCGCCTGCCTCGACGTCGCTACATTCACCGCGGGTCGCGTAGACATGTTGACTACAAAAATCCTGGCTCAATCAACTCGACCTGGTCCACTTCTCGACGTCCTCCCAGAAACCGCGGCCGCAACACCAACTACTATGCAGTAGCCCGCCTGGCTAGGTCGGCTAACAGCACTGCCGCCATCAAACATGACACCTCCGCTGTCAACTTTGGACTGCTGAACATCCGCTCACTTACGAACAAGGGTCACCTCATTCAAGACGTCCTCGCCGAACGCAAACTTGACTTCCTCGTTTTAACAGAAACCTGGCAACAAACAAACGACTTCGCTTCTCTGAATGACTCCACTCCTCCCGGCTTTGTTTACATCTGCCGTCCCCGTGGCAACGGCCGTGGAGGAGGCCTCGCGGTAATCCACCGCGAGAAGTGGAAAGTCTTACCAGTCTCCGTTCCTGCATCAAGCTCTTTTGAATGCATGGTGTTTAAACTCCCTGGACCCACGCCAACCATCATTGCCACAGTTTATCGCCCCCCGAAGCCACATAGCGATTTCATCAATGAATTTTCCAGTTTAATCACACACTTATCCACTCTCTCGCCAAATTTAATTTTGCTGGGAGATTTTAATATTCACATGGACAACCCCGACCTGCCACTCACAAGAGACTTCACATCCTACCTGGAGAGCCTCGCGATACACTGTCTTACTGACTTCCCCACCCACATCAAAGGCCACACATTGGACTTGGTTTGCTGCTCTGGCTTCTCCCCCTCCAAGCCCACTGCTGATGTTTTTCCTGAAACCGATCATTTCCTCCTCACTTTTAACATCGTACTCCGTCTCTCTACAATCAAAACCTCCCGCCTCATTTCTTTTCGTAATACCAAAAATATCAACATTGACACCTTCTGCTCCATTATCGACCGTTCCCCGCCCCCAGACGCCCTTTCAAACCCGGATGACCTCACCGCTCACTACAATGCCTGCCTCACAAATATTCTAAATTCTCTCGCCCCCCTGAAGACCAGGACTGCTTCATTCTCTACATCTGCCCCCTGGTTTACACCCGCTCTTAGAGCATTGAAATCAAAAAACCGCCAACTTGAGCGACTCTATAAGAAAACCGGTCTCACCATCCATAAGGACATGTACACTACCCATATCACTAAATACAAGGACCAAATTGCACAAACCAAATCCAGCTACTACTCCGGCCTCATCCTCTCCAACGAAGGAAATTCAAGAACTCTCTTCTCCGTCATGAACAAAATCCTCTGGCCACCAAACTCTCTCCCCCTCCACCTGTACTCCACAGCAACCTGCAACTCCATAATGGAACACTTCAATCACAAAATCCTTAAGATCCATCACCAACTCCATCAAAACCTGCCTGCTCCCCCCCCCCATCTGAACCTTCTTCTCCTTGTCATCTCTTCTCCAGTTTTGTTCCACCAACGACTGCTGAATTATCCAACCTCATACTCAAATCCAAGCCCACCACTTGCCAGCTTGATCCCCTCCCTTCATCCCTTGTTAAATCCTGCCTTCCTTCTGTGCTTCCTCTCATATCTGCTATTATCCACTCCTCACTCTCTTCTGGTATTGTCCCATCACTCCTCAAAACTGCTGCTATCATCCCCACACTGAAAAAACATGGCTCTGACCCCAACAACTTTGATAACCTCCGCCCCATCTCCAACCTTCCATTTATCTCGAAAATCCTTGAAAAAACTGTTGCTGCTCAACTCCACTCCCACCTGTCCCTTCACTCTCTCTATGAACCCTTTCAGTCCGGTTTCCGCCCCCGCCACAGCACAGAGACTGCCCTAATCCGTATTGTGAATGATCTCCTCATAGCATCTGATTCCGGTTTAGTATCCATCCTCATCCTCTTAGACTTGAGCGCTGCCTTTGACACAATCTCTCACCCTATCCTCCTCAATAGACTCTCCTCCATTGGTCTCTCCCACACTCCCCTCAGTTGGTTCCACTCCTACCTCACTGGCCGCACTCAGTTTGTCCAGCTCAAATCCTTCACCTCAAAGCCCTCCCCAGTCACCACAGGTGTACCACAGGGATCTGTCCTAGGTCCCCTTCTCTTCATCATCTACCTCCTGCCTCTTGGCCATATCCTCCGCAAATTTAATATCCACTTTCACTGCTTTGCTGATGACACCCAGCTCTACCTCTCCTGCAAGCCAAACTCCATACTCCCACCCCCCTCCCTCACCTCTTGCCTCTCCGAACTCAAAACATGGTTCACAACAAACTTTCTTAAATTAAATACTAATAAAACGGAAGTCCTCCTTCTTGGCACCAAATCCACTTTATCCAAAGTAAACAGTTTTTCCTTCAACATTGACAGCTCCCTAGTGTCCCCCTCCCCCCAGGTTAAGAGTCTGGGTGTCATCCTGGATAGCATGCTCACCTTCCACTCGCATATCAACACCATCACCCGCACTGCTTATTTCCACCTCCGCAATATTACCAGACTTCGCCCTTCCCTCACCCCCCGCACCACTGCTATTCTTGTCCACAGTCTTGTCACATCCCGCCTTGATTACTGCAACGCTCTCCTCTTCGGCCTACCTCAAAAGTCCCTTCATAAAATCCAGCTGGTCCAAAACGCCTCTGCTCGCATCATCACAAAAACATCTTCCCAGCAGCACATCACCCCCGTTCTCCAACAGCTTCACTGGCTCCCTGTTCAACATCGCATCAATTACAAACTGCTTCTATATACATATATGGCCATCCACAACCTGGCCCCTCCTTACCTATCCGACCTTCTCCAGGTGCATATCCCCTCTCGCTCCCTCAGATCCTCGTCCTCCCTCCGCCGGTCAGTGCCCCCTGCCCGACTGAGCACCATGGGAGCCAGAGCCTTCAGTCACGCTGCTCCAAAGCTCTGGAACAACCTACCTCCGGACCTCCAAAACTGCACACCTCTTTCCACTTTCAAGTCCCGTCTAAAAACACACCTGTTCAGGATTGCCTACAACACATAGCTCTTCCATTTCCTATGTTTTTATGATTTTATGTCCTGTTTTTATATAATATCTCGTTTACTAATTTTTACATTGTATTTTCTTATTGTCTGTACAGTGTCCTTGGGTGGCATGAAAGGCGCTTTTAAATAAAATGCATTATTATTATTATTATTAAATGCATTTTCAGCCCGAGCTGAGCACGTTTTGTGAGTTTGAATGTGTCTTCATAGGAATGAGTTGTGTGGTCAAATTAATGCTCATTTAGGCTTCAGGTGGTCATCCTGAACTAAATACATGTTGAAGTGTGTGCATAAGTCCTTTGGTTTAGGCGTGACACTCAATTTGAGTTTTTATTGCTTTAAATGCATTTTCAGCCCGAGCTGAGCACGTTTTGTGAGTTTGAATGTATCTTCATAGGAATGAGTTGTGTAGTCAAATTAATGCTCATATGGGCTTCAGGAGGTCATCCTGAACAAAATACATGTTGAAGTGTGTGCATAAGTCCTTTGGTTTAGGCGTGACACTCAATTTGAGTTTTTATTGCTTTAAATGCATTTTCAGCCCGAGTTGAGCACGTTTTGTGAGTTTGAATGTATCTTCATAGGAATGAGTTGTGTAGTCAAATTAATGCTCATATGGGCTTCAGGATGTCATCCTGAACTAAATACATGTTGAAGTGTGTGCATAAGTCCTTTGGTTTAGGTGTGACACTAAATTTGAGTTTTTATTGCTTTAAATGCATTTTCAGCCCGAGCTGAGCGCGTTTTGTGAGTTTGAATGTATCTTCATAGGAATGAGTTGTGTGGTCAAATTAATGCTCATTTAGGCTTCAGGTGGTCATCCTGAACTAAATACATGTTGAAGTGTGTGCATAAGTCCTTTGGTTTAGGCATGACACTCAATTTGAGTTTTTATTGCTTTAAATGCATTTTCAGCCCGAGTTGAGCACGTTTTGTGAGTTTGAATGTATCTTCATAGGAATGAGTTGTGTAGTCAAATTAATGCTCATATGGGCTTCAGGAGGTCATCCTGAACAAAATACATGTTGAAGTGTGTGCATAAGTCCTTTGGTTTAGGCGTGACACTCAATTTGAGTTTTTATTGCTTTAAATGCATTTTCAGCCCGAGTTGAGCACGTTTTGTGAGTTTGAATGTATCTTCATAGGAATGAGTTGTGTGGTCAAATTAATGCTCATTTAGGCGTCAGGTGGTCATCCTGAACAAAATACATGTTGAAGTGTGTGCATAAGTCCTTTGGTTTAGGCGTGACACTCAATTTGAGTTTTTATTGCTTTAAATGCATTTTCAGCCCGAGCTGAGCACGTTTTGTGAGTTTGAATGTATCTTCATAGGAATGAGTTGTGTAGTCAAATTAATGCTCATATGGGCTTCAGGAGGTCATCCTGAACAAAATACATGTTGAAGTGTGTGCATTAGTCCTTTGGTTTAGGCGTGACACTCAATTTGAGTTTTTATTGCTTTAAATGCATTTTCAGCCCGAGCTGAGCACGTTTTGTGAGTTTGAATGTATCTTCATAGGAATGAGATGTGTAGTCAAATTAATGCTCATTTAGGCTTCAGGTGGTCATCCTGAACTAAATACATGTTAAAGTGTGAGCATAAGTCCTTTGGTTTAGGCGTGACACTCAATTTGAGTTTTTATTGCTTTAAATGCATTTTCAGCCCGAGTTGAGCACGTTTTGTGAGTTTGAATGTATCTTCATAGGAATGAGTTGTGTGGTCAAATTAATGCTCATTTAGGCGTCAGGTGGTCATCCTGAACAAAATACATGTTGAAGTGTGCGCATAAGTCCTTTGGTTTAGGCGTGACACTCAATTTGAGTTTTTATTGCTTTAAATGCATTTTCAGCCCGAGCTGAGCACGTTTTGTGAGTTTGAATGTATCTTCATAGGAATGAGTTGTGTAGTCAAATTAATGCTCATATGGGCTTCAGGAGGTCATCCTGAACAAAATACATGTTGAAGTGTGTGCATAAGTCCTTTGGTTTAGGCGTGACACTCAATTTGAGTTTTTATTGCTTTAAATGCATTTTCAGCCCGAGTTGAGCACGTTTTGTGAGTTTGAATGTATCTTCATAGGAATGAGTTGTGTAGTCAAATTAATGCTCATATGGGCTTCAGGAGGTCATGCTGAACAAAATACATGTTGAAGTGTGTGAATAAGTCCTTTGGTTTAGGTGTGACACTCAATTTGAGTTTTATTGCTTTAAATGCATTTTCAGCCCGAGCTGAGCACGTTTTGTGAGTTTGAATGTATCTTTATAGGAATGAGTTGTGTGGTAAAAATTAATGCTCATTTAGGGTTCAGGTGGTCATCCGGAACTAAATACATGTTGAAGTGTGTGCATAAGTCGTTTGGTTTAGGTGTGACACTCAATTTGAGTTTTTATTGCTTTAAATGCATTTTCAGCCCGAGCTGAGCGCGCTTTCTGACTTTGAATGTATCTTCATAGGAATGAGTTGTGTGGTCAAATTATTGCTGATTTAGGCTTCAGGAGGTTATCCTGAACAAAATACATGTTGAAGTGTGTGCATAAGTCGTTTGGTTTAGGTGTGACACTCAATTTGAGTTTTTATTGCTTTAAATGCATTTTCAGCCCGAGCTGAGCACGTTTTGAGAGTTTGAATGTATCTTCATAGGAATGAGTTGTGTGGTCAAATTAATGCTCATTTAGGCTTCAGGTGGTCATCCTGAACTAAATACATGTTGAAGTGTGTGCATAAGTCCTTTGGTTTAGGCATGACACTCAATTTGAGTTTTTATTGCTTTAAATGCATTTTCAGCCCGAGTTGAGCAAGTTTTGTGAGTTTGAATGTATCTTCATAGGAATGAGTTGTGTAGTCAAATTAATGCTCATATGGGCTTCAGGATGTCATCCTGAACTAAATACATGTTGAAGTGTGTGCATAAGTCCTTTGGTTTAGGTGTGACACTAAATTTGAGTTTTTATTGCTTTAAATGCATTTTCAGCCCGAGCTGAGCGCGTTTTGTGAGTTTGAATGTATCTTCATAGGAATGAGTTGTGTGGTCAAATTAATGCTCATTTAGGCTTCAGGTGGTCATCCTGAACTAAATACATGTTGAAGTGTGTGCATAAGTCCTTTGGTTTAGGCATGACACTCAATTTGAGTTTTTATTGCTTTAAATGCATTTTCAGCCCGAGTTGAGCACGTTTTTTGAGTTTGAATGTATCTTCATAGGAATGAGTTGTGTAGTCAAATTAATGCTCATATGGGCTTCAGGAGGTCATCCTGAACAAAATACATGTTGAAGTGTGTGCATAAGTCCTTTGGTTTAGGCGTGACACTCAATTTGAGTTTTTATTGCTTTAAATGCATTTTCAGCCCGAGTTGAGCACGTTTTGTGAGTTTGAATGTATCTTCATAGGAATGAGTTGTGTGGTCAAATTAATGCTCATTTAGGCGTCAGGTGGTCATCCTGAACAAAATACATGTTGAAGTGTGTGCATAAGTCCTTTGGTTTAGGCGTGACACTCAATTTGAGTTTTTATTGCTTTAAATGCATTTTCAGCCCGAGCTGAGCACGTTTTGTGAGTTTGAATGTATCTTCATAGGAATGAGTTGTGTAGTCAAATTAATGCTCATATGGGCTTCAGGAGGTCATCCTGAACAAAATACATGTTGAAGTGTGTGCATAAGTCCTTTGGTTTAGGCGTGACACTCAATTTGAGTTTTTATTGCTTTAAATGCATTTTCAGCCCGAGTTGAGCACGTTTTGTGAGTTTGAATGTATCTTCATA
This sequence comes from Hippocampus guttulatus, assembly GCF_054856545.1. Taxonomy (NCBI): domain Eukaryota; kingdom Metazoa; phylum Chordata; class Actinopteri; order Syngnathiformes; family Syngnathidae; genus Hippocampus; species Hippocampus guttulatus. The sequence goes on from NC_141265.1 coordinate 25,264,747, forward strand.
GGACTGAGTTGTGTGGTCAAATTAATGCTCATTTAGGCTTCAGGTGGTCATCCTGAACTAAATACACGTTGAAATGTGTGCATAAGTCCTTTGGTTTAGGCGTGACACTCAATTTGAGTTTTTATTGCTTTAAATGCATTTTCAGCCCGAGCTGAGCACGTTTTGTGAGTTTGAATGTATCTTTATAGGAATGAGTTGTGTAGTCAAATTAATGCTCATATGGGCTTCAGGAGGTCATCCTGAACAAAATACATGTTGAAGTGTGTGCATAAGTCCTTTGGTTTAGGTGTGACACTCAATTTGAGTTTTTATTGCTTTAAATGCATTTTCAGCCCGAGCTGAGCACGTTTTGTGAGTTTGAATGTATCTTCATAGGAATGAGATGTGTAGTCAAATTAATGCTCATTTAGGCTTCAGGTGGTCATCCTGAACTAAATACATGTTAAAGTGTGAGCATAAGTCCTTTGGTTTAGGCGTGACACTCAATTTGAGTTTTTATTGCTTTAAATGCATTTTCAGCCCGAGTTGAGCACGTTTTGTGAGTTTGAATGTATCTTCATAGGAATGAGTTGTGTGGTCAAATTAATGCTCATTTAGGCGTCAGGTGGTCATCCTGAACAAAATATATGTTGAAGTGTGCGCATAAGTCCTTTGGTTTAGGCGTGACACTCAATTTGAGTTTTTATTGCTTTAAATGCATTTTCAGCCCGAGCTGAGCACGTTTTGTGAGTTTGAATGTATCTTCATAGGAATGCGTTGTGTAGTCAAATTAATGCTCATATGGGCTTCAGGAGGTCATCCTGAACAAAATACATGTTGAAGTGTGTGCATAAGTCCTTTGGTTTAGGCGTGACACTCAATTTGAGTTTTTATTGCTTTAAATGCATTTTCAGCCCGAGATGAGCACGTTTTGTGAGTTTGAATGTATCTTCATAGGAATGAGTTGTGTAGTCAAATTAATGCTCATATGGGCTTCAGGAGGTCATCCTGAACAAAATACATGTTGAAGTGTGTGAATAAGTCCTTTGGTTTAGGTGTGACACTCAATTTGAGTTTTATTGCTTTAAATGCATTTTCAGCCCGAGCTGAGCACGTTTTGTGAGTTTGAATGTATCTTTATAGGAATGAGTTGTGTAGTCAAATTAATGCTCATATGGGCTTCAGGAGGTCATCCTGAACAAAATACATGTTGAAGTGTGTGCATAAGTCCTTTGGTTTAGGTGTGACACTCAATTTGAGTTTTTATTGCTTTAAATGCATTTTCAGCCCGAGCTGAGCACGTTTTGTGAGTTTGAATGTATCTTCATAGGAATGAGATGTGTAGTCAAATTAATGCTCATTTAGGCTTCAGGTGGTCATCCTGAACTAAATACATGTTAAAGTGTGAGCATAAGTCCTTTGGTTTAGGCGTGACACTCAATTTGAGTTTTTATTGCTTTAAATGCATTTTCAGCCCGAGATGAGCACGTTTTGTGAGTTTGAATGTATCTTCATAGGAATGAGTTGTGTAGTCAAATTAATGCTCATATGGGCTTCAGGAGGTCATCCTGAACAAAATACATGTTGAAGTGTGTGAATAAGTCCTTTGGTTTAGGTGTGACACTCAATTTGAGTTTTATTGCTTTAAATGCATTTTCAGCCCGAGCTGAGCACGTTTTGTGAGTTTGAATGTATCTTTATAGGAATGAGTTGTGTGGTAAAAATTAATGCTCATTTAGGGTTCAGGTGGTCATCCGGAACTAAATACATGTTGAAGTGTGTGCATAAGTCCTTTGGTTTAGGTGTGACACTCAATTTGAGTTTTTATTGCTTTAAATGCATTTTCAGCCCGAGCTGAGCGCGCTTTCTGACTTTGAATGTATCTTCATAGGAATGAGTTGTGTGGTCAAATTATTGCTGATTTAGGCTTCAGGAGGTTATCCTGAACAAAATACATGTTGAAGTGTGTGCATAAGTCCTTTGGTTTAGGCGTGACACTCAATTTGATTTTTTTATTGCTTTAAATGCATTTTCAGCCCGAGCTGAGCGCGTTTTGTGAGTTTGAATGTATCTTCATAGGAATGAGTTGTGTGGTCAAATTAATGCTTATTTAGGCTTCAGGAGGTCATCCTGAACAAAATACATGTTGAAGTGTGTGCATAAGTCCTTTTGTTTAGGCGTGACACTCAATTTGAGTTTGTATTGCTTTAAATGCATTTTCAGCCCGAGCTGAGCACGTTTTGAGAGTTTGAATGTATCTTCATAGGAATGAGTTGTGTGGTCAAATTAATGCTCATATGGGCTTCAGGAGGTCATCCTGAACTAAATACATGTTGAAGTGTGTGCATAAGTCCTTTGGTTTAGGCGTGACACTCAATTTGAGTTTTTATTGCTTTAAATGCATTTTCACCCCGAGCTGAGCGCGCTTTCTGACTTTGAATGTATCTTCATAGGAATGAGTTGTGTGGTCAAATTATTGCTGATTTAGGCTTCAGGAGGTTATCCTGAACAAAATACATGTTGAAGTGTGTGCATAAGTCTTTTGGTTTAGGCGTGACACTCAATTTGATTTTTTTATTGCTTTAAATGCATTTTCAGCCCGAGCTGAGCGCGTTTTGTGAGTTTGAATGTATCTTCATAGGAATGAGTTGTGTGGTCAAATTAATGCTTATTTAGGCTTCAGGAGGTCATCCTGAACAAAATACATGTTGAAGTGTGTGCATAAGTCCTTTTGTTTAGGCGTGACACTCAATTTGAGTTTGTATTGCTTTAAATGCATTTTCAGCCCGAGCTGAGCACGTTTTGAGAGTTTGAATGTATCTTCATAGGAATGAGTTGTGTGGTCAAATTAATGCTCATATGGGCTTCAGGAGGTCATCCTGAACTAAATACATGTTGAAGTGTGTGCATAAGTCCTTTGGTTTAGGCGTGACACTCAATTTGAGTTTTTATTGCTTTAAATGCATTTTCACCCCGAGCTGAGCGCGCTTTCTGACTTTGAATGTATCTTAATAGGAATGAGATGTGTGGTCAAATTAATGCTTATTTAGGCTTCAGGTGGTCATCCTGAACTAAATACATGTTGAAGTGTGTGCATAAGTCCTTTGGTTTAGGCGTGACACTCAATTTGAGTTTTTATTGCTTTAAATGCATTTTCAGCCCGAGCTGAGCACGTTTTGTGAGTTTGAATGTATCTTCATAGGAATGAGTTGTGTAGTCAAATTAATGCTCATATGGGCTTCAGGAGGTCATCCTGAACAAAATACATGTTGAAGTGTGTGCATAAGTCCTTTGGTTTAGGCGTGACACTCAATTTGAGTTTTTATTGCTTTAAATGCATTTTCAGCCCGAGTTGAGCACGTTTTGTGAGTTTGAATGTATCTTCATAGGAATGAGTTGTGTAGTCAAATTAATGCTCATATGGGCTTCAGGATGTCATCCTGAACTAAATACATGTTGAAGTGTGTGCATAAGTCCTTTGGTTTAGGTGTGACACTAAATTTGAGTTTTTATTGCTTTAAATGCATTTTCAGCCCGAGCTGAGCGCGTTTTGTGAGTTTGAATGTATCTTCATAGGAATGAGTTGTGTGGTCAAATTAATGCTCATTTAGGCTTCAGGTGGTCATCCTGAACTAAATACATGTTGAAGTGTGTGCATAAGTCCTTTGGTTTAGGCATGACACTCAATTTGAGTTTTTATTGCTTTAAATGCATTTTCAGCCCGAGTTGAGCACGTTTTGTGAGTTTGAATGTATCTTCATAGGAATGAGTTGTGTAGTCAAATTAATGCTCATATGGGCTTCAGGAGGTCATCCTGAACAAAATACATGTTGAAGTGTGTGCATAAGTCCTTTGGTTTAGGCGTGACACTCAATTTGAGTTTTTATTGCTTTAAATGCATTTTCAGCCCGAGTTGAGCACGTTTTGTGAGTTTGAATGTATCTTCATAGGAATGAGTTGTGTGGTCAAATTAATGCTCATTTAGGCGTCAGGTGGTCATCCTGAACAAAATACATGTTGAAGTGTGTGCATAAGTCCTTTGGTTTAGGCGTGACACTCAATTTGAGTTTTTATTGCTTTAAATGCATTTTCAGCCCGAGCTGAGCACGTTTTGTGAGTTTGAATGTATCTTCATAGGAATGAGTTGTGTAGTCAAATTAATGCTCATATGGGCTTCAGGAGGTCATCCTGAACAAAATACATGTTGAAGTGTGTGCATTAGTCCTTTGGTTTAGGCGTGACACTCAATTTGAGTTTTTATTGCTTTAAATGCATTTTCAGCCCGAGCTGAGCACGTTTTGTGAGTTTGAATGTATCTTCATAGGAATGAGATGTGTAGTCAAATTAATGCTCATTTAGGCTTCAGGTGGTCATCCTGAACTAAATACATGTTAAAGTGTGAGCATAAGTCCTTTGGTTTAGGCGTGACACTCAATTTGAGTTTTTATTGCTTTAAATGCATTTTCAGCCCGAGTTGAGCACGTTTTGTGAGTTTGAATGTATCTTCATAGGAATGAGTTGTGTGGTCAAATTAATGCTCATTTAGGCGTCAGGTGGTCATCCTGAACAAAATACATGTTGAAGTGTGCGCATAAGTCCTTTGGTTTAGGCGTGACACTCAATTTGAGTTTTTATTGCTTTAAATGCATTTTCAGCCCGAGCTGAGCACGTTTTGTGAGTTTGAATGTATCTTCATAGGAATGAGTTGTGTAGTCAAATTAATGCTCATATGGGCTTCAGGAGGTCATCCTGAACAAAATACATGTTGAAGTGTGTGCATAAGTCCTTTGGTTTAGGCGTGACACTCAATTTGAGTTTTTATTGCTTTAAATGCATTTTCAGCCCGAGTTGAGCACGTTTTGTGAGTTTGAATGTATCTTCATAGGAATGAGTTGTGTAGTCAAATTAATGCTCATATGGGCTTCAGGAGGTCATGCTGAACAAAATACATGTTGAAGTGTGTGAATAAGTCCTTTGGTTTAGGTGTGACACTCAATTTGAGTTTTATTGCTTTAAATGCATTTTCAGCCCGAGCTGAGCACGTTTTGTGAGTTTGAATGTATCTTTATAGGAATGAGTTGTGTGGTAAAAATTAATGCTCATTTAGGGTTCAGGTGGTCATCCGGAACTAAATACATGTTGAAGTGTGTGCATAAGTCGTTTGGTTTAGGTGTGACACTCAATTTGAGTTTTTATTGCTTTAAATGCATTTTCAGCCCGAGCTGAGCGCGCTTTCTGACTTTGAATGTATCTTCATAGGAATGAGTTGTGTGGTCAAATTATTGCTGATTTAGGCTTCAGGAGGTTATCCTGAACAAAATACATGTTGAAGTGTGTGCATAAGTCGTTTGGTTTAGGTGTGACACTCAATTTGAGTTTTTATTGCTTTAAATGCATTTTCAGCCCGAGCTGAGCACGTTTTGAGAGTTTGAATGTATCTTCATAGGAATGAGTTGTGTGGTCAAATTAATGCTCATTTAGGCTTCAGGTGGTCATCCTGAACTAAATACATGTTGAAGTGTGTGCATAAGTCCTTTGGTTTAGGCATGACACTCAATTTGAGTTTTTATTGCTTTAAATGCATTTTCAGCCCGAGTTGAGCAAGTTTTGTGAGTTTGAATGTATCTTCATAGGAATGAGTTGTGTAGTCAAATTAATGCTCATATGGGCTTCAGGATGTCATCCTGAACTAAATACATGTTGAAGTGTGTGCATAAGTCCTTTGGTTTAGGTGTGACACTAAATTTGAGTTTTTATTGCTTTAAATGCATTTTCAGCCCGAGCTGAGCGCGTTTTGTGAGTTTGAATGTATCTTCATAGGAATGAGTTGTGTGGTCAAATTAATGCTCATTTAGGCTTCAGGTGGTCATCCTGAACTAAATACATGTTGAAGTGTGTGCATAAGTCCTTTGGTTTAGGCATGACACTCAATTTGAGTTTTTATTGCTTTAAATGCATTTTCAGCCCGAGTTGAGCACGTTTTTTGAGTTTGAATGTATCTTCATAGGAATGAGTTGTGTAGTCAAATTAATGCTCATATGGGCTTCAGGAGGTCATCCTGAACAAAATACATGTTGAAGTGTGTGCATAAGTCCTTTGGTTTAGGCGTGACACTCAATTTGAGTTTTTATTGCTTTAAATGCATTTTCAGCCCGAGTTGAGCACGTTTTGTGAGTTTGAATGTATCTTCATAGGAATGAGTTGTGTGGTCAAATTAATGCTCATTTAGGCGTCAGGTGGTCATCCTGAACAAAATACATGTTGAAGTGTGTGCATAAGTCCTTTGGTTTAGGCGTGACACTCAATTTGAGTTTTTATTGCTTTAAATGCATTTTCAGCCCGAGCTGAGCACGTTTTGTGAGTTTGAATGTATCTTCATAGGAATGAGTTGTGTAGTCAAATTAATGCTCATATGGGCTTCAGGAGGTCATCCTGAACAAAATACATGTTGAAGTGTGTGCATAAGTCCTTTGGTTTAGGCGTGACACTCAATTTGAGTTTTTATTGCTTTAAATGCATTTTCAGCCCGAGTTGAGCACGTTTTGTGAGTTTGAATGTATCTTCATAGGACTGAGTTGTGTGGTCAAATTAATGCTCATTTAGGCTTCAGGTGGTCATCCTGAACTAAATACACGTTGAAATGTGTGCATAAGTCCTTTGGTTTAGGCGTGACACTCAATTTGAGTTTTTATTGCTTTAAATGCATTTTCAGCCCGAGCTGAGCACGTTTTGTGAGTTTGAATGTATCTTTATAGGAATGAGTTGTGTAGTCAAATTAATGCTCATATGGGCTTCAGGAGGTCATCCTGAACAAAATACATGTTGAAGTGTGTGCATAAGTCCTTTGGTTTAGGTGTGACACTCAATTTGAGTTTTTATTGCTTTAAATGCATTTTCAGCCCGAGCTGAGCACGTTTTGTGAGTTTGAATGTATCTTCATAGGAATGAGATGTGTAGTCAAATTAATGCTCATTTAGGCTTCAGGTGGTCATCCTGAACTAAATACATGTTAAAGTGTGAGCATAAGTCCTTTGGTTTAGGCGTGACACTCAATTTGAGTTTTTATTGCTTTAAATGCATTTTCAGCCCGAGTTGAGCACGTTTTGTGAGTTTGAATGTATCTTCATAGGAATGAGTTGTGTGGTCAAATTAATGCTCATTTAGGCGTCAGGTGGTCATCCTGAACAAAATATATGTTGAAGTGTGCGCATAAGTCCTTTGGTTTAGGCGTGACACTCAATTTGAGTTTTTATTGCTTTAAATGCATTTTCAGCCCGAGCTGAGCACGTTTTGTGAGTTTGAATGTATCTTCATAGGAATGCGTTGTGTAGTCAAATTAATGCTCATATGGGCTTCAGGAGGTCATCCTGAACAAAATACATGTTGAAGTGTGTGCATAAGTCCTTTGGTTTAGGCGTGACACTCAATTTGAGTTTTTATTGCTTTAAATGCATTTTCAGCCCGAGATGAGCACGTTTTGTGAGTTTGAATGTATCTTCATAGGAATGAGTTGTGTAGTCAAATTAATGCTCATATGGGCTTCAGGAGGTCATCCTGAACAAAATACATGTTGAAGTGTGTGAATAAGTCCTTTGGTTTAGGTGTGACACTCAATTTGAGTTTTATTGCTTTAAATGCATTTTCAGCCCGAGCTGAGCACGTTTTGTGAGTTTGAATGTATCTTTATAGGAATGAGTTGTGTAGTCAAATTAATGCTCATATGGGCTTCAGGAGGTCATCCTGAACAAAATACATGTTGAAGTGTGTGCATAAGTCCTTTGGTTTAGGTGTGACACTCAATTTGAGTTTTTATTGCTTTAAATGCATTTTCAGCCCGAGCTGAGCACGTTTTGTGAGTTTGAATGTATCTTCATAGGAATGAGATGTGTAGTCAAATTAATGCTCATTTAGGCTTCAGGTGGTCATCCTGAACTAAATACATGTTAAAGTGTGAGCATAAGTCCTTTGGTTTAGGCGTGACACTCAATTTGAGTTTTTATTGCTTTAAATGCATTTTCAGCCCGAGATGAGCACGTTTTGTGAGTTTGAATGTATCTTCATAGGAATGAGTTGTGTAGTCAAATTAATGCTCATATGGGCTTCAGGAGGTCATCCTGAACAAAATACATGTTGAAGTGTGTGAATAAGTCCTTTGGTTTAGGTGTGACACTCAATTTGAGTTTTATTGCTTTAAATGCATTTTCAGCCCGAGCTGAGCACGTTTTGTGAGTTTGAATGTATCTTTATAGGAATGAGTTGTGTGGTAAAAATTAATGCTCATTTAGGGTTCAGGTGGTCATCCGGAACTAAATACATGTTGAAGTGTGTGCATAAGTCCTTTGGTTTAGGTGTGACACTCAATTTGAGTTTTTATTGCTTTAAATGCATTTTCAGCCCGAGCTGAGCGCGCTTTCTGACTTTGAATGTATCTTCATAGGAATGAGTTGTGTGGTCAAATTATTGCTGATTTAGGCTTCAGGAGGTTATCCTGAACAAAATACATGTTGAAGTGTGTGCATAAGTCCTTTGGTTTAGGCGTGACACTCAATTTGATTTTTTTATTGCTTTAAATGCATTTTCAGCCCGAGCTGAGCGCGTTTTGTGAGTTTGAATGTATCTTCATAGGAATGAGTTGTGTGGTCAAATTAATGCTTATTTAGGCTTCAGGAGGTCATCCTGAACAAAATACATGTTGAAGTGTGTGCATAAGTCCTTTTGTTTAGGCGTGACACTCAATTTGAGTTTGTATTGCTTTAAATGCATTTTCAGCCCGAGCTGAGCACGTTTTGAGAGTTTGAATGTATCTTCATAGGAATGAGTTGTGTGGTCAAATTAATGCTCATATGGGCTTCAGGAGGTCATCCTGAACTAAATACATGTTGAAGTGTGTGCATAAGTCCTTTGGTTTAGGCGTGACACTCAATTTGAGTTTTTATTGCTTTAAATGCATTTTCACCCCGAGCTGAGCGCGCTTTCTGACTTTGAATGTATCTTCATAGGAATGAGTTGTGTGGTCAAATTATTGCTGATTTAGGCTTCAGGAGGTTATCCTGAACAAAATACATGTTGAAGTGTGTGCATAAGTCTTTTGGTTTAGGCGTGACACTCAATTTGATTTTTTTATTGCTTTAAATGCATTTTCAGCCCGAGCTGAGCGCGTTTTGTGAGTTTGAATGTATCTTCATAGGAATGAGTTGTGTGGTCAAATTAATGCTTATTTAGGCTTCAGGAGGTCATCCTGAACAAAATACATGTTGAAGTGTGTGCATAAGTCCTTTTGTTTAGGCGTGACACTCAATTTGAGTTTGTATTGCTTTAAATGCATTTTCAGCCCGAGCTGAGCACGTTTTGAGAGTTTGAATGTATCTTCATAGGAATGAGTTGTGTGGTCAAATTAATGCTCATATGGGCTTCAGGAGGTCATCCTGAACTAAATACATGTTGAAGTGTGTGCATAAGTCCTTTGGTTTAGGCGTGACACTCAATTTGAGTTTTTATTGCTTTAAATGCATTTTCACCCCGAGCTGAGCGCGCTTTCTGACTTTGAATGTATCTTAATAGGAATGAGATGTGTGGTCAAATTAATGCTTATTTAGGCTTCAGGAGGTCATCCTGAACAAAATACATGTTCAAGTGTGTGCATAAGTCCTTTTGTTTAGGCGTGACACTCAATTTGCGTTTTTTTTTTTGCTTTAAATGCATTTTCAGCCCGAACTGAGCACGTTTTGTGAGTTTGAATGTATCTTCATAGGAATGAGTTGTATGGTCAAATTAATGCTCATTTAGGCTTCAGGTGGTCATCCTGAACTAAATACATGTTGAAGTGTGTGCATAAGTCCTTTGGTTTAGGCGTGACACTCAATTTGAGTTTTTATTGCTTTAAATGCATTTTTAGCCCGAGCTGAGCGCGCTTTCTGACTTTGAATGTATCTTCATAGGAATGAGTTGTGTAGTCAAATTAATGCTCATTTAGGCTTCAGGAGGACATCCTGAACTAAATATATGTTGAAGTGTGTGCATAAGCCCTTTGGTTTAGGCGTGACACTCAATTTGAGTTTTTATTGCGAAATGCATTTTCAGGCCGAACTGAGGGCGTTTTCTGAGTTTGAATGTATCTTCATAGGAATGAGTGTGTGGTCAAATTAATGCTCATTTAGGCTTCAGAAGGTCATCCTGAACAAAATACATGTTGAAGTGTGTGCATAAGTCCTTTGGTTTAGGCGTGACACTCAATTTGAGTTTTTATTGCTTTTAATGCATTTTCAGCCCGAGCTGAGCGCGCTTTATGACTTTGAATGTATCTTCATAGGAATGAGTTGTGTGGTCAAATTAATGCTCATTTAGGCTTCAGGTGGTCATCCTGAACAAAATACATGTTGAAGTGTGTGCATAAGTCCTTTGGTTTAGGCGTGACACTAAATTTGAGTTTTTATTGCTTTAAATGCATTTTCAGCCCGAGTTGAGCACGTTTTGTGAGTTTGAATGTATCTTCATAGGAATGAGTTGTGTAGACAAATTAATGCTCATATGGGCTTCAGGATGTCATCCTGAACTAAATACATGTTGAAGTGTGTGCATAAGTCCTTTGGTTTAGGTGTGACACTCAATTTGAGTTTTTATTTCTTTAAATGCATTTTCAGCCCGAGCTGAGCACGTTTTGTGAGTTTGAATGTATCTTCATAGGAATGAGTTGTGTGGTCAAATTAATGCTTATTTAGGCTTCAGGATGTCATCCTGAACAAAATACATGTTGAAGTGTGTGCATAAGTCCTTTGGTTTAGGCGTGACACTCAATTTGAGTTTTTATTTCTTTAAATGCATTCTCAGCCCGAGCTGATCACGTTTTGTGAGTTTGAATGTATCTTCATAGGAATGAGTTGTGTGGTCAAAGTAATGCTCATTTAGGCTTCAGGTGGTCATCCTGAACAAAACACACGTTGAAGTGTGTGCATAAGTCCTTTGGTTTAGGCGTGACACTCAATTTGAGTTTTTATTGCTTTAAATGCATTTTCAGCCCGAGCTGAGCACGTTTTGTGAGTTTGAATGTATCTTCATAGGAATGAGTTGTGTGGTCAAATTAATGCTCATATAGGCTTCAGGAGGTCATCCTGAACAAAATACATGTTGAAGTGTGTGCATAATCCTTTGGTTTAGGTGTGACACTCAATTTGAGTTTTTATCGCTTTAAATGCATTTTCAGCCCGAGCTGAGCACGTTTTGTGAGTTTGAATGTATCTTCATAGGAATGAGTTGTGTGGTCAAATTAATGCTCATTTAGGCTTCAGGTGGTCATCCCGAACAAAATACATGTTGAAGTGTGTGCATAAGTCCTTTGGTTTAGGCGTGACACTCAATTTGAGTTTTTATTGCTTTAAATGCATTCTCAGCCCGAGCTGAGCACGTTTTGTGAGTTTGAATGTATCTTCATAGGAATGAGTTGTGTGGTCAAAGTAATGCTCATTTAGGCTTCAGGTGGTCATCCTGAACAAAACACACGTTGAAGTGTGTGCATAAGTCCTTTGGTTTAGGCGTGACACTCAATTTGAGTTTTTATTGCTTTAAATGCATTTTCAGCCCGAGCTGAGCACGTTTTGTGAGTTTGAATGTATCTTCATAGGAATGAGTTGTGTAGTCAAATTAATGCTCATATGGGCTTCAGGAGGTCATCCTGAACAAAATACATGTTGAAGTGTGTGCATAAGTCCTTTGGTTTAGGCGTGACACTCAATTTGAGTTTTTATTGCTTTAAATGCATTTTCAGCCCGAGCTGAGCACGTTTTGTGAGTTTGAATGTATCTTCATAGGAATGAGTTGTGTGGTCAAATTAATGCTCATATAGGCTTCAGGAGGTCATCCTGAACAAAATACATGTTGAAGTGTGTGCATAATCCTTTGGTTTAGGTGTGACACTCAATTTGAGTTTTTATCGCTTTAAATGCATTTTCAGCCCGAGCTGAGCACGTTTTGTGAGTTTGAATGTATCTTCATAGGAATGAGTTGTGTGGTCAAATTAATGCTCATTTAGGCTTCAGGTGGTCATCCCGAACAAAATACATGTTGAAGTGTGTGCATAAGTCCTTTGGTTTAGGTGTGACACTCAATTTGAGTTTTTATTGCTTTAAATGCATTTTCAGCCCGAGCTGAGCGCGCTTTCTGACTTTGAATGTATCTTCATAGGAATGAGTTGTTTGGTCAAATTATTTCTCATTTAGGCTTCAAGGAGGTCATCCTGAACAAAATACATGTTGAAGTGTGTGCATAAGTCCTTTGGTTTAGGCGTGACACTCAATTTGAGTTTTTATTGCTTTAAATGCATTTTTAGCCCGAGCTGAGCACGTTTTGTGAGTTTGAATGTATCTTCATAGGAATGAGTTGTGTGGTCAAATTAATGCTCATTTAGGCTTCAGGTGGTCATCCTGAACTAAATACATGTTGAAGTGTGTGCATAAGTCCTTTGGTTTAGGCGTGACACTCAATTTAAGTTTTCATTGCTTTAAATGCATTTTGAGCCCAAGCTGAGCACATTTTGTGAGTTTGAATGTATCTTCATAGGAATGAGTTGTGTGGTCAAATTAATGCTCATTTAGGCTTCAGGTGGTCATCCTGAACAAAACACACGTTGAAGTGTGTGCATAAGTCCTTTGGTTTAGGCGTGACACTCAATTTGAGTTTGTATTGCTTTAAATGCATTTTCAGCCCGAGCTGAGCACGTTTTGTGAGTTTGAATGTATCTTCATAGGAATGAGTTGTGTAGTCAAATTAATGCTCATTTAGGCTTCAGGATGTCATCCTGAACAAAATACATGTTGAAGTGTGTGCATAAGTCCTTTGGTTTGGGCGCGACACTCAATTTGAGTTTTTATTGCTTTAAATGCATTTTCAGGCCGAGCTGAGCACGTTTTGTGACTTTGAATGTATCTTCATTGGAATGAGTTGTGTAGTCAAATTAATGCTCATTTATGCTTCAGGAGGCCATCCTGAACAAAAGACATGTTGAAGTGTGTGCATAAGTCCTTTGGTTTAGGCGTGACACTCAATTTGAGTTTTTATTGCTTTAAATGCATTTTCAGCCCGAGCTGAGCACGTTTTGTGAGTTTGAATGTATCTTCATAGGAATGAGTTGTGTGGTCAAATTAATGCTCATTTAGGCTTCAGGTGGTCATCCCGAACAAAATACATGTTGAAGTGTGTGCATAAGTCCTTTGGTTTAGGTCTGACACTCAATTTGAGTTTTTATTGCTTTAAATGCATTTTCAGCCCGAGCTGAGCGCGCTTTCTGACTTTGAATGTATCTTCATAGGAATGAGTTGTGTGGTCAAATTATCGCTCATTTAGGCTTCAAGGAGGTCATCCTGAACAAAATACATGTTGAAGTGTGTGCATAAGTCCTTTGGTTTAGGCGTGACACTCAATTTGAGTTTTTATTGCTTTAAATGCATTTTTAGCCCGAGCTGAGCACGTTTTGTGAGTTTGAATGTATCTTCATAGGAATGAGTTGTGTGGTCAAATTAATGCTCATTTAGGCTTCAGGTGGTCATCCTGAACTAAATACATGTTGAAGTGTGTGCATAAGTCCTTTGGTTTAGGCGTGACACTCAATTTAAGTTTTCATTGCTTTAAATGCATTTTGAGCCCAAGCTGAGCACATTTTGTGAGTTTGAATGTATCTTCATAGGAATGAGTTGTGTGGTCAAATTAATGCTCATTTAGGCTTCAGGATGTCATCCTGAACAAAATACATGTTGAAGTGTGTGCATAAGTCCTTTGGTTTGGGCGCGACACTCAATTTGAGTTTTTATTGCTTTAAATGCATTTTCAGCCCGAGCTGAGCACGTTTTGTGACTTTGAATGTATCTTCATTGGAATGAGTTGTGTAGTCAAATTAATGCTCATTTATGCTTCAGGAGGCCATCCTGAACAAAAGACATGTTGAAGTGTGTGCATAAGTCCTTTGGTTTAGGCGTGACACTCAATTTGAGTTTTTATTGCTTTCAATGCATTTTCAGCCCGAGCTGAGCACGTTTTGTGAGTTTGAATGTATCTTCATAGGAATGAGTTGTGTGGTCATATTAATGCTCATATGGGCTTCAGGAGGTCATCCTGAACAAAATACATGTTGAAGTGTGTGCATAAGTCCTTTGGTTTAGGTGTGACACTCAATTTGAGTTTTTATTGCTTTAAATGCATTTTCAGCCCGAGCTGAGCACGTTTTGTGAGTTTGAATGTATCTTCATAGGAATGAGTTGTGTAGTCAAATTAATGCTCATTTAGGCTTCAGGATGTCATCCTGAACAAAATACATGTTGAAGTGTGTGCATAAGTCCTTTGGTTTGGGCGCGACACTCAATTTGAGTTTTTATTGCTTTAAATGCATTTTCAGGCCGAGCTGAGCACGTTTTGTGACTTTGAATGTATCTTCATTGGAATGAGTTGTGTAGTCAAATTAATGCTCATTTATGCTTCAGGAGGCCATCCTGAACAAAAGACATGTTGAAGTGTGTGCATAAGTCCTTTGGTTTAGGCGTGACACTCAATTTGAGTTTTTATTGCTTTAAATGCATTTTCAGCCCGAGCTGAGCACGTTTTGTGAGTTTGAATGTATCTTCATAGGAATGAGTTGTGTGGTCAAATTAATGCTCATTTAGGCTTCAGGTGGTCATCCTGAACTAAATACATGTTGAAGTGTGTGCATACGTCCTTTGTTTTAGGCGTGACACTCAATTTGAGTTTTTATTGCTTTAAATGCTTTTTCAGCCCGAGCTGAGCGCGCTTTCTGACTTTGAATGTATCTTCATAGGAATGAGTTGTGTGGTCAAATTATTGCTCATTTAGGCTTCAGGAGGTCATCCTGAACAAAATACATGTTGAAGTGTGTGTATAAGTCCTTTGGTTTAGGCGTGACACTCAATTTGAGTTTTTATTGCTTTAAATGCATTTTCAGCCCGAGCTGAGCACGTTTTGTGAGTTTGAATGTATCTTCATAGGAATGAGTTGTGTGGTCAAATTAATGCTTATTTAGGCGTCAGGTGGTCATCCTGAACAAAATACATGTTGAAGTGTGTGCATAAGTCCTTTGGTTTAGGCGTGACACTCAATTTGAGTTTTTATTGCTTTAAATGCATTTTAAGCCCGAGCTGAGTACGTTTTGTGAGTTTGAATGTATCTTCATAGGAATGAGTTGTGTAGTCAAATTAATGCTCATTTAGGCTTCAGGTGGTCATCCTGAACTAAATACATGTTGAAGTGTGTGCATAAGTCCTTTGGTTTAGGCGTGACACTCAATTTGAGTTTTTATTGCTTTAAATGCATTTTCAGCCCGAGCTGAGCGCGCTTTCTGACTTTGAATGTATCTTCATAGGAATGAGTTGTGTGGTCAAATTATTGCTCATTTAGGCTTCAGGAGGTCATCCTGAACAAAATACATGTTCAAGTGTGTGCATAAGTCCTTTGGTTTAGGCGTGACACTCAATTTGAGTTTTTATTGCTTTAAATGCATTTTCAGCCCGAGCTGAGCACGTTTTGTGAGTTTGAATGTATCTTCATAGGAATGAGTTGTGTGGTCAAATTAATGCTCTTTTAGGCGTCAGTCGGTCATCCTGAACAAAATACATGTTGAAGTGTGTGCATAAGTCCTTTGGTTTAGGCGTGACACTCAATTTGAGTTTTTATTGCTTTAAATGCATTTTCAGCCCGAGCTGAGCACGTTTTGTGTGTTTGAATGTATCTTCATAGGAATGAGTTGTGTGGTCAAATTAATGCTCATATGGGCTTCAGGAGGTCATCCTGAACAAAATACATGTTGAAGTGTGTGTATAAGTCCTTTGGTTTAGGCGTGACACTCAATTTGAGTTTTTATTGCTTTAAATGCATTTTCAGCCCGAGCTGAGCACGTTTTGTGAGTTTGAATGTATCTTCATAGGAATGAGTTGTGTGGTCAAATTAATGCTCATTTAGGCTTCAAGGAGGTCATCCTGAACAAAATACATGTTGAAGTGTGTGCATAAGTCCTTTGGTTTAGGCGTGACACTCAATTTGAGTTTTCATTGCTTTAAATGCATTTTAAGCCCGAGCTGAGCACGTTTTGTGAGTTTGAATGTATCTTCATAGGAATGAGTTGTGTGGTCAAATTAATTCTCATTTAGGCTTCAGGATGTCATCCTGAACAAAATACATGTTGAAGTGTGTGCATAAGTCCTTTGGTTTGGGCGCGACACTCAATTTGAGTTTTTATTGCTTTAAATACATTTTCAGGCCGAGCTGAGCACGTTTTGTGACTTTGAATGTATCTTCATTGGAATGAGTTGTGTAGTCAAATTAATGCTCATTTATGCTTCAGGAGGCCATCCTGAACAAAAGACATGTTGAAGTGTGTGCATAAGTCCTTTGGTTTAGGTGTGACACTCAATTTGAGTTTTTATTGCTTTAAATGCATTTTCAGCCCGAGCTGAGCTCGTTTTCTGAGATTGAATGTATCTTCATAGGAATGAGTTGTGTGGTCAAATTAATGCTTATTTAGGCTTCAGGAGGACATCCTGAACTAAATACATGTTCAAGTGTGTGCATAAGTCCTTTGGTTTGGGCGCGACACTCAATTTGAGTTTTTATTGCTTTAAATGCATTTTCAGGCCGAGCTGAGCACGTTTTGTGACTTTGAATGTATCTTCATTGGAATGAGTTGTGTAGTCAAATTAATGCTCATTTAGGCTTCAGGAGGACATCCTGAACTAAATACATGTTGAAGTGTGTGCATAAGTCCTTTGGTTTAGGCGTGACACTCAATTTGAGTTTTTATTGCTTTAAATGCATTTTCAGCCCGAGCTGAGCACGTTTTGTGAGTTTGAATGTATCTTCATAGGAATATAGGCTTCAGGAGGTCATCCTGAACAAAATACATGTTGAAGTGTGTGCATAAGTCCTTTGGTTTAGGTGTGACACTAAATTTGAGTTTTTATTGCTTTAAATGCATTTTCAGCCCGAGCTGAGCACGTTTTGTGAGTTTGAATGTATCTTCATAGGAATGAGTTGTGTGATCAAAACAATGCTCATTTAGGCTTCAGGAGGACATCCTGAACTCAGTACATGTTGAAGTGTGTGCATAAGTCCTTATGGTTTAGGCGTGACACTCAATTTGAGTTTTTATTGCTTTAAATGCATTTTCAGCCCGAGCTGAGCACGTTTTGTGAGTTTGAATGTATCTTCATAGGAATATAGGCTTCAGGAGGTCATCCTGAACAAAATACCTGTTGAAGTGTGTGCAGAAGTCCTTTGGTTTAGGTGTGACACTAAATTTGAGTTTTTATTGCTTTGAATGCATTTTCAGCCCGAGCTGAGCGCGCTTTCTGACTTTGAATGTATCTTCATAGGAATGAGTTGTGTGGTCAAATTAATGCTTATTTAGGCTTCAGCAGGACATCCTGAACAAAATACATGTTCAAGTGTGTGCATAAGTCCTTTGGTTTAGGCGTGACACTCAATTTGATTTTTTTTTGCTTTAAATACATTTTCTGCCCAAGCTGAGCACGTTTTTTGAGTTAAATGTATCTTCATAGGAATGAGTTGTGTGGTCAAATTACTGCTCATTTAGGCTTCAGGAGGACATCCTGAACTAAATACATGTTGAAGTGTGTGCATTAGTCCTTTGGTTTAGGCGTGACACTCAATTTGAGTTTTTATTGCTTTAAATGCATTTTCAGCCCGAGCTGAGCACGTTTTGTGAGTTTGAATGTATCTTCATAGGAATGAGTTGTGTGGTCAAATTACTGCTCATTTAGGCTTCAGGAGGACATCCTGAACTAAATACATGTTGAAGTGTGTGCATAAGTCCTTTGGTTTAGGCGTGACAGTCAATTTGAGTTTTTATTGCTTTAAATGCATTTTCAGCCCGAGCTGAGCATGTTTTGTGAGTTTGAATGTATCTTCATAGGAATGAGTTGTGTGATCAAAACAATGCTCATTTAGGCTTCAGGAGGACATCCTGAACTCAGTACATGTTGAAGTGTGTGCATAAGTCCTTTGGTTTGGGTGTGACAGTCAATTTGAGTTTTCATTGCTTTAAATGCATTTTCAGCCCGAGCTGAGCACATTTTGTGAGTTTGAATGTATCTTCATAGGAATGAGTTGTGTGGTCAAATTAATGCTCATTTAGGCTTCAGGTGGTCATCCTGAACAAAATACATGTTGAAGTGTGTGCATAAGTCCTTTGGTTTAGGCGTGACACTCAATTTGAGTTTTTATTGCTTTAAATGCATTTTCAGCCCGAGCTGAGCACGTTTTGTGAGTTTGAATGTATCTTCATAGGAATGGGTTGTGTGGTCAAATGAATGCTCATATGGGTTTCAGGAGGTCATCCTGAACAAAATACATGTTGAAGTGTGTGCATAAGTCCTTTGGTTTAGGTGTGACACTCAATTTGAGTTTTTATTGCTTTAAATGCATTTTCAGCCCGAGCTGAGCACGTTTTGTGAGTTTGAATGTATCTTCATAGGAATGAGTTGTGTGGTCAAATTAATGCTCATTTAGGCTTCAGGTGGTCATCCTGAACTAAATACATGTTGAAGTGTGTGCATACGTCCTTTGTTTTAGGCGTGACACTCAATTTGAGTTTTTATTGCTTTAAATGCTTTTTCAGCCCGAGCTGAGCGCGCTTTCTGACTTTGAATGTATCTTCATAGGAATGAGTTGTGTGGTCAAATTATTGCTCATTTAGGCTTCAGGAGGTCATCCTGAACAAAATACATGTTGAAGTGTGTGTATAAGTCCTTTGGTTTAGGCGTGACACTCAATTTGAGTTTTTATTGCTTTAAATGCATTTTCAGCCCGAGCTGAGCACGTTTTGTGAGTTTGAATGTATCTTCATAGGAATGAGTTGTGTGGTCAAATTAATGCTTATTTAGGCGTCAGGTGGTCATCCTGAACAAAATACATGTTGAAGTGTGTGCATAAGTCCTTTGGTTTAGGCGTGACACTCAATTTGAGTTTTTATTGCTTTAAATGCATTTTCAGCCCGAGCTGAGCACGTTTTGTGTGTTTGAATGTATCTTCATAGGAATGAGTTGTGTAGTCAAATTAATGCTCATTTAGGCTTCAGGTGGTCATCCTGAACTAAATACATGTTGAAGTGTGTGCATACGTCCTTTGTTTTAGGCGTGACACTCAATTTGAGTTTTTATTGCTTTAAATGCTTTTTCAGCCCGAGCTGAGCGCGCTTTCTGACTTTGAATGTATCTTCATAGGAATGAGTTGTGTGGTCAAATTATTGCTCATTTAGGCTTCAGGAGGTCATCCTGAACAAAATACATGTTGAAGTGTGTGTATAAGTCCTTTGGTTTAGGCGTGACACTCAATTTGAGTTTTTATTGCTTTAAATGCATTTTCAGCCCGAGCTGAGCGCGCTTTCTGACTTTGAATGTATCTTCATAGGAATGAGTTGTGTGGTCAAATTATTGCTCATTTAGGCTTCAGGAGGTCATCCTGAACAAAATACATGTTCAAGTGTGTGCATAAGTCCTTTGGTTTAGGCGTGACACTCAATTTGAGTTTTTATTGCTTTAAATGCATTTTCAGCCCGAGCTGAGCACGTTTTGTGAGTTTGAATGTATCTTCATAGGAATGAGTTGTGTGGTCAAATTAATGCTCTTTTAGGCGTCAGTCGGTCATCCTGAACAAAATACATGTTGAAGTGTGTGCATAAGTCCTTTGGTTTAGGCGTGACACTCAATTTGAGTTTTTATTGCTTTAAATGCATTTTCAGCCCGAGCTGAGCACGTTTTGTGTGTTTGAATGTATCTTCATAGGAATGAGTTGTGTGGTCAAATTAATGCTCATATGGGCTTCAGGAGGTCATCCTGAACAAAATACATGTTGAAGTGTGTGTATAAGTCCTTTGGTTTAGGCGTGACACTCAATTTGAGTTTTTATTGCTTTAAATGCATTTTCAGCCCGAGCTGAGCACGTTTTGTGAGTTTGAATGTATCTTCATAGGAATGAGTTGTGTGGTCAAATTAATGCTCATTTAGGCTTCAAGGAGGTCATCCTGAACAAAATACATGTTGAAGTGTGTGCATAAGTCCTTTGGTTTAGGCGTGACACTCAATTTGAGTTTTTATTGCTTTAAATGCATTTTCAGCCCGAGCTGAGCACGTTTTGTGAGTTTGAATGTATCTTCATAGGAATGAGTTGTGTGGTCAAATTAATGCTCATTTAGGCTTCAGGTGGTCATCCTGAACTAAATACATGTTGAAGTGTGTGCATAAGTCCTTTGGTTTAGGCGTGACACTCAATTTAAGTTTTCATTGCTTTAAATGCATTTTAAGCCCGAGCTGAGCACGTTTTGTGAGTTTGAATGTATCTTCATAGGAATGAGTTGTGTGGTCAAATTAATTCTCATTTAGGCTTCAGGATGTCATCCTGAACAAAATACATGTTGAAGTGTGTGCATAAGTCCTTTGGTTTGGGCGCGACATTCAATTTGAGTTTTTATTGCTTTAAATACATTTTCAGGCCGAGCTGAGCACGTTTTGTGACTTTGAATGTATCTTCATTGGAATGAGTTGTGTAGTCAAATTAATGCTCATTTATGCTTCAGGAGGCCATCCTGAACAAAAGACATATTGAAGTGTGTGCATAAGTCCTTTGGTTTAGGTGTGACACTCAATTTGAGTTTTTATTGCTTTAAATGCATTTTCAGCCCGAGCTGAGCTCGTTTTCTGAGTTTGAATGTATCTTCATAGGAATGAGTTGTGTGGTCAAATTAATGCTTATTTAGGCTTCAGGAGGACATCCTGAACTAAATACATGTTCAAGTGTGTGCATAAGTCCTTTGGTTTGGGCGCGACACTCAATTTGAGTTTTTATTGCTTTAAATGCATTTTCAGGCCGAGCTGAGCACGTTTTGTGACTTTGAATGTATCTTCATTGGAATGAGTTGTGTAGTCAAATTAATGCTCATTTAGGCTTCAGGAGGACATCCTGAACTAAATACATGTTGAAGTGTGTGCATAAGTCCTTTGGTTTAGGCGTGACACTCAATTTGAGTTTTTATTGCTTTAAATGCATTTTCAGCCCGAGCTGAGCACGTTTTGTGAGTTTGAATGTATCTTCATAGGAATATAGGCTTCAGGAGGTCATCCTGAACAAAATACATGTTGAAGTGTGTGCATAAGTCCTTTGGTTTAGGTGTGACACTAAATTTGAGTTTTTATTGCTTTAAATGCATTTTCAGCCCGAGCTGAGCACGTTTTGTGAGTTTGAATGTATCTTCATAGGAATGAGTTGTGTGATCAAAACAATGCTCATTTAGGCTTCAGGAGGACATCCTGAACTCAGTACATGTTGAAGTGTGTGCATAAGTCCTATGGTTTAGGCGTGACACTCAATTTGAGTTTTTATTGCTTTAAATGCATTTTCAGCCCGAGCTGAGCACGTTTTGTGAGTTTGAATGTATCTTCATAGGAATATAGGCTTCAGGAGGTCATCCTGAACAAAATACATGTTGAAGTGTGTGCAGAAGTCCTTTGGTTTAGGTGTGACACTAAATTTGAGTTTTTATTGCTTTGAATGCATTTTCAGCCCGAGCTGAGCGCGCTTTCTGACTTTGAATGTATCTTCATAGGAATGAGTTGTGTGGTCAAATTAATGCTTATTTAGGCTTCAGCAGGACATCCTGAACAAAATACATGTTCAAGTGTGTGCATAAGTCCTTTGGTTTAGGCGTGACACTCAATTTGATTTTTTTTTGCTTTAAATACATTTTCTGCCCAAGCTGAGCACGTTTTTTGAGTTAAATGTATCTTCATAGGAATGAGTTGTGTGGTCAAATTACTGCTCATTTAGGCTTCAGGAGGACATCCTGAACTAAATACATGTTGAAGTGTGTGCATTAGTCCTTTGGTTTAGGCGTGACACTCAATTTGAGTTTTTATTGCTTTAAATGCATTTTCAGCCCGAGCTGAGCACGTTTTGTGAGTTTGAATGTATCTTCATAGGAATGAGTTGTGTGGTCAAATTACTGCTCATTTAGGCTTCAGGAGGACATCCTGAACTAAATACATGTTGAAGTGTGTGTGTAAGTCCTTTGGTTTAGGCGTGACAGTCAATTTGAGTTTTTATTGCTTTAAATGCATTTTCAGCCCGAGCTGAGCACGTTTTGTGAGTTTGAATGTATCTTCATAGGAATGAGTTGTGTGATCAAAACAATGCTCATTTAGGCTTCAGGAGGACATCCTGAACTCAGTACATGTTGAAGTGTGTGCATAAGTCCTTTGGTTTGGGCGTGACAGTCAATTTGAGTTTTCATTGCTTTAAATGCATTTTCAGGCCGAGCTGAGCACGTTTTGTGAGTTTGAATGTATCTTCATAGGAATGAGTTGTGTGGTCAAATTACTGCTCATTTAGGCTTCAGGAGGACATCCTGAACTAAATACATGTTGAAGTGTGTGCATAAGTCCTTTGGTTTAGGCGTGACAGTCAATTTGAGTTTTTATTGCTTTAAATGCATTTTCAGCCCGAGCTGAGCACGTTTTGTGAGTTTGAATGTATCTTCATAGGAATGAGTTGTGTGATCAAAACAATGCTCATTTAGGCTTCAGGAGGACATCCTGAACTCAGTACATGTTGAAGTGTGTGCATAAGTCCTTTGGTTTGGGCGTGACAGTCAATTTGAGTTTTCATTGCTTTAAATGCATTTTCAGGCCGAGCTGAGCACGTTTTGTGAGTTTGAATGTATCTTCATAGGAATGAGTTGTATGGTCAAATTAATGCTCATTTAGGCTTCAGGAGGTCATCCTGAACAAAATCCATGTTGAAGTGTGTGCAGAAGTCCTTTGGTTTAGGTGTGACACTAAATTTGAGTTTTTATTGCTTTGAATGCATTTTCAGCCCGACCTGAGCGCGCTTTCTGACTTTGAATGTATCTTCATAGGAATGAGTTGTGTAGTCAAATTAATGCTCATTTAGGCTTCAGGAGGCCATCCTGAACAAAATACATGTTGAAGTGTGTGCATCAGTCCTTTGGTTTAGGCGTGACACTCAATTTGAGTTTTTATTGCTTTAAATGCATTTTTTGCCGAGCTGAGCACGTTTTTTGAGTTTGAATGTATCTTTATAGGAATGAGTTGTGTAGTCAAATTAATGCTCATTTAGGCTTCAGGAGGACATCCTGAACTAAATACATGTTGAAGTGTGTGCAAACGTCCTTTGTTTTGGGCGTGACACTCAATGTGAGTTTTTATTGCTTTAAATGCATTTTCAGGCCGAGCTGAGCACGTTTTGTGACTTTGAATGTATCTTCATTGGAATGAGTTGTGTAGTCAAATTAATGCTCATTTATGCTTCAGGAGGCCATCCTGAACAAAAGACATGTTGAAGTGTGTGCATAAGTCCTTTGGTTTAGGTGTGACACTCAATTTGAGTTTTTATTGCTTTAAATGCATTTTCAGCCCGAGCTGAGCTCGTTTTCTGAGTTTGAATGTATCTTCATAGCAATGAGTTGTGTGGTCAAATTAATGCTTATTTAGGCTTCAGGAGGACATCCTGAACTAAATACATGTTCAAGTGTGTGCATAAGTCCTTTGGTTTAGGCGTGACACTCAATTTGAGTTTTTTTTGCTTTAAATACATTTTCTGCCCAAGCTGAGCACGTTTTTTGAGTTAAATGTATCTTCATAGGAATGAGTTGTGTGGTCAAATTACTGCTCATTTAGGCTTCAGGAGGACATCCTGAACTAAATACATGTTGAAGTGTGTGCATAAGTCCTTTGGTTTAGGCGTGACACTCAATTTGAGTTTTTATTGCTTTAAATGCATTTTCAGCCCGAGCTGAGCACGTTTTGTGAGTTTGAATGTATCTTCATAGGAATGAGTTGTGTGGTCAAATTACTGCTCATTTAGGCTTCAGGAGGACATCCTGAACTAAATACATGTTGAAGTGTGTGCATAAGTCCTTTGGTTTAGGCGTGACAGTCAATTTGAGTTTTTATTGCTTTAAATGCATTTTCAGCCCGAGCTGAGCACGTTTTGTGAGTTTGAATGTATCTTCATAGGAATGAGTTGTGTGATCAAAACAATGCTCATTTAGGCTTCAGGAGGACATCCTGAACTCAGTACATGTTGAAGTGTGTGCATAAGTCCTTTGGTTTGGGCGTGACAGTCAATTTGAGTTTTTATTGCTTTAAATGCATTTTCAGGCCGAGCTGAGCACGTTTTGTGAGTTTGAATGTATCTTCATAGGAATGAGTTGTATGGTCAAATTAATGCTCATTTAGGCTTCAGGAGGTCATCCTGAACAAAATCCATGTTGAAGTGTGTGCAGAAGTCCTTTGGTTTAAGTGTGACACTAAATTTGAGTTTTTATTGCTTTGAATGCATTTTCAGCCCGACCTGAGCGCGCTTTCTGACTTTGAATGTATCTTCATAGGAATGAGTTGTGTAGTCAAATTAATGCTCATTTAGGCTTCAGGAGGCCATCCTGAACAAAATACATGTTGAAGTGTGTGCATCAGTCCTTTGGTTTAGGCGTGACACTCAATTTGAGTTTTTATTGCTTTAAATGCATTTTTTGCCGAGCTGAGCACGTTTTTTGAGTTTGAATGTATCTTTATAGGAATGAGTTGTGTAGTCAAATTAATGCTCATTTAGGCTTCAGGAGGACATCCTGAACTAAATACATGTTGAAGTGTGTGCAAACGTCCTTTGTTTTGGGCGTGACACTCAATTTGAGTTTTTATTGCTT
Organism: Hippocampus guttulatus; assembly: GCF_054856545.1. NCBI lineage: Eukaryota > Metazoa > Chordata > Actinopteri > Syngnathiformes > Syngnathidae > Hippocampus > Hippocampus guttulatus. The sequence continues at coordinate 25,289,453 of NC_141265.1, forward strand.
TAAATGCATTTTCAGGCCGAGCTGAGCACGTTTTGTGACTTTGAATGTATCTTCATTGGAATGAGTTGTGTAGTCAAATTAATGCTCATTTATGCTTCAGGAGGCCATCCTGAACAAAAGACATGTTGAAGTGTGTGCATAAGTCCTTTGGTTTAGGTGTGACACTCAATTTGAGTTTTTATTGCTTTAAATGCATTTTCAGCCCGAGCTGAGCTCGTTTTCTGAGTTTGAATGTATCTTCATAGCAATGAGTTGTGTGGTCAAATTAATGCTTATTTAGGCTTCAGGAGGACATCCTGAACTAAATACATGTTCAAGTGTGTGCATAAGTCCTTTGGTTTAGGCGTGACACTCAATTTGAGTTTTCTTTGCTTTAAATACATTTTCTGCCCAAGCTGAGCACGTTTTTTGAGTTAAATGTATCTTCATAGGAATGAGTTGTGTGGTCAAATTACTGCTCATTTAGGCTTCAGGAGGACATCCTGAACTAAATACATGTTGAAGTGTGTGCATAAGTCCTTTGGTTTAGGCGTGACACTCAATTTGAGTTTTTATTGCTTTAAATGCATTTTCAGCCCGAGCTGAGCACGTTTTGTGAGTTTGAATGTATCTTCATAGGAATATAGGCTTCAGGAGGTCATCCTGAACAAAATACATGTTGAAGTGTGTGCATAAGTCCTTTGGTTTAGGTGTGACACTAAATTTGAGTTTTTATTGCTTTAAATGCATTTTCAGCCCGAGCTGAGCACGTTTTGTGAGTTTGAATGTATCTTCATAGGAATGAGTTGTGTGATCAAAACAATGCTCATTTAGGCTTCAGGAGGACATCCTGAACTCAGTACATGTTGAAGTGTGTGCATAAGTCCTTTGGTTTGGGCGTGACAGTCAATTTGAGTTTTTATTGCTTTAAATGCATTTTCAGGCCGAGCTGAGCACGTTTTGTGAGTTTGAATGTATCTTCATAGGAATGAGTTGTATGGTCAAATTAATGCTCATTTAGGCTTCAGGAGGTCATCCTGAACAAAATACATGTTGAAGTGTGTGCAGAAGTCCTTTGGTTTAGGTGTGACACTAAATTTGAGTTTTTATTGCTTTGAATGCATTTTCAGCCCGACCTGAGCGCGCTTTCTGACTTTGAATGTATCTTCATAGGAATGAGTTGTGTAGTCAAATTAATGCTCATTTAGGCTTCAGGAGGCCATCCTGAACAAAATACATGTTGAAGTGTGTGCATCAGTCCTTTGGTTTAGGCGTGACACTCAATTTGAGTTTTTATTGCTTTAAATGCAGTTTTTGCCGAGCTGAGCACGTTTTTTGAGTTTGAATGTATCTTTATAGGAATGAGTTGTGTAGTCAAATTAATGCTCATTTAGGCTTGAGGAGGACATCCTCAACTAAATACATGTTGAAGTGTGTGCAAAAGTCCTTTGTTTTGGGCGTGACACTCAATTTGAGTTTTTATTGCTTTAAATGCATTTTCAGGCCGAGCTGAGCACGTTTTGTGACTTTGAATGTATCTTCATAGGAATGAGTTTTGTGGTAAAATTAATGCTCATATAGGCTTCAGGAGGTCATCCTGAACAAAATACATGTTAAAGTGTGTGCATAGGTCCTTTGGTTTAGGTGTGACACTCAATTTGAGTTTTTATTGCTTTAAATGCATTTTCAACACGAGCTGAGCACGTTTTCTGAGTTTGAATGTATCTTCATAGGAATGAGTTGTGTGGTCAAATTACTGCTCATTTAGGCTTCAGGAGGACATCCTGAACTAAATACATGTTGAAGTGTGTGCATAAGTCCTTTGGTTTAGGTGTGACACTCAATTTGAGTTTGTATTGCTTTAAATGCATTTTCAGCCCGAGCTGAGCACGTTTTGTGAGTTTGAATGTATCTTCATAGGAATGAGTTGTGTGGTCAAATTACTGCTCATTTAGGCTTCAGGAGGACATCCTGAACTAAATACATGTTGAAGTGTGTGCATAAGTCCTTTGGTTTGGGCGTGACAGTCAATTTGAGTTTTTATTGCTTTAAATGCATTTTCAGGCCGAGCTGAGCACGTTTTGTGAGTTTGAATGTATCTTCATAGGAATGAGTTGTGTGGTCAAATTACTGCTCATTTAGGCTTCAGGAGGACATCCTGAACTAAATACATGTTGAAGTGTGTGCATAAGTCCTTTGGTTTAGGCGTGACACTCAATTTGAGTTTTTATTGCTTTAAATGCATTTTCAGCCCGAGCTGAGCACGTTTTTTGAGTTAAATGTATCTTCATAGGAATGAGTTGTGTGGTCAAATTACTGCTCATTTAGGCTTCAGGAGGACATCCTGAACTAAATACATGTTGAAGTGTGTGCATAAGTCCTTTGGTTTAGGTGTGACACTCAATTTGAGTTTGTATTGCTTTAAATGCATTTTCAGCCCGAGCTGAGCACGTTTTGTGAGTTTGAATGTATCTTCATAGGAATGAGTTGTGTGGTCAAATTACTGCTCATTTAGGCTTCAGGAGGACATCCTGAACTAAATACATGTTGAAGTGTGTGCATAAGTCCTTTGGTTTGGGCGTGACAGTCAATTTGAGTTTTTATTGCTTTAAATGCATTTTCAGGCCGAGCTGAGCACGTTTTGTGAGTTTGAATGTATCTTCATAGGAATGAGTTGTGTGGTCAAATTACTGCTCATTTAGGCTTCAGGAGGACATCCTGAACTAAATACATGTTGAAGTGTGTGCATAAGTCCTTCGGTTTAGGCGTGACACTCAATTTGAGTTTTTATTGCTTTAAATGCATTTTCAGCCCGAGCTGAGCACGTTTTGTGAGTTTGAATGTATCTTCATAGGAAAGAGTTGTGTGGTCAAATTAATGCTTATTTCGGCTTCAGGAGGACATCCTGAACTAAATACATGTTCAAGTGTGTGCATAAGTCCTTTGGTTTAGGCGTGACACTCAATTTGAGTTTTTTTTTTGCTTTAAATGCATTTTCTGCCCAAGCTGAGCACGTTTTTTGAGTTAAATGTATCTTCATAGGAATGAGTTGTGTGGTCAAATTACTGCTCATTTAGGCTTCAGGAGGACATCCTGAACTAAATACATGTTGAAGTGTGTGCATAAGTCCTTTTGTTTAGGTGTGACACTCAATTTGAGTTTGTATTGCTTTAAATGCATTTTCAGCCCGAGCTGAGCACGTTTTGTGAGTTTGAATGTATCTTCATAGGAATGAGTTGTGTGGTCAAATTACTGCTCATTTAGGCTTCAGGAGGTCATCCTGAACAAAATACATGTTGAAGTGTGTGCAGAAGTCCTTTGGTTTAGGTGTGACACTAAATTTGAGTTTTTATTGCTTTGAATGCATTTTCAGCCCGACCTGAGCGCGCTTTCTGACTTTGAATGTATCTTCATAGGAATGAGTTGTGTAGTCAAATTAATGCTCATTTAGGCTTCAGGAGGCCATCCTGAACAAAATACATGTTGAAGTGTGTGCATCAGTCCTTTGGTTTAGGCGTGACACTCAATTTGAGTTTTTATTGCTTTAAATGCATTTTTTGCCGAGCTGAGCACGTTTTTTGAGTTTGAATGTATCTTTATAGGAATGAGTTGTGTAGTCAAATGAATGCTCATTTAGGCTTCAGGAGGACATCCTGAACTAAATACATGTTGAAGTGTGTGCAAAAGTCCTTTGTTTTGGGTGTGACACTCAATTTGAGTTTTTATTGCTTTAAATGCATTTTCAGGCCAAGCTGAGCACGTTTTGTGAGTTTAAATGTATCTTCATAGGAATGAGTTGTGTGGTCAAATTACTGCTCATTTAGGCTTCAGGAGGACATCCTGAACTAAATACATGTGGAAGTGTGGGCACAAGTCCTTTGGTTTAGGCGTGACACTCAATTTGAGTTTTTATTACTTTAAATGCATTTTCAGCCCGAGCTGAGCACGTTTTTTGAGTTTGAATGTATCTTCATAGGAATGAGTTGTGTGGTCAAATTACTGCTCATTTAGGCTTCAGGAGGACATCCTGAACTAAATACATGTTGAAGTGTGGGCATAAGTCCTTTGGTTTAGGCGTGACACTCAATTTGAGTTTTTATTGCTTTAAATGCATTTTCAGCCCGAGCTGAGCACGTTTTGTGACTTTGAATGTATCTTCATTGGAATGAGTTGTGTGATCAAAAATATGCTCATTTAGGCTTCAGGAGGACATCCTGAACTCAGTACATGTTGAAGTGTGTGCATAAGTCCTTTGGTTTGGGCGCGACACTCAATTTGAGTTTTTATTGCTTTAAATGCATTTTCAGGCCGAGCTGAGCACGTTTTGTGACTTTGAATGTATCTTCATTGGAATGAGTTGTGTAGTCAAATTAATGCTCATTTATGCTTCAGGAGGCCATTCTGAACAAAAGACATGTTGAAGTGTGTGCATCAGTCCTTTGGTTTAGGCGTGACACTCAATATGAGTTTTTATTGCTTTAAATGCATTTTCAGCCCGAGCTGAGCGCGCTTTCTGACTTTGAATGTATCTTCATAGGAATGAGTTGTGTAGTCAAATTAATGCTCATTTAGGCTTCAGGATTCCATCCTGAACAAAACACATGTTGAAGTGTGTGCATCAGTCCTTTGGTTTAGGCGTGACACTCAATTTGAGTTTTTATTGCTTTAAATGCGTTTTTTGCCAAGCTGAGCACGTTTTTTGAGTTTGAATGTATCTTCATAGGAATGAGTTGTGTGATCAAATTAATGCTCATTTAGGCTTCAGGAGGACATCCTGAACTAAGTACATGTTGAAGTGTGTGCATAAGTCCCTTGGTTTGGGCGTGACACTCAATTTGAGTTTTTATTGCTTTAAATGCATTTTCAGGCCGAGCTGAGCACGTTTTGTGAGTTGGAATGTATCTTCATAGGAATGAGTTGTGTGGTCAAATTAATGCTCATTTAGGCTTCAGGAGGTCATCCTGAACAAAATACATGTTGAAGTGTGTGCATAAGTCCTTTGGTTTAGGCGTGACACTCAATTTGAGTTTTTATTGCTTTAAATGCATTTTCAGCCCGAGCTGAGCACGTTTTTTGAGTTTGAATGTATCTTCATAGGAATGAGTTGTGTGGTCAAATTAATGCTTATTTAGGCTTCAGGAGGACATCCTGAACTAAATACATGTTCAAGTGTGTGCATAAGTCCTTTGGTTTAGGCGTGACACTCAATTTGAGTTTTTATCGCTTTAAATGCATTTTCAGCCCGAGCTGAGCACGTTTTGTGAGTTTGAATGTATCTTCATAGGAATGAGTTTTGTGGTCAAATTAATGCTCATATAGGCTTCAGGAGGTCATCCTGAACAAAATACATGTTAAAGTGTGTGCATAGGTCCTTTGGTTTAGGTGTGACACTCAATTTGAGTTTTTAATGCTTTAAATGCATTTTCAACACGAGCTGAGCACGTTTTCTGAGTTTGAATGTATCTTCATAGGAATGAGTTGTGTGGTCAAATTAATGCTTATTTAGGCTTCAGGAGGACATCCTGAACTAAATACATGTTCAAGTGTGTGCATAAGTCCTTTGGTTTAGGTGTGACACTCAATTTGAGTTTTTTTTTGCTTTAAATGCATTTTCTGCCCAAGCTGAGCACGTTTTTTGAGTTAAATGTATCTTCATAGGAATGAGTTGTGTGGTCAAATTACTGCTCATTTAGGCTTCAGGAGGACATCCTGAACAAAATACACGTTGAAGTGTGTGCATAAGTCCTTTGGTTTAGGTGTGACACTCAATTTGAGTTTGTATTGCTTTAAATGCATTTTCAGCCCGAGCTGAGCACGTTTTGTGAGTTTGAATGTATCTTCATAGGAATGAGTTGTGTGGTCAAATTACTGCTCATTTAGGCTTCAGGAGGACATCCTGAACTAAATACATGTTGAAGTGTGTGCATAAGTCCTTTGGTTTAGGCGTGACACTCAATTTGAGTTTTTATTGCTTTAAATGCATTTTCAGCCCGAGCTGAGCACGTTTTGTGAGTTTGAATGTATCTTCATAGGAATGAGTTGTGTGATCAAAACAATGCTCATTTAGGCTTCAGGAGGACATCTGAACTCAGTACATGTTGAAGTGCGTGCATAAGTCCTATGGTTTAGGCGTGACACTCAATTTGAGTTTTTATTGCTTTAAATGCATTTTCAGCCCGAGCTGAGCGCGTTTTGTGAGTTTGAATGTATCTTCATAGTAATGAGTTGTGTGGTCAAATTAATGCTCATATAGGCTTCAGGCGGTCATCCTGAACATAATACATGTTCAAGTGCGTGCATAAGTCCTTTGGTTTAGGCGTGACACTCAATTTGAGTTTTTATTGCGAAATGCATTTTCAGGCCGAGCTGAGCACGTTTTCTGAGTTTGAATGTATCTTCATAGGAATGAGGGTTGTGGTCAAATTAATGCTCATTTAGGCTTCAGGATGTCATCCTGAACAAAATACATGTTGAAGTGTGTGCATAAGTCCTTTTGTTTAGGCGTGACACTCAATTTGAGTTTTTATTGCTTTAAATGCATTTTCAGCCCGAGCTGAGCAAGTTTTGTGAGTTTGAATGTATCTTCATAGGAATATAGGCTTCAGGAGGTCATCCTGAACAAAATAAATGTTGAAGTGTGTGCATAAGTCCTTTGGTTTAGGTGTGACACTCAATTTGAGTTTTTATTGCTTTAAATGCATTTTCAGCCCGAGCTGAGCGCGCTTTCTGGCTTTGAATGTATCTTCATAGGAATGAGTTGTGTAGTCAAATTAATGCTCATTTAGGCTTCAGGAGGCCATCCTGAACAAAATACATGTTGAAGTGTGTGCATCAGTCCTTTGGTTTAGGCGTGACACTCAACTTGAGTTTTTATTGCTTAAAATGCATTTTCAGCCTGAGCTGAGCGCGCTTTCTGACTTTGAATGTATCTTCATAGGAATGAGTTGTGTGGTCAAATTACTGCTCATTTAGGCTTCAGGAGGTCATCCTGAACAAAATACATGTTGCAGTGTGTGCATAAGTCCTTTGGTTTAGGCGTGACACTCAATTTGAGTTTTTATTGCTATAAATGCATTTTCAGACCGAGCTGAGCGCGCTTTCTGACTTTGAATGTATCTTCATAGGAATGAGTTGTGTAGTCAAATTAATTGTCATTTAGGCTTCAGGAGGACATACTGAACTAAATACATGTTGAAGTGTGTGCATAAGTCCTTTGGTTTAGGAGTGACACTCAATTTGAGTTTTTATTGCTTTAAATGCATTTTCAGCCCGAGCTGAGCAAGTTTTGTGAGTTTGAATATATCTTCATAGGAATGAGTTGTGTGATCAAAATAATGCTCATTTAGCCTTCAGGAGGACATCCTGAATTAAGTACATGTTGAAGTGTGTGCATAAGTCCTTTGGCTTGGGCGTGACACTCAATTTGAGTTTTTATTGCTTTAAATGCATTTTCAGGCCGAGCTGAGCACGTTTTGTGAGTTTGAATGTATCTTCATAGGAATGAGTTGTGTGGTCAAATTAATGCTTATTTAGGCTTCAGGAGGTCATCCTGAACAAAATACATGTTGAAGTGTGTGCATAAGTCCTTTGGTTTAGGCGTGACACTCAATTTGAGTTTTTATTGCTTTAAATGCATTTTCAGGCCGAGCTGAGCACGTTTTGTGAGTTTGAATGTATCTTCTTAGGAATGAGTTATGTGGTCAAATTAATGCTTATTTAGGCTTCAGGAGGTCATCCTGAACAAAATACATGTTGAAGTGTGTGCATAAGTTCTTTGGTTTAGGCGTGACACTCAATTTGAGTTTTTATTGCTTTAAATGCATTTTCAGCCCGAGCTGAGCACGTTTTGTGAGTTTGAATGTATCTTCATAGGAATGAGTTGTGTGGTCAAATTAATGCTCATATGGTCTTCAGGAGGTCATCCTGAACAAAATAAATGTTGAAGTGTGTGCATAAGTCCTTTGGTTTAGGTGTGACACTCAATTTGAGTTTTTATTGCTTTAAATGCATTTTCATCCCGAGCTGAGCGCGCTTTCTGACTTTGAATGTATCTTCATAGGAATGAGTTGTGTGGTCAAATTAATGCTCATTTAGGCTTCAGGTGGTCATCCTGAACAAAATTCATGTTGAAGTGTGTGCATAAGTCCTTTGGTTTAGGCGTGACACTCATTTTGAGTTTTTATTGCTTTAAATGCATTTTCAGCCCGAGCTGAGCACGTTTTGTGAGTTTGAATGTATCTTCATAGGAATGAGTTGTGTGGTCAAATTAATGCTCTTTAGGCTTCAGGTGGTCATCCTGAACTAAATACATGTTGAAGTGTGTGCATAAGTCCTTTGGTTTAGGCGTGACACTCAATTTGAGTTTTTATTGCTTTAAATGCATTTTCAGCCCGAGCTGAGCGCGCTTTCTGACTTTGAATGTATCTTCATAGGAATGAGTTGTGTGGTCAAATTATTGCTCATTTAGGCTTCAGGAGGTCATCCTGAACAAAATACATGTTGAAGTGTGTGCATAAGTCCTTTGGTTTAGGCGTGACACTCATTTTGAGTTTTTATTGCTTTAAATGCATTTTCAGCCCGAGCTGAGCACGTTTTGTGAGTTTGAATGTATCTTCATAGGAATGAGTTGTGTGGTCAAATTAATGCTCATTTAGGCTTCAGGTGGTTATCCTGAACTAAATACATGTTGAAGTGTGTGCATAAGTCCTTTGGTTTAGGCGTGACACTCAATTTGAGTTTTTATTGCTTTAAATGCATTTTCAGCCCAAGCTGAGCGCGCTTTCTGACTTTGAATGTATCTTCATAGGAATGAGTTGTGTGGTCAAATTAATGCTCATATAGGCTTCAGGAGGTCATCCTGAACAAAATACATGTTGAAGTGTGTGCATAATCCTTTGGTTTAGGTGTGACACTCAATTTGAGTTTTTATTGCTTTAAATGCATTTTCAGCCCGAGCTGAGCACGTTTTGTGAGTTTGAATGTATCTTCATAGGAATGAGTTGTGTGGTCAAATTAATGCTCATTTAGGCTTCAGGTGGTCATCCTGAACTAAATACATGTTGAAGTGTGTGCATAAGTCCTTTGGTTTAGGCGTGACACTCAATTTGAGTTTTTATTGCTTTAAATGCATTTTCAGCCCGAGCTGAGCACGTTTTGTGAGTTTGTATGTATCTTCATAGGAATGAGTTGTGTGGTCAAATTAATGCTCATTTAGGCTTCAGGTGGTCATCCTGAACTAAATACATGTTGAAGTGTGTGCATAAGTCCGTTGGTTTAGGCGTGACACTCAATTTGAGTTTTTATTGCTTTAAATGCATTTTCAGCCCGAGCTGAGCACGTTTTGTGAACTTGAATGTATCTTCATAGGAATGAGTTGTGTGGTCAAATTAATGCTCATATAGGCTTCAGGAGGTCATCCTGAACAAAATACATGTTGAAGTGTGTGCATAATCCTTTGGTTTAGGTGTGACACTCAATTTGAGTTTTTATTGCTTTAAATGCATTTTCAACCCGAGCTGAGCACGTTTTGTGAGTTTTAATGTATCTTCATAGGAATGAGTTGTGTGGTCAAATGAATGCTCATATAGGCTTCAGGAGGTCATCCTGAACAAAATACATGTTGAAGTGTGTGCATAAGTCCTTTGGTTTAGGTGTGACACTCAATTTGAGTTTTTGTTGCTTTAAATGCATTTTCAGCCCGAGCTGAGCGCGCTTTCTGACTTTGAATGTATCTTCATAGGAATGAGTTGTGTGGTCAAATTATCGCTCATTTAGGCTTCAAGGAGGTCATCCTGAACAAAATACATGTTGAAGTGTGTGCATAAGTCCTTTGGTTTAGGTGTGACACTCAATTTGAGTTTTTGTTGCTTTAAATGCATTTTCAGCCCGAGCTGAGCGCGCTTTCTGACTTTGAATGTATCTTCATAGGAATGAGTTGTGTGGTCAAATTATCGCTCATTTAGGCTTCAAGGAGGTCATCCTGAACAAAATACATGTTGAAGTGTGTGCATAAGTCCTTTGGTTTAGGCGTGACACTCAATTTGAGTTTTTATTGCTTTAAATGCATTTTCAGCCCGAGCTGAGCACGTTTTGTGAGTTTGAATGTATCTTCATAGGAATGAGTTGTGTGGTCAAAGTAATGCTCATTTAGGCTTCAGGTGGTCATCCTGAACAAAACACACGTTGAAGTGTGTGCATAAGTCCTTTGGTTTAGGCGTGACACTCAATTTGAGTTTTTATTGCTTTAAATGCATTTTCAGCCCGAGCTGAGCACGTTTTGTGAGTTTGAATGTATCTTCATAGGAATGAGTTGTGTGGTCAAGTTAATGCTCATTTAGGCTTCAGGTGGTCATCCTGAACTAAATACATGTTGAAGTGTGTGCATAAGTCCTTTGGTTTAGGCGTGACATTCAATTTGAGTTTTCATTGCTTTAAATGCATTTTCAGCCCGAGCTGAGCGCGCTTTCTGACTTTGAATGTATCTTCATAGGAATGAGTTGTGTGGTCAAATTAATGGTCATTTAGGCTTCAGGTGGTCATCCTGAACAAAATACATGTTGAAGTGTGTGCATAAGTCCTTTGGTTTAGGCGTGACACTCAATTTGAGTTTTTATTGCTTTAAATGCATTTTCAGCCCGAGCTGAGCGCGTTTTCTGACTTTGAATGTATCTTCATAGGAATGCGTTGTGTAGTCAAATTATTGCTCATTTAGGCTTCAGGAGGACATCCTGAAATAAATACATGTTGAAGTATGTGCATAAGTCCTTTGGTTTAGGCGTGACACTCAATTTGAGTTTTTATTGCTTTAAATGCATTTTGAGCCCAAGCTGAGCACATTTTGTGAGTTTGAATGTATCTTCATAGGAATGAGTTGTGTGGTCAAATTAATGCTCATTTAGGCTTCAGGTGGTCATCCTGAACAAAATACATGTTGAAGTGTGTGCATAAGTCCTTTGGTTTAGGCGTGACACTCAATTTGAGTTTTTATTGCTTTAAATGCATTTTCAGCCCGAGCTGAGCGCGCTTTCTGACTTTGAATGTATCTTCATAGGAATGAGTTGTGTGGTCAAATTATCGCTCATTTAGGCTTCAAGGAGGTCATCCTGAACAAAATACATGTTGAAGTGTGTGCATAAGTCCTTTGGTTTAGGCGTGACACTCAATTTGAGTTTTTATTGCTTTAAATGCATTTTCAGCCCGAGCTGAGCACGTTTTCTGACTTTGAATGTATCTTCATAGGAATGCGTTGTGTAGTCAAATTATTGCTCATTTAGGCTTCAGGAGGACATCCTGAAATAAATACATGTTGAAGTATGTGCATAAGTCCTTTGGTTTAGGCGTGACACTCAATTTGAGTTTTTATTGCTTTAAATGCATTTTGAGCCCAAGCTGAGCGCGCTTTCTGACTTTGAATGTATCTTCATAGGAATGAGTTGTGTGGTCAAATTAATGCTCATTTAGGCTTCAGGTGGTCATCCTGAACAAAATTCATGTTGAAGTGTGTGCATAAGTCCTTTGGTTTAGGTGTGACACTCAATTTGAGTTTTCATTGCTTTAAATGCATTTTCAGCCCGAGCTGAGCACGTTTTGTGAGTTTGAATGTATCTTCATAGGAATGAGTTGTGTGGTCAAATTAATGCTCTTTAGGCTTCAGGTGGTCATCCTGAACTAAATACATGTTGAAGTGTGTGCATAAGTCCTTTGGTTTAGGCGTGACACTCAATTTGAGTTTTTATTGCTTTAAATGCATTTTCAGCCCGAGCTGAGCGCGCTTTCTGACTTTGAATGTATCTTCATAGGAATGAGTTGTGTGGTCAAATTAATGCTCATTTAGGCTTCAGGTGGTTATCCTGAACTAAATACATGTTGAAGTGTGTGCATAAGTCCTTTGGTTTAGGCGTGACACTCAATTTGAGTTTTTATTGCTTTAAATGCATTTTCAGCCCAAGCTGAGCGCGCTTTCTGACTTTGAATGTATCTTCATAGGAATGAGTTGTGTGGTCAAATTAATGCTCATATAGGCTTCAGGAGGTCATCCTGAACAAAATACATGTTGAAGTGTGTGCATAATCCTTTGGTTTAGGTGTGACACTCAATTTGAGTTTTCATTGCTTTAAATGCATTTTCAGCCCGAGCTGAGCACGTTTTGTGAGTTTGAATGTATCTTCATAGGAATGAGTTGTGTGGTCAAATTAATGCTCTTTAGGCTTCAGGTGGTCATCCTGAACTAAATACATGTTGAAGTGTGTGCATAAGTCCTTTGGTTTAGGCGTGACACTCAAGTTGAGTTTTTATTGCTTTAAATGCATTTTCAGCCCGAGCTGAGCACGTTTTGTGAGTTTGAATGTATCTTCATAGGAATGAGTTGTGTGGTCAAATTAATGCTCATTTAGGCTTCAGGTGGTCATCCTGAACTAAATACATGTTGAAGTGTGTGCATAAGTCCTTTGGTTTAGGCGTGACACTCAATTTGAGTTTTTATTGCTTTAAATGCATTTTCAGCCCGAGCTGAGCACGTTTTGTGAGTTTGAATGTATCTTCATAGGAATGAGTTGTGTGGTCAAATTAATGCTCATTTAGGCTTCAGGTGGTCATCCTGAACTAAATACATGTTGAAGTGTGTGCATAAGTCCGTTGGTTTAGGCGTGACACTCAATTTGAGTTTTTATTGCTTTAAATGCATTTTCAGCCCGAGCTGAGCACGTTTTGTGAACTTGAATGTATCTTCATAGGAATGAGTTGTGTGGTCAAATTAATGCTCATATAGGCTTCAGGAGGTCATCCTGAACAAAATACATGTTGAAGTGTGTGCATAATCCTTTGGTTTAGGTGTGACACTCAATTTGAGTTTTTATTGCTTTAAATGCATTTTCAGCCCGAGCTGAGCACGTTTTGTGAGTTTTAATGTATCTTCATAGGAATGAGTTGTGTGGTCAAATTAATGCTCATATGGGCTTCAGGAGGTCATCCTGAACAAAATACATGTTGAAGTGTGTGCATAAGTCCTTTGGTTTAGGCGTGACACTCAATTTGAGTTTTTATTGCTTTAAATGCATTTTCAGCCCGAGATGAGCACGTTTTGTGAGTTTGAATGTATCTTCATAGGAATGAGTTGTGTGGTCAAATTAATGCTCATATGGGCTTCAGGAGGTCATCCTGAACAAAATACATGTTGAAGTGTGTGCATAAGTCCTTTGGTTTAGGCGTGACACTCAATTTGAGCTTTTATTGCTTTAAATGCATTTTCAGCCTGAGTTGAGCACGTTTTGTGAGTTTGAATGTATCTTCATAGGAATGAGTTGTGTGGTCAAATTAATGCTCATTTAGGCTACAGGAGGTCATCCTGAACAAAATACATGTTGAAGTGTGTGCATAAGTCCTTTGGTTTAGGCGTGACACTCAATTTGAGTTTTTATTGCTTTAAATGCATTTTCAGCCCGAGCTGAGCACGTTTTGTGAGTTTGAATGTATCTTCATAGAATGAGTTGTGTGGTCAAATTAATGCTCATTTAGGCTTCAGGAGGTCATCCTGAACAAAATACATGTTGAAGTGTGTGCATAAGTCCTTTGGTTTAGGTGTGACACTCAATTTGAGTTTTTGTTGCTTTAAATGCATTTTCAGCCCGAGCTGAGCGCGCTTTCTGACTTTGAATGTATCTTCATAGGAATGAGTTGTGTGGTCAAATTATCGCTCATTTAGGCTTCAAGGAGGTCATCCTGAACAAAATACATGTTGAAGTGTGTGCATAAGTCCTTTGGTTTAGGCGTGACACTCAATTTGAGTTTTTATTGCTTTAAATGCATTTTCAGCCCGAGCTGAGCACGTTTTGTGAGTTTGAATGTATCTTCATAGGAATGAGTTGTGTGGTCAAATTAATGCTCATATGGTCTTCAGGAGGTCATCCTGAACAAAATAAATGTTGAAGTGTGTGCATAAGTCCTTTGGTTTAGGTGTGACACTCAATTTGAGTTTTCATTGCTTTAAATGCATTTTCAGCCCGAGCTGAGCGCGCTTTCTGACTTTGAATGTATCTTCATAGGAATGAGTTGTGTGGTCAAATTAATGGTCATTTAGGCTTCAGGTGGTCATCCTGAACAAAATACATGTTGAAGTGTGTGCATAAGTCCTTTGGTTTAGGCGTGACACTCAATTTGAGTTTTTATTGCTTTAAATGCATTTTCAGCCCGAGCTGAGCGCGTTTTCTGACTTTGAATGTATCTTCATAGGAATGCGTTGTGTAGTCAAATTATTGCTCATTTAGGCTTCAGGAGGACATCCTGAAATAAATACATGTTGAAGTATGTGCATAAGTCCTTTGGTTTAGGCGTGACACTCAATTTGAGTTTTTATTGCTTTAAATGCATTTTGAGCCCAAGCTGAGCACATTTTGTGAGTTTGAATGTATCTTCATAGGAATGAGTTGTGTGGTCAAATTAATGCTCATTTAGGCTTCAGGTGGTCATCCTGAACAAAATACATGTTGAAGTGTGTGCATAAGTCCTTTGGTTTAGGCGTGACACTCAATTTGAGTTTTTATTGCTTTAAATGCATTTTCAGCCCGAGCTGAGCGCGCTTTCTGACTTTGAATGTATCTTCATAGGAATGAGTTGTGTGGTCAAAGTAATGCTCATTTAGGCTTCAGGTGGTCATCCTGAACAAAACACACGTTGAAGTGTGTGCATAAGTCCTTTGGTTTAGGCGTGACACTCAATTTGAGTTTTTATTGCTTTAAATGCATTTTCAGCCCGAGCTGAGCACGTTTTGTGAGTTTGAATGTATCTTCATAGGAATGAGTTGTGTAGTCAAATTAATGCTCATATGGGCTTCAGGAGGTCATCCTGAACAAAATACATGTTGAAGTGTGTGCATAAGTCCTTTGGTTTAGGCGTGACACTCAATTTGAGTTTTTATTGCTTTAAATGCATTTTCAGCCCGAGCTGAGCACGTTTTGTGAGTTTGAATGTATCTTCATAGGAATGAGTTGTGTGGTCAAATTAATGCTCATTTAGGCTTCAGGTGGTCATCCTGAACTAAATACATGTTGAAGTGTGTGCATAAGTCCTTTGGTTTAGGCGTGACACTCAATTTGAGTTTTCATTGCTTTAAATGCATTTTCAGCCCGAGCTGAGCGCGCTTTCTGACTTTGAATGTATCTTCATAGGAATGCGTTGTGTAGTCAAATTATTGCTCATTTAGGCTTCAGGAGGACATCCTGAAATAAATACATGTTGAAGTATGTGCATAAGTCCTTTGGTTTAGGCGTGACAAGCAATTTGAGTTTTTATTGCTTTAAATGCATTTTGAGCCCAAGCTGAGCACATTTTGTGAGTTTGAATGTATCTTCATAGGAATGAGTTGTGTGGTCAAATTAATGCTCATTTAGGCTTCAGGTGGTCATCCTGAACAAAATACATGTTGAAGTGTGTGCATAAGTCCTTTGGTTTAGGCGTGACACTCAATTTGAGTTTTTATTGCTTTAAATGCATTTTCAGCCCAAGCTGAGCACATTTTCTGACTTTGAATGTATCTACTTAGGAATGAGTTGTGTATTCAAATTACTGCCCATTTAGGTGTCAGGGGGACATCCTGAACAAAATACATGTTGAAGTGTGTGCATAAGTCCTTTGGTTTAGGCGTGACACTCAATTTGAGTTTTTATTGCTTTAAATGCATTTCCAGCCCGAGCTGAGCACGTTTTGTGAGTTTGAATGTATCTTTATAGGAATGAGTTGTGTGGTCAAATTAATGCTCATTTAGGCTTCAGGTGGTCATCCTGAACTAAATACATGTTGAAGTGTGTGCATTAGTCCTTTGGTTTAGGCGTGACACTCAATTTGAGTTTTTATTGCATTAAATGCATTTTCAGCCCGAGCTGAGCGCGCTTTCTGACTTTGAATGTATCTTCATAGGAATGAGTTGTGTGGTCAAATTATTGCTCATTTAGGCTTCAGGAGGTCATCCTGAACAAAATACATGTTGAAGTGTGTGCATAAGTCCTTTGGTTTAGGCGTGACACTCATTTTGAGTTTTTATTGCTTTAAATACATTTTCAGCCCGAGCTGAGCACGTTTTGTGAGTTTGAATGTATCTTCATAGGAATGAGTTGTGTGGTCAAATTAATGCTCATTTAGGCTTCAGGTGGTTATCCTGAACTAAATACATGTTGAAGTGTGTGCATAAGTCCTTTGGTTTAGGCGTGACACTCAATTTGAGTTTTTATTGCTTTAAATGCATTTTCAGCCCGAGCTGAGCGCGCTTTCTGACTTTGAATGTATCTTCATAGGAATGAGTTGTGTGGTCAAATTAATGCTCATATAGGCTTCAGGAGGTCATCCTGAACAAAATACATGTTGAAGTGTGTGCATAATCCTTTGGTTTAGGTGTGACACTCAATTTGAGTTTTTATTGCTTTAAATGCATTTTCAGCCCGAGCTGAGCATGTTTTGTGAGTTTGAATGTATCTTCATAGGAATGAGGTGTGTGGTCAAATTAATGCTCATTTAGGCTTCAGGTGGTCATCCTGAACAAAATACATGTTGAAGTGTGTGCATAAGTCCTTTGGTTTAGGTGTGACACTCAATTTGAGTTTTCATTGCTTTAAATGCATTTTCAGCCCGAGCTGAGCGCGCTTTCTGACTTTGAATGTATCTTCATAGGAATGAAATGTGTGGTCAAATTATCGCTCATTTAGGCTTCAAGGAGGTCATCCTGAACAAAATACATGTTGAAGTGTGTGCATAAGTCCTTTGGTTTAGGCGTGACACTCATTTTGAGTTTTTATTGCTTTAAATACATTTTCAGCCCGAGCTGAGCATGTTTTGTGAGTTTGAATGTATCTTCATAGGAATGAGGTGTGTGGTCAAATTAATGCTCATTTAGGCTTCAGGTGGTCATCCTGAACTAAATACATGTTGAAGTGTGTGCATTAGTCCTTTGGTTTAGGCGTGACACTCAATTTGAGTTTTTATTGCATTAAATGCATTTTCAGCCCGAGCTGAGCGCGCTTTCTGACTTTGAATGTATCTTCATAGGAATGAGTTGTGTGGTCAAATTATTGCTCATTTAGGCTTCAGGAGGTCATCCTGAACAAAATACATGTTGAAGTGTGTGCATAAGTCCTTTGGTTTAGGCGTGACACTCATTTTGAGTTTTTATTGCTTTAAATACATTTTCAGCCCGAGCTGAGCACGTTTTGTGAGTTTGAATGTATCTTCATAGGAATGAGTTGTGTGGTCAAATTAATGCTCATTTAGGCTTCAGGTGGTTATCCTGAACTAAATACATGTTGAAGTGTGTGCATAAGTCCTTTGGTTTAGGCGTGACACTCAATTTGAGTTTTTATTGCTTTAAATGCATTTTCAGCCCGAGCTGAGCGCGCTTTCTGACTTTGAATGTATCTTCATAGGAATGAGTTGTGTGGTCAAATTAATGCTCATATAGGCTTCAGGAGGTCATCCTGAACAAAATACATGTTGAAGTGTGTGCACAATCCTTTGGTTTAGGTGTGACACTCAATTTGAGTTTTTATTGCTTTAAATGCATTTTCAGCCCGAGCTGAGCATGTTTTGTGAGTTTGAATGTATCTTCATAGGAATGAGGTGTGTGGTCAAATTAATGCTCATTTAGGCTTCAGGTGGTCATCCTGAACAAAATACATGTTGAAGTGTGTGCATAAGTCCTTTGGTTTAGGTGTGACACTCAATTTGAGTTTTCATTGCTTTAAATGCATTTTCAGCCCGAGCTGAGCGCGCTTTCTGACTTTGAATGTATCTTCATAGGAATGAAATGTGTGGTCAAATTATCGCTCATTTAGGCTTCAAGGAGGTCATCCTGAACAAAATACATGTTGAAGTGTGTGCATAAGTCCTTTGGTTTAGGTGTGACACTCAATTTGAGTTTTCATTGCTTTAAATGCATTTTCAGCCCGAGCTGAGCGCGCTTTCTGACTTTGAATGTATCTTCATAGGAATGAGTTGTGTGGTCAAATTATTGCTCATTTAGGCTTCAGGAGGTCATCCTGAACAAAATACATGTTGAAGTGTGTGCATAAGTCCTTTGGTTTAGGCGTGACACTCATTTTGAGTTTTTATTGCTTTAAATGCATTTTCAGCCCGAGCTGAGCACGTTTTGTGAGTTGGAATGTATCTTCATAGGAATGAGTTGTGTGGTCAAATTAATGCTCATTTAGGCTTCAGGTGGTTATCCTGAACTAAATACATGTTGAAGTGTGTGCATAAGTCCTTTGGTTTAGGCGTGACACTCAATTTGAGTTTTTATTGCTTTAAATGCATTTTCAGCCCGAGCTGAGCGCGCTTTCTGACTTTGAATGTATCTTCATAGGAATGAGTTGTGTGGTCAAATTAATGCTCATATAGGCTTCAGGAGGTCATCCTGAACAAAATACATGTTGAAGTGTGTGCATAATCCTTTGGTTTAGGTGTGACACTCAATTTGAGTTTTTATTGCTTTAAATGCATTTTCAGCCCGAGCTGAGCATGTTTTGTGAGTTTGAATGTATCTTCATAGGAATGAGTTGTGTGGTCAAAACAATGCTCATTTAGGCTTCAGGAGGACATCCTGAACTAAGTACATGTGAAGTGTGTGCATAAGTCCTTTGCTTCAGGCGTGACACTCAATTTGAGTTTTTATTGCTTTAAATGCATTTTTAGACCGAGCCGAGCACCTTTTTTGAGTTTGAATGTATCTTCATAGGAATGAGTTGTGTGGTCAAATGAATGCCCATTTAGGCTTCAGGAGGTCATCCTGAACAAAATACATGTTGAAGTGTGTGCATAAGTCCTTTGGTTTAGGCGTGACACTCAATTTGAGTTTTTATTGCTTTAAATGCATTTTCAGCCCGAGCTGAGCGCGCTTTGTGAGTTTTGAATGTATCTTCATAGGAATGAGTTGTGTGGTCAAATTATTGCTCATTTAGGCTTCAGGTGGTCATCCTGAACAAAATACATGTTGAAGTGTGTGCATAAGTCCTTTGGTTTAGGCGTGACACTCAATTTGAGTTTTTATTGCTTTAAATGCTTTTTCAGCCCGAGCTGAGCGCGCTTTCTGACTTTGAATGTATCTTCATAGGAATGAGTTGTGTAGTCAAACTAATGCTCATTTAGGCTTCAGGAGGCCGTCCTGAACAAAATACATGTTGAAGTGTGTGCATAAGTCCTTTGGTTTAGGTGTGACACTCAATTTGAGTTTTTATTGCTTTAAATGCATTTTCAGCCCGAGCTGAGCACGTTTTCTGAGTTTGAATGTATCTTCATAGGAATGAGTTGTATGGTCAAAATAATGCTCATTTAGGCTTCAGGAGGACATCCTGAACTAAATACATGTTCAAGTGTAGCATAAGTCCTTTGGTTTAGGCGTGACACTCAATTTGAGGTTTTTTTTTTGCTTTAATTGCATTTTCTGCCCGAGCTGAGCACGTTTTTAGAGTTTGAATGTATCTTCATAGGAATGAGTTGTGTGGTCAAATTACTGCTCATTTAGGCTTCAGGAGGACATCCTGAACTAAATACATGTTGAAGTGTGTGCATAAGTCCTTTAGTTTAGGCGTGACACTCAATTTGAGTATTTATTGCTTTAAATGCATTTTCAGCCCGAGCTGAGCAAGTTTTGTGAGTTTGAATGTATCTTCATAGGAATGAGTTGTGTGATCAAATTAATGCTCATTTAGGCTTCAGGAGGACATCCTGAACTAAGTACATGTTGAAGTGTGTGCATAAGTCCCTTGGTTTGGGCGTGACATTCAATTTGAGTTTTTATTGCTTTAAATGCATTTTCAGGCCGAGCTGAGCACGTTTTGTGAGTTTGAATGTATCTTCATAGGAATGAGTTGTGTGGTCAAATTAATGCTCATTTAGGCTTCAGGAGGCCATCCTGAACAAAAGACATGTTGAAGTGTGTGTATAAGTCCTTTGGTTTAGGAGTGACACTCAATTTGAGTTTAATTGCTTTAAATGCATTTTCAGCACGAGCTGAGCACGTTTTGTGAGTTTGAATGTATCTTCATAGATATGAGTTGTGTGGTCAAATTAATGCTCATATAGGCTTCAGGAGGTCATCCTGAACAAAATACATGTTGAAGTGTGTGCATAAGTCCTTTGGTTTAGGCATGACACTCAATTTGAGTTTTTATTGCTTTAAATGCATTTTCAGCCCGAGCTGAGCACGTTTTGTGAGTTTGAATGTATCTTCATAGGAATGAGTTGTGTGGTCAAATTAATGCTCATTTAGGCTTCAGGAGGTCATCCTGAACAAAATACATGTTGAAGTGTGTGCATAAGTCCTTTGGTTTAGGCGTGACACTCAATTTGAGTTTTTATTGCTTTAAATGCATTTTCAGCCCGAGCTGAGCACGTTTTGTGAGTTTAAATGTATCTTCATAGGAATGAGTTGTGTGGTCAAATTAATGCTCATTTAGGCTTCAGGTGGTCATCTTGAACAAAATGCATGTTGAAGTGTGTGCATAACTCCTTTGGTTTAGGCGTGACACTCAATTTGAGTTTTTATCGCTTTAAATGCATTTTCAGCCCGAGCTGAGCACGTTTTGTGAGTTTGAATGTATCTTCATAGGAATGAGTTGTGTGGTCAAATTAATGCTCATATAGGCTTCAGGAGGTCATCCTGAACAAAATACATGTTAAAGTGTGTGCATAGGTCCTTTGGTTTAGGTGTGACACTCAATTTGAGTTTTTATTGCTTTAAATGCATTTTCAGCCCGAGCTGAGCACGTTTTGTGAGTTTGAATGTATCTTCATAGGAATGAGTTGTGTGGTCAAATTACTGCTCATTTAGGCTTCAGGAGGACATCCTGAACTAAATACATGTTGAAGTGTGTGCATAAGTCCTTTGGTTTAGGCGTGACACTCAATATGAGTTTTTATTGCTTTAAATGCATTTTCAGCCCGAGCTGAGCGCGCTTTCTGACTTTGAATGTATCTTCATAGGAATGAGTTGTGTAGTCAAATTAATGATCATTTAGGCTTCAGGAGGCCATCCTGAACAAAACACATGTTGAAGTGTGTGCATCAGTCCTTTGGTTTAGGCGTGACACTCAATTTTAGTTTTTATTGCTTTAAATGCGTTTTTTGCCAAGCTGAGCACGTTTTTTGAGTTTGAATGTATCTTCATAGGAATGAGTTGTGTGATCAAATTAATGCTCATTTAGGCTTCAGGAGGACATCCTGAACTAAGTACATGTTGAAGTGTGTGCATAAGTCCCTTGGTTTGGGCGTGACACTCAATTTGAGTTTTAATTGCTTTAAATGCATTTTCAGGCCGAGCTGAGCACGTTTTGTGAGTTTGAATGTATCTTCATAGGAATGAGTTGTGTGGTCAAATTACTGCTCATTTAGGCTTCAGGAGGACATCCTGAACTAAATACATGTTGAAGTGTAAGCATAAGTCCTTTGGTTTAGGCGTGACACTCAATTTGAGTTTTTATCGCTTTAAATGCATTTTCAGCCCGAGCTGAGCACGTTTTGTGAGTTTGAATGTATCTTCATAGGAATGAGTTGTGTGGTCAAATTAATGCTCATATAGGCTTCAGGAGGTCATCCTGAACAAAATACATGTTAAAGTGTGTAAATAGGTCCTTTGGTTTAGGTGTGACACTCAATTTGAGTTTTTATTGCTTTAAATGCATTTTCAGCCCGAGCTGAGCGCGCTTTCTGACTTTGAATATATCTTCATAGGAATGAGTTGTGTAGTCAAAATAATGATCATTTAGGCTTCAGGAGGCCATCCTGAACAAAACACATGTTGAAGTGTGTGCATCAGTCCTTTGGTTTAGGCGTGACACTCAATTTGAGTTTTTATTGCTTTAAATGCGTTTTTTGCCAAGCTGAGCACGTTTTTTGAGTTTGAATGTATCTTCATAGGAATGAGTTGTGTGATCAAAGTAATGCTCATTTAGGCTTCAGGAGGACATCCTGAACTAAGTACATGTTGAAGTGTGTGCATAAGTCCCTTGGTTTGGGCGTGACACTCAATTTGAGTTTTTATTGCTTTAAATGCATTTTCAGGCCGAGCTGAGCACGTTTTGTGAGTTTGAATGTATCCTCATAGGACTGAGTTGTGTGGTCAAATTACTGCTCATTTAGGCTTCAGGAGGACATCCTGAACTAAATACATGTTGAAGTGTAAGCATATGTCCTTTGGTTTAGGCGTGACACTCAATTTGAATTTTTATCGCTTTAAATGCATTTTCAGCCCGAGCTGAGCACGTTTTGTGAGTTTGAATGTATCTTCATAGGAATGAGTTGTGTGGTCAAATTAATGCTCATATAGGCTTCAGGAGGTCATCCTGAACAAAATACATGTTAAAGTGTGTGCATAGGTCCTTTGGTTTAGGTGTGACACTCAATTTGAGTTTTTATTGCTTTAAATGCATTTTCAGCCCGAGCTGAGTGCGCTTTCTGACTTTGAATGTATCTTCATAGGAATGAGTTGTGTAGTCAAATTAATGCTCATTTAGGCTTCAGGAGACCATCCTGAACAAAATACATGTTGAAGTGTGTGCATTAGTCCTTTGGTTTAGGCGTGACACTCAATTTGAGTTTTAATTGCTTTAAATGCATTTTCTGCCCAAGCTGAGCACGTTTTTTGAGTTAATAATAATAATAATAATAATAATAATAATACATTTTATTTATAAGCGCCTTTCAAGACACCCAAGGACACTTTACAAGAACAAAAAACACAAAACAATACGGGTTGAGCAGCGGCAGCCAAAACGCGCCAGCGTTCACTCAACCCGAAGGTCAGAAAGAAACCACAGGGGAGGGAGAGAGGGAGAAAAAAACCCACGCTCGAACTACCCTCATTTTGAGGATAATTTGAGTGAGGCAAAAAAACTCCTGCACAAGCATATGACAGTTACAACAGGTTAAATGTATCTTCATAGGAATGAGTTGTGTGGTCAAATTACTGCTCATTTAGGCTTCAGGAGGACATCCTGAACTAAATACATGTTGATGTGTGTGCATAAGTCCTTTGGTTTAGGCGTGACACTCAATTTGAGTTTTTATTGCTTTAAATGCATTTTCAGCCCGAGCTGAGCACGTTTTGTGAGTTTGAATGTATCTTCATAGGAATGAGTTGTGTGGTCAAATTACTGCTCATTTAGGCTTCAGGAGGACATCCTGAACTAAATACATGTTGAAGTGTGTGCATAAGTCCTTTGGTTTAGGCGTGACACTCAATTTGAGTTTTTATTGCTTTAAATGCATTTTCAGCCCGAGCTGAGCACGTTTTGTGAGTTTGAATGTATCTTCATAGGAATGAGTTGTGTGATCAAAACAATGCTCATTTAGGCTTCAGGAGGACATCCTGAACTCAGTACATGTTGAAGTGCGTGCATAAGTCCTTTGGTTTAGGCGTGACACTCAATTTGAGTTTTTATTGCTTTAAATGCATTTTCAGCCCGAGCTGAGCACGTTTTGTGAGTTTGAATGTATCTTCATAGGAATGAGTTGTGTGATCAAAACAATGCTCATTTAGGCTTCAGGAGGTCATCCTGAACAAAATACATGTTGAAGTGTGTGCATAAGTCCTTTGGTTTGGGCGTGACACTCAATTTGAGTTTTTATTGCTTTAAATGCATTTTCAGGCCGAGCTGAGCACGTTTTGTGAGTTTGAATGTATCTTCATAGGAATGAGTTGTGTGGTCAAATTACTGCTCATTTAGGCTTCAGGAGGACATCCTGAACTAAATACATGTTGAAGTGTGGGCATAAGTCCTTTGGTTTAGGCGTGACACTCAATTTGAGTTTTTATTGCTTTAAATGCATTTTCAGCCCGAGCTGAGCACGTTTTGAGTTTGAATGTATCTTTATAGGAATGAGTTGTGTGGTCAAATTAATGCTCATATAGGCTTCAGGAGGTCATCTTGAACAAAATACATGTTGAAGTGTGTGCATTTAGGCGTGACACACAATTCGAGTTTTTATTGCTTTAAATGCATTTTCAGCCCGAGCTGAGTGCGCTTTCTGACTTTGAATGTATCTTCATAGGAATGAGTTGTGTAGTCAAATTAATGCTCATTTAGGCTTCAGGAGGCCATCCTGAACAAAATACATGTTGAAGTGGTGCATAAGTCCTTTGGTTTAGGCGTGACACTCAATTTGAGTTTTTATTGCTTTAAATGCATTTTCAGCCCGAGCAGAGCACGTTTTGTGAGTTTAAATGTATCTTCATAGGAATGAGTTGTGTGGTCAAATTATTGCTCATTTAGGCTTCAGGAGGTCATCCTGAACAAAATACATGTTGAAGTGTGTGCATAAGTCCTTTGGTTTAGGTGTGACACACAATTCGAGTTTTTATTGCTTTAAATGCATTTTCAGCCCGAGCTGAGTGCGCTTTCTGACTTTGAATGTATCTTCATAGGAATGAGTTGTGTAGTCAAATTAATGCTCATTTAGGCTTCAGGAGGCCATCCTGAACAAAATACATGTTGAAGTGGTGCATAAGTCCTTTGGTTTAGGCGTGACACTCAATTTGAGTTTTTATTGCTTTAAATGCATTTTCAGCCCGAGCAGAGCACGTTTTGTGAGTTTAAATGTATCTTCATAGGAATGAGTTGTGTGGTCAAATTATTGCTCATTTAGGCTTCAGGAGGTCATCCTGAACAAAATACATGTTGAAGTGTGTGCATAAGTCCTTTGGTTTAGATGTGACACTCAATTTGAGTTTTTATTGCTTTAAATGCATTTTCAGCCCGACCTGAGCGCGCTTTCTGACTTTGAATGTATCTTCATAGGAATGAGTTTTGTAGTCAAATTAATGCTCATTTAGGCTTCAGGAGGCCATCCTGAACAAAATACATGTTGAAGTGTGTGCATAAGTCCTTTGGTTTAGGCGTGACACTCAATTTGAGTTTTAATTGCTTTAAATGCATTTTCAGCCCGAGCTGAGCACGTTTTGTGAGTTTGAATGTATCTCCATAGGAATGAGTTGTGTGGTCAAATTAATGCTCATATAGGCTTCAGGAGGCCATCCTGAACAAAATATATGTTGAAGTGTGTGCATCAGTCCTTTGGTTTAGGCGTGACACTCAATTTGAGTTTTTATTGCTTTAAATGCATTTTTTGCCGAGCTGAGCACGTTTTTTGAGTTTGAATGTATCTTTATAGGAATGAGTTGTGTAGTCAAATTACTGCTCATTTAGGCTTCAGGGGGACATCCTGAACTAAATACATGTTGAAGTGTAAGCATAAGTCCTTTGGTTTAGGCGTGACACTCAATTTGAGTTTTTATCGCTTTAAATGCATTTTCAGCCCAAGCTGAGCACGTTTTGTGAGTTTGAATGTATCTTCATAGGAATGAATTGTGTGGTCAAATTAATGCTCATATAGGCTTCAGGAGGTCATCCTGAACAAAATACATGTTAAAGTGTGTAAATAGGTCCTTTGGTTTAGGTGTGACACTCAATTTGAGTTTTTATTGCTTTAAATGCATTTTCAGCCCGAGCTGAGCGCGCTTTCTGACTTTGAATGTATCTTCATAGGAATGAGTTGCGTAGTCAAAATAATGATCATTTAGGCTTCAGGAGGCCATCCTGAACAAAACACATGTTGAAATGTGTGCATCAGTCCTTTGGTTTAGGCGTGACACTCAATTTGAGTTTTTATTGCTTTAAATGCGTTTTTTGCCAAGCTGAGCACGTTTTTTGAGTTTGAATGTATCTTCATAGGAATGAGTTGTGTGATCAAAACAATGCTCATTTAGGCTTCAGGAGGACATCCTGAACTCAGTACATGTTGAAGTGTGTGCATAAGTCCTTTGGTTTGGGCGTGACAGTCAATTTGAGTTTCTATTGCTTTAAATGCATTTTCAGGCCGAGCTGAGCACGTTTTGTGAGTTTGAATGTATCTTCATAGGAATGAGTTGTATGGTCAAATTAATGCTCATTTAGGCTTCAGGAGGTCATCCTGAACAAAATACATGTTGAAGTGTGTGCATAAGTCCTTTGGTTTAGGCGTGACACTCAATTTGAGTTTTTATTGCTTTAAATGCATTTTCAGCCCGAGCTGAGCACGTTTTGTGAGTTTGAATGTATCTTCATAGGAATGAGTTGTGTGATCAAAACAATGCTCATTTAGGCTTCAGGAGGACATCCTGAACTCAGTACATGTTGAAGTGCGTGCATAAGTCCTTTGGTTTAGGCGTGACACTCAATTTGAGTTTTTATTGCTTTAAATGCATTTTCAGCCCGAGCTGAGCACGTTTTGTGAGTTTGAATGTATCTTCATAGGAATGAGTTGTGTGATCAAAACAATGCTCATTTAGGCTTCAGGAGGTCATCCTGAACAAAATACATGTTGAAGTGTGTGCATAAGTCCTTTGGTTTGGGCGTGACACTCAATTTGAGTTTTTATTGCTTTAAATGCATTTTCAGGCCGAGCTGAGCACGTTTTGTGAGTTTGAATGTATCTTCATAGGAATGAGTTGTGTGGTCAAATTACTGCTCATTTAGGCTTCAGGAGGACATCCTGAACTAAATACATGTTGAAGTGTGGGCATAAGTCCTTTGGTTTAGACGTGACACTCAATTTGAGTTTTTATTGCTTTAAATGCATTTTCAGCCCGAGCTGAGCACGTTTTGAGTTTGAATGTATCTTTATAGGAATGAGTTGTGTGGTCAAATTAATGCTCATATAGGCTTCAGGAGGTCATCTTGAACAAAATACATGTTGAAGTGTGTGCATTTAGGCGTGACACACAATTCGAGTTTTTATTGCTTTAAATGCATTTTCAGCCCGAGCTGAGTGCGCTTTCTGACTTTGAATGTATCTTCATAGGAATGAGTTGTGTAGTCAAATTAATGCTCATTTAGGCTTCAGGAGGCCATCCTGAACAAAATACATGTTGAAGTGGTGCATAAGTCCTTTGGTTTAGGCGTGACACTCAATTTGAGTTTTTATTGCTTTAAATGCATTTTCAGCCCGAGCAGAGCACGTTTTGTGAGTTTAAATGTATCTTCATAGGAATGAGTTGTGTGGTCAAATTATTGCTCATTTAGGCTTCAGGAGGTCATCCTGAACAAAATACATGTTGAAGTGTGTGCATAAGTCCTTTGGTTTAGGTGTGACACACAATTCGAGTTTTTATTGCTTTAAATGCATTTTCAGCCCGAGCTGAGTGCGCTTTCTGACTTTGAATGTATCTTCATAGGAATGAGTTGTGTAGTCAAATTAATGCTCATTTAGGCTTCAGGAGGCCATCCTGAACAAAATACATGTTGAAGTGGTGCATAAGTCCTTTGGTTTAGGCGTGACACTCAATTTGAGTTTTTATTGCTTTAAATGCATTTTCAGCCCGAGCAGAGCACGTTTTGTGAGTTTAAATGTATCTTCATAGGAATGAGTTGTGTGGTCAAATTATTGCTCATTTAGGCTTCAGGAGGTCATCCTGAACAAAATACATGTTGAAGTGTGTGCATAAGTCCTTTGGTTTAGATGTGACACTCAATTTGAGTTTTTATTGCTTTAAATGCATTTTCAGCCCGACCTGAGCGCGCTTTCTGACTTTGAATGTATCTTCATAGGAATGAGTTTTGTAGTCAAATTAATGCTCATTTAGGCTTCAGGAGGCCATCCTGAACAAAATACATGTTGAAGTGTGTGCATAAGTCCTTTGGTTTAGGCGTGACACTCAATTTGAGTTTTAATTGCTTTAAATGCATTTTCAGCCCGAGCTGAGCACGTTTTGTGAGTTTGAATGTATCTCCATAGGAATGAGTTGTGTGGTCAAATTAATGCTCATATAGGCTTCAGGAGGCCATCCTGAACAAAATATATGTTGAAGTGTGTGCATCAGTCCTTTGGTTTAGGCGTGACACTCAATTTGAGTTTTTATTGCTTTAAATGCATTTTTTGCCGAGCTGAGCACGTTTTTTGAGTTTGAATGTATCTTTATAGGAATGAGTTGTGTAGTCAAATTACTGCTCATTTAGGCTTCAGGGGGACATCCTGAACTAAATACATGTTGAAGTGTAAGCATAAGTCCTTTGGTTTAGGCGTGACACTCAATTTGAGTTTTTATTGCTTTAAATGCATTTTCAGCCCGAGCTGAGCGCGCTTTCTGACTTTGAATGTATCTTCATAGGAATGAGTTGCGTAGTCAAAATAATGATCATTTAGGCTTCAGGAGGCCATCCTGAACAAAACACATGTTGAAGTGTGTGCATCAGTCCTTTGGTTTAGGCGTGACACTCAATTTGAGTTTTTATTGCTTTAAATGCGTTTTTTGCCAAGCTGAGCACGTTTTTTGAGTTTGAATGTATCTTCATAGGAATGAGTTGTGTGATCAAAACAATGCTCATTTAGGCTTCAGGAGGACATCCTGAACTCAGTACATGTTGAAGTGTGTGCATAAGTCCTTTGGTTTGGGCGTGACAGTCAATTTGAGTTTTTATTGCTTTAAATGCATTTTCAGGCCGAGCTGAGCACGTTTTGTGACTTTGAATGTATCTTCATAGGAATGAGTTGTATGGTCAAATTAATGCTCATTTAGGCTTCAGGAGGTCATCCTGAACAAAATACATGTTGAAGTGTGTGCATAAGTCCTTTGGTTTAGGCGTGACACTCAATTTGAGTTTTTATTGCTTTAAATGCATTTTCAGCCCGAGCTGAGCACGTTTTTTGAGTTTGAATGTATCTTCATAGGAATGAGTTGTGTGATCAAAACAATGCTCATTTAGGCTTCAGGAGGACATCCTGAACTCAGTACATGTTGAAGTGCGTGCATAAGTCCTTTGGTTTAGGCGTGACACTCAATTTGAGTTTTTATTGCTTTAAATGCATTTTCAGCCCGACCTGAGCGCGCTTTCTGACTTTGAATGTATCTTCATAGGAATGAGTTGTGTAGTCAAATTAATGCTCATTTAGGCTTCAGGAGGACATCCTGAACTAAACACATGTTGAAGTGTGTGCAAAAGTCCTTTGTTTTGGGCGTGACACTCAATTTGAGTTTTTATTGCTTTAAATGCATTTTCAGGCCGAGCTGAGCACGTTTTGTGACTTTGAATGTATCTTCATTGGAATGAGTTGTGTAGTCAAATTAATGCTCATTTAGGCTTCAGGAGGCCATCCTGAACAAAAGACATGTTGAAGTGTGTGCATCAGTCCTTTGGTTTAGGCGTGACACTCAATATGAGTTTTTATTGCTTTAAATGCATTTTCAGCCCGAGCTGAGCGCGCTTTCTGACTTTGAATGTATCTTCATAGGAATGAGTTGTGTAGTCAAATTAATGATCATTTCGGCTTCAGGAGGCCATCCTGAACAAAACACATGTTGAAGTGTGTGCATCAGTCCTTTGGTTTAGGCGTGACACTCAATTTGAGTTTTTATTGCTTTAAATGCATTTTCAGCCCGAGCTGAGCACGTTTTGTGACTTTGAATGTATCTTCATTGGAATGAGTTGTGTGGTCAAATTAATGCTCATTTAGGCTTCAGGTGGTCATCCTGAACTAAATACATGTTGAAGTGTGTGCATAAGTCCTTTGGTTTAGGCGTGACACTCAATTTGAGTTTTTATTGCTTTAAATTAAATGCATTTTCAGCCCGAGCTGAGCGCGCTTTCTGACTTTGAATGTATCTTCATAGGAATGAGTTGTGTGGTGAAATTATTGCTGATTTAGGCTTCAGGAGGTCATCCTGAACAAAATACATGTTGAAGTGTGGGCATAAGTCCTTTGGTTTAGGCGTGACACTCAATTTGAGTTTTTATTGCTTTAAATTAAATGCATTTTCAGCCCGAGCTGAGCGCGCTTTCTGACTTTGAATGTATCTTCATAGGAATGAGTTGTGTGGTCAAATTAATGCTCATTTAGGCTTCAGGTGGTCATCCTGAACAAAATACATGTTGAAGTGTGTGCATAAGTCCTTTGGTTTAGGTATGACACTCAATTTGAGTTTTTATTGCTTTAAATGCATTTTCAGCCCGAGCTGAGCGCGTTTTGTGAGTTTGAATGTATCTTCATAGGAATGAGTTGTGTGGTCAAATTAATGCTCATATGGGCTTCAGGAGGTCATCCTGAATAAAATACATGTTGAAGTGTGTGCATAAGTCCTTTGGTTTAGGCGTGACACTCAATTTGAGTTTTTATTGCTTTAAATGCATTTTCAGCCCGAGCTAAGCAAGTTTTGTGAGTTTAAATGTATCTTCATAGGAATGAGTTGTGTAGTCAAATTAATGCTCTTATGGGGTTCAGAGGGTCATCCTGAACAAAATACATGTTGAAGTGTGTGCATAAGTCCTTTGGTTTAGGTGTGACACTCAATTTGAGTTTTTATTGCTTTAAATGCATTTTCAGCCCGAGCTGAGCGCGTTTTGTGAGTTTGAATGTATCGTCATAGGAATGAGTTGTGTGGTCAAATTAATGCTTATTTAGGCTTCAGGAGGTCATCCTGAACAAAATACATGTTGAAGTGTGTGCATAAGTCCTTTGGTTTAGGCGTGACACTCAATTTGAGTTTTTATTGCTTTAAATGCATTTTCAGCCCGAGCTGAGCACGTTTTGTGAGTTTGAATGTATCTTCATAGGAATGAGTTGTGTAGTCAAATTAATGCTCATATGGGCTTCGGGAGGTCATCCTGAACAAAATACATGTTGAAGTGTGTGCATAAGTCCTTTGGTTTAGGCGTGACACTCAATTTGAGTTTTTATTGCTTTAAATGCATTTTCAGCCCGAGCTGAGCACGTTTTGTGAGTTTGAATGTATCTTTATAGGAATGAGTTGTGTAGTCAAATTAATGCTCATATGGGCTTCGGGAGGTCATCCTGAACAAAATACATGTTGAAGTGTGTGCATAAGTCCTTTGGTTTAGGTGTGACACTCAATTTGAGTTTTTATTGCTTTAAATGCATTTTCAGCCCGAGCTGAGCACGTTTTGTGAGTTTGAATGTATCTTCATAGGAATGAGTTGTGTGGTCAAATTAATGCTCATTTAGGCTTCAGGTGGTCATCCTGAACTAAATACATGTTGAAGTGTGTGCATAAGTCCTTTGGTTTAGGCGTGACACTCAATTTGAGTTTTTATTGCTTTAAATTAAATGCATTTTCAGCCCGAGCTGAGCGCGCTTTCTGACTTTGAATGTATCTTCATAGGAATGAGTTGTGTGGTCAAATTAATGCTCATTTAGGCGTCAGGTGGTCATCCTGAACAAAATACATGTTGAAGTGTGTGCATAAGTCCTTTGGTTTAGGCGTGACACTCAATTTGAGTTTTTATTGCTTTAAATGCATTTTCAGCCCGAGCTGAGGACGTTTTCTGAGTTTGAATGTATCTTCATAGGAATGAGTTGTGTGGTCAAATTAATGCTCATTTAGGCGTCAGGCTGTCATCCTGAACTAAATACATGTTGAAGTGTGTGCATGAGTCCTTTGGTTTAGGCGTGACACTCAATTTGAGTTTTTATTGCTTTAAATGCATTTTCAGGCCGAGCAGAGCACGTTTTGTGTGTTTGAATGTATCTTCATAGGAATGAGTTGTGTGGTCAAATTAATGCTCATATGGGCTTCAGGAGGTCATCCTGAACAAAATACATGTTGAAGTGTGTGCATAAGTCCTTTGGTTCAGGTGTGACACTCAATTTGAGTTTTTATTCCTTTAAATGCATTTTCAGCCCGAGTTGAGCACGTTTTGTGAGTTTGAATGTATCTTCATAGGAATGAGTTGTGTGGTCAAATTAATGCTCATTTAGGCTTCAGGTGGTCATCCTGAACTAAATACATGTTGAAGTGTGTGCATAAGTCCTTTGGTTTAGGCGTGACACTCAATTTGAGTTTTTATTGCTTTAAATGCATTTTCAGCCCGAGCTGAGCACGTTTTGTGAGTTTGAATGTATCTTTATAGGAATGAGTTGTGTAGTCAAATTAATGCTCATATGGGCTTCAGGAGGTCATCCTGAACAAAATACATGTTGAAGTGTGTGCATGAGTCCTTTGGTTTAGGTGTGACACTCAATTTGAGTTTTTATTGCTTTAAATGCATTTTCAGCCCGAGTTGAGCACGTTTTGTGAGTTTGAATGTATCTTCATAGGAATGAGTTGTGTAGTCAAATTAATGCTCATATGGGCTTCAGGAGGTCATCCTGAACAAAATACATGTTGAAGTGTGTGCATAAGTCCTTTGGTTTAGGTGTGACACTCAATTTGAGTTTTTATTGCTTTAAATGCATTTTCAGCCCGAGTTGAGCACGTTTTGTGAGTTTGAATGTTTCTTCATAGGAATGAGTTGTGTAGTCAAATTAATGCTCATATGGGCTTCAGGAGGTCATCCTGAACAAAATACATGTTGAAGTGTGTGCATAAGTCCTTTGGTTTAGGTGTGACACTCAATTTGAGTTTTTATTGCTTTAAATGCATTTTCAGCCCGAGCTGAGCACGTTTTGTGAGTTTGAATGTATCTTCATAGGAATGAGTTGTGTAGTCAAATTAATGCTCATTTAGGCTTCAGGTGGTCATCCTGAACTAAATACATGTTGAAGTGTGTGCATAAGTCCTTTAGTTTAGGCGTGACACTCAATTTGAGTTTTTATTGCTTTAAATTAAATGCATTTTCAGCCCGAGCTGAGCGCGCTTTCTGACTTTGAATGTATCTTCATAGGAATGAGTTGTGTGGTCAAATTAATGCTCATTTAGGCGTCAGGTGGTCATCCTGAACAAAATACATGTTGAAGTGTGTGCATAAGTCCTTTGGTTTAGGCGTGACACTCAATTTGAGTTTTTATTGCTTTAAATGCATTTTCAGCCCGAGCTGAGGACGTTTTGTGAGTTTGAATGTATCTTTATAGGAATGAGTTGTGTAGTCAAATTAATGCTCATTTAGGCGTCAGGTGGTCATCCTGAACAAAATACATGTTGAAGTGTGTGCATAAGTCCTTTGGTTTAGGCGTGACACTCAATTTGAGTTTTTATTGCTTTAAATGCATTTTCAGCCCGAGCTGAGCACGTTTTGTGAGTTTGAATGTATCTTCATAGGAATGAGTTGTGTAGTCAAATTAATGCTCATTTAGGCTTCAGGTGGTCATCCTGAACTAAATACATGTTGAAGTGTGTGCATAAGTCCTTTGGTTTAGGCGTGACACTCAATTTGAGTTTTTATTGCTTTAAATTAAATGCATTTTCAGCCCGAGCTGAGCGCGCTTTCTGACTTTGAATGTATCTTCATAGGAATGAGTTGTGTGGTCAAATTAATGCTCATTTAGGCTTCAGGAGGTCATCCTGAATAAAATACATGTTAAAGTGTGTGCATAAGTCCTTAGATTTAGGCGTGACACTCAATTTGAGTTTTTATTGCTTTAAATGCATTTTCAGCCCGAGCTGAGCACGTTTTGTGAGTTTGAATGTATCTTCATAGGAATGAGTTGTGTGGTCAAATTAATGCTCATTTAGGCTTCAGGTGGTCATCCTGAACAAAATACATGTTGAAGTGTGTGCATAAGTCCTTTGGTTTAGGCGTGACATTCAATTTGAGTTTTTATTGCTTTAAATATATTTTCAGCCCGAGCTGAGCACGTTTTGTGAGTTTGAATGTATCTTCATAGGAATGAGTTGTGTGGTCAAATGAATGCTCATTTAGGCTTCAGGTGGTCATCCTGAACAAAATACATGTTGAAGTGTGTGCATAAGTCCTTTGGTTTAGGCGTGACACTCAATTTGAGTTTTTATTGCTTTAAATGCATTTTCAGCCCGAGCTGAGCACGTTTTGTGAGTTTGAATGTATCTTCATAGAATGAGTTGTGTGGTCAAATTAATGCTCATTTAGGCTTCAGGTGGTCATCCTGAACAAAATACATGTTGAAGTGTGTGCATAAGTCCTTTGGTTTAGACGTGACATTCAATTTGAGTTTTTATTGCTTTAAATGCATTTTTAGCCCGAGCTGAGCATGTTTTGTGAGTTTGAATGTATCTTCATAGGAATGAGTTGTGTGGTCAAATTAATGCTCATTTAGGCTTCAGGTGGTCATCCTGAACTAAATACATGTTGAAGTGTGTGCATAAGTCCTTTGGTTTAGGTGTGACACTCAATTTGAGTTTTTATTGCTTTAAATGCATTTTCAGCCCGAGCTGAGCGCGCTATCTGACTTTGAATGTATCTTCATAGGAATGAGTTGTGTGGTCAAATTATTGCTGATTTAGGCTTCAGGAGGTCATCCTGAACAAAATACATGTTGAAGTGTGTGCATAAGTCCTTTGGTTTAGGCGTGACACTCAATTTGAGTTTTTATTGCTTTAAATGCATTTTCAAGCCGAGCTGAGCACGTTTTGTGTGTTTGAATGTATCTTCATAGGAATGAGTTGTGTGGTCAAATTAATGCTCATTTAGGCTTCAGGTGGTCATCCTGAACAAAATACATGTTGAAGTGTGTGCATAAGTCCTTTGGTTTAGGCGTGACATTCAATTTGAATTTTTATTGCTTTAAATGCATTTTCAGCCCGAGCTGAGCATGTTTTGTGAGTTTGAATGTATCTTCATAGGAATGAGTTGTGTGGTCAAATTAATGCTCATTTAGGCTTCAGGTGGTCATCCTGAACAAAATACATGTTGACGTGTGTGCATAAGTCCTTTGGTTTAGGTGTGACACTCAATTTGAGTTTTTATTGCTTTAAATTCATACTATATTATTGAATAAATTAGAGAGATATGGCATCAGAGGCACAGCATATAAATGGATTGAAAGTTATTTAGAAAACAGATATCAGTATGTGCAGTTCAAAAACAAAAAATCCAATCTACTGAAGATTAGCCATGGAGTGCCTCAGGGGTCAGTGATTGGACCAAAACTATTCATTTTATATATAAACGATATTTGTAGGGTATCAAATCAACTCAAATCCGTCCTATTCGCCGATGACACAACCTTTTACTGCTCTGGAAAAAATATGAAAGAACTCCAGAAAATTGTGGAAAATGAATTGACAAAATTAAAAAACTGGTTCGACAGAAATAAACTATCTTTAAATTTAACAAAAACAAAGTTAGTGGTCTTTGGCACAAGACCAATCAAAGACCAAGTTAAAATAAAGATAAATTCAATCGAAATAGAACAAGTCTATGAAAATAAGTTTCTTGGACTAGTAATAGATACAAAACTATCCTGGAAGCCACACATAGATAACATTATAAAAAAAATATCGAAAACTATCGGAATACTCCACAAAACGAAGGATGTGTTGAGTAAGAACTCCTTGTACACACTATATTATTCATTATTACTCCCATATATGACCTACTGTGTAGAAATATGGGGAAAAGCTTGTAAAACAAACACACTCCCTGTTTTAAAACTACAAAAAAAAGCAATCAGAATAATCAATAGGTCTAAATATATAGAACCCACAAATCCAGTATTCATCAAATTAAACACAATAAAATTCTACGACTTGGTTGACTTCAAGATTACCCAATTAATGTACAAAGTACATAACAACCTCCTCTGCCAAAATATCCAGCAGCTTTTTGAAATTAGAGAGAGCTGTTATCATCTAAGGGGTACAAAACAATACAAAAAATCCAGAACAAGAACAAACATCAAACAAAGGTGTGTATCAGTAATAGGTGTCAACTTGTGGAACAAGCTTGAAACGGACCTGAAAATGAGCAAATCGTTGGAGGAGTTCAAAAACAAATTCAAAAGATTAGTACAAAAAAACTACATGAATCAGAACTAAAAAGATAAATTTGATATACATGTAAAATATAGTAAGACAACCGTTTGTTCTTGTTTTGAATTTGATCAACTTATCAATTGTATTCAAGAAATGAAAACTATAATGAATATCAGAAAATTGGAATACAAAAGGAGAAAGAATAACTATATAAACACTATTTATACATTTATACTATACTATTATACTATTTTTATTATTTTATACTATTATGATACTATTTATACTATTTATACACCAAAAGGTGTATAAATAGAATAGTATAGTATACATAAGGGTAAAAGCATTTGATGATATGTAGATTTTCTTTTGTTCTTTGTTTTGAAAAATGATCACATCAAATTGTTACAAAATAAGGGGTAGGACTAGATAAGTTACTTACTTCTTCCTACTCCCTTGAGCATACAACCGTGATGATGTGTGTTTTCTACTTTTATCTACTTTCTAATTTTCCTCACATAATTTTTGTTTGACTTTTGTCAACCTGTTATTGTGTATATTATATGCTCAAGGCTCAATAAACAATCCTGGCCTCCAATTGGCCAAGAGAGGGAAATAAATGCATTTTCAGCCCGAGCTGAGCGCGTTTTGTGAGTTTGAATGTATCTTCATAGGAATGAGTTGTGTGGTCAAATTAATGCTTATTTAGGCTTCAGGAGGTCATCCTGAACAAAATACATGTTGAAGTGTGTGCATAAGTCCTTTGGTTTAGGCGTGACACTCAATTTGAGTTTTTATTGCTTTAAATTAAATACATTTTCAGCCCGAGCTGAGCGCGCTTTCTGACTTTGAATGTATCTTCATAGGAATGAGTTGTGTGGTCAAATTAATGCTCATTTAGGCGTCAGGTGGTCATCGTGAACAAAATACATGTTGAAGTGTGTGCATAAGTCCTTTGGTTTAGGCGTGACACTCAATTTGAGTTTTTATTGCTTTAAATGCATTTTCAGCCCGAGCTGAGCACGTTTTGTGAGTTTGAATGTATCTTTATAGGAATGAGTTGTGTAGTCAAATTAATGCTCATTTAGGCGTCAGGTGGTCATCCTGAACAAAATACATGTTAAAGTGTGTGCATAAGTCCTTTGGTTTAGGCGTGACACTCAATTTGAGTTTTTATTGCTTTAAATGCATTTTCAGCCCGAGCTGAGCACGTTTTGTGAGTTTGAATGTATCTTCATAGGAATGAGTTGTGTAGTCAAATTAATGCTCATTTAGGCTTCAGGTGGTCATCCTGAACTAAATACATGTTGAAGTGTGTGCATAAGTCCTTTGGTTTAGGCGTGACACTCAATTTGAGTTTTTATTGCTTTAAATTAAATGCATTTTCAGCCCGAGCTGAGCGCGCTTTCTGACTTTGAATGTATCTTCATAGGAATGAGTTGTGTGGTCAAATTAATGCTCATTTAGGCGTCAGGTGGTCATCCTGAACAAAATACATGTTGAAGTGTGTGCATAAGTCCTTTGGTTTAGGCGTGACACTCAATTTGAGTTTTTATTGCTTTAAATGCATTTTCAGCCCGAGCTGAGCACGTTTTGTGAGTTTGAATGTATCTTCATAGGAATGAGTTGTGTAGTCAGATTAATGCTCATATGGGCTTCAGGAGGTCATCCTGAACAAAATACATGTTAAAGTGTGTGCATAAGTCCTTTGGTTTAGGTGTGACATTCAATTTGAGTTTTTATTGCTTTAAATGCATTTTCAGCCCGAGCTGAGCATGTTTTGTGAGTTTGAATGTATCTTCATAGGAATGAGTTGTGTGGTCAAATTAATGCTCATTTAGGCTTCAGGTGGTCATCCTGAACAAAATACATGTTGAAGTGTGTGCATAAGTCCTTTGGTTTAGGTGTGACACTCAATTTGAGTTTTTATTGCTTTAAATGCATTTTCAGCCCGAGCTGAGCGCGTTTTGTGAGTTTGAATGTATCTTCATAGGAATGAGTTGTGTGGTCAAATTAATGCTTATTTAGGCTTCAGGAGGTCATCCTGAACAAAATACATGTTGAAGCGTGTGCATAAGTCCTTTGGTTTAGGCGTGACACTCAATTTGAGTTTTTATTGCTTTAAATGCATTTTCAGCCCGAGCTGAGCACGTTTTGTGAGTTTGAATGTATCTTCATAGGAATGAGTTGTGTGGTCAAATTAATGCTCATTTAGGCGTCAGGTGGTCATCCTGAACAAAATACATGTTGAAGTGTGTGCATAAGTCCTTTGGTTTAGGCGTGTCACTCAATTTGAGTTTTTATTGCTTTAAATGCATTTTCAGCCCGAGCTGAGCACGTTTTGTGTGTTTGAATGTATCTTCATAGGAATGAGTTGTGTGGTCAAATTAATGCTCATATGGGCTTCAGGAGGTCATCCTGAACAAAATACATGTTGAAGTGTGTGCATAAGTCCTTTGGTTTAGGCGTGACACTCAATTTGAGCTTTTATTGCTTTAAATGCATTTTCAGCCCGAGTTGAGCACGTTTTGTGAGTTTGAATGTATCTTCATAGGAATGAGTTGTGTGGTCAAATTAATGCTCATTTAGGCTTCAGGTGGTCATCGTGAACAAAATACATGTTGAAGTGTGTGCATAAGTCCTTAGATTTAGGCGTGACACTCAATTTGAGTTTTTATTGCTTTAAATGCATTTTCAGCCCGAGCTGAGCACGTTTTGTGAGTTTGAATGTATCTTCATAGGAATGAGTTGTGTGGTCAAATTAATGCTCATTTAGGCTTCAGGTGGTCATCCTGAACTAAATACATGTTGAAGTGTGGGCATAAGTCCTTTGGTTTAGGCGTGACACTCAATTTGAGTTTTTATTGCTTTAAATGCATTTTCAGCCCGAGCTGAGCACGTTTTGTGAGTTTGAATGTATCTTCATAGGAATGAGTTGTGTGGTCAAATTAATGCTCATTTAGGCTTCAGGTGGTCATCCTGAACAAAATACATGTTGAAGTGTGTGCATAAGTCCTTTGGTTTAGGCGTGACATTCAATTTGAGTTTTTATTGCTTTAAATGCATTTTCAGCCCGAGCTGAGCATGTTTTGTGAGTTTGAATGTATCTTCATAGGAATGAGTTGTGTGGTCAAATTAATGCTCATTTAGGCTTCAGGTGGTCATCCTGAACAAAATACATGTTGACGTGTGTGCATAAGTCCTTTGGTTTAGGTGTGACACTCAATTTGAGTTTTTATTGCTTTAAATGCATTTTCAGCCCGAGTTGAGCACGTTTTGTGAGTTTGAAAATATCTTCATAGGAATGAGTTGTGTGGTCAAATTAATGCTCATTTAGGCTTCAGGTGGTCATCCTGAACTAAATACATGTTGAAGTGTGTGCATAAGTCCTTTGGTTTAGGCGTGACACTCAATTTGAGTTTTTATTGCTTTAAATGCATTTTCAGCCCGAGCTGAGCACGTTTTGTGAGTTTGAATGTTTCTTCATAGGAATGAGTTGTGTGGTCAAATTAATGCTCATATGGGCTTCAGGAGGTCATCCTGAACAAAATACATGTTGAAGTGTGTGCATAAGTCCTTTGGTTTAGGCGTGACATTCAATTTGAGTTTTTATTGCTTTAAATGCATTTTCAGCCCGAGCTGAGCATGTTTTGTGAGTTTGAATGTATCTTCATAGGAATGAGTTGTGTGGTCAAATTAATGCTCATTTAGGCTTCAGGTGGTCATCCTGAACTAAATACATGTTGAAGTGTGTGCATAAGTCCTTTGGTTTAGGCGTGACACTCAATTTGAGTTTTTATTGCTTTAAATGCATTTTCAGCCCGAGCTGAGCACGTTTTGTGAGTTTGAATGTTTCTTCATAGGAATGAGTTGTGTAGTCAAATTAATGCTCATATGGGCTTCAGGAGGTCATCCTGAACAAAATACATGTTGTAGTGTGTGCATAAGTCCTTTGGTTTAGGTGTGACACTCAATTTGAGTTTTTATTGCTTTAAATGCATTTTCAGCCCGAGCTGAGCACGTTTTGTGAGTTTGAATGTATCTTCATAGGAATGAGTTGTGTGGTCAAATTAATGCTCATTTAGGCTTCAGGTGGTCATCCTGAACAAAATACATGTTGAAGTGTGTGCATAAGTCCTTTGGTTTAGGCGTGACACTCAATTTGAGTTTTTATTGCTTTAAATTAAATGCATTTTCAGCCCGAGCTGAGCGCGCTTTCTGACTTTGGATGTATCTTCATAGGAATGAGTTGTGTGGTGAAATTATTGCTGATTT
The DNA here is from genome assembly GCF_054856545.1 of Hippocampus guttulatus. Taxonomy (NCBI): domain Eukaryota; kingdom Metazoa; phylum Chordata; class Actinopteri; order Syngnathiformes; family Syngnathidae; genus Hippocampus; species Hippocampus guttulatus. Next base: position 25,329,336 of record NC_141265.1, read on the forward strand.
AGGCTTCAGGAGGTCATCCTGAACAAAATACATGTTGAAGTGTGTGCATAAGTCTTTTGGTTTAGGCGTGACACTCAATTTGAGTTTTTATTGCTTTAAATGCATTTTCAGCCCGAGCTGAGCACGTTTTGTGAGTTTGAATGTATCTTCATAGAAATGAGTTGTGTGGTCAAATTAATGCTCATTTAGGCTTCAGGTGGTCATCCTGAACTAAATACATGTTGAAGTGTGTGCATAAGTCCTTTGGTTTAGGCGTGACACTCAATTTGAGTTTTTATTGCTTTAAATGCATTTTCAGCCCGAGCTGAGCACGTTTTGTGTGTTTGAATGTATCTTTATAGGAATGAGTTGTATAGTCAAATTAATGCTCATATGGGCTTCAGGAGGTCATCCTGAACAAAATACATGTTGAAGTGTGTGCATAAGTCCTTTGGTTTAGGTGTGACACTCAATTTGAGTTTTTATTGCTTTAAATGCATTTTCAGCCCAGGCTGAGCACGTTTTGTGAGTTTGAATGTATCTTCATAGGAATGAGTTTTGTAGTCAAATTAATGCTCATTTAGGCTTCAGGTGGTCATCCTGAACTAAATACATGTTGAAGTGTGTGCATAAGTCCTTTGGTTTAGGCGTGACACTCAATTTGAGTTTTTATTGCTTTAAATTAAATGCATTTTCAGCCCGAGCTGAGCGCGCTTTCTGACTTTGAATGTATCTTCATAGGAATGAGTTGTGTGGTCAAATTAATGCTCATTTAGGCGTCAGGTGGTCATCCTGAACAAAATACATGTTGAAGTGTGTGCATAAGTCCTTTGGTTTAGGCGTGACACTCAATTTGAGTTTTTATTGCTTTAAATGCATTTTCAGCCCGAGCTGAGCACGTTTTGTGAGTTTGAATGTATCTTCATAGGAATGAGTTGTGTAGTCAAATTAATGCTCATATGGGCTTCAGGAGGTCATCCTGAACAAAATACATGTTGAAGTGTGTGCATAAGTCCTTTGGTTTAGGCGTGACATTCAATTTGAGTTTTTATTGCTTTAAATGCATTTTCAGCCCGAGCTGAGCATGTTTTGTGAGTTTGAATGTATCTTCATAGGAATGAGTTGTGTGGTCAAATTAATGCTCATTTAGGCTTCAGGTGGTCATCCTGAACAAAATACATGTTGAAGTGTGTGCATAAGTCCTTTGGTTTAGGTGTGACACTCAATTTGAGTTTTTATTGCTTTAAATGCATTTTCAGCCCGAGCTGAGCGCGTTTTGTGAGTTTGAATGTATCTTCATAGGAATGAGTTGTGTGGTCAAATTAATGCTTATTTAGGCTTCAGGAGGTCATCCTGAACAAAATACATGTTGAAGTGTGTGCATAAGTCCTTTGGTTTAGGCGTGACACTCAATTTGAGTTTTTATTGCTTTAAATTAAATACATTTTCAGCCCGAGCTGAGCGCGCTTTCTGACTTTGAATGTATCTTCATAGGAATGAGTTGTGTGGTCAAATTAATGCTCATTTAGGCTTCAGGAGGTCATCCTGAACAAAATACATGTTAAAGTGTGTGCATAAGTCCTTTGGTTTAGGCGTGACACTCAATTTGAGCTTTTATTGCTTTAAATGCATTTTCAGCCCGAGTTGAGCACGTTTTGTGAGTTTGAATGTATCTTCATAGGAATGAGTTGTGTGGTCAAATTAATGCTCATTTAGGCTTCAGGTGGTCATCCAGAACTAAATACATGTTGAAGTGTGTGCATAAGTCCTTTGGTTTAGGCGTGACACTCAATTTGAGTTTCTATTGCTTTAAATGCATTTTCAGCCCGAGCTGAGCGTGTTTTGTGAGTTTGAATGTATCTTCATAGGAATGAGTTGTGTGGTCAAATTAATGCTTATTTAGGCTTCAGGAGGTCATCCTGAATAAAATACATGTTGAAGTGTGTGCATAAGTCCTTTGGTTTAGGCGTGACACTCAATTTGAGTTTTTATTGCTTTAAATGCATTTTCAGCCCGAGCTGAGCACGTTTTGTGAGTTTGAATGTATCTTCATAGGAATGAGTTGTGTAGTCAAATTAATGCTCATATGGGGTTCAGAAGGTCATCCTGAACAAAATACATGTTGAAATGTGTGCATAAGTCCTTTGGTTTAGGTGTGACACTCAATTTGAGTTTTTATTGCTTTAAATGCATTTTCAGCCCGAGCTGAGCACGTTTTGTGAGTTTGAATGTATCTTCATAGGAATGAGTTGTGTGGTCAAATTAATGATTATTTAGGCTTCAGGTGGTCATCCTGAACTAAATACATGTTGAAGTGTGTGCATAAGTCCTTTGGTTTAGGCGTGACACTCAATTGGAGTTTTTATTGCTTTAAATGCATTTTCAGCCCGAGCTGAGCACGTTTTGTGAGTTTGAATGTATCTTCATAGAATGAGTTGTGTGGTCAAATTAATGCTCGATTAGGCTTCAGGTGGTCATCCTGAACAAAATACATGTTGAAGTGTGTGCATAAGTCCTTTGGTTTAGGCGTGACACTCAATTTGAGTTTTTATTGCTTTAAATGCATTTTCAGCCCGAGCTCAGCACGTTTTGTGAGTTTGAATGTATCTTCATAGGAATGAGTTGTGTGGTCAAATTAATGCTCATTTAGGCTTCAGGTGGTCATCCTGAACTAAATACATGTTGAAGTGTGTGCATAAGTCCTTTGGTTTAGGCGTGACACTCAATTGGAGTTTTTATTGCTTTAAATGAAATGCATTTTCAGCCCGAGCTGAGCGCACTTTCTGACTTTGAATGTATCTTCATAGGAATGAGTTGTGTGGTCAAATTATTGCTGATTTAGGCTTCAGGAGGTCATCCTGAACAAAATACATGTTGAAGTGTGTGCATAAGTCCTTTGGTTTAGGCGTGACACTCAATTTGAGTTTTTATTGCTTTAAATGCATTTTCAGCCCGAGCTGAGTGCGCTTTCTGACTTTGAATGTATCTTCATAGGAATGAGTTGTGTGGTCAAATTATTGCTCATTTAGGCTTCAGGAGGTCATCCTGAACAAAATACATGTTGAAGTGTGTGCATAAGTCCTTTGGTTTAGGCGTGACACTCAATTTGAGTTTTTATTGCTTTAAATGCATTTTCAGCCCGAGCTGAGCAAGTTTTGTGAGTTTGAATGTATCTTCATAGGAATGAGTTGTGTGGTCAAATTAATGCTTATTTAGGCTTCAGGAGGTCATCCTGAACAAAATACATGTTGAAGTGTGTGCATAAGTCCTTTGGTTTAGGTGTGACACTCAATTTGAGTTTTAATTGCTTTAAATGCATTTTCAGCCCGAGCTGAGCACGTTTTGTGAGTTTGAATGTATCTTCATAGGAATGAGTTGTGTGGTCAAATTAATGCTCATTTAGGCTTCAGGTGGTCATCCTGAACAAAATACATGTTGACGTGTGTGCATAAGTCCTTTGGTTTAGGCGTGACACTCAATTTGAGTTTTTATTGCTTTAAATGCATTTTCAGCCCGAGCTGAGCACGTTTTGTGAGTTTGAATGTATCTTCATAGAATGAGTTGTGTGGTCAAATTAATGCTCATTTAGGCTTCAGGTGGTCATCCTGAACAAAATACATGTTGAAGTGTGTGCATAAGTCCTTTGGTTTAGGCGTGACATTCAATTTGAGTTTTTATTGCTTTAAATGCATTTTTAGCCCGAGCTGAGCATGTTTTGTGAGTTTGAATGTATCTTCATAGGAATGAGTTGTGTGGTCAAATTAATGCTCATTTAGGCTTCAGGTGGTCATCCTGAACTAAATACATGTTGAAGTGTGTGCATAAGTCCTTTGGTTTAGGTGTGACACTCAATTTGAGTTTTTATTGCTTTAAATGCATTTTCAGCCCGAGCTGAGCGTGTTTTGTGAGTTTGAATGTATCTTCATAGGAATGAGTTGTGTGGTCAAATTAATGCTTATTTAGGCTTCAGGAGGTCATCCTGAATAAAATACATGTTGAAGTGTGTGCATAAGTCCTTTGGTTTAGGCGTGACACTCAATTTGAGTTTTTATTGCTTTAAATGCATTTTCAGCCCGAGCTGAGCACGTTTTGTGAGTTTGAATGTATCTTCATAGGAATGAGTTGTGTAGTCAAATTAATGCTCATATGGGGTTCAGAAGGTCATCCTGAACAAAATACATGTTGAAATGTGTGCATAAGTCCTTTGGTTTAGGTGTGACACTCAATTTGAGTTTTTATTGCTTTAAATGCATTTTCAGCCCGAGCTGAGCACGTTTTGTGAGTTTGAATGTATCTTCATAGGAATGAGTTGTGTGGTCAAATTAATGCTCATTTAGGCTTCAGGTGGTCATCCTGAACTAAATACATGTTGAAGTGTGTGCATAAGTCCTTTGGTTTAGGCGTGACACTCAATTGGAGTTTTTATTGCTTTAAATTAAATGCATTTTCAGCCCGAGCTGAGCGCACTTTCTGACTTTGAATGTATCTTCATGGGAATGAGTTGTGTGGTCAAATTATTGCTGATTTAGGCTTCAGGAGGTCATCCTGAACAAAATACATGTTGAAGTGTGTGCATAAGTCCTTTGGTTTAGGCGTGACACTCAATTTGAGTTTTTATTGCTTTAAATGCATTTTCAGCCCGAGCTGAGTGCGCTTTCTGACTTTGAATGTATCTTCATAGGAATGGGTTGTGTGGTCAAATTATTGCTCATTTAGGCTTCAGGAGGTCATCCTGAACAAAATACATGTTGAAGTGTGTGCATAAGTCCTTTGGTTTAGGCGTGACACTCAATTTGAGTTTTTATTGCTTTAAATGCATTTTCAGCCCGAGCTGAGCAAGTTTTGTGAGTTTGAATGTATCTTCATAGGAATGAGTTGTGTGGTCAAATTAATGCTCATTTAGGCTTCAGGTGGTCATCCTGAACAAAATACATGTTGAAGTGTGTGCATGAGTCCTTTGGTTTAGGCGTGACATTCAATTTGAGTTTTTATTGCTTTAAATGCATTTTCAGCCCGAGCTGAGCATGTTTTGTGAGTTTGAATGTATCTTTATAGGAATGAGTTGTGTGGTCAAATTAATGCTCATTTAGGCTTCAGGTGGTCATCCTGAACAAAATACATGTTGACGTGTGTGCATAAGTCCTTTGGTTTAGGTGTGACACTCAATTTGAATTTTTATTGCTTTAAATGCATTTGCAGCCCGAGCTGAGCGCGTTTTATGAGTTTGAATGTATCTTCATAGGAATGAGTTGTGTGGTCAAATTAATGCTTATTTAGGCTTCAGGAGGTCATCCTGAATAAAATACACGTTGAAGTGTGTGCATAAGTCCTTTGGTTTAGGCGTGACACTCAATTTGAGTTTTTATTGCTTTAAATGCATTTTCAGCCCGAGCTGAGCACGTTTTGTGAGTTTGAATGTATCTTCATAGGAATGAGTTGTGTAGTCAAATTAATGCTCATATGGGGTTCAGAAGGCCATCCTGGACAAAATACATGTTGAAATGTGTGCAAAAGTCCTTTGGTTTAGGTGTGACACTCAATTTGAGTTTTTATTGCTTTAAATGCATTTTCAGCCCGAGCTGAGCACGTTTTGTGAGTTTGAATGTATCTTCATAGGAATGAGTTGTGTGGTCAAATTAATGCTCATTTAGGCTTCAGGTGGTCATCCTGAACTAAATACATGTTGAAGTGTGTGCATAAGTCCTTTGGTTTAGGCGTGACACTCAATTGGAGTTTTTATTGCTTTAAATGAAATGCATTTTCAGCCCGAGCTGAGCGCACTTTCTGACTTTGAATGTATCTTCATAGGAATGAGTTGTGTGGTCAAATTATTGCTGATTTAGGCTTCAGGAGGTCATCCTGAACAAAATACATGTTGAAGTGTGTGCATAAGTCCTTTGGTTTAGGCGTGACACTCAATTTGAGTTTTTATTGCTTTAAATGCATTTTCAGCCCGAGCTGAGCACGTTTTGTGAGTTTGAATGTATCTTCATAGGAATGAGTTGTGTAGTCAAATTAATGCTCATATGGGGTTCAGAAGGTCATCCTGAACAAAATACATGTTGAAATGTGTGCATAAGTCCTTTGGTTTAGGTGTGACACTCAATTTGAGTTTTTATTGCTTTAAATGCATTTTCAGCCCGAGCTGAGCACGTTTTGTGAGTTTGAATGTATCTTCATAGGAATGAGTTGTGTGGTCAAATTAATGATTATTTAGGCTTCAATTGGTCATCCTGAACTAAATACATGTTGAAGTGTGTGCATAAGTCCTTTGGTTTAGGCGTGACACTCAATTGGAGTTTTTATTGCTTTAAATGCATTTTCAGCCCGAGCTGAGCACGTTTTGTGAGTTTGAATGTATCTTCATAGAATGAGTTGTGTGGTCAAATTAATGCTCATTTAGGCTTCAGGTGGTCATCCTGAACAAAATACATGTTGAAGTGTGTGCATAAGTCCTTTGGTTTAGGCGTGACACTCAATTTGAGTTTTTATTGCTTTAAATGCATTTTCAGCCCGAGCTCAGCACGTTTTGTGAGTTTGAATGTATCTTCATAGGAATGAGTTGTGTGGTCAAATTAATGCTCATTTAGGCTTCAGGTGGTCATCCTGAACTAAATACATGTTGAAGTGTGTGCATAAGTCCTTTGGTTTAGGCGTGACACTCAATTGGAGTTTTTATTGCTTTAAATGAAATGCATTTTCAGCCCGAGCTGAGCGCACTTTCTGACTTTGAATGTATCTTCATAGGAATGAGTTGTGTGGTCAAATTATTGCTGATTTAGGCTTCAGGAGGTCATCCTGAACAAAATACATGTTGAAGTGTGTGCATAAGTCCTTTGGTTTAGGCGTGACACTCAATTTGAGTTTTTATTGCTTTAAATGCATTTTCAGCCCGAGCTGAGTGCGCTTTCTGACTTTGAATGTATCTTCATAGGAATGAGTTGTGTGGTCAAATTATTGCTCATTTAGGCTTCAGGAGGTCATCCTGAACAAAATACATGTTGAAGTGTGTGCATAAGTCCTTTGGTTTAGGCGTGACACTCAATTTGAGTTTTTATTGCTTTAAATGCATTTTCAGCCCGAGCTGAGCAAGTTTTGTGAGTTTGAATGTATCTTCATAGGAATGAGTTGTGTGGTCAAATTAATGCTCATTTAGGCTTCAGGTGGTCATCCTGAACAAAATACATGTTGAAGTGTGTGCATGAGTCCTTTGGTTTAGGTGTGACACTCAATTTGAGTTTTTATTGCTTTAAATGCATTTGCAGCCCGAGCTGAGCGCGTTTTATGAGTTTGAATGTATCTTCATAGGAATGAGTTGTGTGGTCAAATTAATGCTTATTTAGGCTTCAGGAGGTCATCCTGAACAAAATACATGTTGAAGTGTGTGCATAAGTCCTTTGGTTTAGGTGTGACACTCAATTTGAGTTTTAATTGCTTTAAATGCATTTTCAGCCCGAGCTGAGCACGTTTTGTGAGTTTGAATGTATCTTCATAGGAATGAGTTGTGTGGTCAAATTAATGCTCATTTAGGCTTCAGGTGGTCATCCTGAACTAAATACATGTTGAAGTGTGTGCATAAGTCCTTTGGTTTAGGCGTGACACTCAATTGGAGTTTTTATTGCTTTAAATGAAATGCATTTTCAGCCCGAGCTGAGCGCACTTTCTGACTTTGAATGTATCTTCATAGGAATGAGTTGTGTGGTCAAATTATTGCTGATTTAGGCTTCAGGAGGTCATCCTGAACAAAATACATGTTGAAGTGTGTGCATAAGTCCTTTGGTTTAGGCGTGACACTCAATTTGAGTTTTTATTGCTTTAAATGCATTTTCAGCCCGAGCTGAGCACGTTTTGTGAGTTTGAATGTATCTTCATAGGAATGAGTTGTGTAGTCAAATTAATGCTCATATGGGGTTCAGAAGGCCATCCTGGACAAAATACATGTTGAAATGTGTGCAAAAGTCCTTTGGTTTAGGTGTGACACTCAATTTGAGTTTTTATTGCTTTAAATGCATTTTCAGCCCGAGCTGAGCACGTTTTGTGAGTTTGAATGTATCTTCATAGGAATGAGTTGTGTGGTCAAATTAATGCTCATTTAGGCTTCAGGTGGTCATCCTGAACAAAATACATGTTGAAGTGTGTGCATGAGTCCTTTGGTTTAGGCGTGACATTCAATTTGAGTTTTTATTGCTTTAAATGCATTTTCAGCCCGAGCTGAGCATGTTTTGTGAGTTTGAATGTATCTTTATAGGAATGAGTTGTGTGGTCAAATTAATGCTCATTTAGGCTTCAGGTGGTCATCCTGAACAAAATACATGTTGACGTGTGTGCATAAGTCCTTTGGTTTAGGTGTGACACTCAATTTGAGTTTTTATTGCTTTAAATGCATTTGCAGCCCGAGCTGAGCGCGTTTTATGAGTTTGAATGTATCTTCATAGGAATGAGTTGTGTGGTCAAATTAATGCTTATTTAGGCTTCAGGAGGTCATCCTGAACAAAATACATGTTGAAGTGTGTGCATAAGTCCTTTGGTTTAGGTGTGACACTCAATTTGAGTTTTAATTGCTTTAAATGCATTTTCAGCCCGAGCTGAGCACGTTTTGTGAGTTTGAATGTATCTTCATAGGAATGAGTTGTGTAGTCAAATTAATGCTCATTTAGGCTTCAGGTGGTCATCCTGAACTAAATACATGTTGAAGTGTGTGCATAAGTCCTTTGGTTTAGGCGTGACACTCAATTTGAGTTTTTATTGCTTTAAATGCATTTTCAGCCCGAGTTGAGCACGTTTTGTGAGTTTGAATGTATCTTCATAGGAATGAGTTGTGTGGTCAAATTAATGCTCATTTAGGCTTCAGGTGGTCATCCTGAACTAAATACATGTTGAAGTGTGTGCATAAGTCCTTTGGTTTAGGCGTGACACTCAATTTGAGTTTTTATTGCTTTAAATTAAATACATTTTCAGCCCGAGCTGAGCGCGCTTTCTGACTTTGAATGTATCTTCATAGGAATGAGTTGTGTGGTCAAATTAATGCTCATTTAGGCTTCAGGAGGTCATCCTGAACAAAATACATGTTAAAGTGTGTGCATAAGTCCTTTGGTTTAGGCGTGACACTCAATTTGAGCTTTTATTGCTTTAAATGCATTTTCAGCCCGAGTTGAGCACGTTTTGTGAGTTTGAATGTATCTTCATAGGAATGAGTTGTGTGGTCAAATTAATGCTCATTTAGGCTTCAGGTGGTCATCCAGAACTAAATACATGTTGAAGTGTGTGCATAAGTCCTTTGGTTTAGGCGTGACACTCAATTTGAGTTTCTATTGCTTTAAATGCATTTTCAGCCCGAGCTGAGCGTGTTTTGTGAGTTTGAATGTATCTTCATAGGAATGAGTTGTGTGGTCAAATTAATGCTTATTTAGGCTTCAGGAGGTCATCCTGAATAAAATACATGTTGAAGTGTGTGCATAAGTCCTTTGGTTTAGGCGTGACACTCAATTTGAGTTTTTATTGCTTTAAATGCATTTTCAGCCCGAGCTGAGCACGTTTTGTGAGTTTGAATGTATCTTCATAGGAATGAGTTGTGTAGTCAAATTAATGCTCATATGGGGTTCAGAAGGTCATCCTGAACAAAATACATGTTGAAATGTGTGCATAAGTCCTTTGGTTTAGGTGTGACACTCAATTTGAGTTTTTATTGCTTTAAATGCATTTTCAGCCCGAGCTGAGCACGTTTTGTGAGTTTGAATGTATCTTCATAGGAATGAGTTGTGTGGTCAAATTAATGATTATTTAGGCTTCAGGTGGTCATCCTGAACTAAATACATGTTGAAGTGTGTGCATAAGTCCTTTGGTTTAGGCGTGACACTCAATTGGAGTTTTTATTGCTTTAAATGCATTTTCAGCCCGAGCTGAGCACGTTTTGTGAGTTTGAATGTATCTTCATAGAATGAGTTGTGTGGTCAAATTAATGCTCATTTAGGCTTCAGGTGGTCATCCTGAACAAAATACATGTTGAAGTGTGTGCATAAGTCCTTTGGTTTAGGCGTGACACTCAATTTGAGTTTTTATTGCTTTAAATGCATTTTCAGCCCGAGCTCAGCACGTTTTGTGAGTTTGAATGTATCTTCATAGGAATGAGTTGTGTGGTCAAATTAATGCTCATTTAGGCTTCAGGTGGTCATCCTGAACTAAATACATGTTGAAGTGTGTGCATAAGTCCTTTGGTTTAGGCGTGACACTCAATTGGAGTTTTTATTGCTTTAAATGAAATGCATTTTCAGCCCGAGCTGAGCGCACTTTCTGACTTTGAATGTATCTTCATAGGAATGAGTTGTGTGGTCAAATTATTGCTGATTTAGGCTTCAGGAGGTCATCCTGAACAAAATACATGTTGAAGTGTGTGCATAAGTCCTTTGGTTTAGGCGTGACACTCAATTTGAGTTTTTATTGCTTTAAATGCATTTTCAGCCCGAGCTGAGTGCGCTTTCTGACTTTGAATGTATCTTCATAGGAATGAGTTGTGTGGTCAAATTATTGCTCATTTAGGCTTCAGGAGGTCATCCTGAACAAAATACATGTTGAAGTGTGTGCATAAGTCCTTTGGTTTAGGCGTGACACTCAATTTGAGTTTTTATTGCTTTAAATGCATTTTCAGCCCGAGCTGAGCAAGTTTTGTGAGTTTGAATGTATCTTCATAGGAATGAGTTGTGTGGTCAAATTAATGCTCATTTAGGCTTCAGGTGGTCATCCTGAACAAAATACATGTTGAAGTGTGTGCATGAGTCCTTTGGTTTAGGTGTGACACTCAATTTGAGTTTTTATTGCTTTAAATGCTTTTGCAGCCCGAGCTGAGCGCGTTTTATGAGTTTGAATGTATCTTCATAGGAATGAGTTGTGTGGTCAAATTAATGCTTATTTAGGCTTCAGGAGGTCATCCTGAACAAAATACATGTTGAAGTGTGTGCATAAGTCCTTTGGTTTAGGTGTGACACTCAATTTGAGTTTTAATTGCTTTAAATGCATTTTCAGCCCGAGCTGAGCACGTTTTGTGAGTTTGAATGTATCTTCATAGGAATGAGTTGTGTGGTCAAATTAATGCTCATTTAGGCTTCAGGTGGTCATCCTGAACAAAATACATGTTGACGTGTGTGCATAAGTCCTTTGGTTTAGGCGTGACACTCAATTTGAGTTTTTATTGCTTTAAATGCATTTTCAGCCCGAGCTGAGCACGTTTTGTGAGTTTGAATGTATCTTCATAGAATGAGTTGTGTGGTCAAATTAATGCTCATTTAGGCTTCAGGTGGTCATCCTGAACAAAATACATGTTGAAGTGTGTGCATAAGTCCTTTGGTTTAGGCGTGACATTCAATTTGAGTTTTTATTGCTTTAAATGCATTTTTAGCCCGAGCTGAGCATGTTTTGTGAGTTTGAATGTATCTTCATAGGAATGAGTTGTGTGGTCAAATTAATGCTCATTTAGGCTTCAGGTGGTCATCCTGAACTAAATACATGTTGAAGTGTGTGCATAAGTCCTTTGGTTTAGGTGTGACACTCAATTTGAGTTTTTATTGCTTTAAATGCATTTTCAGCCCGAGCTGAGCGTGTTTTGTGAGTTTGAATGTATCTTCATAGGAATGAGTTGTGTGGTCAAATTAATGCTTATTTAGGCTTCAGGAGGTCATCCTGAATAAAATACATGTTGAAGTGTGTGCATAAGTCCTTTGGTTTAGGCGTGACACTCAATTTGAGTTTTTATTGCTTTAAATGCATTTTCAGCCCGAGCTGAGCACGTTTTGTGAGTTTGAATGTATCTTCATAGGAATGAGTTGTGTAGTCAAATTAATGCTCATATGGGGTTCAGAAGGTCATCCTGAACAAAATACATGTTGAAATGTGTGCATAAGTCCTTTGGTTTAGGTGTGACACTCAATTTGAGTTTTTATTGCTTTAAATGCATTTTCAGCCCGAGCTGAGCACGTTTTGTGAGTTTGAATGTATCTTCATAGGAATGAGTTGTGTGGTCAAATTAATGCTCATTTAGGCTTCAGGTGGTCATCCTGAACTAAATACATGTTGAAGTGTGTGCATAAGTCCTTTGGTTTAGGCGTGACACTCAATTGGAGTTTTTATTGCTTTAAATTAAATGCATTTTCAGCCCGAGCTGAGCGCACTTTCTGACTTTGAATGTATCTTCATGGGAATGAGTTGTGTGGTCAAATTATTGCTGATTTAGGCTTCAGGAGGTCATCCTGAACAAAATACATGTTGAAGTGTGTGCATAAGTCCTTTGGTTTAGGCGTGACACTCAATTTGAGTTTTTATTGCTTTAAATGCATTTTCAGCCCGAGCTGAGTGCGCTTTCTGACTTTGAATGTATCTTCATAGGAATGGGTTGTGTGGTCAAATTATTGCTCATTTAGGCTTCAGGAGGTCATCCTGAACAAAATACATGTTGAAGTGTGTGCATAAGTCCTTTGGTTTAGGCGTGACACTCAATTTGAGTTTTTATTGCTTTAAATGCATTTTCAGCCCGAGCTGAGCAAGTTTTGTGAGTTTGAATGTATCTTCATAGGAATGAGTTGTGTGGTCAAATTAATGCTCATTTAGGCTTCAGGTGGTCATCCTGAACAAAATACATGTTGAAGTGTGTGCATGAGTCCTTTGGTTTAGGCGTGACATTCAATTTGAGTTTTTATTGCTTTAAATGCATTTTCAGCCCGAGCTGAGCATGTTTTGTGAGTTTGAATGTATCTTTATAGGAATGAGTTGTGTGGTCAAATTAATGCTCATTTAGGCTTCAGGTGGTCATCCTGAACAAAATACATGTTGACGTGTGTGCATAAGTCCTTTGGTTTAGGTGTGACACTCAATTTGAGTTTTTATTGCTTTAAATGCATTTGCAGCCCGAGCTGAGCGCGTTTTATGAGTTTGAATGTATCTTCATAGGAATGAGTTGTGTGGTCAAATTAATGCTTATTTAGGCTTCAGGAGGTCATCCTGAATAAAATACACGTTGAAGTGTGTGCATAAGTCCTTTGGTTTAGGCGTGACACTCAATTTGAGTTTTTATTGCTTTAAATGCATTTTCAGCCCGAGCTGAGCACGTTTTGTGAGTTTGAATGTATCTTCATAGGAATGAGTTGTGTAGTCAAATTAATGCTCATATGGGGTTCAGAAGGCCATCCTGGACAAAATACATGTTGAAATGTGTGCAAAAGTCCTTTGGTTTAGGTGTGACACTCAATTTGAGTTTTTATTGCTTTAAATGCATTTTCAGCCCGAGCTGAGCACGTTTTGTGAGTTTGAATGTATCTTCATAGGAATGAGTTGTGTGGTCAAATTAATGCTCATTTAGGCTTCAGGTGGTCATCCTGAACTAAATACATGTTGAAGTGTGTGCATAAGTCCTTTGGTTTAGGCGTGACACTCAATTGGAGTTTTTATTGCTTTAAATGAAATGCATTTTCAGCCCGAGCTGAGCGCACTTTCTGACTTTGAATGTATCTTCATAGGAATGAGTTGTGTGGTCAAATTATTGCTGATTTAGGCTTCAGGAGGTCATCCTGAACAAAATACATGTTGAAGTGTGTGCATAAGTCCTTTGGTTTAGGCGTGACACTCAATTTGAGTTTTTATTGCTTTAAATGCATTTTCAGCCCGAGCTGAGCACGTTTTGTGAGTTTGAATGTATCTTCATAGGAATGAGTTGTGTAGTCAAATTAATGCTCATATGGGGTTCAGAAGGTCATCCTGAACAAAATACATGTTGAAATGTGTGCATAAGTCCTTTGGTTTAGGTGTGACACTCAATTTGAGTTTTTATTGCTTTAAATGCATTTTCAGCCCGAGCTGAGCACGTTTTGTGAGTTTGAATGTATCTTCATAGGAATGAGTTGTGTGGTCAAATTAATGATTATTTAGGCTTCAATTGGTCATCCTGAACTAAATACATGTTGAAGTGTGTGCATAAGTCCTTTGGTTTAGGCGTGACACTCAATTGGAGTTTTTATTGCTTTAAATGCATTTTCAGCCCGAGCTGAGCACGTTTTGTGAGTTTGAATGTATCTTCATAGAATGAGTTGTGTGGTCAAATTAATGCTCATTTAGGCTTCAGGTGGTCATCCTGAACAAAATACATGTTGAAGTGTGTGCATAAGTCCTTTGGTTTAGGCGTGACACTCAATTTGAGTTTTTATTGCTTTAAATGCATTTTCAGCCCGAGCTCAGCACGTTTTGTGAGTTTGAATGTATCTTCATAGGAATGAGTTGTGTGGTCAAATTAATGCTCATTTAGGCTTCAGGTGGTCATCCTGAACTAAATACATGTTGAAGTGTGTGCATAAGTCCTTTGGTTTAGGCGTGACACTCAATTGGAGTTTTTATTGCTTTAAATGAAATGCATTTTCAGCCCGAGCTGAGCGCACTTTCTGACTTTGAATGTATCTTCATAGGAATGAGTTGTGTGGTCAAATTATTGCTGATTTAGGCTTCAGGAGGTCATCCTGAACAAAATACATGTTGAAGTGTGTGCATAAGTCCTTTGGTTTAGGCGTGACACTCAATTTGAGTTTTTATTGCTTTAAATGCATTTTCAGCCCGAGCTGAGTGCGCTTTCTGACTTTGAATGTATCTTCATAGGAATGAGTTGTGTGGTCAAATTATTGCTCATTTAGGCTTCAGGAGGTCATCCTGAACAAAATACATGTTGAAGTGTGTGCATAAGTCCTTTGGTTTAGGCGTGACACTCAATTTGAGTTTTTATTGCTTTAAATGCATTTTCAGCCCGAGCTGAGCAAGTTTTGTGAGTTTGAATGTATCTTCATAGGAATGAGTTGTGTGGTCAAATTAATGCTCATTTAGGCTTCAGGTGGTCATCCTGAACAAAATACATGTTGAAGTGTGTGCATGAGTCCTTTGGTTTAGGTGTGACACTCAATTTGAGTTTTTATTGCTTTAAATGCATTTGCAGCCCGAGCTGAGCGCGTTTTATGAGTTTGAATGTATCTTCATAGGAATGAGTTGTGTGGTCAAATTAATGCTTATTTAGGCTTCAGGAGGTCATCCTGAACAAAATACATGTTGAAGTGTGTGCATAAGTCCTTTGGTTTAGGTGTGACACTCAATTTGAGTTTTAATTGCTTTAAATGCATTTTCAGCCCGAGCTGAGCACGTTTTGTGAGTTTGAATGTATCTTCATAGGAATGAGTTGTGTGGTCAAATTAATGCTCATTTAGGCTTCAGGTGGTCATCCTGAACTAAATACATGTTGAAGTGTGTGCATAAGTCCTTTGGTTTAGGCGTGACACTCAATTGGAGTTTTTATTGCTTTAAATGAAATGCATTTTCAGCCCGAGCTGAGCGCACTTTCTGACTTTGAATGTATCTTCATAGGAATGAGTTGTGTGGTCAAATTATTGCTGATTTAGGCTTCAGGAGGTCATCCTGAACAAAATACATGTTGAAGTGTGTGCATAAGTCCTTTGGTTTAGGCGTGACACTCAATTTGAGTTTTTATTGCTTTAAATGCATTTTCAGCCCGAGCTGAGCACGTTTTGTGAGTTTGAATGTATCTTCATAGGAATGAGTTGTGTAGTCAAATTAATGCTCATATGGGGTTCAGAAGGCCATCCTGGACAAAATACATGTTGAAATGTGTGCAAAAGTCCTTTGGTTTAGGTGTGACACTCAATTTGAGTTTTTATTGCTTTAAATGCATTTTCAGCCCGAGCTGAGCACGTTTTGTGAGTTTGAATGTATCTTCATAGGAATGAGTTGTGTGGTCAAATTAATGCTCATTTAGGCTTCAGGTGGTCATCCTGAACAAAATACATGTTGAAGTGTGTGCATGAGTCCTTTGGTTTAGGCGTGACATTCAATTTGAGTTTTTATTGCTTTAAATGCATTTTCAGCCCGAGCTGAGCATGTTTTGTGAGTTTGAATGTATCTTTATAGGAATGAGTTGTGTGGTCAAATTAATGCTCATTTAGGCTTCAGGTGGTCATCCTGAACAAAATACATGTTGACGTGTGTGCATAAGTCCTTTGGTTTAGGTGTGACACTCAATTTGAGTTTTTATTGCTTTAAATGCATTTGCAGCCCGAGCTGAGCGCGTTTTATGAGTTTGAATGTATCTTCATAGGAATGAGTTGTGTGGTCAAATTAATGCTTATTTAGGCTTCAGGAGGTCATCCTGAACAAAATACATGTTGAAGTGTGTGCATAAGTCCTTTGGTTTAGGTGTGACACTCAATTTGAGTTTTAATTGCTTTAAATGCATTTTCAGCCCGAGCTGAGCACGTTTTGTGAGTTTGAATGTATCTTCATAGGAATGAGTTGTGTAGTCAAATTAATGCTCATTTAGGCTTCAGGTGGTCATCCTGAACTAAATACATGTTGAAGTGTGTGCATAAGTCCTTTGGTTTAGGCGTGACACTCAATTTGAGTTTTTATTGCTTTAAATGCATTTTCAGCCCGAGTTGAGCACGTTTTGTGAGTTTGAATGTATCTTCATAGGAATGAGTTGTGTGGTCAAATTAATGCTCATTTAGGCTTCAGGTGGTCATCCTGAACAAAATACATGTTGAAGTGTGTGCATGAGTCCTTTGGTTTAGGCGTGACATTCAATTTGAGTTTTTATTGCTTTAAATGCATTTTCAGCCCGAGCTGAGCATGTTTTGTGAGTTTGAATGTATGTTTATAGGAATGAGTTGTGTGGTCAAATTAATGCTCATTTAGGCTTCAGGTGGTCATCCTGAACAAAATACATGTTGACGTGTGTGCATAAGTCCTTTGGTTTAGGTGTGACACTCAATTTGAGTTTTTATTGCTTTAAATGCATTTGCAGCCCGAGCTGAGCGCGTTTTATGAGTTTGAATGTATCTTCATAGGAATGAGTTGTGTGGTCAAAGTATTGCTCATTTAGGCTTCAGGAGGTCATCCTGAACAAAATACATGTTGAAGTGTGTGCATAAGTCCTTTGGTTTAGGCGTGACACTCAATTTGAGTTTTTATTGCTTTAAATGCATTTTCAGCCCGAGCTGAGCACGTTTTGTGAGTTTGAATGTATCTTCATAGGAATGAGTTGTGTAGTCAAATTACTGCTCATATGGGCTTCAGGAGGTCATCCTGAACAAAATACATGTTGAAGTGTGTGCATAAGTCCTTTGGTTTAGGTGTGACACTCAATTTGAGTTTTTATTGCTTTAAATGCATTTTCAGCCCGAGCTGAGCACGTTTTGTGAGTTTGAATGTATCTTCATAGGAATGAGTTGTGTGGTCAAATTAATGCTCATTTAGGCTTCAGGTGGTCATCCTGAACTAAATACATGTTGAAGTGTGTGCATAAGTCCTTTGGTTTAGGCGTGACACTCAATTTGAGTTTTTATTGCTTTAAATTAAATGCATTTTCAGCCCGAGCTGAGCGCGCTTTCTGACTTTGAATGTATCTTCATAGGAATGAGCTGTGTGGTGAAATTTTTGCTGATTTAGGCTTCAGGAGGTCATCCTGAACAAAATACATGTTGAAGGGTGTGCATAAGTCCTTTGGTTTAGGCGTGACACTCAATTTGAGTTTTTATTGCTTTAAATGCATTTTCAGCCCGAGCTGAGCACGTTTTGTGAGTTTGAATGTATCTTCATAGCAAAGAGTTGTGTGGTCAAATTAATGCTCATTTAGGCTTCAGGTGGTCATCCTGAACTAAATACATGTTGAAGTGTGGGCATAAGTCCTTTGGTTTAGGCGTGACACTCAATTTGAGTTTTTATTGCTTTAAATGCATTTTCAGCCCGAGCTGAGCACGTTTTGTGAGTTTGAATGTATCTTCATAGAATGAGTTGTGTGGTCAAATTAATGCTCATTTAGGCTTCAGGTGGTCATCCTGAACAAAATACATGTTGAAGTG
This sequence comes from Hippocampus guttulatus, assembly GCF_054856545.1. Taxonomy (NCBI): domain Eukaryota; kingdom Metazoa; phylum Chordata; class Actinopteri; order Syngnathiformes; family Syngnathidae; genus Hippocampus; species Hippocampus guttulatus. The sequence goes on from NC_141265.1 coordinate 25,347,206, forward strand.
TGTGCATAAGTCCTTTGGTTTAGGTGTGACATTCAATTTGAGTTTTTATTGCTTTAAATGCATTTTCAGCCCGAGCTGAGCATGTTTTGTGAGTTTGAATGTATCTTCATAGGAATGAGTTGTGTGGTCAAATTAATGCTCATTTAGGCTTCAGGTGGTCATCCTGAACAAAATACATGTTGACGTGTGTGCATAAGTCCTTTGGTTTAGGCGTGACACTCAATTTGAGTTTTTATTGCTTTAAATGCATTTTCAGCCCGAGTTGAGCACGTTTTGTGAGTTTGAAAATATCTTCATAGGAATGAGTTGTGTGGTCAAATTAATGCTCATTTAGGCTTCAGGTGGTCATCCTGAACTAAATACATGTTGAAGTGTGTGCATAAGTCCTTTGGTTTAGGCGTGACACTCAATTTGAGTTTTTATTGCTTTAAATGCATTTTCAGCCCGAGCTGAGCACGTTTTGTGAGTTTGAATGTATCTTCATAGGAATGAGTTGTGTAGTCAAATTAATGCTCATATGGGCTTCAGGAGGTCATCCTGAACAAAATACATGTTGAAGTGTGTGCATAAGTCCTTTGGTTTAGGTGTGACACTCAATTTGAGTTTTTATTGCTTTAAATGCATTTTCAGCCCGAGCTGAGCACGTTTTTTGAGTTTGAATGTATCTTCATAGGAATGAGTTGTGTAATCAAATTATTGCTCATTTAGGCTTCAGGAGGTCATCTTGAACAAAATCCATGTTGAAGTGTGTGCATAAGTCCTTTGGTTTAGGCGTGACACTCAATTTGAGTTTTTATTGCTTTAAATGCATTTTCAGCCCGAGCTGAGCGTGTTTTGTGAGTTTGAATGTATCTTCATAGGAATGAGTTGTGTGGTCAAATTAATGCTTATTTAGGCTTCAGGAGGTCATCCTGAATAAAATACATGTTGAAGTGTGTGCATAAGTCCTTTGGTTTAGGCGTGACACTCAATTTGAGTTTTTATTGCTTTAAATGCATTTTCAGCCCGAGCTGAGCACGTTTTGTGAGTTTGAATGTATCTTCATAGGAATGAGTTGTGTAGTCAAATTAATGCTCATATGGGGTTCAGAAGGTCATCCTGAACAAAATACATGTTGAAATGTGTGCATAAGTCCTTTGGTTTAGGTGTGACACTCAATTTGAGTTTTTATTGCTTTAAATGCATTTTCAGCCCGAGCTGAGCACGTTTTGTGAGTTTGAATGTATCTTCATAGGAATGAGTTTTGTGGTCAAATTAATGCTCATTTAGGCTTCAGGTGGTCATCCTGAACTAAATACATGTTGAAGTGTGTGCATAAGTCCTTTGGTTTAGGCGTGACACTCAATTGGAGTTTTTATTGCTTTAAATTAAATGCATTTTCAGCCCGAGCTGAGCGCACTTTCTGACTTTGAATGTATCTTCATAGGAATGAGTTGTGTGGTCAAATTATTGCTGATTTAGGCTTCAGGAGGTCATCCTGAACAAAATACATGTTGAAGTGTGTGCATAAGTCCTTTGGTTTAGGCGTGACACTCAATTTGAGTTTTTATTGCTTTAAATGCATTTTCAGCCCGAGCTGAGCGCGCTTTCTGACTTTGAATGTATCTTCATAGGAATGAGTTGTGTGGTCAAATTAATGCTCATTTAGGCGTCAGGTGGTCATCCTGAACAAAATACATGTTGAAGTGTGTGCATAAGTCCTTTGGTTTAGGCGTGACACTCAATTTGAGTTTTTATTGCTTTAAATGCATTTTCAGCCCGAGCTGAGCACGTTTTGTGAGTTTGAATGTATCTTCATAGGAATGAGTTGTGTAGTCAAATTAATGCTCATATGGGCTTCAGGAGGTCATCCTGAACAAAATACATGTTGAAGTGTGTGCATAAGTCCTTTGGTTTAGGCGTGACACTCAATTTGAGTTTTTAATGCTTTAAATGCATTTTCAGCCCGAGTTGAGCCCGTTTTGTGAGTTTGAATGTATCTTCATAGGAATGAGTTGTGTAGACAAATTAATGCTCATATGGGCTTCAGGATGTCATCCTGAACTAAATACATGTTGAAGTGTGTGCATAAGTCCTTTGGTTTAGGTGTGACACTAAATTTGAGTTTTTATTGCTTTAAATGCATTTTCAGCCCGAGCTGAGCGCGTTTTGTGAGTTTGAATGTATCTTCATAGGAATGAGTTGTGTGGTCAAATTAATGCTTATTTAGGCTTCAGGAGGTCACCCTGAACAAAATACATGTTGAAGTGTGTGCATAAGTCCTTTGGTTTAGGCGTGACACTCAATTTGAGTTTTTATTGCTTTAAATGCATTTTCAGCCCGAGCTGAGCGCGTTTTGTGAGTTTGAATGTATCTTCATAGGAATGAGTTGTGTGGTCAAATTAATGCTCATTTAGGCGTCAGGTGGTCATCCTGAACAAAATACATGTTGAAGTGTGTGCATAAGTCCTTTGGTTTAGGCGTGACACTCAATTTGAGTTTTTATTGCTTTAAATGCATTTTCAGGCCGAGCTGAGCACGTTTTGTGTGTTTGAATGTATCTTCATAAGAATGAGTTGTGTGGTCAAATTAATGATCATATGGGCTTCAGGAGGTCATCCTGAACAAAATACATGTTGAAGTGTGTCCATAAGTCCTTTGGTTTAGGCGTGACACTCAATTTGAGTTTTTATTGCTTTAAATGCATTTTCAGCCCGAGCTGAGCGCGTTTTGTGAGTTTGAATGTATCTTCATAGGAATGAGTTGTGTGGTCAAATTAATGCTCAATTAGGCGTCAGGTGGTCATCCTGAACAAAATACATGTTGAAGTGTGTGCATAAGTCCTTTGGTTTAGGCGTGACACTCAATTTGAGTTTTTATTGCTTTAAATGCATTTTCAGGCCGAGCTGAGCACGTTTTGTGTGTTTGAATGTATCTTCATAGGAATGAGTTGTGTAGTCAAATTAATGCTCATATGGGCTTCAGGAGGTCATCCTGAACAAAATACATGTTGAAGTGTGTGCATAAGTCCTTTGGTTTAGGCGTGACACTCAATTTGAGTTTTTAATGCTTTAAATGCATTTTCAGCCCGAGTTGAGCCCGTTTTGTGAGTTTGAATGTATCTTCATAGGAATGAGTTGTGTAGACAAATTAATGCTCATATGGGCTTCAGGATGTCATCCTGAACTAAATACATGTTGAAGTGTGTGCATAAGTCCTTTGGTTTAGGTGTGACACTAAATTTGAGTTTTTATTGCTTTAAATGCATTTTCAGCCCGAGCTGAGCGCGTTTTGTGAGTTTGAATGTATCTTCATAGGAATGAGTTGTGTGGTCAAATTAATGCTTATTTAGGCTTCAGGAGGTCACCCTGAACAAAATACATGTTGAAGTGTGTGCATAAGTCCTTGGGTTTAGGCGTGACACTCAATTTGAGTTTTAATTGCTTTAAATGCATTTTCAGGCCGAGCTGAGCACGTTTTGTGTGTTTGAATGTATCTTCATAGGAATGAGTTGTGTGGTCAAATTAATGCTCATATGGGCTTCAGGAGGTCATCCTGAACAAAATACATGTTGAAGTGTGTGCATAAGTCCTTTGGTTTAGGCGTGACACTCAATTTGAGTTTTTATTGCTTTAAATGCATTTTCAGCCTGAGTTGAGCACGTTTTGTGAGTTTGAATGTATCTTCATAGGAATGAGTTGTGTGGTCAAATTAATGCTCATTTAGGCTTCAGGTGGTCATCCTGAACTAAATACATGTTGAAGTGTGTGCATAAGTCCTTTGGTTTAGGCGTGACACTCAATTTGAGCTTTTATTGCTTTAAATGCATTTTCAGCCCGAGTTGAGCACGTTTTGTGAGTTTGAATGTATCTTCATAGGAATGAGTTGTGTGGTCAAATTAATGCTCATTTAGGCTTCAGGTGGTCATCGTGAACAAAATACATGTTGAAGTGTGTAGATAAGTCCTTTGGTTTAGGCGTGACACTCAATTTGAGTTTTTATTGCTTTAAATGCATTTTCAGCCCGAGCTGAGCACGTTTTGTGAGTTTGAATGTATCTTCATAGGAATGAGTTGTGTGGTCAAATTAATGCTCATATGGGCTTCAGGAGGTCATCCTGAACAAAATACATGTTGAAGTGTGTGCATAAGTCCTTTGGTTTAGGTGTGACACTCAATTTGAGTTTTTATTGCTTTAAATGCATTTTCAGCCCGAGCTGAGCACGTTTTTTGAGTTTGAATGTATCTTCATAGGAATGAGTTGTGTAATCAAATTATTGCTCATTTAGGCTTCAGGAGGTCATCTTGAACAAAATCCATGTTGAAGTGTGTGCATAAGTCCTTTGGTTTAGGCGTGACACTCAATTTGAGTTTTTATTGCTTTAAATGCATTTTCAGCCCGAGCTGAGCGTGTTTTGTGAGTTTGAATGTATCTTCATAGGAATGAGTTGTGTGGTCAAATTAATGCTTATTTAGGCTTCAGGAGGTCATCCTGAATAAAATACATGTTGAAGTGTGTGCATAAGTCCTTTGGTTTAGGCGTGACACTCAATTAGAGTTTTTATTGCTTTAAATGCATTTTCAGCCCGAGCTGAGCACGTTTTGTGAGTTTGAATGTATCTTCATAGGAATGAGTTGTGTAGTCAAATTAATGCTCATATGGGGTTCAGAAGGTCATCCTGAACAAAATACATGTTGAAATGTGTGCATAAGTCCTTTGGTTTAGGTGTGACACTCAATTTGAGTTTTTATTGCTTTAAATGCATTTTCAGCCCGAGCTGAGCACGTTTTGTGAGTTTGAATGTATCTTCATAGGAATGAGTTGTGTGGTCAAATTAATGCTCATTTAGGCTTCAGGTGGTCATCCTGAACTAAATACATGTTGAAGTGTGTGCATAAGTCCTTTGGTTTAGGCGTGACACTCAATTGGAGTTTTTATTGCTTTAAATTAAATGCATTTTCAGCCCGAGCTGATCGCACTTTCTGACTTTGAATGTATCTTCATAGGAATGAGTTGTGTGGTCAAATTATTGCTGATTTAGGCTTCAGGAGGTCATCCTGAACAAAATACATGTTGAAGTGTGTGCATAAGTCCTTTGGTTTAGGCGTGACACTCAATTTGAGTTTTTATTGCTTTAAATGCATTTTCAGCCCGAGCTGAGCGCGCTTTCTGACTTTGAATGTATCTTCATAGGAATGAGTTGTGTGGTCAAATTAATGCTCATTTAGGCGTCAGGTGGTCATCCTGAACAAAATACATGTTGAAGTGTGTGCATAAGTCCTTTGGTTTAGGCGTGACACTCAATTTGAGTTTTTATTGCTTTAAATGCATTTTCAGGCCGAGCTGAGCACGTTTTGTGTGTTTGAATGTATCTTCATAGGAATGAGTTGTGTGGTCAAATTAATGCTCATATGGGCTTCAGGAGGTCATCCTGAACAAAATACATGTTGAAGTGTGTGCATAAGTCCTTTGGTTTAGGCGTGACACTCAATTTGAGTTTTTATTGCTTTAAATGCATTTTCAGCCTGAGTTGAGCACGTTTTGTGAGTTTGAATGTATCTTCATAGGAATGAGTTGGGTGGTCAAATTAATGCTCATTTAGGCTTCAGGTGGTCATCCTGAACTAAATACATGTTGAAGTGTGTGCATAAGTCCTTTGGTTTAGGTGTGACACTCAATTTGAGTTTTTATTGCTTTAAATGCATTTTCATCCCGAGCTGAGCACGTTTTGTGAGTTTGAATGTATCTTCATAGGAATGAGTTGTGTGGTCAAATTAATGCTCATATGGGCTTCAGGAGGTCATCCTGAACAAAATACATGTTGAAGTGTGTGCATAAGTCCTTTGGTTTAGGTGTGACACTCAATTTGAGTTTTTATTGCTTTAAATGCATTTTCAGAGCGAGCTGAGCACGTTTTTTGAGTTTGAATGTATCTTCATAGGAATGAGTTGTGTGGTCAAATTATTGCTCATTTAGGCTTCAGGAGGTCATCCTGAACAAAATACATGTTGAAGTGTGTGCATAAGTCCTTTGGTTTAGGCGTGACACTCAATTTGAGTTTTTATTGCTTTAAATGCATTTTCAGCCCGAGCTGAGCAAGGTTTGTGAGTTTGAATGTATCTTCATAGGAATGAGTTGTGTGGTCAAATTAATGCTCATTTAGGCTTCAGGTGGTCATCCTGAACAAAATACATGTTGAAGTGTGTGCATAAGTCCTTTGGTTTAGGCGTGACACTCAATTTGAGTTTTTATTGCTTTAAATGCACTTTCAGCCCGAGCTGAGCACGTTTTGTGAGTTTGAATGTATCTTCATAGGAATGAGTTGTGTGGTCAAATTAATGCTCATATGGGCTTCAGGAGGTCATCCTGAACAAAATACATTTTGAAGTGTGTGAATAAGTCCTTTGGTTTAGGTGTGACACTCAATTTGAGTTTTATTGCTTTAAATGCATTTTCAGCCCGAGCTGAGCACGTTTTGTGAGTTTGAATGTATCTTCATAGGAATGAGTTGTGTGGTCAAATTAATGCTCATATGGGCTTCAGGAGGTCATCCTGAACAAAATACATGTTGAAGTGTGTGCATAAGTCCTTTGGTTTAGGTGTGACACTCAATTTGAGTTTTTATTGCTTTAAATGCATTTTCAGCCCGAGCTGAGCGCGTTTTGTGAGTTTGAATGTATCTTCATAGGAATGAGTTGTGTGGTAAAATTAATGCTCAATTAGGCGTCAGGTTGTCATCCTGAACAAAATACATGTTGAAGTGTGTGCATAAGTCCTTTGGTTTAGGCGTGACACTCAATTTGAGTTTTTATTGCTTTAAATGCATTTTCAGGCCGAGCTGAGCACGTTTTGTGTGTTTGAATGTATCTTCATAGGAATGAGTTGTGTGGTCAAATTAATGCTCATATGGGCTTCAGGAGGTCATCCTGAACAAAATACATGTTGAAGTGTGTGCATAAGTCCTTTGGTTTAGGCGTGACACTCAATTTGAGTTTTTATTGCTTTAAATGCATTTTCAGCCTGAGTTGAGCACGTTTTGTGAGTTTGAATGTATCTTCATAGGAATGAGTTGTGTGGTCAAATTAATGCTCATTTAGGCTTCAGGTGGTCATCCTGAACTAAATACATGTTGAAGTGTGTGCATAAGTCCTTTGGTTTAGGCGTGACACTCAATTTGAGTTTTTATTGCTTTAAATGCATTTTCATCCCGAGCTGAGCACGTTTTGTGAGTTTGAATGTATCTTCATAGGAATGAGTTGTGTGGTCAAATTAATGCTCATATGGGCTTCAGGAGGTCATCCTGAACAAAATACATGTTGAAGTGTGTGCATAAGTCCTTTGGTTTAGGTGTGACACTCAATTTGAGTTTTTATTGCTTTAAATGCATTTTCAGACCGAGCTGAGCACGTTTTTTGAGTTTGAATGTATCTTCATAGGAATGAGTTGTGTGGTCAAATTATTGCTCATTTAGGCTTAAGGAGGTCATCCTGAACAAAATACATGTTGAAGTGTGTGCATAAGTCCTTTGGTTTAGGCGTGACACTCAATTTGAGTTTTTATTGCTTTAAATGCATTTTCAGCCCGAGCTGAGCAAGTTTTGTGAGTTTGAATGTATCTTCATAGGAATGAGTTGTGTGGTCAAATTAATGCTCATTTAGGCTTCAGGTGGTCATCCTGAACAAAATACATGTTGAAGTGTGTGCATAAGTCCTTTGGTTTAGGTGTGACACTCAATTTGAGTTTTAATTGCTTTAAATGCATTTTCAGCCCGAGCTGAGCACGTTTTGTGAGTTTGAATGTATCTTCATAGGAATGAGTTGTGTAGTCAAATTAATGCTCATTTAGGCTTCAGGTGGTCATCCTGAACTAAATACATGTTGAAGTGTGTGCATAAGTCCTTTGGTTTAGGCGTGACACTCAATTTGAGTTTTTATTGCTTTAAATTAAATGCATTTTCAGCCCGAGCTGAGCGCGCTTTCTGACTTTGAATGTATCTTCATAGGAATGAGTTGTGTGGTCAAATTAATGCTCATTTAGGCGTCAGGTGGTCATCCTGAACAAAATACATGTTGAAGTGTGTGCATAAGTCCTTTGGTTTAGGCGTGACACTCAATTTGAGTTTTTATTGCTTTAAATGCATTTTCAGCCCGAGTTTAGCGCGTTTTGTGAGTTTGAATGTATTCTCATAGGAATGAGTTGTGTGGTCAAATTAATGCTCATATGGGCTTCAGGAGGTCATCCTGAACAAAATACATGTTGAAGTGTGTGCATAAGTCCTTTGGTTTAGGCGTGACACTCAATTTGAGCTTTTATTGCTTTAAATGCATTTTCAGCCCGAGTTGAGCGCGTTTTGTGAGTTTGAATGTATCTTCATAGGAATGAGTTGTGTGGTCAAATTAATGCTCATTTAGGCTTCAGGTGGTCATCGTGAACAAAATACATGTTGAAGTGTGTGCATAAGTCCTTTGGTTTAGGCGTGACACTCAATTTGAGTTTTTATTGCTTTAAATGCATTTTCAGCCCGAGCTGAGCACGTTTTGTGAGTTTGAATGTATCTTCATAGGAATGAGTTGTGTGGTCAAATTAATGCTCATATGGGCTTCAGGAGGTCATCCTGAACAAAATACATGTTGAAGTGTGTCCATAAGTCCTTTGGTTTAGGCGTGACACTCAATTTGAGTTTTTATTGCTTTAAATGCATTTTCAGCCTGAGTTGAGCACGTTTTGTGAGTTTGAATGTATCTTCATAGGAATGAGTTGTGTGGTCAAATTAATGCTCATTTAGGCTTCAGGTGGTCATCCTGAACTAAATACATGTTGAAGTGTGTGCATAAGTCCTTTGGTTTAGGCGTGACACTCAATTTGAGTTTTTATTGCTTTAAATGCATTTTCATCCCGAGCTGAGCACGTTTTGTGAGTTTGAATGTATCTTCATAGGAATGAGTTGTGTAGACAAATTAATGCTCATATGGGCTTCAGGATGTCATCCTGAACTAAATACATGTTGAAGTGTGTGCATAAGTCCTTTGGTTTAGGTGTGACACTAAATTTGAGTTTTTATTGCTTTAAATGCATTTTCAGCCCGAGCTGAGCGCGTTTTGTGAGTTTGAATGTATCTTCATAGGAATGAGTTGTGTGGTCAAATTAATGCTTATTTAGGCTTCAGGAGGTCACCCTGAACAAAATACATGTTGAAGTGTGTGCATAAGTCCTTTGGTTTAGGCGTGACACTCAATTTGAGTTTTTATTGCTTTAAATGCATTTTCAGCCCGAGCTGAGCGCGTTTTGTGAGTTTGAATGTATCTTCATAGGAATGAGTTGTGTGGTCAAATTAATGCTCATTTAGGCGTCAGATGGTCATCCTGAACAAAATACATGTTGAAGTGTGTGCATAAGTCCTTTGGTTTAGGCGTGACACTCAATTTGAGTTTTTATTGCTTTAAATGCATTTTCAGGCCGAGCTGAGCACGTTTTGTGTGTTTGAATGTATCTTCATAAGAATGAGTTGTGTGGTCAAATTAATGATCATATGGGCTTCAGGAGGTCATCCTGAACAAAATACATGTTGAAGTGTGTCCATAAGTCCTTTGGTTTAGGCGTGACACTCAATTTGAGTTTTTATTGCTTTAAATGCATTTTCAGCCCGAGCTGAGCGCGTTTTGTGAGTTTGAATGGATCTTCATAGGAATGAGTTGTGTGGTCAAATTAATGCTCAATTAGGCGTCAGGTGGTCATCCTGAACAAAATACATGTTGAAGTGTGTGCATAAGTCCTTTGGTTTAGGCGTGACACTCAATTTGAGTTTTTATTGCTTTAAATGCATTTTCAGGCCGAGCTGAGCACGTTTTGTGTGTTTGAATGTATCTTCATAGGAATGAGTTGTGTGGTCAAATTAATGCTCATATGGGCTTCAGGAGGTCATCCTGAACAAAATACATGTTGAAGTGTGTGCATAAGTCCTTTGGTTTAGGCGTGACACTCAATTTGAGTTTTTATTGCTTTAAATGCATTTTCAGGCCGAGCTGAGCACGTTTTGTGTGTTTGAATGTATCTTCATAAGAATGAGTTGTGTGGTCAAATTAATGATCATATGGGCTTCAGGAGGTCATCCTGAACAAAATACATGTTGAAGTGTGTCCATAAGTCCTTTGGTTTAGGCGTGACACTCAATTTGAGTTTTTATTGCTTTAAATGCATTTTAAGCCCGAGCTGAGCGCGTTTTGTGAGTTTGAATGTATCTTCATAGGAATGAGTTGTGTGGTCAAATTAATGCTCAATTAGGCGTCAGGTGGTCATCCTGAACAAAATACATGTTGAAGTGTGTGCATAAGTCCTTTGGTTTAGGCGTGACACTCAATTTGAGTTTTTATTGCTTTAAATGCATTTTCAGGCCGAGCTGAGCACGTTTTGTGTGTTTGAATGTATCTTCATAGGAATGAGTTGTGTGGTCAAATTAATGCTCATATGGGCTTCAGGAGGTCATCCTGAACAAAATACATGTTGAAGTGTGTGCATAAGTCCTTTGGTTTAGGCGTGACACTCAATTTGAGTTTTTATTGCTTTAAATGCATTTTCAGCCTGAGTTGAGCACGTTTTGTGAGTTTGAATGTATCTTCATAGGAATGAGTTGTGGTCAAATTAATGCTCATTTAGGCTTCAGGTGGTCATCCTGAACTAAATACATGTTGAAGTGTGTGCATAAGTCCTTTGGTTTAGGCGTGACACTCAATTTGAGTTTTTATTGCTTTAAATGCATTTTCATCCCGAGCTGAGCACGTTTTGTGAGTTTGAATGTATCTTCATAGGAATGAGTTGTGTAGACAAATTAATGCTCATATGGGCTTCAGGATGTCATCCTGAACTAAATACATGTTGAAGTGTGTGCATAAGTCCTTTGGTTTAGGTGTGACACTAAATTTGAGTTTTTATTGCTTTAAATGCATTTTCAGCCCGAGCTGAGCGCGTTTTGTGAGTTTGAATGTATCTTCATAGGAATGAGTTGTGTGGTCAAATTAATGCTTATTTAGGCTTCAGAAGGTCACCCTGAACAAAATACATGTTGAAGTGTGTGCATAAGTCCTTTGGTTTAGGCGTGACACTCAATTTGAGTTTTTATTGCTTTAAATGCATTTTCAGCCCGAGCTGAGCGCGTTTTGTGAGTTTGAATGTATCTTCATAGGAATGAGTTGTGTGGTCAAATTAATGCTCATTTAGGCGTCAGGTGGTCATCCTGAACAAAATACATGTTGAAGTGTGTGCATAAGTCCTTTGGTTTAGGCGTGACACTCAATTTGAGTTTTTATTGCTTTAAATGCATTTTCAGGCCGAGCTGAGCACGTTTTGTGTGTTTGAATGTATCTTCATAAGAATGAGTTGTGTGGTCAAATTAATGATCATATGGGCTTCAGGAGGTCATCCTGAACAAAATACATGTTGAAGTGTGTCCATAAGTCCTTTGGTTTAGGCGTGACACTCAATTTGAGTTTTTATTGCTTTAAATGCATTTTCAGCCCGAGCTGAGCGCGTTTTGTGAGTTTGAATGTATCTTCATAGGAATGAGTTGTGTGGTCAAATTAATGCTCAATTAGGCGTCAGGTGGTCATCCTGAACAAAATACATGTTGAAGTGTGTGCATAAGTCCTTTGGTTTAGGCGTGACACTCAATTTGAGTTTTTATTGCTTTAAATGCATTTTCAGGCCGAGCTGAGCACGTTTTGTGTGTTTGAATGTATCTTCATAGGAATGAGTTGTGTGGTCAAATTAATGCTCATATGGGCTTCAGGAGGTCATCCTGAACAAAATACATGTTGAAGTGTGTGCATAAGTCCTTTGGTTTAGGCGTGACACTCAATTTGAGTTTTTATTGCTTTAAATGCATTTTCAGCCTGAGTTGAGCACGTTTTGTGAGTTTGAATGTATCTTCATAGGAATGAGTTGGGTGGTCAAATTAATGCTCATTTAGGCTTCAGGTGGTCATCCTGAACTAAATACATGTTGAAGTGTGTGCATAAGTCCTTTGGTTTAGGCGTGACACTCAATTTGAGTTTTTATTGCTTTAAATGCATTTTCATCCCGAGCTGAGCACGTTTTGTGAGTTTGAATGTATCTTCATAGGAATGAGTTGTGTGGTCAAATTAATGCTCATATGGGCTTCAGGAGGTCATCCTGAACAAAATACATGTTGAAGTGTGTGCATAAGTCCTTTGGTTTAGGTGTGACACTCAATTTGAGTTTTTATTGCTTTAAATGCATTTTCAGAGCGAGCTGAGCACGTTTTTTGAGTTTGAATGTATCTTCATAGGAATGAGTTGTGTGGTCAAATTATTGCTCATTTAGGCTTCAGGAGGTCATCCTGAACAAAATACATGTTGAAGTGTGTGCATAAGTCCTTTGGTTTAGGCGTGACACTCAATTTGAGTTTTTATTGCTTTAAATGCATTTTCAGCCCGAGCTGAGCAAGGTTTGTGAGTTTGAATGTATCTTCATAGGAATGAGTTGTGTGGTCAAATTAATGCTCATTTAGGCTTCAGGTGGTCATCCTGAACAAAATACATGTTGAAGTGTGTGCATAAGTCCTTTGGTTTAGGCGTGACACTCAATTTGAGTTTTTATTGCTTTAAATGCACTTTCAGCCCGAGCTGAGCACGTTTTGTGAGTTTGAATGTATCTTCATAGGAATGAGTTGTGTGGTCAAATTAATGCTCATATGGGCTTCAGGAGGTCATCCTGAACAAAATACATTTTGAAGTGTGTGAATAAGTCCTTTGGTTTAGGTGTGACACTCAATTTGAGTTTTATTGCTTTAAATGCATTTTCAGCCCGAGCTGAGCACGTTTTGTGAGTTTGAATGTATCTTCATAGGAATGAGTTGTGTGGTCAAATTAATGCTCATATGGGCTTCAGGAGGTCATCCTGAACAAAATACATGTTGAAGTGTGTGCATAAGTCCTTTGGTTTAGGTGTGACACTCAATTTGAGTTTTTATTGCTTTAAATGCATTTTCAGCCCGAGCTGAGCGCATTTTGTGAGTTTGAATGTATCTTCATAGGAATGAGTTGTGTGGTAAAATTAATGCTCAATTAGGCGTCAGGTTGTCATCCTGAACAAAATACATGTTGAAGTGTGTGCATAAGTCCTTTGGTTTAGGCGTGACACTCAATTTGAGTTTTTATTGCTTTAAATGCATTTTCAGGCCGAGCTGAGCACGTTTTGTGTGTTTGAAAGTATCTTCATAGGAATGAGTTGTGTGGTCAAATTAATGCTCATATGGGCTTCAGGAGGTCATCCTGAACAAAATACATGTTGAAGTGTGTGCATAAGTCCTTTGGTTTAGGCGTGACACTCAATTTGAGTTTTTATTGCTTTAAATGCATTTTCAGCCTGAGTTGAGCACGTTTTGTGAGTTTGAATGTATCTTCATAGGAATGAGTTGTGTGGTCAAATTAATGCTCATTTAGGCTTCAGGTGGTCATCCTGAACTAAATACATGTTGAAGTGTGTGCATAAGTCCTTTGGTTTAGGCGTGACACTCAATTTGAGTTTTTATTGCTTTAAATGCATTTTCATCCCGAGCTGAGCACGTTTTGTGAGTTTGAATGTATCTTCATAGGAATGAGTTGTGTGGTCAAATTAATGCTCATATGGGCTTCAGGAGGTCATCCTGAACAAAATACATGTTGAAGTGTGTGCATAAGTCCTTTGGTTTAGGTGTGACACTCAATTTGAGTTTTTATTGCTTTAAATGCATTTTCAGACCGAGCTGAGCACGTTTTTTGAGTTTGAATGTATCTTCATAGGAATGAGTTGTGTGGTCAAATTATTGCTCATTTAGGCTTAAGGAGGTCATCCTGAACAAAATACATGTTGAAGTGTGTGCATAAGTCCTTTGGTTTAGGCGTGACACTCAATTTGAGTTTTTATTGCTTTAAATGCATTTTCAGCCCGAGCTGAGCAAGTTTTGTGAGTTTGAATGTATCTTCATAGGAATGAGTTGTGTGGTCAAATTAATGCTCATTTAGGCTTCAGGTGGTCATCCTGAACAAAATACATGTTGAAGTGTGTGCATAAGTCCTTTGGTTTAGGTGTGACACTCAATTTGAGTTTTAATTGCTTTAAATGCATTTTCAGCCCGAGCTGAGCACGTTTTGTGAGTTTGAATGTATCTTCATAGGAATGAGTTGTGTAGTCAAATTAATGCTCATTTAGGCTTCAGGAGGTCATCCTGAACAAAATACATGTTGAAGTGTGTGCATAAGTCCTTTGGTTTAGGCGTGACACTCAATTTGAGTTTTTATTGCTTTAAATGCATTTTCAGCCCGAGCTGAGCAAGGTTTGTGAGTTTGAATGTATCTTCATAGGAATGAGTTGTGTGGTCAAATTAATGCTCATTTAGGCTTCAGGTGGTCATCCTGAACAAAATACATGTTGAAGTGTGTGCATAAGTCCTTTGGTTTAGGCGTGACACTCAATTTGAGTTTTTATTGCTTTAAATGCACTTTCAGCCCGAGCTGAGCACGTTTTGTGAGTTTGAATGTATCTTCATAGGAATGAGTTGTGTGGTCAAATTAATGCTCATATGGGCTTCAGGAGGTCATCCTGAACAAAATACATTTTGAAGTGTGTGAATAAGTCCTTTGGTTTAGGTGTGACACTCAATTTGAGTTTTATTGCTTTAAATGCATTTTCAGCCCGAGCTGAGCACGTTTTGTGAGTTTGAATGTATCTTCATAGGAATGAGTTGTGTGGTCAAATTAATGCTCATATGGGCTTCAGGAGGTCATCCTGAACAAAATACATGTTGAAGTGTGTGCATAAGTCCTTTGGTTTAGGTGTGACACTCAATTTGAGTTTTTATTGCTTTAAATGCATTTTCAGCCCGAGCTGAGCGCATTTTGTGAGTTTGAATGTATCTTCATAGGAATGAGTTGTGTGGTAAAATTAATGCTCAATTAGGCGTCAGGTTGTCATCCTGAACAAAATACATGTTGAAGTGTGTGCATAAGTCCTTTGGTTTAGGCGTGACACTCAATTTGAGTTTTTATTGCTTTAAATGCATTTTCAGGCCGAGCTGAGCACGTTTTGTGTGTTTGAATGTATCTTCATAGGAATGAGTTGTGTGGTCAAATTAATGCTCATATGGGCTTCAGGAGGTCATCCTGAACAAAATACATGTTGAAGTGTGTGCATAAGTCCTTTGGTTTAGGCGTGACACTCAATTTGAGTTTTTATTGCTTTAAATGCATTTTCAGCCTGAGTTGAGCACGTTTTGTGAGTTTGAATGTATCTTCATAGGAATGAGTTGTGTGGTCAAATTAATGCTCATTTAGGCTTCAGGTGGTCATCCTGAACTAAATACATGTTGAAGTGTGTGCATAAGTCCTTTGGTTTAGGCGTGACACTCAATTTGAGTTTTTATTGCTTTAAATGCATTTTCATCCCGAGCTGAGCACGTTTTGTGAGTTTGAATGTATCTTCATAGGAATGAGTTGTGTGGTCAAATTAATGCTCATATGGGCTTCAGGAGGTCATCCTGAACAAAATACATGTTGAAGTGTGTGCATAAGTCCTTTGGTTTAGGTGTGACACTCAATTTGAGTTTTTATTGCTTTAAATGCATTTTCAGACCGAGCTGAGCACGTTTTTTGAGTTTGAATGTATCTTCATAGGAATGAGTTGTGTGGTCAAATTATTGCTCATTTAGGCTTAAGGAGGTCATCCTGAACAAAATACATGTTGAAGTGTGTGCATAAGTCCTTTGGTTTAGGCGTGACACTCAATTTGAGTTTTTATTGCTTTAAATGCATTTTCAGCCCGAGCTGAGCAAGTTTTGTGAGTTTGAATGTATCTTCATAGGAATGAGTTGTGTGGTCAAATTAATGCTCATTTAGGCTTCAGGTGGTCATCCTGAACAAAATACATGTTGAAGTGTGTGCATAAGTCCTTTGGTTTAGGTGTGACACTCAATTTGAGTTTTAATTGCTTTAAATGCATTTTCAGCCCGAGCTGAGCACGTTTTGTGAGTTTGAATGTATCTTCATAGGAATGAGTTGTGTAGTCAAATTAATGCTCATTTAGGCTTCAGGTGGTCATCCTGAACTAAATACATGTTGAAGTGTGTGCATAAGTCCTTTGGTTTAGGCGTGACACTCAATTTGAGTTTTTATTGCTTTAAATTAAATGCATTTTCAGCCCGAGCTGAGCGCGCTTTCTGACTTTGAATGTATCTTCATAGGAATGAGTTGTGTGGTCAAATTAATGCTCATTTAGGCGTCAGGTGGTCATCCTGAACAAAATACATGTTGAAGTGTGTGCATAAGTCCTTTGGTTTAGGCGTGACACTCAATTTGAGTTTTTATTGCTTTAAATGCATTTTCAGCCCGAGTTTAGCGCGTTTTGTGAGTTTGAATGTATTCTCATAGGAATGAGTTGTGTGGTCAAATTAATGCTCATATGGGCTTCAGGAGGTCATCCTGAACAAAATACATGTTGAAGTGTGTGCATAAGTCCTTTGGTTTAGGCGTGACACTCAATTTGAGTTTTTATTGCTTTAAATGCATTTTCAGCCTGAGTTGAGCACGTTTTGTGAGTTTGAATGTATCTTCATAGGAATGAGTTGGGTGGTCAAATTAATGCTCATTTAGGCTTCAGGTGGTCATCCTGAACTAAATACATGTTGAAGTGTGTGCATAAGTCCTTTGGTTTAGGCGTGATACTCAATTTGAGTTTTTATTGCTTTAAATGCATTTTCATCCCGAGCTGAGCACGTTTTGTGAGTTTGAATGTATCTTCATAGGAATGAGTTGTGTGGTCAAATTAATGCTCATATGGGCTTCAGGAGGTCATCCTGAACAAAATACATGTTGAAGTGTGTGCATAAGTCCTTTGGTTTAGGTGTGACACTCAATTTGAGTTTTTATTGCTTTAAATGCATTTTCAGAGCGAGCTGAGCACGTTTTTTGAGTTTGAATGTATCTTCATAGGAATGAGTTGTGTGGTCAAATTATTGCTCATTTAGGCTTCAGGAGGTCATCCTGAACAAAATACATGTTGAAGTGTGTGCATAAGTCCTTTGGTTTAGGCGTGACACTCAATTTGAGTTTTTATTGCTTTAAATGCATTTTCAGCCCGAGCTGAGCAAGGTTTGTGAGTTTGAATGTATCTTCATAGGAATGAGTTGTGTGGTCAAATTAATGCTCATTTAGGCTTCAGGTGGTCATCCTGAACAAAATACATGTTGAAGTGTGTGCATAAGTCCTTTGGTTTAGGCGTGACACTCAATTTGAGTTTTTATTGCTTTAAATGCACTTTCAGCCCGAGCTGAGCACGTTTTGTGAGTTTGAATGTATCTTCATAGGAATGAGTTGTGTGGTCAAATTAATGCTCATATGGGCTTCAGGAGGTCATCCTGAACAAAATACATTTTGAAGTGTGTGAATAAGTCCTTTGGTTTAGGTGTGACACTCAATTTGAGTTTTATTGCTTTAAATGCATTTTCAGCCCGAGCTGAGCACGTTTTGTGAGTTTGAATGTATCTTCATAGGAATGAGTTGTGTGGTCAAATTAATGCTCATATGGGCTTCAGGAGGTCATCCTGAACAAAATACATGTTGAAGTGTGTGCATAAGTCCTTTGGTTTAGGTGTGACACTCAATTTGAGTTTTTATTGCTTTAAATGCATTTTCAGCCCGAGCTGAGCGCATTTTGTGAGTTTGAATGTATCTTCATAGGAATGAGTTGTGTGGTAAAATTAATGCTCAATTAGGCGTCAGGTTGTCATCCTGAACAAAATACATGTTGAAGTGTGTGCATAAGTCCTTTGGTTTAGGCGTGACACTCAATTTGAGTTTTTATTGCTTTAAATGCATTTTCAGGCCGAGCTGAGCACGTTTTGTGTGTTTGAATGTATCTTCATAGGAATGAGTTGTGTGGTCAAATTAATGCTCATATGGGCTTCAGGAGGTCATCCTGAACAAAATACATGTTGAAGTGTGTGCATAAGTCCTTTGGTTTAGGCGTGACACTCAATTTGAGTTTTTATTGCTTTAAATGCATTTTCAGCCTGAGTTGAGCACGTTTTGTGAGTTTGAATGTATCTTCATAGGAATGAGTTGTGTGGTCAAATTAATGCTCATTTAGGCTTCAGGTGGTCATCCTGAACTAAATACATGTTGAAGTGTGTGCATAAGTCCTTTGGTTTAGGCGTGACACTCAATTTGAGTTTTTATTGCTTTAAATGCATTTTCATCCCGAGCTGAGCACGTTTTGTGAGTTTGAATGTATCTTCATAGGAATGAGTTGTGTGGTCAAATTAATGCTCATATGGGCTTCAGGAGGTCATCCTGAACAAAATACATGTTGAAGTGTGTGCATAAGTCCTTTGGTTTAGGTGTGACACTCAATTTGAGTTTTTATTGCTTTAAATGCATTTTCAGACCGAGCTGAGCACGTTTTTTGAGTTTGAATGTATCTTCATAGGAATGAGTTGTGTGGTCAAATTATTGCTCATTTAGGCTTAAGGAGGTCATCCTGAACAAAATACATGTTGAAGTGTGTGCATAAGTCCTTTGGTTTAGGCGTGACACTCAATTTGAGTTTTTATTGCTTTAAATGCATTTTCAGCCCGAGCTGAGCAAGTTTTGTGAGTTTGAATGTATCTTCATAGGAATGAGTTGTGTGGTCAAATTAATGCTCATTTAGGCTTCAGGTGGTCATCCTGAACAAAATACATGTTGAAGTGTGTGCATAAGTCCTTTGGTTTAGGTGTGACACTCAATTTGAGTTTTAATTGCTTTAAATGCATTTTCAGCCCGAGCTGAGCACGTTTTGTGAGTTTGAATGTATCTTCATAGGAATGAGTTGTGTAGTCAAATTAATGCTCATTTAGGCTTCAGGTGGTCATCCTGAACTAAATACATGTTGAAGTGTGTGCATAAGTCCTTTGGTTTAGGCGTGACACTCAATTTGAGTTTTTATTGCTTTAAATTAAATGCATTTTCAGCCCGAGCTGAGCGCGCTTTCTGACTTTGAATGTATCTTCATAGGAATGAGTTGTGTGGTCAAATTAATGCTCATTTAGGCGTCAGGTGGTCATCCTGAACAAAATACATGTTGAAGTGTGTGCATAAGTCCTTTGGTTTAGGCGTGACACTCAATTTGAGTTTTTATTGCTTTAAATGCATTTTCAGCCCGAGTTTAGCGCGTTTTGTGAGTTTGAATGTATTCTCATAGGAATGAGTTGTGTGGTCAAATTAATGCTCATATGGGCTTCAGGAGGTCATCCTGAACAAAATACATGTTGAAGTGTGTGCATAAGTCCTTTGGTTTAGGCGTGACACTCAATTTGAGCTTTTATTGCTTTAAATGCATTTTCAGCCCGAGTTGAGCGCGTTTTGTGAGTTTGAATGTATCTTCATAGGAATGAGTTGTGTGGTCAAATTAATGCTCATTTAGGCTTCAGGTGGTCATCGTGAACAAAATACATGTTGAAGTGTGTGCATAAGTCCTTTGGTTTAGGCGTGACACTCAATTTGAGTTTTTATTGCTTTAAATGCATTTTCAGCCCGAGCTGAGCACGTTTTGTGAGTTTGAATGTATCTTCATAGGAATGAGTTGTGTGGTCAAATTAATGCTCATATGGGCTTCAGGAGGTCATCCTGAACAAAATACATGTTGAAGTGTGTGCATAAGTCCTTTGGTTTAGGTGTGACACTCAATTTGACTTTTTATTGCTTTAAATGCATTTTCAGCCCGAGCTGAGCACTTTTTTTGAGTTTGAATGTATCTTCATAGGAATGAGTTGTGTGGTCAAATTATTGCTCATTTAGGCTTCAGGAGGTCATCCTGAACAAAACACATGTTGAAGTGTGTGCATAAGTCCTTTGGTTTAGGCGTGACACTCAATTTGAGTTTTTATTGCTTTAAATGCATTTTCAGGCCGAGCTGAGCACGTTTTGTGTGTTTGAATGTATCTTCATAGGAATGAGTTGTGTGGTCAAATGAATGCTCATTTAGGCGTCAGGTGGTCATCCTGAACAAAATACATGTTGAAGTGTGTGCATAAGTCCTTTGGTTTAGGCGTGACACTCAATTTGAGTTTTTATTGCTTTAAATGCATTTTCAGGCCGAGCTGAGCACGTTTTGTGTGTTTGAATGTATCTTCATAGGAATGAGTTGTGTGGTCAAATTAATGCTCATATGGGCTTCAGGAGGTCATCCTGAACAAAATACATGTTGAAGTGTGTGCATAAGTCCTTTGGTTTAGGCGTGACACTCAATTTGAGCTTTTATTGCTTTAAATGCATTTTCAGCCCGAGTTGAGCACGTTTTGTGAGTTTGAATGTATCTTCATAGCAATGAGTTGTGTGGTCAAATTAATGCTCATTTAGGCTTCAGGTGGTCATCGTGAACAAAATACATGTTGAAGTGTGTGCATAAGTCCTTTGGTTTAGGCGTGACACTCAATTTGAGTTTTTATTGCTTTAAATGCATTTTCAGCCCGAGCTGAGCACGTTTTGTGAGTTTGAATGTATCTTCATAGGAATGAGTTGTGTGGTCAAATTAATGCTCATATGGGCTTCAGGAGGTCATCCTGAACAAAATACATGTTGAAGTGTGTGCATAAGTCCTTTGGTTTAGGTGTGACACTCAATTTGAGTTTTTATTGCTTTAAATGCATTTTCAGCCCGAGCTGAGCACGTTTTTTGAGTTTGAATGTATCTTCATAGGAATGAGTTGTGTAATCAAATTATTGCTCATTTAGGCTTCAGGAGGTCATCTTGAACAAAATCCATGTTGAAGTGTGTGCATAAGTCCTTTGGTTTAGGCGTGACACTCAATTTGAGTTTTTATTGCTTTAAATGCATTTTCAGCCCGAGCTGAGCGTGTTTTGTGAGTTTGAATGTATCTTCATAGGAATGAGTTGTGTGGTCAAATTAATGCTTATTTAGGCTTCAGGAGGTCATCCTGAATAAAATACATGTTGAAGTGTGTGCATAAGTCCTTTGGTTTAGGCGTGACACTCAATTTGAGTTTTTATTGCTTTAAATGCATTTTCAGCCCGAGCTGAGCACGTTTTGTGAGTTTGAATGTATCTTCATAGGAATGAGTTGTGTAGTCAAATTAATGCTCATATGGGCTTCAGGAGGTCATCCTGAACAAAATACATGTTGAAGTGTGTGCATAAGTCCTTTGGTTTAGGCGTGACACTCAATTTGAGTTTTTATTGCTTTAAATGCATTTTCAGCCCGAGTTGAGCGCGTTTTGTGAGTTTGAATGTATTCTCATAGGAATGAGTTGTGTGGTCAAATTAATGCTCATATGGGCTTCAGGAGGTCATCCTGAACAAAATACATGTTGAAGTGTGTGCATAAGTCCTTTGGTTTAGGCGTGACACTCAATTTGAGCTTTTATTGCTTTAAATGCATTTTCAGCCCGAGTTGAGCGCGTTTTGTGAGTTTGAATGTATCTTCATAGGAATGAGTTGTGTGGTCAAATTAATGCTCATTTAGGCTTCATGTGGTCATCGTGAACAAAATACATGTTGAAGTGTGTGCATAAGTCCTTTGGTTTAGGCGTGACACTCAATTTGAGTTTTTATTGCTTTAAATGCATTTTCAGCCCGAGTTGAGCGCGTTTTGTGAGTTTGAATGTATTCTCATAGGAATGAGTTGTGTGGTCAAATTAATGCTCATATGGGCTTCAGGAGGTCATCCTGAACAAAATACATGTTGAAGTGTGTGCATAAGTCCTTTGGTTTAGGCGTGACACTCAATTTGAGCTTTTATTGCTTTAAATGCATTTTCAGCCCGAGTTGAGCGCGTTTTGTGAGTTTGAATGTATCTTCATAGGAATGAGTTGTGTGGTCAAATTAATGCTCATTTAGGCTTCATGTGGTCATCGTGAACAAAATACATGTTGAAGTGTGTGCATAAGTCCTTTGGTTTAGGCGTGACACTCAATTTGAGTTTTTATTGCTTTAAATGCATTTTCAGCCCGAGCTGAGCACGTTTTGTGAGTTTGAATGTATCTTCATAGGAATGAGTTGTGTGGTCAAATTAATGCTCATATGGGCTTCAGGAGGTCATCCTGAACAAAATACATGTTGAAGTGTGTGCATAAGTCCTTTGGTTTAGGTGTGACACTCAATTTGAGTTTTTATTGCTTTAAATGCATTTTCAGCCCGAGCTGAGCACTTTTTTTGAGTTTGAATGTATCTTCATAGGAATGAGTTGTGTGGTCAAATTATTGCTCATTTAGGCTTCAGGAGGTCATCCTGAACAAAACACATGTTGAAGTGTGTGCATAAGTCCTTTGGTTTAGGCGTGACACTCAATTTGAGTTTTTATTGCTTTAAATGCATTTTCAGGCCGAGCTGAGCACGTTTTGTGTGTTTGAATGTATCTTCATAGGAATGAGTTGTGTGGTCAAATGAATGCTCATTTAGGCGTCAGGTGGTCATCCTGAACAAAATACATGTTGAAGTGTGTGCATAAGTCCTTTGGTTTAGGCGTGACACTCAATTTGAGTTTTTATTGCTTTAAATGCATTTTCAGGCCGAGCTGAGCACGTTTTGTGTGTTTGAATGTATCTTCATAGGAATGAGTTGTGTGGTCAAATTAATGCTCATATGGGCTTCAGGAGGTCATCCTGAACAAAATACATGTTGAAGTGTGTGCATAAGTCCTTTGGTTTAGGCGTGACACTCAATTTGAGCTTTTATTGCTTTAAATGCATTTTCAGCCCGAGTTGAGCACGTTTTGTGAGTTTGAATGTATCTTCATAGGAATGAGTTGTGTGGTCAAATTAATGCTCATTTAGGCTTCAGGTGGTCATCGTGAACAAAATACATGTTGAAGTGTGTGCATAAGTCCTTTGGTTTAGGCGTGACACTCAATTTGAGTTTTTATTGCTTTAAATGCATTTTCAGCCCGAGCTGAGCACGTTTTGTGAGTTTGAATGTATCTTCATAGGAATGAGTTGTGTGGTCAAATTAATGCTCATATGGGCTTCAGGAGGTCATCCTGAACAAAATACATGTTGAAGTGTGTGCATAAGTCCTTTGGTTTAGGTGTGACACTCAATTTGAGTTTTTATTGCTTTAAATGCATTTTCAGCCCGAGCTGAGCACGTTTTTTGAGTTTGAATGTATCTTCATAGGAATGAGTTGTGTAATCAAATTATTGCTCATTTAGGCTTCAGGAGGTCATCTTGAACAAAATCCATGTTGAAGTGTGTGCATAAGTCCTTTGGTTTAGGCGTGACACTCAATTTGAGTTTTTATTGCTTTAAATGCATTTTCAGCCCGAGCTGAGCGTGTTTTGTGAGTTTGAATGTATCTTCATAGGAATGAGTTGTGTGGTCAAATTAATGCTTATTTAGGCTTCAGGAGGTCATCCTGAATAAAATACATGTTGAAGTGTGTGCATCAGTCCTTTGGTTTCGGCGTGACACTCAATTTGAGTTTTTATTGCTTTAAATGCATTTTCAGCCCGAGCTGAGCACGTTTTGTGAGTTTGAATGTATCTTCATAGGAATGAGTTGTGTAGTCAAATTAATGCTCATATGGGGTTCAGAAGGTCATCCTGAACAAAATACATGTTGAAATGTGTGCATAAGTCCTTTGGTGTAGGTGTGACACTCAATTTGAGTTTTTATTGCTTTAAATGCATTTTCAGCCCGAGCTGAGCACGTTTTGTGAGTTTGAATGTATCTTCATAGGAATGAGTTGTGTGGTCAAATAAATGCTCATTTAGGCTTCAGGTGGTCATCCTGAACTAAATACATGTTGAAGTGTGTGCATAAGTCCTTTGGTTTAGGCGTGACACTCAATTGGAGTTTTTATTGCTTTAAATTAAATGCATTTTCAGCCCGAGCTGAGCGCACTTTCTGACTTTGAATGTATCTTCATAGGAATGAGTTGTGTGGTCAAATTAATGCTCATTTAGGCGTCAGGTGGTCATCCTGAACAAAATACATGTTGAAGTGTGTGCATAAGTCCTTTGGTTTAGGCGTGACACTCAATTTGAGTTTTTATTGCTTTAAATGCATTTTCAGCCCGAGCTGAGCACATTTTGTGAGTTTGAATGTATCTTCATAGGAATGAGTTGTGTAGTCAAATTAATGCTCATATGGGCTTCAGGAGGTCATCCTGAACAAAATACATGTTGAAGTGTGTGCATAAGTCCTTTGGTTTAGGCGTGGCACTCAATTTGAGTTTTTATTGCTTTAAATGCATTTTCAGCCCGAGTTGAGCACGTTTTGTGAGTTTGAATGTATCTTCATAGGAATGAGTTGTGTAGACAAATTAATGCTCATATGGGCTTCAGGATGTCATCCTGAACTAAATACATGTTGAAGTGTGTGCATAAGTCCTTTGGTTTAGGTGTGACACTGAATTTGAGTTTTTATTGCTTTAAATGCATTTTCAGCCCGAGTTGAGCACGTTTTGTGAGTTTGAATGTATCTTCATAGGAATGAGTTGTGTAGACAAATTAATGCTCATATGGGCTTCAGGATGTCATCCTGAACTAAATACATGTTGAAGTGTGTGCATAAGTCCTTTGGTTTAGGTGTGACACTAAATTTGAGTTTTTATTGCTTTAAATGCATTTTCAGCCCGAGCTGAGCGCGTTTTGTGAGTTTGAATGTATCTTCATAGGAATGAGTTGTGTGGTCAAATTAATGCTTATTTAGGCTTCAGGAGGTCACCCTGAACAAAATACATGTTGAAGTGTGTGCATAAGTCCTTTGGTTTAGGCGTGACACTCAATTTGAGTTTTTATTGCTTTAAATGCATTTTCAGCCCGAGCTGAGCGCGTTTTGTGAGTTTGAATGTATCTTCATAGGAATGAGTTGTGTGGTCAAATTAATGCTCATTTAGGCGTCAGGTGGTCATCCTGAACAAAATACATGTTGAAGTGTGTGCATAAGTCCTTTGGTTTAGGCGTGACACTCAATTTGAGTTTTTATTGCTTTAAATGCATTTTCAGGCCGAGCTGAGCACGTTTTGTGTGTTTGAATGTATCTTCATAAGAATGAGTTGTGTGGTCAAATTAATGATCATATGGGCTTCAGGAGGTCATCCTGAACAAAATACATGTTGAAGTGTGTGCATAAGTCCTTTGGTTTAGGCGTGACACTCAATTTGAGTTTTTATTGCTTTAAATTAAATGCATTTTCAGCCCGAGCTGAGCGCGCTTTCTGACTTTGAATGTATCTTCATAGGAATGAGTTGTGTGGTCAAATTAATGCTCATTTAGGCGTCAGGTGGTCATCCTGAACAAAATACATGTTGAAGTGTGTGCATAAGTCCTTTGGTTTAGGCGTGACACTCAATTTGAGCTTTTATTGCTTTAAATGCATTTTCAGCCCGAGTTGAGCGCGTTTTGTGAGTTTGAATGTATCTTCATAGGAATGAGTTGTGTGGTCAAATTAATGCTCATTTAGGCTCCAGGTGGTCATCGTGAACAAAATACATGTTGTAGTGTGTGCATAAGTCCTTTGGTTTAGGCGTGACACTCAATTTGAGTTTTTATTGCTTTAAATGCATTTTCAGCCCGAGCTGAGCACGTTTTGTGAGTTTGACTGTATCTTCATAGGAATGAGTTGTGTGGTCAAATTAATGCTCATATGGGCTTCAGGAGGTCATCCTGAACAAAATACATGTTGAAGTGTGTGCATAAGTCCTTTGGTTTAGGTGTGACACTCAATTTGAGTTTTTATTGCTTTAAATGCATTTTCAGCCCGAGCTGAGCACTTTTTTTGAGTTTGAATGTATCTTCATAGGAATGAGTTGTGTGGTCAAATTATTGCTCATTTAAGCTTCAGGAGGTCATCCTGAACAAAACACATGTTGAAGTGTGTGCATAAGTCCTTTGGTTTAGGCGTGACACTCAATTTGAGTTTTTATTGCTTTAAATGCATTTTCAGGCCGAGCTGAGCACGTTTTGTGTGTTTGAATGTATCTTCATAGGAATGAGTTGTGTGGTCAAATTAATGCTCATATGGGCTTCAGGAGGTCATCCTGAACAAAATACATGTTGAAGTGTGTGCATAAGTCCTTTGGTTTAGGCGTGACACTCAATTTGAGCTTTTATTGCTTTAAATGCATTTTCAGCCAGAGTTGAGCACGTTTTGTGAGTTTGAATGTATCTTCATAGGAATGAGTTGTGTGGTCAAATTAATGCTCATTTAGGCTTCAGGTGGTCATCGTGAACAAAATACATGTTGAAGTGTGTGCATAAGTCCTTTGGTTTAGGCGTGACACTCAATTTGAGTTTTTATTGCTTTAAATGCATTTTCAGCCCGAGCTGAGCACGTTTTGTGAGTTTGAATGTATCTTCATAGGAATGAGTTGTGTGGTCAAATTAATGCTCATATGGGCTTCAGGAGGTCATCCTGAACAAAATACATGTTGAAGTGTGTGCATAAGTCCTTTGGTTTAGGTGTGACACTCAATTTGAGTTTTTATTGCTTTAAATGCATTTTCAGCCCGAGCTGAGCACGTTTTTTGAGTTTGAATGTATCTTCATAGGAATGAGTTGTGTAATCAAATTATTGCTCATTTAGGCTTCAGGAGGTCATCTTGAACAAAATCCATGTTGAAGTGTGTGCATAAGTCCTTTGGTTTAGGCGTGACACTCAATTTGAGTTTTTATTGCTTTAAATGCATTTTCAGGCCGAGCTGAGCGTGTTTTGTGAGTTTGAATGTATCTTCATAGGAATGAGTTGTGTGGTCAAATTAATGCTTATTTAGGCTTCAGGAGGTCATCCTGAATAAAATACATGTTGAAGTGTGTGCATAAGTCCTTTGGTTTAGGCGTGACACTCAATTTGAGTTTTTATTGCTTTAAATGCATTTTCAGCCCGAGCTGAGCACGTTTTGTGAGTTTGAATGTATCTTCATAGGAATGAGTTGTGTAGTCAAATTAATGCTCATATGGGGTTCAGAAGGTCATCCTGAACAAAATACATGTTGAAATGTGTGCATAAGTCCTTTGGTTTAGGTGTGACACTCAATTTGAGTTTTTATTGCTTTAAATGCATTTTCAGCCCGAGCTGAGCACGTTTTGTGAGTTTGAATGTATCTTCATAGGAATGAGTTGTGTGGTCAAATTAATGCTCATTTAGGCTTCAGGTGGTCATCCTGAACTAAATACATGTTGAAGTGTGTGCATAAGTCCTTTGGTTTAGGCGTGACACTCAATTGGAGTTTTTATTGCTTTAAATTAAAATCATTTTCAGCCCGAGCTGAGCGCATTTTCTGACTTTGAATGTATCTTCATAGGAATGAGTTGTGTGGTCAAATTATTGCTGATTTAGGCTTCAGGAGGTCATCCTGAACAAAATACATGTTGAAGTGTGTGCATAAGTCCTTTGGTTTAGGCGTGACACTCAATTTGAGTTTTTATTGCTTTAAATGCATTTTCAGCCCGAGCTGAGCGCGCTTTCTGACTTTGAATGTATCTTCATAGGAATGAGTTGTGTGGTCAAATTAATGCTCATTTAGGCGTCAGGTGGTCATCCTGAACAAAATACATGTTGAAGTGTGTGCATAAGTCCTTTGGTTTAGGCGTGACACTCAATTTGAGTTTTTATTGCTTTAAATGCATTTTCAGCCCGAGCTGAGCACATTTTGTGAGTTTGAATGTATCTTCATAGGAATGAGTTGTGTAGTCAAATTAATGCTCATATGGGCTTCAGGAGGTCATCCTGAACAAAATACATGTTGAAGTGTGTGCATAAGTCCTTTGGTTTAGGCGTGGCACTCAATTTGAGTTTTTATTGCTTTAAATGCATTTTCAGCCCGAGTTGAGCACGTTTTGTGAGTTTGAATGTATCTTCATAGGAATGAGTTGTGTAGACAAATTAATGCTCATATGGGCTTCAGGATGTCATCCTGAACTAAATACATGTTGAAGTGTGTGCATAAGTCCTTTGGTTTAGGTGTGACACTGAATTTGAGTTTTTATTGCTTAAAATGCATTTTCAGCCCGAGTTGAGCACGTTTTGTGAGTTTGAATGTATCTTCATAGGAATGAGTTGTGTAGACAAATTAATGCTCATATGGGCTTCAGGATGTCATCCTGAACTAAATACATGTTGAAGTGTGTGCATAAGTCCTTTGGTTTAGGTGTGACACTAAATTTGAGTTTTTATTGCTTTAAATGCATTTTCAGCCCGAGCTGAGCTCGTTTTGTGAGTTTGAATGTATCTTCATAGGAATGAGTTGTGTGGTCAAATTAATGCTTATTTAGGCTTCAGGAGGTCACCCTGAACAAAATACATGTTGAAGTGTGTGCATAAGTCCTTTGGTTTAGGCGTGACACTCAATTTGAGTTTTTATTGCTTTAAATGCATTTTCAGCCCGAGCTGAGCGCGTTTTGTGAGTTTGAATGTATCTTCATAGGAATGAGTTGTGTGGTCAAATTAATGCTCATTTAGGCGTCAGGTGGTCATCCTGAACAAAATACATGTTGAAGTGTGTGCATAAGTCCTTTGGTTTAGGCGTGACACTCAATTTGAGTTTTTATTGCTTTAAATGCATTTTCAGGCCGAGCTGAGCACGTTTTGTGTGTTTGAATGTATCTTCATAAGAATGAGTTGTGTGGTCAAATTAATGATCATATGGGCTTCAGGAGGTCATCCTGAACAAAATACATGTTGAAGTGTGTCCATAAGTCCTTTGGTTTAGGCGTGACACTCAATTTGAGTTTTTATTGCTTTAAATGCATTTTCAGCCCGAGCTGAGCGCGTTTTGTGAGTTTGAATGTATCTTCATAGGAATGAGTTGTGTGGTCAAATTAATGCTCAATTAGGCGTCAGGTGGTCATCCTGAACAAAATACATGTTGAAGTGTGTGCATAAGTCCTTTGGTTTAGGCGTGACACTCAATTTGAGTTTTTATTGCTTTAAATGCATTTTCAGGCCGAGCTGAGCACGTTTTGTGGGTTTGAATGTATCTTCATAGGAATGAGTTGTGTGGTCAAATTAATGCTCATATGGGCTTCAGGAGGTCATCCTGAACAAAATACATGTTGAAGTGTGTGCATAAGTCCTTTGGTTTAGGCGTGACACTCAATTTGAGTTTTTATTGCTTTAAATGCATTTTCAGCCCGAGCTGAGCACTTTTTTTGAGTTTGAATGTATCTTCATAGGAATGAGTTGTGTGGTCAAATTATTGCTCATTTAGGCTTCAGGAGGTCATCCTGAACAAAACACATGTTGAAGTGTGTGCATAAGTCCTTTGGTTTAGGCGTGACACTCAATTTGAGTTTTTATTGCTTTAAATGCATTTTCAGGCCGAGCTGAGCACGTTTTGTGTGTTTGAATGTATCTTCATAGGAATGAGTTGTGTGGTCAAATGAATGCTCATTTAGGCGTCAGGTGGTCATCCTGAACAAAATACATGTTGAAGTGTGTGCATAAGTCCTTTGGTTTAAGCGTGACACTCAATTTGAGTTTTTATTGCTTTAAATGCATTTTCAGGCCGAGCTGAGCACGTTTTGTGTGTTTGAATGTATCTTCATAGGAATGAGTTGTGTGGTCAAATTAATGCTCATATGGGCTTCAGGAGGTCATCCTGAACAAAATACATGTTGAAGTGTGTGCATAAGTCCTTTGGTTTAGGCGTGACACTCAATTTGAGCTTTTATTGCTTTAAATGCATTTTCAGCCCGAGTTGAGCACGTTTTGTGAGTTTGAATGTATCTTCATAGGAATGAGTTGTGTGGTCAAATTAATGCTCATTTAGGCTTCAGGTGGTCATCGTGAACAAAATACATGTTGAAGTGTGTGCATAAGTCCTTTGGTTTAGGCGTGACACTCAATTTGAGTTTTTATTGCTTTAAATGCATTTTCAGCCCGAGCTGAGCACGTTTTGTGAGTTTGAATGTATCTTCATAGGAATGAGTTGTGTGGTCAAATTAATGCTCATATGGGCTTCAGGAGGTCATCCTGAACAAAATACATGTTGAAGTGTGTGCATAAGTCCTTTGGTTTAGGTGTGACACTCAATTTGAGTTTCTATTGCTTTAAATGCATTTTCAGCCCGAGCTGAGCACGTTTTGTGAGTTTGAATGTATCTTCATAGGAATGAGTTGTGTAGACAAATTAATGCTCATATGGGCTTCAGGATGTCATCCTGAACTAAATACATGTTGAAGTGTGTGCATAAGTCCTTTGGTTTAGGTGTGACACTAAATTTGAGTTTTTATTGCTTTAAATGCATTTTCAGCCCGAGCTGAGCTCGTTTTGTGAGTTTGAATGTATCTTCATAGGAATGAGTTGTGTGGTCAAATTAATGCTTATTTAGGCTTCAGGAGGTCACCCTGAACAAAATACATGTTGAAGTGTGTGCATAAGTCCTTTGGTTTAGGCGTGACACTCAATTTGAGTTTTTATTGCTTTAAATGCATTTTCAGCCCGAGCTGAGCGCGTTTTGTGAGTTTGAATGTATCTTCATAGGAATGAGTTGTGTGGTCAAATTAATGCTCATTTAGGCGTCAGGTGGTCATCCTGAACAAAATACATGTTGAAGTGTGTGCATAAGTCCTTTGGTTTAGGCGTGACACTCAATTTGAGTTTTTATTGCTTTAAATGCATTTTCAGGCCGAGCTGAGCACGTTTTGTGTGTTTGAATGTATCTTCATAAGAATGAGTTGTGTGGTCAAATTAATGATCATATGGGCTTCAGGAGGTCATCCTGAACAAAATACATGTTGAAGTGTGTCCATAAGTCCTTTGGTTTAGGCGTGACACTCAATTTGAGTTTTTATTGCTTTAAATGCATTTTCAGCCCGAGCTGAGCGCGTTTTGTGAGTTTGAATGTATCTTCATAGGAATGAGTTGTGTGGTCAAATTAATGCTCAATTAGGCGTCAGGTGGTCATCCTGAACAAAATACATGTTGAAGTGTGTGCATAAGTCCTTTGGTTTAGGCGTGACACTCAATTTGAGTTTTTATTGCTTTAAATGCATTTTCAGGCCGAGCTGAGCACGTTTTGTGGGTTTGAATGTATCTTCATAGGAATGAGTTGTGTGGTCAAATTAATGCTCATATGGGCTTCAGGAGGTCATCCTGAACAAAATACATGTTGAAGTGTGTGCATAAGTCCTTTGGTTTAGGCGTGACACTCAATTTGAGTTTTTATTGCTTTAAATGCATTTTCAGCCCGAGCTGAGCACTTTTTTTGAGTTTGAATGTATCTTCATAGGAATGAGTTGTGTGGTCAAATTATTGCTCATTTAGGCTTCAGGAGGTCATCCTGAACAAAACACATGTTGAAGTGTGTGCATAAGTCCTTTGGTTTAGGCGTGACACTCAATTTGAGTTTTTATTGCTTTAAATGCATTTTCAGGCCGAGCTGAGCACGTTTTGTGTGTTTGAATGTATCTTCATAGGAATGAGTTGTGTGGTCAAATGAATGCTCATTTAGGCGTCAGGTGGTCATCCTGAACAAAATACATGTTGAAGTGTGTGCATAAGTCCTTTGGTTTAAGCGTGACACTCAATTTGAGTTTTTATTGCTTTAAATGCATTTTCAGGCCGAGCTGAGCACGTTTTGTGTGTTTGAATGTATCTTCATAGGAATGAGTTGTGTGGTCAAATTAATGCTCATATGGGCTTCAGGAGGTCATCCTGAACAAAATACATGTTGAAGTGTGTGCATAAGTCCTTTGGTTTAGGCGTGACACTCAATTTGAGCTTTTATTGCTTTAAATGCATTTTCAGCCCGAGTTGAGCACGTTTTGTGAGTTTGAATGTATCTTCATAGGAATGAGTTGTGTGGTCAAATTAATGCTCATTTAGGCTTCAGGTGGTCATCGTGAACAAAATACATGTTGAAGTGTGTGCATAAGTCCTTTGGTTTAGGCGTGACACTCAATTTGAGTTTTTATTGCTTTAAATGCATTTTCAGCCCGAGCTGAGCACGTTTTGTGAGTTTGAATGTATCTTCATAGGAATGAGTTGTGTGGTCAAATTAATGCTCATATGGGCTTCAGGAGGTCATCCTGAACAAAATACATGTTGAAGTGTGTGCATAAGTCCTTTGGTTTAGGTGTGACACTCAATTTGAGTTTCTATTGCTTTAAATGCATTTTCAGCCCGAGCTGAGCACGTTTTTTGAGTTTGAATGTATCTTCATAGGAATGAGTTGTGTAATCAAATTATTGCTCATTTAGGCTTCAGGAGGTCATCTTGAACAAAATCCATGTTGAAGTGTGTGCATAAGTCCTTTGGTTTAGGCGTGACACTCAATTTGAGTTTTTATAGCTTTAAATGCATTTTCAGCCCGAGCTGAGCGTGTTTTATGAGTTTGAATGTATCTTCATAGGAATGAGTTGTGTGGTCAAATTAATGCTTATTTAGGCTTCAGGAGGTCATCCTGAATAAAATACATGTTGAAGTGTGTGCATAAGTCCTTTGGTTTAGGCGTGACACTCAATTTGAGTTTTTATTGCTTTAAATGCATTTTCAGCCCGAGCTGAGCACGTTTTGTGAGTTTGAATGTATCTTCATAGGAATGAGTTGTGTAGTCAAATTAATGCTCATATGGGGTTCAGAAGGTCATCCTGAACAAAATACATGTTGAAATGTGTGCATAAGTCCTTTGGTTTAGGTGTGACACTCAATTTGAGTTTTTATTGCTTTAAATGCATTTTCAGCCCGAGCTGAGCACGTTTTGTGAGTTTGAATGTATCTTCATAGGAATGAGTTGTGTGGTCAAATTAATGCTCATTTAGGCTTCAGGTGGTCATCCTGAACTAAATACATGTTGAAGTGTGTGCATAAGTCCTTTGGTTTAGGCGTGACACTCAATTGGAGTTTTTATTGCTTTAAATTAAATGCATTTTCAGCCCGAGCTGAGCGCACTTTCTGACTTTGAATGTATCTTCATAGGAATGAGTTGTGTGGTCAAATTATTGCTGATTTAGGCTTCAGGAGGTCATCCTGAACAAAATACATGTTGAAGTGTGTGCATAAGTCCTTTGGTTTAGGCGTGACACTCAATTTGAGTTTTTATTGCTTTAAATGCATTTTCAGCCCGAGCTGAGCGCGCTTTCTGACTTTGAATGTATCTTCATAGGAATGAGTTGTGTGGTCAAATTAATGCTCATTTAGGCGTTAGGTGGTCATCCTGAACAAAATACATGTTGAAGTGTGTGCATAAGTCCTTTGGTTTAGGCGTGACACTCAATTTGAGTTTTTATTGCTTTAAATGCATTTTCAGCCCGAGCTGAGCACGTTTTGTGAGTTTGAATGTATCTTCATAGGAATGAGTTGTGTAGTCAAATTAATGCTCATATGGGCTTCAGGAGGTCATCCTGAACAAAATACATGTTGAAGTGTGTGCATAAGTCCTTTGGTTTAGGCGTGACACTCAATTTGAGTTTTTATTGCTTTAAATGCATTTTCAGCCCGAGTTGAGCACGTTTTGTGAGTTTGAATGTATCTTCATAGGAATGAGTTTTGTAGACAAATTAATGCTCATATGGGCTTCAGGATGTCATCCTGAACTAAATACATGTTGAAGTGTGTGCATAAGTCCTTTGGTTTAGGTGTGACACTAAATTTGAGTTTTTATTGCTTTAAATGCATTTTCAGCCCGAGCTGAGCGCGTTTTGTGAGTTTGAATGTATCTTCATAGGAATGAGTTGTGTGGTCAAATTAATGCTTATTTAGGCTTCAGGAGGTCACCCTGAACAAAATACATGTTGAAGTGTGTGCAAAAGTCCTTTGGTTTAGGCGTGACACTCAATTTGAGTTTTTATTGCTTTAAATGCATTTTCAGCCCGAGCTGAGCGCGTTTTGTGAGTTTGAATGTATCTTCATAGGAATGAGTTGTGTGGTCAAATTAATGCTCATTTAGGCGTCAGGTGGTCATCCTGAACAAAATACATGTTGAAGTGTGTGCATAAGTCCTTTGGTTTAGGCGTGACACTCAATTTGAGTTTTTATTGCTTTAAATGCATTTTCAGGCCGAGCTGAGCACGTTTTGTGTGTTTGAATGTATCTTCATAAGAATGAGTTGTGTGGTCAAATTAATGATCATATGGGCTTCAGGAGGTCATCCTGAACAAAATACATGTTGAAGTGTGTCCATAAGTCCTTTGGTTTAGGCGTGACATTCAATTTGAGTTTTTATTGCTTTAAATGCATTTTCAGCCCGAGCTGAGCGCGTTTTGTGAGTTTGAATGTATCTTCATAGGAATGAGTTGTGTGGTCAAATTAATGCTCAATTAGGCGTCAGGTGGTCATCCTGAACAAAATACATGTTGAAGTGTATGCATAAGTCCTTTGGTTTAGGCGTGACACTCAATTTGAGTTTTTATTGCTTTAAATGCATTTTCAGGCCGAGCTGAGCACGTTTTGTGTGTTTGAATGTATCTTCATAGGAATGAGTTGTGTGGTCAAATTAATGCTCATATGGGCTTCAGGAGGTCATCCTGAACAAAATACATGTTGAAGTGTGTGCATAAGTCCTTTGGTTTAGGCGTGACACTCAATTTGAGTTTTTATTGCTTTAAATGCATTTTCAGCCCGAGCTGAGCACTTTTTTTGAGTTTGAATGTATCTTCATAGGAATGAGTTGTGTGGTCAAATTATTGCTCATTTAGGCTTCAGGAGGTCATCCTGAACAAAACACATGTTGAAGTGTGTGCATAAGTCCTTTGGTTTAGGCGTGACACTCAATTTGAGCTTTTATTACTTTAAATGCATTTTCAGGCCGAGCTGAGCACGTTTTGTGTGTTTGAATGTATCTTCATAGGAATGAGTTGTGTGGTCAAATGAATGCTCATTTAGGCGTCAGGTGGTCATCCTGAACAAAATACATGTTGAAGTCTGTGCATAAGTCCTTTGGTTTAGGCGTGACACTCAATTTGAGTTTTTATTGCTTTAAATGCATTTTCAGGCCGAGCTGAGCACGTTTTGTGTGTTT
The DNA here is from genome assembly GCF_054856545.1 of Hippocampus guttulatus. Classification (NCBI taxonomy): domain Eukaryota; kingdom Metazoa; phylum Chordata; class Actinopteri; order Syngnathiformes; family Syngnathidae; genus Hippocampus; species Hippocampus guttulatus. Next base: position 25,382,123 of record NC_141265.1, read on the forward strand.
GAATGTATCTTCATAGGAATGAGTTGTGTGGTCAAATTAATGCTCATATGGGCTTCAGGAGGTCATCCTGAACAAAATACATGTTGAAGTGTGTGCATAAGTCCTTTGGTTTAGGCGTGACACTCAATTTGAGCTTTTATTGCTTTAAATGCATTTTCAGCCCGAGTTGAGCACGTTTTGTGAGTTTGAATGTATCTTCATAGGAATGAGTTGTGTGGTCAAATTAATGCTCATTTAGGCTTCAGGTGGTCATCGTGAACAAAATACATGTTGAAGTGTGTGCATAAGTCCTTTGGTTTAGGCGTGACACTCAATTTGAGTTTTTATTGCTTTAAATGCATTTTCAGCCCGAGCTGAGCACGTTTTGTGAGTTTGAATGTATCTTCATAGGAATGAGTTGTGTGGTCAAATTAATGCTCATTTAGGCGTCAGGTGGTCATCCTGAACAAAATACATGTTGAAGTGTGTGCATAAGTCCTTTGGTTTAGGCGTGACACTCAATTTGAGTTTTTATTGCTTTAAATGCATTTTCAGCCCGAGCTGAGCACGTTTTGTGAGTTTGAATGTATCTTCATAGGAATGAGTTGTGTAGTCAAATTAATGCTCATTTAGGCTTCAGGTGGTCATCCTGAACTAAATACATGTTGAAGTGTGTGCATAAGTCCTTTGGTTTAGGCGTGACACTCAATTTGAGTTTTTATTGCTTTAAATTAAATGCATTTTCAGCCCGAGCTGAGCGCGCTTTCTCACTTTGAATGTATCTTCATAGGAATGAGTTGTGTGGTCAAATTAATGCTCATTTAGGCGTCAGGTGGTCATCCTGAACAAAATACATGTTGAAGTGTGTGCATAAGTCCTTTGGTTTAGGCGTGACACTCAATTTGAGTTTTTATTGCTTTAAATGCATTTTCACCCCGAGTTGAGCGCGTTTTGTGAGTTTGAATGTATTCTCATAGGAATGAGTTGTGTGGTCAAATTAATGCTCATATGGGCTTCAGGAGGTCATCCTGAACAAAATACATGTTGAAGTGTGTGCATAAGTCCTTTGATTTAGGCGTGACACTCAATTTGAGCTTTTATTGCTTTAAATGCATTTTCAGCCCGAGTTGAGCGCGTTTTGTGAGTTTGAATGTATCTTCATAGGAATGAGTTGTGTGGTCAAATTAATGCTCATTTAGGCTTCAGGTGGTCATCGTGAACAAAATACATGTTGAAGTGTGTGCATAAGTCCTTTGGTTTAGGCGTGACACTCAATTTGAGTTTTTATTGCTTTAAATGCATTTTCAGCCCGAGCTGAGCACGTTTTGTGAGTTTGAATGTATCTTCATAGGAATGAGTTGTGTGGTCAAATTAATGCTCATATGGGCTTCAGGAGGTCATCCTGAACAAAATACATGTTGAAGTGTGTGCATAAGTCCTTTGGTTTAGGTGATACACTCAATTTGAGTTTTTATTGCTTTAAATGCATTTTCAGCCCGAGCTGAGCACTTTTTTTGAGTTTGAATGTATCTTCATAGGAATGAGTTGTGTGGTCAAATTATTGCTCATTTAGGCTTCAGGAGGTCATCCTGAACAAAACACATGTTGAAGTGTGTGCATAAGTCCTTTGGTTTAGGCGTGACACTCAATTTGAGTTTTTATTGCTTTAAATGCATTTTCAGCCCGAGCTGAGCACGTTTTGTGAGTTTCAATGTATCTTTATAGGAATGAGTTGTGTAGTCAAACTAATGCTCATATGGGCTTCAGGAGGTCATCCTGAGCAAAATACATGTTGAAGTGTGTGCATAAGTCCTTTGGTTTAGGCGTGACACTCAATTTGAGCTTTTATTGCTTTAAATGCATTTTCAGCCCGAGTTGAGCGCGTTTTGTGAGTTTGAATGTATCTTCATAGGAATGAGTTGTGTGGTCAAATTAATGCTCATTTAGGCTTCAGGTGGTCATCGTGAACAAAATACATGTTGAAGTGTGTGCATAAGTCCTTTGGTTTAGGCGTGACACTCAATTTGAGTTTTTATTGCTTTAAATGCATTTTCAGCCCGAGCTGAGCACGTTTTGTGAGTTTGAATGTATCTTCATAGGAATGAGTTGTGTGGTCAAATTAATGCTCATATGGGCTTCAGGAGGTCATCCTGAACAAAATACATGTTGAAGTGTGTGCATAAGTCCTTTGGTTTAGGTGTGACACTCAATTTGAGTTTTTATTGCTTTAAATGCATTTTCAGCCCGAGCTGAGCACGTTTTTTGAGTTTGAATGTATCTTCATAGGAATGAGTTGTGTGGTCAAATTATTGCTCATTTAGGCTTCAGGAGGTCATCCTGAACAAAACACATGTTGAAGTGTGTGCATAAGTCCTTTGGTTTAGGTGTGACACTCAATTTGAGTTTTTATTGCTTTAAATGCATTTTCAGACCGAGCTGAGCACGTTTTTTGAGTTTGAATGTATCTTCATAGGAATGAGTTGTGTGGTCAAATTATTGCTCATTTAGGCTTCAGGAGGTCATCCTGAACAAAATACATGTTGAAGTGTGTGCATAAGTCCTTTGGTTTAGGCGTGACACTCAATTTGAGTTTTTATTGCTTTAAATGCATTTTCAGCCCGAGCTGAGCAAGTTTTGTGAGTTTGAATGTATCTTCATAGGAATGAGTTGTGTGGTCAAATTAATGCTCATTTAGGCTTCAGGTGGTCATCCTGAACAAAATACATGTTGAAGTGTGTGCATAAGTCCTTTGGTTTAGGTGTGACACTCAATTTGAGTTTTAATTGCTTTAAATGCATTTTCAGCCCGAGCTGAGCACGTTTTGTGAGTTTGAATGTATCTTCATAGGAATGAGTTGTGTAGTCAAATTAATGCTCATTTAGGCTTCAGGTGGTCATCCTGAACTAAATACATGTTGAAGTGTGTGCATAAGTCCTTTGGTTTAGGCGTGACACTCAATTTGAGTTTTTATTGCTTTAAATTAAATGCATTTTCAGCCCGAGCTGAGCGCGCTTTCTGACTTTGAATGTATCTTCATAGGAATGAGTTGTGTGGTCAAATTAATGCTCATTTAGGCGTCAGGTGGTCATCCTGAACAAAATACATGTTGAAGTGTGTGCATAAGTCCTTTGGTTTAGGCGTGACACTCAATTTGAGTTTTTATTGCTTTAAATGCATTTTCAGCCCGAGTTGAGCGCGTTTTGTGAGTTTGAATGTATTCTCATAGGAATGAGTTGTGTGGTCAAATTAATGCTCATATGGGCTTCAGGAGGTCATCCTGAACAAAATACATGTTGAAGTGTGTGCATAAGTCCTTTGGTTTAGGCGTGACACTCAATTTGAGCTTTTATTGCTTTAAATGCATTTTCAGCCCGAGTTGAGCGCGTTTTGTGAGTTTGAATGTATCTTCATAGGAATGAGTTGTGTGGTCAAATTAATGCTCATTTAGGCTTCAGGTGGTCATCGTGAACAAAATACATGTTGAAGTGTGTGCATAAGTCCTTTGGTTTAGGCGTGACACTCAATTTGAGTTTTTATTGCTTTAAATGCATTTTCAGCCCGAGCTGAGCACGTTTTGTGAGTTTGAATGTATCTTCATAGGAATGAGTTGTGTGGTCAAATTAATGCTCATATGGGCTTCAGGAGGTCATCCTGAACAAAATACATGTTGAAGTGTGTGCATAAGTCCTTTGGTTTAGGTGTGACACTCAATTTGAGTTTTTATTGCTTTAAATGCATTTTCAGCCCGAGCTGAGCACTTTTTTTGAGTTTGAATGTATCTTCACAGGAATGAGTTGTGTGGTCAAATTATTGCTCATTTAGGCTTCAGGAGGTCATCCTGAACAAAACACATGTTGAAGTGTGTGCATAAGTCCTTTGGTTTAGGCGTGACACTCAATTTGAGTTTTTATTGCTTTAAATGCATTTTCAGCCCGAGCTGAGCACGTTTTGTGAGTTTCAATGTATCTTTATAGGAATGAGTTGTGTAGTCAAACTAATGCTCATATGGGCTTCAGGAGGTCATCCTGAGCAAAATACATGTTGAGGTGTGTGCATAAGTCCTTTGGTTTAGGTGTGACACTCAATTTGAGTTTTAATTGCTTTAAATGTATTTTCAGCCCGAGCTGAGCACGTTTTGTGAGTTTGAATGTATCTTCATAGGAATGAGTTGTGTAGTCAAATTAATGCTCATTTAGGCTTCAGGTGGTCATCCTGAACTAAATACATGTTGAAGTGTGTGCATAAGTCCTTTGGTTTAGGCGTGACACTCAATTTGAGTTTTTATTGATTTAAATTAAATGCATTTTCAGCCCGAGCTGAGCGCGCTTTCTGACTTTGAATGTATCTTCATAGGAATGAGTTGTGTGGTCAAATTAATGCTCATTTATGCGTCAGGTGGTCATCCTGAACAAAATACATGTTGAAGTGTGTGCATGAGTCCTTTGGTTTAGGCGTGACACTCAATTTGAGTTTTTATTGCTTTAAATGCATTTTCAGGCCGAGCTGAGCACGTTTTGTGAGTTTGAATGTATCTTCATAGGAATGAGTTGTGTAGTCAAATTAATGCTCATATGGGCTTCAGGAGGTCATCCTGAACAAAATACATGTTGAAGTGTGTGCATAAGTCCTTTGGTTTAGGCGTGACACTCAATTTGAGTTTTTATTGCTTTAAATGCATTTTCAGCCCGAGCTGAGCGCGTTTTGTGAGTTTGAATGTATCTTCATAGGAATGAGTTGTGTGGTCAAATTAATGCTTATTTAGGCTTCAGGAGGTCACCCTGAACAAAATACATGTTGTAGTGTGTGCATAAGTCCTTTGGTTTAGGCGTGACACTCAATTTGAGTTTTTATTGCTTTAAATGCATTTTCAGCCCGAGCTGAGCGCGTTTTGTGAGTTTGAATGTATCTTCATAGGAATGAGTTGTGTGGTCAAATTAATGCTCATTTAGGCGTCAGGTGGTCATCCTGAACAAAATACATGTTGAAGTGTGTGCATAAGTCCTTTGGTTTAGGCGTGACACTCAATTTGAGTTTTTATTGCTTTAAATGCATTTTCAGGCCGAGCTGAGCACGTTTTGTGTGTTTGAATGTATCTTCATAGGAATGAGTTGTGTGGTCAAATTAATGCTCATATGGGCTTCAGGAGGTCATCCTGAACAAAATACATGTTGAAGTGTGTGCATAAGTCCTTTGGTTTAGGCGTGACACTCAATTTGAGTTTTTATTGCTTTAAATGCATTTTCAGCCCGAGCTGAGCGCGTTTTGTGAGTTTGAATGTATCTTCATAGGAATGAGTTGTGTGGTCAAATTAATGCTTATTTAGGCTTCAGGAGGTCACCCTGAACAAAATACATGTTGTAGTGTGTGCATAAGTCCTTTGGTTTAGGCGTGACACTCAATTTGAGTTTTTATTGCTTTAAATGCATTTTCAGCCCGAGCTGAGCGCGTTTTGTGAGTTTGAATGTATCTTCATAGGAATGAGTTGTGTGGTCAAATTAATGCTCATTTAGGCGTCAGGTGGTCATCCTGAACAAAATACATGTTGAAGTGTGTGCATAAGTCCTTTGGTTTAGGCGTGACACTCAATTTGAGTTTTTATTGCTTTAAATGCATTTTCAGGCCGAGCTGAGCACGTTTTGTGTGTTTGAATGTATCTTCATAGGAATGAGTTGTGTGGTCAAATTAATGCTCATATGGGCTTCAGGAGGTCATCCTGAACAAAATACATGTTGAAGTGTGTGCATAAGTCCTTTGGTTTAGGCTTGACACTCAATTTGAGTTTTTATTGCTTTAAATGCATTTTCAGCCCGAGCTGAGCACGTTTTGTGAGTTTGAATGTATCTTCATAGGAATGAGTTGTGTGGTCAAATTAATGCTCATTTAGGTGTCAAGTGGTCATCCTGAACAAAATACATGTTGAAGTGTGTGCATAAGTCCTTTGGTTTAGGCGTGACACTCAATTTGAGTTTTTATTGCTTTAAATGCATTTTCAGCCCGAGCTGAGCACGTTTTGTGAGTTTGAATGTATCTTCATAGGAATGAGTTGTGTGGTCAAATTAATGCTCATATGGGCTTCAGGAGGTCATCCTGAACAAAATACATGTTGAAGTGTGTGCATAAGTCCTTTGGTTTAGGCGTGACACTCAATTTGAATTTTTATTGCTTTAAATGCATTTTCAGCCCGAGCTGAGCACGTTTTGTGAGTTTGAATGTATCTTCATAGGAATGAGTTGTGTGGTCAAATTAATGCTCATTTAGGCTTCAGGTGGTCATCCTGAACTAAATACATGTTGAAGTGTGTGCATAAGTCCTTTGGTTTAGGCGTGACACTCAATTTGAGTTTTTATTGCTTTAAATGCATTTTCAGCCCGAGCTGAGCACGTTTTGTGAGTTTGAATGTATCTTCATAGGAATGAGTTGTGTAGTCAAATTAATGCTCATATGGGCTTCAGGAGGTCATCCTGAACTAAATACATGTTGAAGTGTGTGCATAAGTCCTTTGGTTTAGGCGTGACACTCAATTTGAGTTTTTATTGATTTAAATTAAATGCATTTTCAGCCCGAGCTGAGCGCGCTTTCTGACTTTGAATGTATCTTCATAGGAATGAGTTGTGTGGTCAAATTAATGCTCATTTATGCGTCAGGTGGTCATCCTGAACAAAATACATGTTGAAGTGTGTGCATGAGTCCTTTGGTTTAGGCGTGACACTCAATTTGAGTTTTTATTGCTTTAAATGCATTTTCAGGCCGAGCTGAGCACGTTTTGTGAGTTTGAATGTATCTTCATAGGAATGAGTTGTGTAGTCAAATTAATGCTCATATGGGCTTCAGGAGGTCATCCTGAACAAAATACATGTTGAAGTGTGTGCATAAGTCCTTTGGTTTAGGCGTGACACTCAATTTGAGTTTTTATTGCTTTAAATGCATTTTCAGCCCGAGCTGAGCGCGTTTTGTGAGTTTGAATGTATCTTCATAGGAATGAGTTGTGTGGTCAAATTAATGCTTATTTAGGCTTCAGGAGGTCACCCTGAACAAAATACATGTTGTAGTGTGTGCATAAGTCCTTTGGTTTAGGCGTGACACTCAATTTGAGTTTTTATTGCTTTAAATGCATTTTCAGCCCGAGCTGAGCGCGTTTTGTGAGTTTGAATGTATCTTCATAGGAATGAGTTGTGTGGTCAAATTAATGCTCATTTAGGCGTCAGGTGGTCATCCTGAACAAAATACATGTTGAAGTGTGTGCATAAGTCCTTTGGTTTAGGCGTGACACTCAATTTGAGTTTTTATTGCTTTAAATGCATTTTCAGGCCGAGCTGAGCACGTTTTGTGTGTTTGAATGTATCTTCATAGGAATGAGTTGTGTGGTCAAATTAATGCTCATATGGGCTTCAGGAGGTCATCCTGAACAAAATACATGTTGAAGTGTGTGCATAAGTCCTTTGGTTTAGGCGTGACACTCAATTTGAGTTTTTATTGCTTTAAATGCATTTTCAGCCCGAGCTGAGCGCGTTTTGTGAGTTTGAATGTATCTTCATAGGAATGAGTTGTGTGGTCAAATTAATGCTTATTTAGGCTTCAGGAGGTCACCCTGAACAAAATACATGTTGTAGTGTGTGCATAAGTCCTTTGGTTTAGGCGTGACACTCAATTTGAGTTTTTATTGCTTTAAATGCATTTTCAGCCCGAGCTGAGCGCGTTTTGTGAGTTTGAATGTATCTTCATAGGAATGAGTTGTGTGGTCAAATTAATGCTCATTTAGGCGTCAGATGGTCATCCTGAACAAAATACATGTTGAAGTGTGTGCATAAGTCCTTTGGTTTAGGCGTGACACTCAATTTGAGTTTTTATTGCTTTAAATGCATTTTCAGGCCGAGCTGAGCACGTTTTGTGTGTTTGAATGTATCTTCATAGGAATGAGTTGTGTGGTCAAATTAATGCTCATATGGGCTTCAGGAGGTCATCCTGAACAAAATACATGTTGAAGTGTGTGCATAAGTCCTTTGGTTTAGGCTTGACACTCAATTTGAGTTTTTATTGCTTTAAATGCATTTTCAGCCCGAGCTGAGCACGTTTTGTGAGTTTGAATGTATCTTCATAGGAATGAGTTGTGTGGTCAAATTAATGCTCATTTAGGTGTCAAGTGGTCATCCTGAACAAAATACATGTTGAAGTGTGTGCATAAGTCCTTTGGTTTAGGCGTGACACTCAATTTGAGTTTTTATTGCTTTAAATGCATTTTCAGCCCGAGCTGAGCACGTTTTGTGAGTTTGAATGTATCTTCATAGGAATGAGTTGTGTGGTCAAATTAATGCTCATATGGGCTTCAGGAGGTCATCCTGAACAAAATACATGTTGAAGTGTGTGCATAAGTCCTTTGGTTTAGGCGTGACACTCAATTTGAATTTTTATTGCTTTAAATGCATTTTCAGCCCGAGCTGAGCACGTTTTGTGAGTTTGAATGTATCTTCATAGGAATGAGTTGTGTGGTCAAATTAATGCTCATTTAGGCTTCAGGTGGTCATCCTGAACTAAATACATGTTGAAGTGTGTGCATAAGTCCTTTGGTTTAGGCGTGACACTCAATTTGAGTTTTTATTGCTTTAAATGCATTTTCAGCCCGAGCTGAGCACGTTTTGTGAGTTTGAATGTATCTTCATAGGAATGAGTTGTGTAGTCAAATTAATGCTCATATGGGCTTCAGGAGGTCATCCTGAACAAAATACATGTTGAAGTGTGTGCATAAGTCCTTTGGTTTAGGCGTGACACTCAATTTGAGTTTTTATTGCTTTAAATGCATTTTCAGCCCGAGTTGAGCACGGTTTGTGAGTTTGAATGTATCTTCATAGGAATGAGTTGTGTAGTCAAATTAATGCTCATATGGGCTTCAGGATGTCATCCTGAACTAAATACATGTTGAAGTGTGTGCATAAGTCCTTTGGTTTAGGTGTGACACTCAATTTGAGTTTTTATTGCTTTAAATGCATTTTCAGCCCGAGCTGAGCGCGTTTTGTGAGTTTGAATGTATCTTCATAGGAATGAGTTGTGTGGTCAAATTAATGCTCATTTAGGCTTCAGGTGGTCATCCTGAACAAAATACATGTTGAAGTGTGTGCATAAGTCCTTTGGTTTAGGTGTGACACTCAATTTGAGTTTTAATTGCTTTAAATGCATTTTCAGCCCGAGCTGAGCACGTTTTGTGAGTTTGAATGTATCTTCATAGGAATGAGTTGTGTAGTCAAATTAATGCTCATTTAGGCTTCAGGTGGTCATCCTGAACTAAATACATGTTGAAGTGTGTGCATAAGTCCTTTGGTTTAGGCGTGACACTCAATTTGAGTTTTTATTGCTTTAAATTAAATGCATTTTCAGCCCGAGCTGAGCGCGCTTTCTCACTTTGAATGTATCTTCATAGGAATGAGTTGTGTGGTCAAATTAAAACTCATTTAGGCGTCAGGTGGTCATCCTGAACAAAATACATGTTGAAGTGTGTGCATAAGTCCTTTGGTTTAGGCGTGACACTCAATTTGAGTTTTTATTGCTTTAAATGCATTTTCACCCCGAGTTGAGCGCGTTTTGTGAGTTTGAATGTATTCTCATAGGAATGAGTTGTGTGGTCAAATTAATGCTCATATGGGCTTCAGGAGGTCATCCTGAACAAAATACATGTTGAAGTGTGTGCATAAGTCCTTTGATTTAGGCGTGACACTCAATTTGAGCTTTTATTGCTTTAAATGCATTTTCAGCCCGAGTTGAGCGCGTTTTGTGAGTTTGAATGTATCTTCATAGGAATGAGTTGTGTGGTCAAATTAATGCTCATTTAGGCTTCAGGTGGTCATCGTGAACAAAATACATGTTGAAGTGTGTGCATAAGTCCTTTGGTTTAGGCGTGACACTCAATTTGAGTTTTTATTGCTTTAAATGCATTTTCAGCCCGAGCTGAGCACGTTTTGTGAGTTTGAATGTATCTTCATAGGAATGAGTTGTGTGGTCAAATTAATGCTCATATGGGCTTCAGGAGGTCATCCTGAACAAAATACATGTTGAAGTGTGTGCATAAGTCCTTTGGTTTAGGTGATACACTCAATTTGAGTTTTTATTGCTTTAAATGCATTTTCAGCCCGAGCTGAGCACTTTTTTTGAGTTTGAATGTATCTTCATAGGAATGAGTTGTGTGGTCAAATTATTGCTCATTTAGGCTTCAGGAGGTCATCCTGAACAAAACACATGTTGAAGTGTGTGCATAAGTCCTTTGGTTTAGGCGTGACACTCAATTTGAGTTTTTATTGCTTTAAATGCATTTTCAGCCCGAGCTGAGCACGTTTTGTGAGTTTCAATGTATCTTTATAGGAATGAGTTGTGTAGTCAAACTAATGCTCATATGGGCTTCAGGAGGTCATCCTGAGCAAAATACATGTTGAAGTGTGTGCATAAGTCCTTTGGTTTAGGCGTGACACTCAATTTGAGCTTTTATTGCTTTAAATGCATTTTCAGCCCGAGTTGAGCGCGTTTTGTGAGTTTGAATGTATCTTCATAGGAATGAGTTGTGTGGTCAAATTAATGCTCATTTAGGCTTCAGGTGGTCATCGTGAACAAAATACATGTTGAAGTGTGTGCATAAGTCCTTTGGTTTAGGCGTGACACTCAATTTGAGTTTTTATTGCTTTAAATGCATTTTCAGCCCGAGCTGAGCACGTTTTGTGAGTTTGAATGTATCTTCATAGGAATGAGTTGTGTGGTCAAATTAATGCTCATATGGGCTTCAGGAGGTCATCCTGAACAAAATACATGTTGAAGTGTGTGCATAAGTCCTTTGGTTTAGGTGTGACACTCAATTTGAGTTTTTATTGCTTTAAATGCATTTTCAGCCCGAGCTGAGCACGTTTTTTGAGTTTGAATGTATCTTCATAGGAATGAGTTGTGTGGTCAAATTATTGCTCATTTAGGCTTCAGGAGGTCATCCTGAACAAAACACATGTTGAAGTGTGTGCATAAGTCCTTTGGTTTAGGTGTGACACTCAATTTGAGTTTTTATTGCTTTAAATGCATTTTCAGACCGAGCTGAGCACGTTTTTTGAGTTTGAATGTATCTTCATAGGAATGAGTTGTGTGGTCAAATTATTGCTCATTTAGGCTTCAGGAGGTCATCCTGAACAAAATACATGTTGAAGTGTGTGCATAAGTCCTTTGGTTTAGGCGTGACACTCAATTTGAGTTTTTATTGCTTTAAATGCATTTTCAGCCCGAGCTGAGCAAGTTTTGTGAGTTTGAATGTATCTTCATAGGAATGAGTTGTGTGGTCAAATTAATGCTCATTTAGGCTTCAGGTGGTCATCCTGAACAAAATACATGTTGAAGTGTGTGCATAAGTCCTTTGGTTTAGGTGTGACACTCAATTTGAGTTTTAATTGCTTTAAATGCATTTTCAGCCCGAGCTGAGCACGTTTTGTGAGTTTGAATGTATCTTCATAGGAATGAGTTGTGTAGTCAAATTAATGCTCATTTAGGCTTCAGGTGGTCATCCTGAACTAAATACATGTTGAAGTGTGTGCATAAGTCCTTTGGTTTAGGCGTGACACTCAATTTGAGTTTTTATTGCTTTAAATTAAATGCATTTTCAGCCCGAGCTGAGCGCGCTTTCTGACTTTGAATGTATCTTCATAGGAATGAGTTGTGTGGTCAAATTAATGCTCATTTAGGCGTCAGGTGGTCATCCTGAACAAAATACATGTTGAAGTGTGTGCATAAGTCCTTTGGTTTAGGCGTGACACTCAATTTGAGTTTTTATTGCTTTAAATGCATTTTCAGCCCGAGTTGAGCGCGTTTTGTGAGTTTGAATGTATTCTCATAGGAATGAGTTGTGTGGTCAAATTAATGCTCATATGGGCTTCAGGAGGTCATCCTGAACAAAATACATGTTGAAGTGTGTGCATAAGTCCTTTGGTTTAGGCGTGACACTCAATTTGAGCTTTTATTGCTTTAAATGCATTTTCAGCCCGAGTTGAGCGCGTTTTGTGAGTTTGAATGTATCTTCATAGGAATGAGTTGTGTGGTCAAATTAATGCTCATTTAGGCTTCAGGTGGTCATCGTGAACAAAATACATGTTGAAGTGTGTGCATAAGTCCTTTGGTTTAGGCGTGACACTCAATTTGAGTTTTTATTGCTTTAAATGCATTTTCAGCCCGAGCTGAGCACGTTTTGTGAGTTTGAATGTATCTTCATAGGAATGAGTTGTGTGGTCAAATTAATGCTCATATGGGCTTCAGGAGGTCATCCTGAACAAAATACATGTTGAAGTGTGTGCATAAGTCCTTTGGTTTAGGTGTGACACTCAATTTGAGTTTTTATTGCTTTAAATGCATTTTCAGCCCGAGCTGAGCACTTTTTTTGAGTTTGAATGTATCTTCATAGGAATGAGTTGTGTGGTCAAATTATTGCTCATTTAGGCTTCAGGAGGTCATCCTGAACAAAACACATGTTGAAGTGTGTGCATAAGTCCTTTGGTTTAGGCGTGACACTCAATTTGAGTTTTTATTGCTTTAAATGCATTTTCAGCCCGAGCTGAGCACGTTTCGTGAGTTTCAATGTATCTTTATAGGAATGAGTTGTGTAGTCAAACTAATGCTCATATGGGCTTCAGGAGGTCATCCTGAGCAAAATACATGTTGAGGTGTGTGCATACGTCCTTTGGTTTAGGTGTGACACTCAATTTGAGTTTTAATTGCTTTAAATGCATTTTCAGCCCGAGCTGAGCACGTTTTGTGAGTTTGAATGTATCTTCATAGGAATGAGTTGTGTAGTCAAATTAATGCTCATTTAGGCTTCAGGTGGTCATCCTGAACTAAATACATGTTGAAGTGTGTGCATAAGTCCTTTGGTTTAGGCGTGACACTCAATTTGAGTTTTTATTGATTTAAATTAAATGCATTTTCAGCCCGAGCTGAGCGCGCTTTCTGACTTTGAATGTATCTTCATAGGAATGAGTTGTGTGGTCAAATTAATGCTCATTTATGCGTCAGGTGGTCATCCTGAACAAAATACATGTTGAAGTGTGTGCATAAGTCCTTTGGTTTAGGCGTGACACTCAATTTGAGTTTTTATTGCTTTAAATGCATTTTCAGGCCGAGCTGAGCACGTTTTGTGAGTTTGAATGTATCTTCATAGGAATGAGTTGTGTAGTCAAATTAATGCTCATATGGGCTTCAGGAGGTCATCCTGAACAAAATACATGTTGAAGTGTGTGCATAAGTCCTTTGGTTTAGGCGTGACACTCAATTTGAGTTTTTATTGCTTTAAATTTATTTTCAGCCCGAGCTGAGCGCGTTTTGTGAGTTTGAATGTATCTTCATAGGAATGAGTTGTGTGGTCAAATTAATGCTTATTTAGGCTTCAGGAGGTCACCCTGAACAAAATACATGTTGTAGTGTGTGCATAAGTCCTTTGGTTTAGGCGTGACACTCAATTTGAGTTTTTATTGCTTTAAATGCATTTTCAGGCCGAGCTGAGCACGTTTTGTGTGTTTGAATGTATCTTCATAGGAATGAGTTGTGTGGTCAAATTAATGCTCATATGGGCTTCAGGAGGTCATCCTGAACAAAATACATGTTGAAGTGTGTGCATAAGTCCTTTGGTTTAGGCGTGACACTCAATTTGAGTTTTTATTGCTTTAAATGCATTTTCAGCCCGAGCTGAGCGCGTTTTGTGAGTTTGAATGTATCTTCATAGGAATGAGTTGTGTGGTCAAATTAATGCTTATTTAGGCTTCAGGAGGTCACCCTGAACAAAATACATGTTGTAGTGTGTATAAGTCCTTTGGTTTAGGCGTGACACTCAATTTGAGTTTTTATTGCTTTAAATGCATTTTCAGCCCGAGCTGAGCGCGTTTTGTGAGTTTGAATGTATCTTCATAGGAATGAGTTGTGTGGTCAAATTAATGCTCATTTAGGCGTCAGGTGGTCATCCTGAACAAAATACATGTTGAAGTGTGTGCATAAGTCCTTTGGTTTAGGCGTGACACTCAATTTGAGTTTTTATTGCTTTAAATGCATTTTCAGGCCGAGCTGAGCACGTTTTGTGTGTTTGAATGTATCTTCATAGGAATGAGTTGTGTGGTCAAATTAATGCTCATATGGGCTTCAGGAGGTCATCCTGAACAAAATACATGTTGAAGTGTGTGCATAAGTCCTTTGGTTTAGGCTTGACACTCAATTTGAGTTTTTATTGCTTTAAATGCATTTTCAGCCCGAGCTGAGCACGTTTTGTGAGTTTGAATGTATCTTCATAGGAATGAGTTGTGTGGTCAAATTAATGCTCATTTAGGCGTCAGGTGGTCATCCTGAACAAAATACATGTTGAAGTGTGTGCATAAGTCCTTTGGTTTAGGCGTCACACTCAATTTGAGGTTTTATTGCTTTAAATGCATTTTCAGCCCGAGCTGAGCACGTTTTGTGAGTTTGAATGTATCTTCATAGGAATGAGTTGTGTGGTCAAATTAATGCTCATATGGGCTTCAGGAGGTCATCCTGAACAAAATACATGTTGAAGTGTGTGCATAAGTCCTTTGGTTTAGGCGTGACACTCAATTTGAATTTTTATTGCTTTAAATGCATTTTCAGCCCGAGCTGAGCACGTTTTGTGAGTTTGAATGTATCTTCATAGGAATGAGTTGTGTGGTCAAATTAATGCTCATTTAGGCTTCAGGTGGTCATCCTGAACTAAATACATGTTGAAGTGTGTGCATAAGTCCTTTGGTTTAGGCGTGACACTCAATTTGAGTTTTTATTGCTTTAAATGCATTTTCAGCCCGAGCTGAGCACGTTTTGTGAGTTTGAATGTATCTTCATAGGAATGAGTTGTGTAGTCAAATTAATGCTCATATGGGCTTCAGGAGGTCATCCTGAACAAAATACATGTTGAAGTGTGTGCATAAGTCCTTTGGTTTAGGCGTGACACTCAATTTGAGTTTTTATTGCTTTAAATGCATTTTCAGCCCGAGTTGAGCACGGTTTGTGAGTTTGAATGTATCTTCATAGGAATGAGTTGTGTAGTCAAATTAATGCTCATATGGGCTTCAGGATGTCATCCTGAACTAAATACATGTTGAAGTGTGTGCATAAGTCCTTTGGTTTAGGTGTGACACTCAATTTGAGTTTTTATTGCTTTAAATGCATTTTCAGCCCGAGCTGAGCGCGTTTTGTGAGTTTGAATGTATCTTCATAGGAATGAGTTGTGTGGTCAAATTAATGCTCATTTAGGCTTCAGGAGGTCATCCTGAACAAAATACATTTTGAAGTGTGTGAATAAGTCCTTTGGTTTAGGTGTGACACTCAATTTGAGTTTTATTGCTTTAAATGCATTTTCAGCCCGAGCTGAGCACGTTTTGTGAGTTTGAATGTATCTTCATAGGAATGAGTTGTGTGGTCAAATTAATGCTCATATGGGCTTCAGGAGGTCATCCTGAACAAAATACATGTTGAAGTGTCTGCATAAGTCCTTTGGTTTAGGTGTGACACTCAATTTGAGTTTTTATTGCTTTAAATGCATTTTCAGCCCGAGCTGAGCGCGTTTTGTGAGTTTGAATGTATCTTCATAGGAATGAGTTGTGTGGTCAAATTAATGCTTATTTAGGCTTCAGGAGGTCATCCTGAACAAAATACATGTTGAAGTGTGTGCATAAGTCCTTTGGTTTAGGTGTGACACTCAATTTGAGTTTTTATTGCTTTAAATGCATTTTCAGCCCGAGCTGAGCACGTTTTGTGAGTTTGAATGGATCTTCATAGGAATGAGTTGTGTGGTCAAATTAATGCTCATTTAGGCTTCAGGTGGTCATCCTGAACTAAATACATGTTGAAGTGTGTGAATAAGTCCTTCGGTTTAGGCGTGACACTCAATTTGAGTTTTTATTGCTTTAAATTGAATGCATTTTCAGCCCGAGCTGAGCGCGCTTTCTGACTTTGAATGTATCTTCATAGGAATGAGTTGTGTGGTGAAATTATTGCTGATTTAGGCTTCAGGAGGTCATCCTGAACAAAATACATGTTGAAAAGTGTGCATAAGTCCTTTGGTTTAGGCGTGACACTCAATTTGAGTTTTTATTGCTTTAAATGCATTTTCAGCCCGAGCTGAGCACGTTTTGTGAGTTTGAATGTATCTTCATAGGAATGAGTTGTGTGGTCAAATTAATGCTCATTTAGGCGTCAGGTAGTCATCCTGAACAAAATACATGTTGAAGTGTGTGCATAAGTCCTTTGGTTTAGGCGTGACACTCAATTTGAGTTTTTATTGCTTTAAATGCATTTTCAGGCCGAGCTGAGCACGTTTTGTGTGTTTGAATGTATCTTCATAGGAATGAGTTGTGTGGTCAAATTAATGCTCATATGGGCTTCAGGAGGTCATCCTGAACAAAATACATGTTGAAGTGTGTGCATAAGTCCTTTGGTTTAGGCTTGACACTCAATTTGAGTTTTTATTGCTTTAAATGCATTTTCAGCCCGAGTTGAGCATGTTTTGTGAGTTTGAATGTATCTTAATAGGAATGAGTTGTGTAGTCAAACTAATGCTCATATGGGCTTCAGGAGGTCATCCTGAGCAAAATACATGTTGAAGTGTGTGCATAAGTCCTTTGGTTTAGGTGTGACACTCAATTTGAGTTTTAATTGCTTTAAATGCATTTTCAGCCCGAGCTGAGCACGTTTTGTGACTTTGAATGTATCTTCATAGGAATGAGTTGTGTAGTCAAATTAATGCTCATTTAGGCTTCAGGTGGTCATCCTGAACTAAATACATGTTGAAGTGTGTGCATAAGTCCTTTGGTTTAGGCGTGACACTCAATTTGAGTTTTTATTGCTTTAAATTAAATGCATTTTCAGCCCGAGCTGAGCGCGCTTTCTGACTTTGAATGTATCTTCATAGGAATGAGTTGTGTGGTCAAATTAATGCTCATTTAGGCGTCAGGTGGTCATCCTGAACAAAATACATGTTGACGTGTGTGCATAAGTCCTTTGGTTTAGGCGTGACACTCAATTTGAGTTTTTATTGCTTTAAATGCATTTTCAGCCCGAGTTGAGCACGTTTTGTGAGTTTGAATGTATCTTCATAGGAATGAGTTGTGTAGTCAAATTAATGCTCATATGGGCTTCAGGAGGTCATCCTGAACAAAATACATGTTGAAGTGTGTGCATAAGTCCTTTGGTATAGGCGTGACACTCAATTTGAGTTTTTATTGCTTTAAATGCATTTTCAGCCCGAGTTGAGCACGTTTTGTGAGTTTGAATGTATCTTCATAGGAATGAGTTGTGTAGACAAATTAATGCTCATATGGGCTTCAGGATGTCATCCTGAACTAAATACATGTTGAAGTGTGTGCATAAGTCCTTTGGTTTAGGTGTGACACTAAATTTGAGTTTTTATTGCTTTAAATGCATTTTCAGCCCGAGCTGAGCGCGTTTTGTGAGTTTGAATGTATCTTCATAGGAATGAGTTGTGTGGTCAAATTAATGCTTATTTAGGCTTCAGGAGGTCACCCTGAACAAAATACATGTTGAAGTGTGTGCATAAGTCCTTTGGTTTAGGCGTGACACTCAATTTAAATTTTTATTGCTTTAAATGCATTTTCAGCCCGAGCTGAGCGCGTTTTGTGAGTTTGAATGTATCTTCATAGGAATGAGGTGTGTGGTCAAATTAATGCTCATATGGGCTTCAGGAGGTCATCCTGAACAAAATACATGTTGAAGTGTGTGCATAAGTCCTTTGGTTTAGGCGTGACACTCAATTTGAGTTTTTATTGCTTTAAATGCATTTTCAGCCCGAGCTGAGCGCGCTTTCTGACTTTGAATGTATCTTCATAGGAATGAGTTGTGTGGTCAAATTATTGCTCATTTAGGCTTCAGGAGGTCATCCTGAACAAAATACATGTTGAAGTGTGTGCATAAGTCCTTTGGTTTAGGCGTGACACTCAATTTGAGTTTTTATTGCTTTAAATGCATTTTCAGCCCGAGCTGAGCGCGCTTTCTGACTTTGAATGTATCTTCATAGGAATGAGTTGTGTGGTCAAATTAATGCTCATATGGGCTTCAGGAGGTCATCCTGAACAAAATACATGTTGAAGTGTGTGCATAAGTCCTTTGGTTTAGGCGTGACACTCAATTTGAGTTTTTATTGCTTTAAATTAAATGCATTTTCAGCCCGAGCTGAGCGCGCTTTCTGACTTTTAATGTATCTTCATAGGAATGAGTTGTGTGGTCAAATTAATGCTCATATGGGCTTCAGGAGGTCATCCTGAACAAAATACATGTTGAAGTGTGTGCATAAGTCCTTTGGTTTAGGCTTGACACTCAATTTGAGTTTTTATTGCTTTAAATGCATTTTCAGCCCGAGTTGAGCATGTTTTGTGAGTTTGAATGTATCTTAATAGGAATGAGTTGTGTAGTCAAACTAATGCTCATATGGGCTTCAGGAGGTCATCCTGAGCAAAATACATGTTGAAGTGTGTGCATAAGTCCTTTGGTTTAGGTGTGACACTCAATTTGAGTTTTAATTGCTTTAAATGCATTTTCAGCCCGAGCTGAGCACGTTTTGTGACTTTGAATGTATCTTCATAGGAATGAGTTGTGTAGTCAAATTAATGCTCATTTAGGCTTCAGGTGGTCATCCTGAACTAAATACATGTTGAAGTGTGTGCATAAGTCCTTTGGTTTAGGCGTGACACTCAATTTGAGTTTTTATTGCTTTAAATTAAATGCATTTTCAGCCCGAGCTGAGCGCGCTTTCTGACTTTGAATGTATCTTCATAGGAATGAGTTGTGTGGTCAAATTAATGCTCATTTAGGCGTCAGGTGGTCATCCTGAACAAAATACATGTTGACGTGTGTGCATAAGTCCTTTGGTTTAGGCGTGACACTCAATTTGAGTTTTTATTGCTTTAAATGCATTTTCAGCCCGAGTTGAGCACGTTTTGTGAGTTTGAATGTATCTTCATAGGAATGAGTTGTGTAGTCAAATTAATGCTCATATGGGCTTCAGGAGGTCATCCTGAACAAAATACATGTTGAAGTGTGTGCATAAGTCCTTTGGTATAGGCGTGACACTCAATTTGAGTTTTTATTGCTTTAAATGCATTTTCAGCCCGAGTTGAGCACGTTTTGTGAGTTTGAATGTATCTTCATAGGAATGAGTTGTGTAGACAAATTAATGCTCATATGGGCTTCAGGATGTCATCCTGAACTAAATACATGTTGAAGTGTGTGCATAAGTCCTTTGGTTTAGGTGTGACACTAAATTTGAGTTTTTATTGCTTTAAATGCATTTTCAGCCCGAGCTGAGCGCGTTTTGTGAGTTTGAATGTATCTTCATAGGAATGAGTTGTGTGGTCAAATTAATGCTTATTTAGGCTTCAGGAGGTCACCCTGAACAAAATACATGTTGTAGTGTGTGCATAAGTCCTTTGGTTTAGGCGTGACACTCAATTTAAATTTTTATTGCTTTAAATGCATTTTCAGCCCGAGCTGAGCGCGTTTTGTGAGTTTGAATGTATCTTCATAGGAATGAGGTGTGTGGTCAAATTAATGCTCATATGGGCTTCAGGAGGTCATCCTGAACAAAATACATGTTGAAGTGTGTGCATAAGTCCTTTGGTTTAGGCGTGACACTCAATTTGAGTTTTTATTGCTTTAAATGCATTTTCAGCCCGAGCTGAGCGCGCTTTCTGACTTTGAATGTATCTTCATAGGAATGAGTTGTGTGGTCAAATTATTGCTCATTTAGGCTTCAGGAGGTCATCCTGAACAAAATACATGTTGAAGTGTGTGCATAAGTCCTTTGGTTTAGGCGTGACACTCAATTTGAGTTTTTATTGCTTTAAATGCATTTTCAGCCCGAGCTGAGCGCGCTTTCTGACTTTTAATGTATCTTCATAGGAATGAGTTGTGTGGTCAAATTAATGCTCATATGGGCTTCAGGAGGTCATCCTGAACAAAATACATGTTGAAGTGTGTGAATAAGTCCTTTAGTTTAGGTGTGACACTCAATTTGAGTTTTATTGCTTTAAATGCATTTTCAGCCCGAGCTGAGCACGTTTTGTGAGTTTGAATGTATCTTCATAGGAATGAGTTGTGTGGTCAAATTAATGCTCATATGGGCTTCAGGAGGTCATCCTGAACAAAATACATGTTGAAGTGTGTGCATAAGTCCTTTGGTTTAGGTGTGACACTCAATTTGAGTTTTATTGCTTTAAATGCATTTTCAGCCCGAGCTGAGCACGTTTTGTGAGTTTGAATGTATCTTCATAGGAATGAGTTGTGTGGTCAAATTAATGCTCATATGGGCTTCAGGAGGTCATCCTGAACAAAATACATGTTGAAGTGTGTGCATAAGTCCTTTGGTTTAGGTGTGACACTCAATTTGAGTTTTTATTGCTTTAAATGCATTTTTAGCCCGAGTTGAGCACGTTTTGTGAGTTTGAATGTATCTTCATAGGAATGAGTTGTGTAGACAAATTAATGCTCATATGGGCTTCAGGATGTCATCCTGAACTAAATACATGTTGAAGTGTGTGCATAAGTCCTTTGGTTTAGGTGTGACACTAAATTTGAGTTTTTATTGCTTTAAATGCATTTTCAGCCCGAGCTGAGCGCGTTTTGTGAGTTTGAATGTATCTTCATAGGAATGAGTTGTGTGGTCAAATTAATGCTTATTTAGGCTTCAGGAGGTCACCCTGAACAAAATACATGTTGTAGTGTGTGCATAAGTCCTTTGGTTTAGGCGTGACACTCAATTTAAATTTTTATTGCTTTAAATGCATTTTCAGCCCGAGCTGAGCGCGTTTTGTGAGTTTGAATGTATCTTCATAGGAATGAGGTGTGTGGTCAAATTAATGCTCATATGGGCTTCAGGAGGTCATCCTGAACAAAATACATGTTGAAGTGTGTGCATAAGTCCTTTGGTTTAGGCGTGACACTCAATTTGAGTTTTTATTGCTTTAAATGCATTTTCAGCCCGAGCTGAGCGCGCTTTCTGACTTTGAATGTATCTTCATAGGAATGAGTTGTGTGGTCAAATTATTGCTCATTTAGGCTTCAGGAGGTCATCCTGAACAAAATACATGTTGAAGTGTGTGCATAAGTCCTTTGGTTTAGGCGTGACACTCAATTTGAGTTTTTATTGCTTTAAATGCATTTTCAGCCCGAGCTGAGCGCGCTTTCTGACTTTTAATGTATCTTCATAGGAATGAGTTGTGTGGTCAAATTAATGCTCATATGGGCTTCAGGAGGTCATCCTGAACAAAATACATGTTGAAGTGTGTGAATAAGTCCTTTAGTTTAGGTGTGACACTCAATTTGAGTTTTATTGCTTTAAATGCATTTTCAGCCCGAGCTGAGCACGTTTTGTGAGTTTGAATGTATCTTCATAGGAATGAGTTGTGTAGACAAATTAATGCTCATATGGGCTTCAGGATGTCATCCTGAACTAAATACATGTTGAAGTGTGTGCATAAGTCCTTTGGTTTAGGTGTGACACTAAATTTGAGTTTTTATTGCTTTAAATGCATTTTCAGCCCGAGCTGAGCGCGTTTTGTGAGTTTGAATGTATCTTCATAGGAATGAGTTGTGTGGTCAAATTAATGCTTATTTAGGCTTCAGGAGGTCACCCTGAACAAAATACATGTTGTAGTGTGTGCATAAGTCCTTTGGTTTAGGCGTGACACTCAATTTAAATTTTTATTGCTTTAAATGCATTTTCAGCCCGAGCTGAGCGCGTTTTGTGAGTTTGAATGTATCTTCATAGGAATGAGGTGTGTGGTCAAATTAATGCTCATATGGGCTTCAGGAGGTCATCCTGAACAAAATACATGTTGAAGTGTGTGCATAAGTCCTTTGGTTTAGGCGTGACACTCAATTTGAGTTTTTATTGCTTTAAATGCATTTTCAGCCCGAGCTGAGCGCGCTTTCTGACTTTGAATGTATCTTCATAGGAATGAGTTGTGTGGTCAAATTATTGCTCATTTAGGCTTCAGGAGGTCATCCTGAACAAAATACATGTTGAAGTGTGTGCATAAGTCCTTTGGTTTAGGCGTGACACTCAATTTGAGTTTTTATTGCTTTAAATGCATTTTCAGCCCGAGCTGAGCGCGCTTTCTGACTTTTAATGTATCTTCATAGGAATGAGTTGTGTGGTCAAATTAATGCTCATATGGGCTTCAGGAGGTCATCCTGAACAAAATACATGTTGAAGTGTGTGAATAAGTCCTTTAGTTTAGGTGTGACACTCAATTTGAGTTTTATTGCTTTAAATGCATTTTCAGCCCGAGCTGAGCACGTTTTGTGAGTTTGAATGTATCTTCATAGGAATGAGTTGTGTGGTCAAATTAATGCTCATATGGGCTTCAGGAGGTCATCCTGAACAAAATACATGTTGAAGTGTGTGCATAAGTCCTTTGGTTTAGGTGTGACACTCAATTTGAGTTTTATTGCTTTAAATGCATTTTCAGCCCGAGCTGAGCACGTTTTGTGAGTTTGAATGTATCTTCATAGGAATGAGTTGTGTGGTCAAATTAATGCTCATATGGGCTTCAGGAGGTCATCCTGAACAAAATACATGTTGAAGTGTGTGCATAAGTCCTTTGGTTTAGGTGTGACACTCAATTTGAGTTTTTATTGCTTTAAATGCATTTTTAGCCCGAGCTGAGCACGTTTTTTGAGTTTGAATGTATCTTCATAGGAATGAGTTGTGTGGTCAAATTATTGCTCATTTAGGCTTCAGGAGGTCATCCTGAACAAAATACATGTTGAAGTGTGTGCATAAGTCCTTTGGTTTAGGCGTGACACTCAATTTGAGTTTTTATTGCTTTAAATGCATTTTCAGCCCGAGCTGAGCACGTTTTGTGAGTTTGAATGTATCTTCATAGAATGAGTTGTGTGGTCAAATTAATGCTCATTTAGGCTTCAGGTGGTCATCCTGAACAATATACATGTTGAAGTGTGTGCATAAGTCCTTTGGTTTAGGCGTGACATTCAATTTGAGTTTTTATTGCATTAAATGCATTTTCAGCCCGAGCTGAGCATGGTTTATGAGTTTGAATGTATCTTCATAGGAATGAGTTGTGTGGTCAAATTAATGCTCATTTAGGCTTCAGGTGGTCATCCTGAACTAAATACATGTTGAAGTGTGTGCATAAGTCCTTTGGTTTAGGCGTGACACTCAATTTGAGTTTTTATTGCTTTAAATTAAATGCATTTTCAGCCCGAGCTGAGCGCGCTTTCTGACTTTGAATGTATCTTCATAGGAATGAGTTGTGTAGTCAAATTAATGCTCATTTAGGCTTCAGGTGGTCATCCTGAACTAAATACATGTTGAAGTGTGTGCATAAGTCCTTTGGTTTAGGCGTGACACTCAATTTGAGTTTTTATTGCTTTAAATTAAATGCATTTTCAGCCCGAGCTGAGCGCGCTTTCTGACTTTGAATGTATCTTCATAGGAATGAGTTGTGTGGTCAAATTAATGCTCATTTAGGCGTCAGGTGGTCATCCTGAACAAAATACATGTTGACGTGTGTGCATAAGTCCTTTGGTTTAGGCGTGACACTCAATTTGAGTTTTTATTGCTTTAAATGCATTTTCAGCCCGAGTTGAGCACGTTTTGTGAGTTTGAATGTATCTTCATAGGAATGAGTTGTGTAGTCAAATTAATGCTCATATGGGCTTCAGGAGGTCATCCTGAACAAAATACATGTTGAAGTGTGTGCATAAGTCCTTTGGTATAGGCGTGACACTCAATTTGAGTTTTTATTGCTTTAAATGCATTTTCAGCCCGAGTTGAGCACGTTTTGTGAGTTTGAATGTATCTTCATAGGAATGAGTTGTGTAGACAAATTAATGCTCATATGGGCTTCAGGATGTCATCCTGAACTAAATACATGTTGAAGTGTGTGCATAAGTCCTTTGGTTTAGGTGTGACACTAAATTTGAGTTTTTATTGCTTTAAATGCATTTTCAGCCCGAGCTGAGCGCGTTTTGTGAGTTTGAATGTATCTTCATAGGAATGAGTTGTGTGGTCAAATTAATGCTTATTTAGGCTTCAGGAGGTCACCCTGAACAAAATACATGTTGTAGTGTGTGCATAAGTCCTTTGGTTTAGGCGTGACACTCAATTTAAATTTTTATTGCTTTAAATGCATTTTCAGCCCGAGCTGAGCGCGTTTTGTGAGTTTGAATGTATCTTCATAGGAATGAGGTGTGTGGTCAAATTAATGCTCATATGGGCTTCAGGAGGTCATCCTGAACAAAATACATGTTGAAGTGTGTGCATAAGTCCTTTGGTTTAGGCGTGACACTCAATTTGAGTTTTTATTGCTTTAAATGCATTTTCAGCCCGAGCTGAGCGCGCTTTCTGACTTTGAATGTATCTTCATAGGAATGAGTTGTGTGGTCAAATTATTGCTCATTTAGGCTTCAGGAGGTCATCCTGAACAAAATACATGTTGAAGTGTGTGCATAAGTCCTTTGGTTTAGGCGTGACACTCAATTTGAGTTTTTATTGCTTTAAATGCATTTTCAGCCCGAGCTGAGCGCGCTTTCTGACTTTTAATGTATCTTCATAGGAATGAGTTGTGTGGTCAAATTAATGCTCATATGGGCTTCAGGAGGTCATCCTGAACAAAATACATGTTGAAGTGTGTGAATAAGTCCTTTAGTTTAGGTGTGACACTCAATTTGAGTTTTATTGCTTTAAATGCATTTTCAGCCCGAGCTGAGCACGTTTTGTGAGTTTGAATGTATCTTCATAGGAATGAGTTGTGTGGTCAAATTAATGCTCATATGGGCTTCAGGAGGTCATCCTGAACAAAATACATGTTGAAGTGTGTGCATAAGTCCTTTGGTTTAGGTGTGACACTCAATTTGAGTTTTATTGCTTTAAATGCATTTTCAGCCCGAGCTGAGCACGTTTTGTGAGTTTGAATGTATCTTCATAGGAATGAGTTGTGTGGTCAAATTAATGCTCATATGGGCTTCAGGAGGTCATCCTGAACAAAATACATGTTGAAGTGTGTGCATAAGTCCTTTGGTTTAGGTGTGACACTCAATTTGAGTTTTTATTGCTTTAAATGCATTTTTAGCCCGAGCTGAGCACGTTTTTTGAGTTTGAATGTATCTTCATAGGAATGAGTTGTGTGGTCAAATTATTGCTCATTTAGGCTTCAGGAGGTCATCCTGAACAAAATACATGTTGAAGTGTGTGCATAAGTCCTTTGGTTTAGGCGTGACACTCAATTTGAGTTTTTATTGCTTTAAATGCATTTTCAGCCCGAGCTGAGCACGTTTTGTGAGTTTGAATGTATCTTCATAGAATGAGTTGTGTGGTCAAATTAATGCTCATTTAGGCTTCAGGTGGTCATCCTGAACAATATACATGTTGAAGTGTGTGCATAAGTCCTTTGGTTTAGGCGTGACATTCAATTTGAGTTTTTATTGCATTAAATGCATTTTCAGCCCGAGCTGAGCATGGTTTATGAGTTTGAATGTATCTTCATAGGAATGAGTTGTGTGGTCAAATTAATGCTCATTTAGGCTTCAGGTGGTCATCCTGAACTAAATACATGTTGAAGTGTGTGCATAAGTCCTTTGGTTTAGGCGTGACACTCAATTTGAGTTTTTATTGCTTTAAATTAAATGCATTTTCAGCCCGAGCTGAGCGCGCTTTCTGACTTTGAATGTATCTTCATAGGAATGAGTTGTGTGGTCAAATTAATGCTTATTTAGGCTTCAGGAGGTCATCCTGAACAAAATACATGTTGAAGTGTGTGCATAAGTCCTTTGGTTTAGGCGTGACACTCAATTTGAGTTTTTATTGCTTTAAATGCATTTTCAGACCGAGCTGAGCACGTTTTGTGAGTTTGAATGTATCTTCATAGGAATGAGTTGTGTGGTCAAATTAATGCTCATTTAGGCTTCAGGAGGACATCCTGAACTAAATACATGTTGAAGTGTGTGCATAAGTCCTTTGGTTTAGGCGTGACACTCAATTTGAGTTTTTATTGCTTTAAATGCATTTTCAGCCCGAGCTGAGCACGTTTTGTGAGTTTGAATGTATCTTCATAGGAATGAGTTGTGTAGTCAAATTAATGCTCATATGGGCTTCAGGAGGTCATCCTGAACAAAATACATGTTGAAGTGTGTGCATAAGTCCTTTGGTTTAGGCGTGACACTCAATTTGAGTTTTTATTGCTTTAAATGCATTTTCAGCCCGAGCTGAGCACGTTTTGTGAGTTTGAATGTATCTTCATAGAATGAGTTGTGTGGTCAAATTAATGCTCATTTAGGCTTCAGGTGGTCATCCTGAACAAAATACATGTTGAAGTGTGTGCATAAGTCCTTTGGTTTAGGCGTGACATTCAATTTGAGTTTTTATTGCATTAAATGCATTTTCAGCCCGAGCTGAGCACGTTTTGTGAGTTTGAATGTATCTTCATTGGAATGAGTTGTGTAGTCAAATTAATTTTCATATGGGCTTCAGAAGGTCATCCTGAACAAAATACATGTTGAAGTGTGTGCATAAGTCCTTTGGTTTAGGTGTGACACTCAATTTGAGTTTTTATTGCTTTAAATGCATTTTCAGCCCGAGCTGAGCACGTTTTGTGAGTTTGAATGTATCTTCATAGGAATGAGTTGTGTGGTCAAATTAATGCTCATTTAGGCTTCAGGTGGTCACCCTGAACAAAATACATGTTGAATTGTGTGCATAAGTCCTTTGGTTTAGGCGTGACACTCAATTTGAGTTTTTATTGCTTTAAATGCATTTTCAGGCCGAGCTGAGCGCGTTTTGTGAGTTTGAATGTATCTTCATAGGAATGAGTTGTGTGGTCAAATTAATGCTCATTTAGGCGTCAGGTGGTCATTCTGAACAAAATACATGTTGAAGTGTGTGCATAAGTCCTTTGGTTTAGGCGTGACACTCAATTTGAGTTTTTATTGCTTTAAATGCATTTTCAGCCCGAGCTGAGCACGTTTTGTGTGTTTGAATGTATCTTCATAGGAATGAGTTGTGTGGTCAAATTAATGCTCATATGGGCTTCAGGAGGTCATCCTGAACAAAATACATGTTGAAGTGTGTGCATAAGTCCTTTGGTTTAGGTGTGACACTAAATTTGAGTTTTTATTGCTTTAAATGCATTTTCAGCCCGAGCTGAGCACGTTTTGTGAGTTTGAATGTATCTTCATAGGAATGAGTTGTGTGGTCAAATTAATGCTCATTTAGGCTTCAGGTGGTCATCCTGAACTAAATACATGTTGAAGTGTGTGCATAAGTCCTTTGGTTTAGGCGTGACACTCAATTTGAGTTTTTATTGCTTTAAATTAAATGCATTTTCAGCCCGAGCTGAGCGCGCTTTCTGACTTTGAATGTATCTTCATAGGAATGAGTTGTGTGGTCAAATTAATGCTCATTTGGGCGTCAGGTGGTCATCCTGAACAAAATACATGTTGAAGTGTGTGCATAAGTCCTTTGGTTTAGGCGTGACACTCAATTTGAGTTTTTATTGCTTTAAATGCATTTTCAGCCCGAGCTGAGCACGTTTTGTGAGTTTGAATGTATCTTCATAGGAATGAGTTGTGTAGTCAAATTAATGCTCATATGGGCTTCAGGAGGTCATCCTGAACAAAATACATGTTGAAGTGTGTGCATAAGTCCTTTGGTTTAGGCGTGACACTCAATTTGAGTTTTTATTGCTTTAAATGCATTTTCAGCCCGAGTTGAGCGCGTTTTGTGAGTTTGAATGTATCTTCATAGGAATGAGTTTTGTAGACAAATTAATGCTCATATGGGCTTCAGGATGTCATCCTGAACTAAATACATGTTGAAGTGTGTGCATAAGTCCTTTGGTTTAGGTGTGACACTAAATTTGAGTTTTTATTGCTTTAAATGCATTTTCAGCCCGAGCTGAGCGCGTTTTGTGAGTTTGAATGTATCTTCATAGGAATGAGTTGTGTGGTCAAATTAATGCTTATTTAGGCTTCAGGAGGTCACCCTGAACAAAATACATGTTGTAGTGTGTGCATAAGTCCTTTGGTTTAGGCGTGACACTCAATTTGAGTTTTTATTGCTTTAAATGCATTTTCAGCCCGAGCTGAGCGCGTTTTGTGAGTTTGAATGTATCTTCATAGGAATGAGTTGTGTGGTCAAATTAATGCTCATTTAGGCGTCAGGTGGTCATCCTGAACAAAATACATGTTGAAGTGTGTGCATAAGTCCTTTGGTTTAGGCGTGACACTCAATTTGAGTTTTTATTGCTTTAAATGCATTTTCAGGCCGAGCTGAGCACGTTTTGTGTGTTTGAATGTATCTTCATAGGAATGAGTTGTGTGGTCAAATTAATGCTCATATGGGCTTCAGGAGGTCATCCTGAACAAAATACATGTTGAAGTGTGTGCATAAGTCCTTTGGTTTAGGCGTGACACTCAATTTGAGCTTTTATTGCTTTAAATGCATTTTCAGCCCGAGTTGAGCACGTTTTGTGAGTTTGAATGTATCTTCATAGGAATGAGTTGTGTGGTCAAATTAATGCTCATTTAGGCTTCAGGTGGTCATCGTGAACAAAATACATGTTGAAGTGTGTGCATAAGTCCTTTGGTTTAGGCGTGACACTCAATTTGAGTTTTTATTGCTTTAAATGCATTTTCAGCCCGAGCTGAGCACGTTTTGTGAGTTTGAATGTATCTTCATAGGAATGAGTTGTGTGGTTAAATTAATGCTCATTTAGGCTTCAGGTGGTCATCCTGAACAAAATACATGTTGAAGTGTGTGCATAAGTCCTTTGGTTTAGGCGTGACACTCAATTTGAGTTTTTATTGCTTTAAATGCATTTTCAGCCCGAGCTGAGCACGTTTTGTGAGTTTGAATGTATCTTCATAGGAATGAGTTGTGTAGTCAAATTAATGCTCATATGGGCTTCAGGAGGTCATCCTGAACAAAATACATGTTGAAGTGTGTGCATAAGTCCTTTGGTTTAGGCGTGACACTCAATTTGAGTTTTTATTGCTTTAAATGCATTTTCAGGCCGAGCTGAGCGCGTTTTGTGAGTTTGAATGTATCTTCATAGGAATGAGTTTTGTAGACAAATTAATGCTCATATGGGCTTCAGGATGTCATCCTGAACTAAATACATGTTGAAGTGTGTGCATAAGTCCTTTGGTTTAGGTGTGACACTAAATTTGAGTTTTTATTGCTTTAAATGCATTTTCAGCCCGAGCTGAGCGCGTTTTGTGAGTTTGAATGTATCTTCATAGGAATGAGTTGTGTGGTCAAATTAATGCTTATTTAGGCTTCAGGAGGTCACCCTGAACAAAATACATGTTGTAGTGTGTGCATAAGTCCTTTGGTTTAGGCGTGACACTCAATTTGAGTTTTTATTGCTTTAAATGCATTTTCAGCCCGAGCTGAGCGCGTTTTGTGAGTTTGAATGTATCTTCATAGGAATGAGTTGTGTGGTCAAATTAATGCTCATTTCGGCGTCAGGTGGTCATCCTGAACAAAATACATGTTGAAGTGTGTGCATAAGTCCTTTGGTTTAGGCGTGACACTCAATTTGAGTTTTTATTGCTTTAAATGCATTTTCAGGCCGAGCTGAGCACGTTTTGTGTGTTTGAATGTATCTTCATAGGAATGAGTTGTGTGGTCAAATTAATGCTCATATGGGCTTCAGGAGGTCATCCTGAACAAAATACATGTTGAAGTGTGTGCATAAGTCCTTTGGTTTAGGCGTGACACTCAATTTGAGCTTTTATTGCTTTAAATGCATTTTCAGCCCGAGTTGAGCACGTTTTGTGAGTTTGAATGTATCTTCATAGGAATGAGTTGTGTGGTCAAATTAATTCTCATTTAGGCTTCAGGTGGTCATCGTGAACAAAATACATATTGAAGTGTGTGCATAAGTCCTTTGGTTTAGGCGTGACACTCAATTTGAGTTTTTATTGCTTTAAATGCATTTTCAGCCCGAGCTGAGCACGTTTTGTGAGTTTGAATGTATCTTCATAGGAATGAGTTGTGTGGTCAAATTAATGCTTATTTAGGCTTCAGGAGGTCACCCTGAACAAAATACATGTTGTAGTGTGTGCATAAGTCCTTTGGTTTAGGCGTGACACTCAATTTGAGTTTTTATTGCTTTAAATGCATTTTCAGGCCGAGCTGAGCACGTTTTGTGTGTTTGAATGTATCTTCATAGGAATGAGTTGTGTGGTCAAATTAATGCTCATATGGGCTTCAGGAGGTCATCCTGAACAAAA
The DNA here is from genome assembly GCF_054856545.1 of Hippocampus guttulatus. Classification (NCBI taxonomy): domain Eukaryota; kingdom Metazoa; phylum Chordata; class Actinopteri; order Syngnathiformes; family Syngnathidae; genus Hippocampus; species Hippocampus guttulatus. The sequence continues at coordinate 25,412,369 of NC_141265.1, forward strand.
TACATGTTGAAGTGTGTGCATAAGTCCTTTGGTTTAGGCGTGACACTCAATTTGAGCTTTTATTGCTTTAAATGCATTTTCAGCCCGAGTTGAGCACGTTTTGTGAGTTTGAATGTATCTTCATAGGAATGAGTTGTGTGGTCAAATTAATGCTCATTTAGGCTTCAGGTGGTCACCGTGAACAAAATACATGTTGAAGTGTGTGCATAAGTCCTTTGGTTTAGGCGTGACACTCAATTTGAGTTTTTATTGCTTTAAATGCATTTTCAGCCCGAGCTGAGCACGTTTTGTGAGTTTGAATGTATCTTCATAGGAATGAGTTGTGTAGTCAAATTAATGCTCATATGGGCTTCAGGAGGTCATCCTGAACAAAATACATGTTGAAGTGTGTGCATAAGTCCTTTGGTTTAGGCGTGACACTCAATTTGAGTTTTTATTGCTTTAAATGCATTTTCAGCCCGAGCTGAGCACGTTTTGTGAGTTTGAATGTATCTTTATAGGAATGAGTTGTTTAGTCAAATTAATGCTCATATGGGCTTCAGGAGGTCATCCTGAACAAAATACATGTTGAAGTGTGTGCATAAGTCCTTTGGTTTAGGTGTGACACTCAATTTGAGTTTTAATTGCTTTAAATGCATTTTCAGCCCGAGCTGAGCACGTTTTGTGAGTTTGAATGTATCTTCATAGGAATGAGTTGTGTAGTCAAATTAATGCTCATTTAGGCTTCAGGTGGTCATCCTGAACTAAATACATGTTGAAGTGTGTGCATAAGTCCTTTGGTTTAGGCGTGACACTCAATTTGAGTTTTTATTGCTTTAAATTAAATGCATTTTCAGCCCGAGCTGAGCGCGCTTTCTGACTTTGAATGTATCTTCATAGGAATGAGTTGTGTGGTCAAATTAATGCTCATTTAGGCGTCAGGTGGTCATCCTGAACAAAATACATGTTGAAGTGTGTGCATAAGTCCTTTGGTTTAGGCGTGACACTCAATTTGAGTTTTTATTGCTTTAAATGCATTTTTAGCCCGAGCTGAGCACGTTTTGTGAGTTTGAATGTATCTTCATAGGAATGAGTTTTGTAGTCAAATTAATGCTCATATGGGCTTCAGGAGGTCACCCTGAACAAAATACATGTTGAAGTGTGTGCATAAGTCCTTTGGTTTAGGCGTGACACTCAATTTGAGTTTTTATTGCTTTAAATGCATTTTCAGCCCGAGTTGAGCACGTTTTGTGAGTTTGAATGTATCTTCATAGGAATGAGTTGTGTAGACAAATTAATGCTCATATGGGCTTCAGGATGTCATCCTGAACTAAATACATGTTGAAGTGTGTGCATAAGTCCTTTGGTTTAGGTGTGACACTAAATTTGAGTTTTTATTGCTTTAAATGCATTTTCAGCCCGAGCTGAGCGCGTTTTGTGAGTTTGAATGTATCTTCATAGGAATGAGTTGTGTGGTCAAATTAATGCTTATTTAGGCTTCAGGAGGTCACCCTGAAAAAAATACATGTTGTAGTGTGTGCATAAGTCCTTTGGTTTAGGCGTGACACTCAATTTGAGTTTTTATTGCTTTAAATGCATTTTCAGGCCGAGCTGAGCACGTTTTGTGTGTTTGAATGTATCTTCATAGGAATGAGTTGTTTGGTCAAATTAATGCTCATATGGGCTTCAGGAGGTCATCCTGAACAAAATACATGTTGAAGTGTGTGCATAAGTCCTTTGGTTTAGGCGTGACACTCAATTTGAGTTTTTATTGCTTTAAATGCATTTTCAGCCCGAGTTGAGCACGTTTTGTGAGTTTGAATGTATCTTCATAGGAATGAGTTGTGTGGTCAAATTAATGCTCATTTAGGCTTCAGGTGGTCATCCTGAACTAAATACATGTTGAAGTGTGTGCATAAGTCCTTTGGTTTAGGCGTGACACTCAATTTGAGTTTTTATTGCTTTAAATTAAATGCATTTTCAGCCCGAGCTGAGCGCGCTTTCTGACTTTGAATGTATCTTCATAGGAATGAGTTGTGTGGTCAAATTAATGCTCATATGGGCTTCAGGAGGTCATCCTGAACAAAATACATGTTGAAGTGTGTGCATAAGTCCTTTGGTTTAGGCGTGACACTCAATTTGAGTTTTTATTCCTTTAAATGCATTTTCAGCCCGAGTTGAGCACGTTTTGTGAGTTTGAATGTATCTTCATAGGAATGAGTTGTGTGGTCAAATTAATGCTCATATGGGCTTCAGGAGTTCATCCTGAACAAAACACATGTTGAAGTGTGTGCATAAGTCCTTTGGTTTAGGTGTGACACTCAATTTGAGTTTTTATTGCTTTAAATGCATTTTCAGCCCGAGCTGAGCACGTTTTGTGAGTTTGAATGTATCTTCATAGGAATGAGTTGTGTAGTCAAATTAATGCTCATTTAGGCTTCAGGTGGTCATCCTGAACTAAATACATGTTGAAGTGTGTGCATAAGTCCTTTGGTTTAGGCGTGACACTCAATTTGAGTTTTTATTGCTTTAAATTAAATGCATTTTCAGCCCGAGCTGAGCGCGCTTTCTGACTTTGAATGTATCTTCATAGGAATGAGTTGTGTGGTCAAATTAATGCTCATTTAGGCGTCAGGTGGTCATCCTGAACAAAATACATGTTGAAGTGTGTGCATAAGTCCTTTGGTTTAGGCGTGACACTCAATTTGAGTTTTTATTGCTTTAAATGCATTTTCAGTCCGAGCTGAGCACGTTTTGTGAGTTTGAATGTATCTTCATAGGAATGAGTTGTGTAGTCAAATAAATGCTCATATGGGCTTCAGGAGGTCATCCTGAACAAAATACATGTTGAAGTGTGTGCATAAGTCCTTTGGTTTAGGCGTGACACTCAATTTGAGTTTTTATTGCTTTAAATGCATTTTCAGCCCGAGTTGAGCACGTTTTGTGAGTTTGAATGTATCTTCATAGGAATGAGTTGTGTAGTCAAATTAATGCTCATATGGGCTTCAGGATGTCATCCTGAACTAAATACATGTTGAAGTGTGTGCATAAGTCCTTTGGTTTAGGTGTGACACTAAATTTGAGTTTTTATTGCTTTAAATGCATTTTCAGCCCGAGCTGAGCGCGTTTTGTGAGTTTGAATGTATCTTCATAGGAATGAGTTGTGTGGTCAAATTAATGCTTATTTAGGCTTCAGGAGGTCATCCTGAACAAAATACATGTTGAAGTGTGTGCATAAGTCCTTTGGTTTAGGCGTGACACTCAATTTGAGTTTTTATTGCTTTAAATGCATTTTCAGCCCGAGCTGAGCACGTTTTGTGAATTTGAATGTATCTTCATAGGAATGAGTTGTGTAGTCAAATTAATGCTCATATGGGCTTCAGGAGGTCATCCTGAACAAAATACATGTTGAAGTGTGTGCATAAGTCCTTAGGTTTAGGTGTGACACTCAATTTGAGTTTTTATTGCTTTAAATGCATTTTCAGCCCGAGCTGAGCACGTTTTGTGAGTTTGAATGTATCTTCATAGGAATGAGTTGTGTGGTCAAATGAATGCTCATTTAGGCTTCAGGTGGTCATCCTGAACTAAATACATGTTGAAGTGTGTGCATAAGTCCTTTGGTTTAGGCGTGACACTCAATTTGAGTTTTTATTGCTTTAAATTAAATGCATTTTCAGCCCGAGCTGAGCGCGCTTTCTGACTTTGAATGTATCTTCATAGGAATGAGTTGTGTGGTCAAATTAATGCTCATATGGGCTTCAGGAGGTCATCCTGAACAAAATACATGTTGAAGTGTGTGCATAAGTCTTTTGGTTTAGGCGTGACACTCAATTTGAGTTTTTATTGCTTTAAATTAAATGCATTTTCAGCCCGAGCTGAGCGCGCTTTCTGACTTTGAATGTATCTTCATAGGAATGAGTTGTGTGGTCAAATTAATGCTCATTTAGGCTTCAGGTGGTCATCCTGAACTAAATACATGTTGAAGTGTGTGCATAAGTCCTTTGGTTTAGGCGTGACACTCAATTTGAGTTTTTATTCCTTTAAATGCATTTTCAGCCCGAGTTGAGCACGTTTTGTGAGTTTGAATGTATCTTCATAGGAATGAGTTGTGTGGTCAAATTAATGCTCATTTAGGCTTCAGGTGGTCATCCTGAACAAAATACATGTTAAAGTGTGTGCATAAGTCCTTTGGTTTAGGTGTGACACTCAATTTGAGTTTTTATTGCTTTAAATGCATTTTAAGCCCAAGCTGAGCACGTTTTGTGAGTTTGAATGTATCTTCATAGGAATGAGTTGTGTGGTCAAATTAATGCTCATTTAGGCTTCAGTTGGTCATCCTGAACTAAATACATGTTGAAGTGTGGGCATAAGTCCTTTGGTTTAGGCGTGACACTCAATTTGAGTTTTTATTGCTTTAAATTAAATGCATTTTCAGCCCGAGCTGAGCACGTTTTCTGACTTTGAATGTATCTTCATAGGAATGAGTTGTGTGGTCAAATTATTGCTGATTTAGGCTTCAGGAGGTCATCCTGAACAAAATACATGTTGAAGTGTGTGCATAAGTCCTTTGGTTTAGGCGTGACACTCAATTTGAGTTTTTATTGCTTTAAATGCATTTTCAGCCCGAGCTGAGCACGTTTTGTGAGTTTGAATGTATCTTAATAGGAATGAGTTGTGTGGTCAATTTAATGCTCATTTAGGCGTCAGGTGGTCATCCTGAACAAAATACATGTTGAAGTGTGTGCATAAGTCCTTTGGTTTAGGCGTGACACTCAATTTGAGTTTTTATTGCTTTAAATGCATTTTCAGGCCGAGCTGAGCACGTTTTGTGTGTTTGAATGTATCATCATAGGAATGAGTTGTGTGGTCAAATTAATGCTCATATGGGCTTCAGGAGGTCATATTGAACAAAATATATGTTGAAGTGTGTGCATAAGTCCTTTGGTTTAGGCGTGACACTCAATTTGAGCTTTTATTGCTTTAAATGCATTTTCAGCCCGAGTTGAGCACGTTTTGTGAATTTGAATGTATCTTCATAGGAATGAGTTGTGTGGTCAAATTAATGCTCATTTAGGCTTCAGGTGGTCATCGTGAACAAAATACATGTTGAAGTGTGTGCATAAGTCCTTTGGTTTAGGCGTGACACTCAATTTGAGTTTTTATTGCTTTAAATGCATTTTCAGCCCGAGTTGAGCACGTTTTCTGAGTTTGAATGTATCTTCATAGGAATGAGTTGTGTGGTCAAATTAATGCTCATATGGGCTTCAGGAGGTCATCCTGAACAAAATACATGTTGAAGTGTGTGCAAAAGTCCTTTGGTTTAGGTGTGATACTCAATTTGAGTTTTTATTGCTTTAAATGCATTTTCAGCCCGAGCTGAGCACGTTTTTTGAGTTTGAATGTATCTTCATAGGAATGAGTTGTGTGGTCAAATTATTGCTCATTTAGGCTTCAGGAGGTCATCCTGAACAAAATACATGTTGAAGTGTGTGCATAAGTCCTTTGGTTTAGGCGTGACATTCAATTTGAGTTTTTATTGCTTTAAATGCATTTTCAGCCCGAGCTGAGCATGTTTTGTGAGTTTGAATGTATCTTCATAGGAATGAGATGTGTGGTCAAATTAATGCTCATTTAGGCTTCAGGTGGTCATCCTGAACTAAATACATGTTGAAGTGTGTGCATAAGTCCTTTGGTTTAGGTGTGACACTCAATTTGAGTTTTTATTGCTTTAAATGCATTTTCAGCCCGAGCTGAGCGCGTTTTGTGAGTTTGAATGTATCTTCATAGGAATGAGTTGTGTGGTCAGATTAATGCTTATTTAGGCTTCAGGAGGTCATCCTGAACAAAATACATGTTGAAGTGTGTGCATAAGTCCTTTGGTTTAGGCGTGACACTCAATTTGAGTTTTTATTGCTTTAAATGCATTTTCAGCCCTAGCTGAGCACGTTTTGTGAGTTTGAATGTATCTTCATAGGAATGAGTTGTGTAGTCAAATTAATGCTCATATGGGCTTCAGAAGGCCTTCCTGAACAAAATACATGTTGAAGTGTGTGCATAAGTCCTTTGGTTTAGGTGTGACACTCAATTTGAGTTTTTATTGCTTTAAATGCATTTTCAGCCCGAGCTGAGCACGTTTTGTGAGTTTGAATGTATCTTCATAGGAATGAGTTGTGTGGTCAAATTAATGCTTATTTAGGCCTCAGGAGGTCATCCTGAACAAAATACATGTTGAAGTGTGTGCATAAGTCCTTTTGTTTAGGCGTGACACTAAATTTGAGTTTTTATTGCTTTAAATGCATTTTCAGCCCGAGCTGAGCACGTTTTGTGAGTTTGAATGTATCTTCATAGAATGAGTTGTGTGGTCAAATTAATGCTTATTTGGGCTTCAGGAGGTCATCCTGAACAAAATACACGTTGGAGTGTGTGAATAAGTCCTTTGGTTTAGGTGTGACACTCAATTTGAGTTTTATTGCTTTAAATGCATTTTCAGCCCGAGCTGAGCACGTTTTGTGAGTTTGAATGTATCTTCATAGGAATTAGTTGTGTGGTCAAATTAATGCTCATTTAGGCTTCAGGTGGTCATCCTGAACAAAATACATGTTGAAGTGTGTGCATAAGTCCTTTGGTTTAGGCGTGACACTCAATTTGAGTTTTTATTGCTTTAAATGCATTTTCAGCCCGAGCTGAGCACATTTTGAGAGTTTGAATGTATCTTCATAGGAATGAGTTGTGTGGTCAAATTAATGCTCATATGGGCTTCAGGAAGTCATCCTGAACAAAATACATGTTGAAGTGTGTGCATAAGTCCTTTGGTTTAGGTGTGACACTCAATTTGAGTTTTTATTGCTTTAAATGCATTTTCAGCCCGAGCTGAGCACATTTTGAGAGTTTGAATGTATCTTCATAGGAATGAGTTGTGTGGTCAAATTAATGCTCATATGGGCTTCAGGAGGTAATCCTGAACTAAATACATGTGCAAGTGTGTGATAAGTCCTTTTTTAGGCGTGACACTCAATTTGAGTTTTTATTGCTTTAAATGCATTTTTAGCCCGAGCTGAGCACGTTTTGTGAGTTTGAATGTATCTTCATAGGAATGAGTTTTGTAGTCAAATTAATGCTCATATGGGCTTCAGGAGGTCACCCTGAACAAAATACATGTTGAAGTGTGTGCATAAGTCCTTTGGTTTAGGCGTGACACTCAATTTGAGTTTTTATTGCTTTAAATGCATTTTCAGCCCGAGTTGAGCACGTTTTGTGAGTTTGAATGTATCTTCATAGGAATGAGTTGTGTGGTCAAATTAATGCTCATTTAGGCTTCAGGTGGTCATCCTGAACTAAATACATGTTGAAGTGTGTGCATAAGTCCTTTGGTTTAGGTGTGACACTCAATTTGAGTTTTTATTGCTTTAAATGCATTTTCAGCCCGAGCTGAGCGCGTTTTGTGAGTTTGAATGTATCTTTATAGGAATGAGTTGTGTGGTCAAATCAATGCTTATTTAGGCTTCAGGAGGTCATCCTGAACAAAATACATGTTGAAGTGTGTGCATAAGTCCTTTGGTTTAGGCATGACACTCAATTTGAGTTTTTATTGCTTTAAATGCATTTTCAGCCCGAGCTGAGCACGTTTTGTGAGTTTGAATGTATCTTCATAGGAATGAGTTGTGTAGTCAAATTAATGCTCATATGGGATTCAGAAGCTCATCCTGAACAAAATACATGTTGAAGTGTGTGCATAAGTCCTTTGGTTTAGGCGTGACACTCAATTTGAGTTTTTATTGCTTTAAATGCATTTTCAGCCCGAGCTGAGCACGTTTTGTGAGTTTGAATGTATCTTCATAGGAATGAGTTGTGTGGTCAAATTAATGCTCATTTAGGCTTCAGGTGGTCATCCTGAACTAAATACATGTTGAAGTGTGTGCATAAATCCTTTGGTTTAGGCGTGACACTCAATTTGAGTTTTTATTGCTTTAAATGCATTTTCAGCCCGAGCTGAGCACGTTTTGTGAGTTTGAATGTATCTTCATAGGAATGAGTTGTGTGGTCAGATTAATGCTTATTAAGGCTTCAGGAGGTCATCCTGAACAAAATACATGTTGAAGTGTGTGCATAAGTCCTTTGGTTTAGGCGTGACACTCAATTTGAGTTTTTATTGCTTTAAATGCATTTTCAGCCCTAGCTGAGCACGTTTTTTGAGTTTGAATGTATCTTCATAGGAATGAGTTGTGTAGTCAAATTAATGCTCATATGGGCTTCAGAAGGTCTTCCTGAACAAAATACATGTTGAAGTGTGTGCATAAGTCCTTTGGTTTAGGTGTGACACTCAATTTGAGTTTTTATTGCTTTAAATGCATTTTCAGCCCGAGCTGAGCACGTATTGTGAGTTTGAATGTATCTTCATAGGAATGAGTTGTGTGGTCAAATTAATGCTCATTTAGGCTTCAGGTGGTCATCCTGAACTAAATACATGTTGAAGTGTGTGCATAAGTCCTTTGGTTTAGGCGTGACACTCAATTTGAGTTTTTATTGCTTTAAATGCATTTTCAGCCCGAGCTGAGCACGTTTTGTGAGTTTGAATGTATCTTCATAGGAATGAGTTGTGTAGTCAAATTAATGCTCATATGGGCTTCAGGAGGTCATCCTGAACAAAATACATGTTGAAGTGTGTGCATAAGTCCTTTGGTTTAGGCGTGACACTCAATTTGAGTTTTTATTGCTTTAAATGCATTTTCAGCCGGAGCTGAGCACGTTTTGTGAGTTTGAATGTATCTTCATAGGAATGAGTTGTGTAGTCAAATTAATGCTCATATGGGCTTCAGGAGGTCATCCTGAACAAAATACATGTTGAAGTGTGTGCATAAGTCCTTTGGTTTAGGCGTGACACTCAATTTGAGTTTTTATTGCTTTAAATGCATTTTCAGCCCGAGTTGAGCACGTTTTGTGAGTTTGAATGTATCTTCATAGGAATGAGTTGTGTAGACAAATTAATGCTCATATGGGCTTCAGGATGTCATCCTGAACTAAATACATGTTGAAGTGTGTGCATAAATCCTTTGGTTTAGGTGTAACACTAAATTTGAGTTTTTATTGCTTTAAATGCATTTTCAGCCCGAGCTGAGCGCGTTTTGTGAGTTTGAATGTATCTTCATAGGAATGAGTTGTGTGGTCAAATTAATGCTTATTTAGGCTTCAGGAGGTCACCCTGAACAAAATACATGTTGTAGTGTGTGCATAAGTCCTTTGGTTTAGGCGTGACACTCAATTTGAGTTTTTATTGCTTTAAATGCATTTTCAGCCTGAGCTGAGCGCGTTTTGTGAGTTTGAATGTATCTTCATAGGAATGAGTTGTGTGATCAAATTAATGCTCATTTAGGCGTCAGGTGGTCATCCTGAACAAAATACATGTTGAAGTGTGTGCATAAGTCCTTTGGTTTAGGCGTGACACTCAATTTGAGTTTTTATTGCTTTAAATGCATTTTCAGGCCGAGCTGAGCACGTTTTGTGTGTTTGAATGTATCTTCATAGGAATGAGTTGTGTGGTCAAATTAATGCTCATATGGGCTTCAGGAGGTCATCCTGAACAAAACACATGTTGAAGTGTGTGCATAAGTCCTTTGGTTTAGGCGTGACACTCAATTTGAGTTTTTATTGCTTTAAATGCATTTTCAGCCCGAGCTGAGCACGTTTTGTGAGTTTGAATGTATCTTCATAGGAATGAGTTGTGTGGTCAAATTAATGCTCATTTAGGCGTCAGGTGGTCATCCTGAACAAAATACATGTTGAAGTGTGTGCATAAGTCCTTTGGTTTAGGCGTGACACTCAATTTGAGTTTTTATTGCTTTAAATGCATTTTCAGCCCGAGCTGAGCACGTTTTGTGAGTTTGAATGTATCTTCATAGGAATGAGTTGTGTGGTCAAATTAATGCTCATTTAGGCTTCAGGTGGTCACCCTGAACTAAATACATGTTGAAGTGTGTGCATAAGTCCTTTGGTTTAGGCGTGACACTCAATTTGAGTTTTTATTGCTTTAAATGCATTTTCAGCCCGAGCTGAGCACGTTTTGTGAGTTTGAATGTATCTTCATAGGAATGAGTTGTGTGGTCAGATTAATGCTTATTAAGGCTTCAGGAGGTCATCCTGAACAAAATACATGTTG